>NC_132988.1:11462500-12087500 GCF_048564905.1 Vicugna pacos | reverse complement strand
ATGAATTATCACGTGGAACGTACACGTAATTACAGTACAGGAGCCCCCCTTATTTGCAAGAGATATATTCCAAGATCCCCTGGTGGATGCCTGAACCTGTGGAACGTACTGAATCCTATTTATGCTATGGTTTTTTACTGTATATATATACCTATGATAAAGTTTAACTTATAAATTAGGCACAGTAAGAGATTAATAACAGTAACTAGGAATAAAATAGAATAGTTAATAACAGTGTGAATACGGTTTATCTCTCTCAAAATATCTTACTGTACAAATATAATGCCTTTTCCATCTTAACAAAGCACTCATCACGCACTGTGGCTATAACTTTTGCAGTTTGAGGTGCAATAGCAAAACTGGCATGAATTTCTTTTTCCTTCTTCACAATTTCATGGATAGCAGATTCATTCTTACCATAGATTTTAGCAACCTCAGTGTATGATTTTTCTTTTTCCTTAGTAAGTTGAGAACTTTCACATTTTCACTTAAAGAAAACACTTTACAGCCTCTCTTTGGCATATCCAAATTGCCAGCCTCACTATTCTTAGGCTTTGGGGCCATTATTAAGTAAAATAAGGGTCATTTGAGCACAGGCAGTGTGATACCATGACATTAACCCAGTAACCAGGATAGCTAAGAAGTGACTAAGGGGCAGAATATGCTGGACCAAAGGATGACTCATGTCCCGTGTGGACAGAGCGGGATGGTGCAGGATTTCATCACGCTACTCAGAATGGCACACAATTTAAAACTTATGAATTGTTTATTTCTGGAATTTTCCATCTAATATTTTCAGACTGTGGTTGACCACAGGTAACTGAAACCGTGGGAACTGAAACCACAGATAAGAGGAGACTACTATATAGGCAGGAAATGAGACTTTAGGGAAAGGGGCTGTGGACTTGTTTGGGGGTGAAAGGAGGAAGAATCCTGATTGTCTGGAAGATAACAAGAACAGGAAAAGTGAATCAACAGAAGTAAAGTAAATTAATTTCTCTCTGGAAGTTATGTGAGATTGTGTTTCTTCACAGGGAAATCCTCCTGAAACACCACTTTTTTAAAAGATGCTCCTGGGTTTAAGAAGGTTCATGTTTATAGGAAGTCTTCTTTCAGTCAGTATTCTTCATTACAAGCAGCACTAACTCTGGCTGATGTTAGCAGAAAAGGAATTTATTGAGAGATATAAGGTGGACTTGCAGAATCACTGGGAAGAGTGGACACCCAGTTCTAAAAGTGGGCAGGAACTGAGGGAAGGTTCGCAGAAAGACCACAGCCGAACACACCGTGAAGCCTGTCTGGTGAGGATACTGTGCCTCAGAGCCCTGAACACCTCACCTAACTGTTGACATTGCTGACCTCAGAAGGTAACTCCACTGGCACTCCTGGCCCTGGCTGAAGAACCAGATATTGCTACCACCAAAATAAACAAAAAGCCACAGAGAAACCTCTTTCCCAGTTCCCAGTCACAATTCTGGGAGGTACATGTGATTGGCCAAACCTGGTCGTGTGCCAGGGGAGCTGGTAAAGTAAATAATTAGGGTTTCTAGTTTCTATGAGGGAAAGGAGCTGCCTCCTTTTGGTGCCTGCAATTTCCCAAAATATGAAGGGGGGTTGGGTTCTGAGTAGCACTTCCTCTCCTCCCATGGTGGATATATACCCAGAAAATAAATCAAGAGAAAAATCTGGAAAGGAGCACAGAACTTGAAGTCAAAATAACAACAGATTTATTGAATACGTACTTTCCTCTGTGTGCCAGGTACTGTTCTAGGCACTTGGAATTCATTAGTGAACAAAGAATGGAAGCAGGAGACCAGGAAGTTATCAGAAAAATCCAGCTATGAAGTAACAGTGGTTTGAATCAGGTCATAGCAGCCCACCTACCTGCCCTCAGCCCTAGACAACCACTAGTTTATGTTCTGTCTCTGTAGATTTCCTTGTACTGGACATTTCATATGAATGGAATCACATAATGTGTGTCTTTCATGACTTGCTTCTTTCATTTAGCAGGTTTTTAAAATTTGTCCATGTTGTAATATGTATCAGTACTTCATCCCTTTTATGGCCAAATAATATTCCATTCTACAGATATACTTCATTTTGTTTATCTGCACATCAGTTCCTAGCTATTTGTTTTTTTTCTACCTTTTGACTATTATGAATAATGCTATAAAATTTCACATACAAGTCTTTGGGTGGACATATGTTTTCATTTCTCTTAGGAATTTCTGGGTCATATGATAACATACTTAATTGATTGAAGAACTTCCAGAGTGTTTTCTAAAGTGGTTGTACCATTTTGCGTTCTTACCAGTAGTGTATGAGGGTTCCAGTTTCATCACATCCTTACCAAAACTTGCTAACTTTTTGATTCTAGCCATACTAGTGGGTATGAAGTGGTTGTATCTCATTATGGCTATGATTATCATTTCCCTGGTGACTAATCATGAGCGTCTTTTCATGTGTTTACTGGCCACTTGTGTATTTTCTTTGGAGAAATGTCTAATCAGACCCTTTGCTCGTGACTCATCTCTTAAACATGATGCTACTTTTTTTTCCTGCTAGGAAACAACATGCATATTTATCACTCAGCAATGTTTTTTAAACTTAATTATGCAATTAAAAACTTTTTACAGGGTAATTTAGTTTTAGACCTTACTACATTTTCCTGTCTTCATAGATTTTGTTCTTACTTTTATCCCCTTTGAAAGTTCCCTTGTCTTTCCTTTCTGCTTAGCCAGTTCTAAACATCTCTCCTCAGGAACCTTCTCAAGCTCCTATAGCTTACCGTATTCTGGCCGTTCTCTAAACTTGAGTAATATTTTTGGTTTTACCGTAAGTAAAATGTGTTCCTTTGGCAGATATGGCTGGTTGCCTATCTAATAAGCATTGCTACTTCCTTCATTACTAACAAAACACTGTGTTGACGTAGCTGCGTGTCCTGCTAAAAAAACGTTAATCTTCCCAGACTCCCTTGCACCCAAGGACAGCAATGGGAAACAGTTCTAATGAATGAGGTGTAAGTGGAAAACTGGCTTTGAGGTTTATGGGAAAGCATTCACTTTCCTGATGAAAGCAAAACCCTTTTGTCTTCTTTTCCATGATACGGACATGAGATCATATTGTGACACCCCCAAGGTAACAAGCATTCGAATGAAGACATTCCCTAAGAATGGCAGGACCTGGATAAAAAAAGGCTTGGGTCTCTGGTGGCACTGAGACACTGCGCTAGCCTTGGACTCCCTTACCTCTGGAGTTCATATTACATAAGAAAATTAAGCCCCTGTTTAATCTAGTTTTGGTCAAAAACTCTCTTATCTGTAGCTGAGTGTATTCCAAATGGATAAAATTGCTTTGATGACTTTTTCTACATAAACGTGACTTAGATCTCATACTAGGAGTGTATTGCTGTGGAACAAAACTGTACTCTTAAACTTCATGGCTTAAAGAATCGAACATTTATATCTCACAATTTCTTTGGGTTAGGAATCCAGGCACAGTTTAGTT
Source organism: Vicugna pacos (assembly GCF_048564905.1). Taxonomy (NCBI): domain Eukaryota; kingdom Metazoa; phylum Chordata; class Mammalia; order Artiodactyla; family Camelidae; genus Vicugna; species Vicugna pacos. Next base: position 12,083,993 of record NC_132988.1, on the reverse strand, counting down.
AGACTCCAAGTCTCACATGAGATTGTAGTGAAAACTGTTGGCCAGAGCTGCATTCTCATCAGAAGGCTCCTCTGAGAGAGGATTTTCTTCTGAACTCAATCATAATGGTTATTGGATTTAGTTCCTTGCAGGCGATTGTGCTGAGGTCTTCAGTTCCTTGCAGGCTATCGGAGTGATGGCCATAATTTCTTGATAGCTTTTAGCCAGCTGTCTCCCGCGTTCCTTATATCATGACAGCTGCCTTCCCTCAGAGCAAATGCGTGTGGAGAGGCCAAGACAGAAGCCACAGGTTTTTTTGTAACTTAATCTTGGAAATGACATCACATCACCTTTGCCTCATTCTGTTCCCTAGAAACAAATCATTAAATTTAGTCCACACTTACACATGGGCATAAATACCAAGAGGCAAAGATCATTGGGATCATCTTAGAAGATACTTATCACAAATTTTTCATTCTTTTAACTTTTCACATGTATAAAATCTCTTTGATTATTTTTAAAAAGTAGCCTCACTGAGGAATAATTGGGTTACAAAAACTGCTCACATTTAAAGTTTATAAACTGACAAGTTTTGACATATGTATACCTCCAAGCAACCATCACCGCAATCAAGATAAGGAGCATACCTTTCACCCCTAAAAGTTTCTTCCTTCCTCTTTTTAATCTCTGTCTCCTGCCCACCCCCCACGCACACAGACATGCTGCTTCCCCTGCCCACTTCCCCCGGCAACACTGATTGGCTTTCTGTCATTAAACGTTAGTCTGCATTTCTTAAAATTTTATGTCAGTGGCATCATGCGGTATATACTCTTTTTCCTGGCTGCTTTTACTCAGCATAATTAAAGTATATCCATTACTGCCATATATCCTACTCATTCGTTTTTATTGCTGAGTGGTGTTTCGCTGCATAGATATACTAGAGTTGTTTGTTGATGGACATTGCAGGGTTTTGTTTACTTTAGTTTGAGGTTACTAGAAGTAAAGCTTTTAAGAATATTCGTATATAAATCTTTGTATGGACATATGTCTTCATTTAAATTGGATAAATACCTAGGAATAGAATGGCTGGATCATTTGGTAGGTGTATTTTACTTTTCAAGAGACTGCCAGGCTGTTTCTCAAAGTGCTTATGCCATTTTACATTCCCACCAGCAGTGTATAAAAGTTCTGGTCCCTCCACATCCTCATCAGTACTTAGTATGATACCCACTCTAATAAAATATGTAGTGATATCTTGTGATTTTAATTTTCGTTTCCCAAGGGCCTTAGAATGTTGAGCATCTTCGCAAGTGTTTGTCATCCATATATCATCATTGATGAAGTATCTATACAAATCATTTGCCTTTATAAAAATTGACACGTTTATTTTTATTATTAAGTTTGGGCAGTTTTTTTGCATATTCTCGATACAAAATCCTTTATCAGATAAGTGCATTCCAAATGTTTTCTCCCTGAGGAGGGGCTTCAAGATGGAAGAATAAAAGGACATGGAGCTCACCCTCTGCCACAAATACATCAAAAATACATCTACATGTGGAACAGTTCTCACAGAATACCTACCAAATGTTCTCCCAGTCTGTGGTTCGCCTTTTCATTTTCTTAACTGTCTTTAGAAGAGCTAAAGTTTTAAGTTTTAGGGAAGTCCAGTTTATCAGCTTGTTGCTTTATGACTGGTGTTTCTGGTGGTGTATCCTACCTTCCTCCAGGCATTTATTCATGCCTGAAATTAGGCATAATCAGGTGCTGATTAAGCATTTCTTTGTTGACTTTTTAATCCAGAGATAATCTGGCAAAATGTCACTTCATTTCTTTGCCTCCGGATTTAGCATAATCTTTACTTAGCAAATGGAGGAGTTCGGCAAACCTTAATAGAAGAAAGAGATTCTTGCTAGTACAGTGAATGTATTTTTAATAAGTGAACTTAATATCATTACTTATTTATTCTGAATGATTGAGGAATAAGATGTTCTTATCAGTTACTGTCAATATACTCCTCTCCCTGCTGGTCTGAGAGTTGTCATCCAATGTATGTTGTGACACACCCCTGTCCCCCAGCCCCATTTACAAGCTGGAGGTCAAAGCTTACTCTCACACACTTACTCAGAAGTTAGAGTTCAAGTTAGAGGCCAGCACATAGGCAGTAGGTCCTATACCTTAGAACCTCTGTGGTTCTAAGCACCACAGAAGTAAATGACGAGTTAGATTTTGATATGTCATTCATAAAAGATAGCCTTGGCATTTGCTATAAATAACTTCTTTAAAAGAAAAGAAAATACTTAGTATCATTTCACTGACATAAACTTACCTTATTTTTCACTGAAATTTGAGAGGGAATGTCAGTATCATACTAAGTCCCTCAACCATGGTTCTGAAGATGACTTATTTCAGAGAGGCCATATGGCCTAATGGGAAGAGAAGCAGTTAGAAATTAAACATGGATTGAAATCACAGTTTCACGTTTTACTAGTTGGAGTGGGATGAAGTGAAAAGTGTTCTATGGCTAACTGCCTGAATGAGTGATAGAAACATGCTGCAAGAGATGGTGAGTTTTATATAAAGATAGCAGTCCCTCACTTACTGTCGAATTGAACCAGATTCCAAATCCAGGGTTGCACTGAGGATCAGTTTATTCAACATATTGCCGAAGTAAAATGTTAACTTCTTCGGAGTTTCTTGTTAATTACTTCCAGATTATACAGAGAGGGAGCTCTTAGTTGTATTTTTTTTTTCCTCTCATTCTGTTATGCTTTGGTTCTGCCAGTGATTCCAATTATGTACAGGAATGTATTCGTCTCTTGAGAATAGACATTCTTGTAGTAAGTTTGAAAATTAAATCAGGAAACACATTTTTTTCTCTCATGCCTTTAGGTTATATGTGTTGATCATCATTAAAGACAGTCTAAAATCCTCATGGGTATAATTTCTGTTTCTCTGTAATATTTTATAAGATAGCAGATAAGCCATCAACTGTGTGGGGGTTGCATTAACTGCTTCTACAGATTTTCACTGTGTGCCTCCACTGTACACTGTGCTAAGTTCTTCGAGCAATATAAAAATCAAAATATGTGTTTCATGTCAAGGTAATTTATACTTTACTTGGTAAGGCAAGATAAATACCTGATATAGTTAATTAAGTTTTTAGGAAAGAAAATCTGTATAGTTAAGGAAGACTTCTTAGAAATGGTTCTTTTGAGCTGACAGTTGACCAGATCTAGGTGGAGGGAGGCGATTGCCGAGGGAGATGGAGGGCACCGGGATGCTGTTGCTGATAATTGCAGCCACAATCTATTGAGCAGTTTGCCAGGTACAGTTTTAAGAGCTTGTCTTAGTCCATTCAGGGTTCTGTAACAATATCCTAGATTTGCTAGCTTATAAAGAGAAATTTATTTCTCAGGGTTCTGGAGGCTGCTCGGGTAAGAGCCCTTTCCTGGGTCACAGACTCCTTGTTGACTCCTCACATGTGGAAGGGGCTGGGTGTCTCTCTGCAGCCTTTTATAAGGCTTCAGTCCCAGGCTCAAGGGCTCTACCCTCATGACTTAAGCACCTCACAGAAGCCCCCCCTACTAATACCTTTGGGGGTTAGGATTTCAATGTATGAATTCTGGAGGGACACACATATTCAGACCAGAGCAGAGCTTCTGCGTGCTGTGTATTATTTGATTCTTAAAGCTGCACGAGGTAGCTATTGTTATGAACTCCCTTTTACGTGTGAGACAACTGGAGACTCCAAGAGGTTAAATAACTTGCCCAAGGTGACAGTATTAGTGGTAAAGCATGATTCAAATCCAGGCATCCTGACTCTGTAGTCCTTGCTCATAACCACAGATAAACACAACTTAAAAGCAAATTACATTTAGTGGATAGTTGGTCATTGACTTGGAAAGAATATGCAATTTTTCATTGTATAGAAATGGAGAAATAAGATTGGACATTAGATTGAGGCCATATTATGGATTATCTTAGTGATTGGTTAGCTCTTACCATGTACACCAAGCAGGGGAAGTTGAAATTTTTCCTTCCAGAATGTTATGGGTTTTTTTCTTGGTCTAATTGCTTAAAAATTAGATTATAAACTTAGAAAATAGTGTTGTTACTTTCTGGTATTAAGCAAAAAAGGTTTTCCCCTCTCTGTATATGAGTAAGATTTTATCATTAGTGTTGCTGAGAATAATTTAAGGTGTAGTAATTTATTTTTGCAAGGCTGAAATAAATATTTGGGTTGGGTGAAGAAGTAGTTGTTAACTAGCCTCTAAATATCTGTGACCCAGATGCATTCCTCAGGTTTTTTCAAGTAAATTAGTAACTTCATTGTATGCAAAGATGATGAGTGTGGTAACATATGTTCAAGTCTGGTGGTCTTCTGAAATATATGTAAATATGTTACGGTATTTGGATGACAGCAGAAGCAGCCATTTTTGGTTCAACGGAAAGTAGAAATGACCAGATCCTTTTCTCATGTCTTTGTTGTGCTTTTGTTATGAATTTTAATGTAACTTAAAATGTAATTATATTGTGGAAACTCCCAAGTGAAATGGCATTTTTCTGTGTCCTGAAGAATGTATAGAACTTTATTAAAGGTCAAGAGATGATTTTTATTTCTTGATAACAGTTTCAAGAATTTTGGCTGAAACTTGCTGATTTTCCCCAGCATGATAATAATTTCAGTGTGTGTATGAGAGAGACGAAGAGTCTGTCTGTCTCTCTGTGGTCTTTATGAATATTCTTTGTAAGGAAAAGCCACACAAAATGCATTAAACCATTCTTCCAATCATCCTCTGGTTCTCATCTTTTTTTGCCCCTTCCAAATAGCTTGCCCTTCATAATGAAGGAACAGTCTCAACTTCCAGGGAGTGACTCTGTCCATTTTACCTTGGCTAATACTGATGATGCAGGATGGTGTTCTGTAATGTGTGCAGACTAGGTGAGAGCAGCGTTGTAATTGTTATGCCTAATTCACATGGAGTCAGTCACCTGGCAGTGTGGGGAATAACTGGCCAATACTGATTTGAAATGCACACTTTTGGTTTTTTCCCAAAAAGAACAGCACTTTCAGTATGCTTTTATTTTTGTGTTTGTGCCCTTTCCCTCCTTCCAGGACTCCCCATTCTGACTTGAATGTTTGTTTTCTTTACTGCTGTAGCATCCTGAGTCTAACTCCAGTCTTTCACGCTGTGCTACCGCTGTTACTGAACACGGTCTCTCAGTCAACCTGTACCCTCAGCACCTGGCACAGCTCTTAGCGGATGACAGATATCTAACACACGAATGAGAATTAGGGGAAACAAAGGATGTGAAGTCAGTCTTTTTTTTTTTAACATCTTTATTGTGGTATGATTCCTGTACAGTAAACTACACATATTTCAGGTGTATAATTTGATTAAGTTTGATAGATGTATATAAAGTCAGTCTTAATGATAACAATCCACTGATTCAGAGAATTTCATTAGTGCTGCAGCAAGTCTGTGTAGCAGTTTTTAACTTATGTTTTTAAAATTTTGTTAGAGGGTCGGAATGTAGAAATCATACTCTTTCTTTTGTTTTCTTGCTCTGCTGAGATCTTCCATAGTTCTTCATCCGAGTTCTGGTTTGCAGGTCATTCATTTCTAGGGGAAGGTAGTTTAGGGGACAGATTTTCGAGGAGTCAGTTTATGATAAGTGTTACGTTTTGAAATCTATACTGACTTGAATTTCGGGCTTGGTGTATGGGTTTTGGGAGACACTAATAGATTCTCTGAGGATAATTCAATGATTCTTTTTTTTTTTTTTTACCAGTTTTTAAAAATGAGTACACATCTTCTTCCATTTACAGTGGGGTTACATCCGGTAACCCCATGGTAAGTTGAAAATACTGTAAGTCAGAAATACATTTAATACACCTAAGCCACCGAACGTCATAGTTCAGCGTAGCCTTCCTTATAAGGGCTCTGAGCACTTATATTAGCCTATGGTTGGGCAAAGTCATCTGACACAAAGCCTGTTTTATAATAGCTCTTGTAATTTATTGACTACTGAAAGTGACAGAGTTGTTGCCTGGGTCCAGAGCAGTTGTGAGTGGATCCATCATTCCCCCTCATGACGGCGTGGCTGCCTGGGGGCTACGGCTCACTGCTGCTGCCCAGTGTCAGGACAGAGGATCATACTGCATGTCAGCAGCCCAGAAAAGGTCTGAATTCCAAATTCCAAATACGGTTCTACCGAACAATTTTAATGCATAATTATAAAGTAGAAAAAAAATCATTAGGTCAAACCACTGTAAGTCGGGAACCATCAGTACATAGAATTCTTTATTGCCGAAACTGGACAAAGAGTAGGTCCGCTTTTGGGCTATGTGGACAACTTGAAATATTTTATGAATAAAAATAGGCATTACTTCTATTGAAATTCATTTAGTTCGGTAAATGTTTAGTGAATACTTGCAGTGGTAGGCCCTGTGACTCATGAAAGGGATGTAATGCTAATTTAGGTCCTCCAGGACCTCACAGTGAGGAGACCCACGTCAGCAGATCACTGCAGTATGATGTGATCGTGTGCAGTACGGCAGAGGATGGGAGTACAGAAGAGGGCGAGAGTTAGTCTGCCGAGGAAGGGCTTTACTGTTAAGGAAGGAGAACTTTACGTTGGCTCTGGAAAGATGTACGGGAGTTCATAAGGGAGTCGAGAGTGAAGGGCATTCTGGGTACAGAGACCTGTAAGTTAAGGCAGTATGTACAGCACAGTGGTTTAAGAGAGTGCACTCTGCACCCAGACTCTAGATTCAAATCCAACTCCTTCCATTTACTCATAATCTCTGTGCCTCTGTTTTCTCCTCTAAAAAATGGTCCTGATGTTTCCTACGTCACAGGGTAGTTGTGACAGTCAGCTGCCTCCAGTGATGACTAATCCATAGTACGTGCTTCAGTTCTGTTGCAGTGTGCCGAGACCAGGGGTGTACAGAAGCAGAGAACGTGGGGGGCGGATCTTGAGTTGTTTTGTACTGCTCAGTTGTGTGTGAGGGATGAATGAGCAGGTGGATCCTGATCATGAGGGGCTCTGAGTATTTAAGCTGAAGAGTTTTGAGTAGGGAAGTGAGATGATCAGAGCCTTATTTTAGAAAGTGCTTCTTTTGGAGGATACATAGGAGTGTGCCCTGTGACACTGCCCAGCTAGTGGCTGTCCCAGGCCCACTCTGCTCCAGGTAACAGAGGCAAGAGTGCTTCTTTGCACCTCCTCTGCTGCCTCCCAGGGTTCTAGACAGGAAGTGATAGATTGTCTGTGTTCCTGTATCCTCCAGATTTCCTAGGGGCTCTGTAGTTGCACTCCTGTTTCTGTAGTTGTAACCAGTCTCATCATGTACTGGAGAGGGAAGATCGGGGCTCGTATCAGAAACCCTCAGCAGTATTCAATGTTCTTCCTTTCTTCCCTGCCTCTCCTATCTTCAAGTTGTCATTTGGAGAAGGCGGTACGGGACTGGTTCTGGCTGGTCCTGTATTTTTCTGACTTGAACCTAGACTTTGATTTTTGAAACAACAAAAAGAAGAAAATTGTCATGATTCTTCTTTGGCTGTCATTGAAGTTGGTTCATGCTCTATTAGAGCACTTGTCACACTTGTCATTTATACATCTCCCTCTTGTGTTAGGCCTGAGTGTCTCAAACTAAGAGCCATATCTTCAACTATCTCTCCCCCAAACCTAATATTAATCCTGATAGAAAGTAGGCATTTAACCCTTTAAACAAACGAATGAACACATCAGACAGCTGACCAGCTACTGAACTGTGTTCTGGTCATCCTGAAAGTTTTATAAGATGTTTGGTAAAGATTGCTTTTGTCTACAAATAGTAGAATATCTGACTAAGAGTGGCTTAAATAAATGGAAGTTAATTTTTCTCACAAAGTCTTGAAGTGGGTCTCCATTAATGTTGATCAATGTCTCGGCATCTTTGTGGTCCTCTTGGTCTTTCCTTCATGGTCATGGGGTGGCTGGCACAGCTCCTCGTATCATATCCGAAGCAGAATATGGAAGAGGGGAAAGGGAAGTGGTTGGAATGTCTGTCTCTCTTAGCAGGAGAACAAAAGCTTTCCCACAGCTGTCCAACAGACTTTTCCTTAAATCTGTAGCGGAAGCTGGGAGTGGGAATGGGTAAGGGAGGAAGGAGGTTGGAAATGGCTTAGATGAGTTAGTTAACCAGAAGGATTGACACAGGCATAGTGTTATAAATAGGACGTTATTTTATGAGAATGTAAAGTTCTGTAACTGCAGCACAATTGATCAGACAATAGTGTTCGATGGTAATGTGGTCTGTTCTCTGTGAGTACATGGATTATACAGAAAATACTCTGCTTTACCTCTGATTCCCCCCACCCCTTGGTTGCAGGGGTATTACAGGGCATCAACAAAATAATATTTGTGCTTTGATTTTTCCTTGAAATATGGAAATACTTGGCCAATTTCTTACTTGTATAATCTTTTTTTTTTTTTGCTATTTTTGCTGTACAGGGACATTTTCACTGGTATGTATTCATACTTCTATCGATATTGTCTGCTAAGGATTTTCTTTAAATGCCAGAGGTTGTTATTTATTTAATAAATTTTTGTTTCTGCATTGAAAGGTTCTTCTTGATCAAAGATACCATTTTACTCTAATACTTTCTTTCAAAGTGGTAATCTTAGCTAAGTATATGCTGTATAACTCAAAATGTAGTTTTTTTATTTTCTTGAGGATGCCTCTCTTGAAATTGTTCCAGACATTGTTCGTTAGTATTTAAAATGTTGACAAATTTAATATATTAGTATGATGCCCAAAGGGGCAAGAATTCTCAGTGAAAAACAGGCTTTGCTATCCAGATGAGCTGGATTAAACAAGCAACATTGCCACTTACTGCCTGGTCAAACTACCTAATCTTTCTGGATCTCAGTTTCTTAATCTGTGAAATGGCAGTGTCAGAACTTCCAGTGAGCTCATGTATGGACTGCATCCTCTGCAGGCCTGGCTTGCTGGAGACTTAGTTCATAGCAGGTGAGGGACTCTTGACAGTGGACAATGCAGGGAGAATGTGTGGCTTGTTCACTTGTAGTTTGTTGCTCGTCATCGTTTTTATATATATGAAGGAAGAAAAAAGAAAGTGAAGAATGTGACAAAAAGTTTTCAGAGTGACATTATTTGCTATTTTAGTTAGCATTGTCATGTTCAGTTTGTTAAAATGTTAGCTTTGTAGAAGATAGTGCAACTTACTCTCTCTCAAAAAAAAAATTATATTACCTCTCTGTTGTCGAAGCCCCATATCCCTTCGTTCATGAGAGAGGAATAATTCCATTGTTTTCCTGCAGTAAGCCAGAGGGTCATCACCTCATGACATAATCACATTAGAAACTTCCATAATTACACTTAACTGAAGTTCCAAATGGACTTTTCTTAGGAAATAAACCCTGAGAAGCAATGTACCAAAATCAAGCCAGTTTTTCCCAGTGGAAATTCTATCTATCATTATTGTATTAGATATAATCTCATCAGACAATTTTCAATAAGGGTTAAAAGTCACTGCTAGACATTTTAATAATTCCATTCTTGATTTATAATTTTTAGTATCTCTTCCAGATAAGAAGGAACTTTTATTTTTGTAGCATTTGATATCTTCAAGTTCACATCTATATCAAAAAGGTAAATAGTTGGCAGCTTTTCATTTCTCCTCTTTAATAAGCTCCTTTATATTTTCAGTTCTTAAGTAAACTTCCAAGTTCTTTTAGAAGTTTAAATATTGCATTCTACTTGATGGGAAAGATTGAAAACATTAGGTCTTAGCTTTTCAGACTTTTGCAAGTCTGTGTTTTCCGTTGGCTTCCTACTTATCAGCTTTCTCTTCCTCTCCTTGATTTTTCCAGTATCTGAATTTGAAATTTCCTCCAATACTCACAGTGCTGAGAAAGCATCACCACACTTTTGGCAGACTCTCATTTTCTGTCTGTCACTGTGTTTCGTCTGTTTATTTTTTGAGATTCTACTGTGGGCCAGGCACTGCTCAGGGGACTTGGGACATGTGTCAGTGAGCAAAACAGACAAAGATCCTTGCCTTTGTGGAGCTCACATTCTAGAAGAGGGAGAAATCTATAAATAAAAATAGATTTAAAATAAGAAAGAGTAAACCTTCTTCAGAAAGTGGGATTTGAGAGGAGAAGGGATTAACCTTGTGAATATCTTGAGAAATATCCCAGAGAGGGACAGAGAAAACAGCCAACATAAAGGCCTTAAAATACCAGCATAGTTTAAGAAACATCAAAGAGGCCAGTGTGGCTAGAGTAAGTATAAATGAAGTGGAGTAAGAGAACTTAGATCAGAGAGATAAAGGGAGAAGGTGGCCCAGCAATGTCAGGCCATCCATAATATCACATGGTTTTTATCCTGAGTGAAATGGGGAGCCATTCAGCAAATTCCTGTGGTGCGGCACCATGCAAGGTGCTGGAAATGTAAAGATTAAGGCATAGCCATGTCCTCAGTGAATTCGTATTTTAGATCAAAGACTAGACCATAAGTAAACTGTATGATATTAATTAACACGTGTTCAGTAAAAGAGAAATGAGCGGGCACTGTTATGGAATGGAGGAGAGGGAGCGAACTTTCAGTGAGTTTATGATGCCACTGCCTGTTTCTTCTCCTGAATTTCAGTACTTTAGGTGCCCTGCGTACTGCTTTCAGTGCCGTTCTTCTGTCTTGCTCTCTCTTCGTAACCTCTTCCTTCTGCCAGTTTTGATAAGGTTAGCTGGGTCTTTGAGCTATTTACTCTTGATAATTAATATTTCTCTGACCATTCGACTTTCCTTTACTGCTGTTTTCTACTCTCCACTCTCATGTCCTTCAAGACTCATTCTAAAGAATGTTTTCTTCTCCAAACTTACTTCCTTAGGGAGCAGTTCTAATCGGTATAACCAGTATCTGAGTAGGATCTAGAGCTGTAAAAGGAATTTCATATCCTTTCCAGACACTTAACTGAATACGTCTAAGTATATAGAAAATGGAGATCATCCTGAGGTCTGTCACTTTCATGGTTTTGCCATCTTCACATTGGAAGATTAACACTCGTTCTTTCTATGTTGTATGTAATGCATCACTAATTATTGTCAGTTGTCCTTAGTTATGTTTCTTAACTTGCCTCATTTTCATTCCTGTAATAACCCTAGTCTGGTGTTTCCCAAACTATTATCTCAGCTCTGTTTCAGATTCATGACTCTGTTACTTCATTCGTATTGTACTTGATTTCATTTTACTGACTCTACTCCCAAAGCTGTACATTTCATCCTCATGACATTTATTTTGCAACTGGAAGTTTGTACCTCTTCATTTCTCTTACCTATTTCACTCATCCCTCACCCCGACCCCTCTGGCAGTTACCTCTTCTCTGTATCTGTGACTCTGTTTCTGTTTTGTTATGTTTATTTGTTGTTTTGTTTTTTAGATTCCATATATAAGTGAAATTATATGGTATTTCTCTGTCTGACTTATTTCCTTTAGCATAATACCATCTAGGTCCATCCATGTCATCACAAATGGCAAGGTTTTCTTTTTATGGCCAAGTAATACTCCATTGTATATGTATACCACATCTTCTTTATCCATTCATCTATTGATGGGCACTTTGGTTGCTTCCATATCTTGGCTGTTGCGAATAATGCTGCAGTGAACATAGGGGTGCATATATCTTTGAATTTGTGATATTGTTTTCTTTGGAAAAATACCCAGAAGTGAAATCGCTAGATCATATGGTAGGTTTGTTTTGTTTGTTTTTTGAGGACACTCCATACCATTTTCCATAGTCGCTGCACCAATTTATATTCCTATCAGCAGTTCACGAGGGTTTTCTTTTCTCCACATCCTTGCCAACACTTATTTCTTTTCTTTTTGGTGATAGCCATTCTGACAGGTGTGATACTGTATTTTGATTTGCATTTCTCTGATGATTAGTGATGTTAAGCATCTTTCCACGTGTCTATTCGTTATCTGTATATCTAATTTGAAAAAATGCCTATTCAGATTCTCTGCCCATTTTTTGTTTTTTGATGTTGAATTGTGTGAGTTCTTTTTATATGTTGGATATTAACCCCTTATCACATATATCGTTTGCAAATATCTTGTCCCATTCAGTAGGTTGCTTTTTCATTTTCTCGATAGTTTCCTTCAATGTGTAAAAGCTTTTTAGTTTGATTTAGTCTCATTTGTTTATTTTTGCTTTTATTTCCCTTGCCTGAGGAGACATATAAAAAATATCGTGAGGATCAGTGTCAAAGAGCACATTGCCAGTGTTTCTTCTAGGGGCTTTATAGTATCAGATCTTACATCTACATCTAAGTCTTTAATCCGTTTGAGTTTATTTTTTACATGGTGTGAGAAAGTCCAGTTTGATTCTTTTGCATGTAGCTATCTGGTTTCCCCAGCACCATTTATTAAAGAGATTGTCTTTTCTCCATTGTATATTCTTGCCTCCTTGGTCATAGATTAATTGACTATAAGTGTGTTGGTTTATTTCTGGACTCTTTATTCTGTTCCATTGAGCTAAGTGTCTGTTTTTGTGCTAATACCATGCTATTTTGATAACTGTAGCTTTGTAATATAGCTTGAAATCAGCAGGTGTGATAACCTCTAGCTTTGTTCTTCTTTCTCAAGATTGTATTGTCTGTTCAGAATCTTCTGTGTTTCCATACAAATTTTAGAATTATTTGTTCTAGTTCTGTGAAAATTGCCATTGGTATTTTGATAGTCTTTGGATTAAATCTGTAGATTGCCTTGGGTAGAATGGTCATTTTAACAAAATTAATTCTTTCAGTTCTTTCAATCAAGCAGTTATATCTTTACGTCATCTTCATTTTCTTTCTTCAGTATCTTACAGTTCTCCAAGTACAGGGCTTTACCTCCTTGGTTAGATTTATTCCTAGGTGTTTTACATTTTTTGATGCAACTGTAAATGGTATTGTTCTCTCAATTTCTCTTTTTGATAGTTCATTGTTTGTGCATAGGAACGCAACAGATTTCTTTATATTAATTTTGCAATTCTGCTGAATTGTTTTATTAGTCTAGTAGTTTTTTGGTGGAGTCTTTGGAATTTCCTATATATTGTATCATGTCGACTTTTAAACTGTGACAGCTTTACTTCTTCCTTTCCAATTTGGATTCCTTTTATTTCTTTTTCTAGTCTAATTGTTGTGGCTAGAACTTATAGTACTATGTTGAGTTGTGAGAGTGGCATTGTTGTCTTCTTCCTGATCTTGGAGGAAATGCTTTCAGCTTTTCACCACTGAGTATAATGTTGGCAGTAGGTTTGTCATATATGGCCTACATTATGTTGAGGTATGTTCCCTTTTTAATTTCTGAATTTATTTGAGTCCTCTCTCTTTTTTTTTTTGATGGATCTGGCTAAAAGTTTATCGTTTTTGTTTATCTTTTCAGTAAACCAGCTCTTAGTTTTATTGATCTTTTCTATTGTTTGTTTGGGTTTTTTTTTTTTTTTTGTCTATTTTATTTCTGTCCCCACCCCATTGCATTTTTAATCATTTTTCTCATTTTTTTAACCAGCAATATATTTGACAGCAAAAAGAGCTTTTCAGAGTTGATGTGAATTAACTAGTGCTAACATACTTAGTTGATACAAATCTAGGCCTTAAAATCTCTTCTAGGCCTTCAATCTCTCTAATTGTAAAGAAAGTTTGGTTTATTCTTTCCATTCAAGTCTCCTTTTTGAAGATTTGCCATTTAGAAGAACTATCACTCATGAGATTTTTAGCTAGCTTTTGCAGCCTCATCTTAATTAAATATGTGTTTTCTGTTAAAATGTTTGAAACAGGGGAGGAAAGAACTCAAATCCAGGCAACCACCTTCGCCGTACTAAGGATCTCCAGATGAACGAGGGTCCAAGTCCTTATATCCTCAGCTCATTTCCCTTCTTGCTCTGCACATTCCTCCTGGGAGGCCTCACCTACTCCTGTGGCTTCCGTTGCCACCTGTATACTTTTGACTCCCCACTTTTCATCTCCTGCCTGTACCTCTGCCCTGAACTCCACACCTGTGTATTCAGCTACTAACTGGACATCTCTTGAACAGCTAGCAGGCAACTCACATTCAGTATGTTCAAAATTCTTTACTCAAGACTGCTCCTCTGAGTTGTAGACTCTGAAACTACTATCCACTTAGTCACCCAAACCAAAAACCTGGTAGTTATCTTGGATTTTTTTCCTCTCCCTTTTCTCCCCATCCAGTAGGTTCTGAACTCTGTTGATTCTACGTGCTGATACCTCTCAAATCACTCCCGTCCTGTCCATCCTCACTGCCACTGTCTGGGCTTAGACTCTCATGACCTCTGGCCCAGAATTTTGAATTAATGTCTTTACTGGTCTCCCTGTCTCCAGCTTTCACTTTCTTTCATCTGCTGTAGTAGTTTTTTGTTTTTTTTTTTTTTAATTCCCTTTGGATGGTTTCCCATTCCTGAATAACAAATCCAGATTCCTCAGCCTGACATTAAGGCTCTCTGTAATCTACCTCCTGCCACTGGCCAGCCTAATAACCTGCTCTTACCCCTTCTCCAACCCTAGCACCCGTTAAACCAAATTGTTTACAGCTTCCTGAATGCTACTTATTTTATATCTTGCATTTTTACATGCTGCACCGGACTGGCTCTTTTCACTTGTTTAACTAACAAACTCCAGCCTGTCCATTAACCAGAGATATTTATTAAGACCCACCTCAGAAATCTTTTCTTCTGGGAAGTTTTTATCCCCTCAGCAAAGCTGAGTACTTCTTTGTGCCTTGACTATCTTACATGTGTTTCTTATAGGGTGAAGTCTTTACGTGTCTTATGTCCACGGCCAGCATTCTGAGAGCAGGCATATCTTAACCATGTTTTATCCCCAGCATGGAATGCAGTTACTGAGACACACAGAGACATAATAACTGTTAGTGAATGAATACATAGATCAGTACAGCACTGCCTAGTTTTGGTCCTAACTATTGTCTACTTGGTCTAGGAGCCTTCCTCCCTGGCCCGTACCTTTTCTTTTCCTTCTAGTCCACAATATAGAGCAACACAGATGATTTCCATTAAGTATTCATGTTTATAGGAATCTCGATTTTTAAAAATTCAGCCTCAGGAATATCATGTATAGGAATAATTAAGCATGAATTTTCAACTCCATTATTTCTTTTTACCATCACTTGAATTATATTTTGCTAGAGACTAGCTCGGCATTATCCAAAGTAATCCTGTGGAATGGATATATAATAGGTATTACTTGAAGAGGAGTTCTGTAATCAGAGGAATTTGGGGCTTTGGATTAACAAAGATAAACTACTTTGAGTTCTCAGAGCCTTTAATATGCCAGTATGCTTTGTGAATCTTTACTTGATTCTTTTTCTTGAGGGATTAATGTTCTATGGAACACACTTTGGGAAATGCTTCCCAACTTTATGGATTCTTTTCAGCAGACAAGACTGCTGTCTTAGACTACCTTCTTCTCCCCAAAATTGATATATATTCTTTGTTGAAACCTGAAATAATCTTGCCAGTCAGCAAACCACATCCCTTTCCAGCCACTGCTAGGGAACTTTCTCATCCAATATAAATTCTGCAGAGTAATAGGCATTAAATAAATATAAATATATATATATATATAAATTAATAAATTTTCCCTGAAAAGAAAAAAAAAACCACATCCCAATTTTCAAATATTGACATTTGCATTTTGCTATAACAAATTTAAAACTTACTCACTTTAGAACAAAAGAGTAGAGAAGAAAGTTAAATTGCTTGTAATTCTATGATTCAAAACTAATTACTGTTATTTGCAGATACTAGCTACTACATATAAAATAGATAAACAAAAAGACCCTACTGTATGGCACAGGGAACTATATTCATTATCTTGTAATAGCCTATAATGAAAAAGAATATGAAAAGGAATGTGTGTGTATATATATAATATTGTATGTGTATAACTAAGTCACTATGCTGTACACCAGGAATTAATACATTGTAAATCGACTATACTTCAATTAAAAAAACCAATTACTGTTGACATTTTGGTATACTTCCTTTCTTTTATTATATTATATTATTTTATTTCCTTTTCTTGTGTACATGAATCAGGATATCTTTCAGCCACAAATAACAGAAAAGTAGATCCAAATGGGCTTAAGTAATAGGGGTTTTTATCCTGTGTAGGAAGTTTGGAGGTGGGCTCTTTCAGAATTCACCACACATTGGTATCAGAGGTCTGGGCTGGCTTCTCTTCTTGACTTTCCCTTTTTAGATGCAAGTAGCTACCACAGCTACTATATCTTCCCATGACAATGTCCAAAGCAGGAATAATGATGGACTTTCTTCTTGTATACCTCTCTCTTTTTATCCAGGAGGGGAAATCCCAGAATGCCCCCCTTTCCCAAATAGGTTTCCCTTTATGTATAACCCTCATTGGCCAGGTCTGAGATACATGCTCATGCTGGAAGGTAGGACATCATAGTTTGCCCTCTTGGACTGGGAGGGGCCTATTCTCTCTGAGCACATTGCCCTCCCAATCTGAACAAAGTTGGAGTTCTGTTTACAAAGAAAGGCTTTAGATCACCTGAAGCTTTAGAGAGGCAATTAACAGGGCCTACAAAATTATATCTATATGCACTTGAAAGTCCAGGTCTTTTAAATTGAATGTTCTTACTACTTTTCTCCATCAGCTTGGATAATCAAGAATTAAATATGTTTGTTGAGGTTGAGTTAGTTAAAAATTGGGGGTGGGTGGTAGATGGAGGAAGTATATAAACAGGATTTTTGTTGGTAAATAATTTTAAATAATAAAAAATTGTAATAGGTAATATTACAACTTGAAACTTGCAGAAATTTTTACAGTAGAACCAAAGATTTCAATGATTTATTTTTTATATTTGTTTGTTTGTTTTGCTTTTGCGGTAGGTAGCTTTGGGCTAGGCTTCTGAACCTTCCCCCAGGAATTATTCTCCTTTGCTATTGGAGCTACTTGCTGGATGAATTTGAAAAGCCTTACTCTAGAGCTTTAGAATTCCCTCTCCCACTCCCAGAACATTCTTCTGTGCTTCATGTGGATTACAGATTTGTGACAGCCATTCTTCATTCACAACTCTCTTCTCCCCAGATCAACCAACCTGGAAAAGATTTTTTCCACGAAAACTGGACCTACAATTTTAATGTCATGCCACCAGGTGGTGGCAATGTCCAGGTCATATATATCCTTAGTTTCCCAGGATAGCCAGCCCTAATTTCATTTGGCTTGTTTTGCCCTCAAGAAGTGTATCAATATTTTATAGATTTTAATATTTCAGTATTCATAATGACTCTGGCTGTTTTATGTATTTAGAAGTTTCACGAAAATAGCCCTATAAGTTGGGTGCTTTTTTGGGTTTAAAGTATGGTTCTCACTTAACCAAAGGGCATGGCTCAAACTTTCAACCCTGCATTTCAACAGATTCAAATATTGGGCGTTGTTCGGGTTCCGTAGTGTTTATATTTATTTATAACCATAAATTTCCTGGTCTATAACTTCTTTAAAAATTGAGATTGAATGCAAAGAAACTTCAATTTAAATTTTTGTTAATTATTATAGCTTTTAAAGTTAAATACATTTTACCTTTTCAGTAATTTCTAACACTTGAACTTGCCACAGATCTTAGTTTGGTTGGCTACTCTCATCCAGATGTGTTATGTTGCTCTCTTTATTCTGCTAAAGCTGTTAAAGCTGTGGAAGAGAAGGCTTTCATTTGCTTTTTTAATCCTTTGAAATCCAAGTTCTCTTGAATCTATCCACTATAAGAGGCAGAAATACAGGAAAAAGATAAAAGCCTTTATAGGCAGGTACTTTATTCAGTTACTATTTCTGAGCACTCTTGTCTCTTTATGACTTTTTCTTTGGCTTTATATACTTAATGTGGAGTATATTATAACCTGGCCTGAAAAGAAATGTAAAACTTTAATTTAAATTAGTTACATTTAAGTTAAATAGATATTTGAGCTTAAGCTCTTTAACTGATGCTCCTTAGCAAGTAATTTGTTATATTTTAGATGGGTGGTTTCTAATGAAATAAAGTACTTAAACTGAGTAATTTACTGGATCAATACATTTTAAATAGTATTTAAGTAACATTTTTATTAGAAATTCAAATAGTGGACCATCTTAATTTCACAAGAAGTATTCAGATGTGTTAGGACTGAAATGTGAGCATGTCATTTCCCAGTGCTCTTGAAAGACAGTGGGAAAATAAATGATTCAGCAGTTTCACTCCTTGAGATCTACCCAGATGGGTGGAAAACATGCATACAAATGTTTATAACAGCTTTATTCATAATTGCCAAAACTTTGGAAACAACCAAGATGTCCTTCAGTAGGTATATACATAAACTGTGGTACATTTAGACAGTGGAATATTATTCAGTGATTAAAAGAAATAAGGTATCAAGCCATGAAAATACATGGAGGAACCTTAAATGCATTTTACTAAATGAAAGGAGCCAGTCTGAAAAGGTTACACAATGTATGATTCCAACTATATGACATTTTAGAAAGGCAAAACTATATAGACAGTGGTTGCCAGAGGCTGTGGAGAGGAAGCAGGGATGAATAGGCAGAGCACAGATGTTTAGGACAGTGAAGACACTCAGTGTGATAGGGTAATAATGAAGGCATGTCATTACACATTTGTTCAACCCATTGAATGTACACCACCAAAGGTGAGCCCTAATGTAAACTATAGACTTTGGGTGATAATGATGTGTCAGTGTAGGTTCATCAGTTGTAACAAATGTACCACTCTGGAGGGGATTTTGTTTATGGGAGAGCCTGTGTGTATGTTGGGACAGGGGTTATATGGGAACTCTCTATAATTTCCACTCAATTTTGCTGTGAACCTAAAACTGCTCTAAAAAAATAAAATCTATTTTTAAAAAGTGAAGTAGACTATAGAAAATATATTGACATGAAACATAAAGGATAATCCCCTGTGTGTTTTGACATGTTCTCCACATTGACCTATACTTGAATATTAAGCAAAAGAATTGGGACAAGAAAGATGCCCACTAGACTTTACAGGGGTCCCCCCCACCCCGGAGAGGGTAGTGGGGGTGGTGTAGAAGTGGAGAGCGAGGGAGCTTTAGTTTAAATACTTGTGCATTGTTTGAGTCTTTTAAAATAAAAATATTCATTTTGGTCTCTTGAAAATACATTCATATATTTCTTATAATGGGAAAAGAATTTTTTCTTCCAGTTTTATTGAGATATAACTGACAGCACTGTATAAATTTAAGGTGTGCAGCATAATAATCTGATTTACATACATCATGAAGTGATTACTACAGTAAGTTTAGTGAACATCTATTATCTCATGTAGATACAAAATAAAAGAAATAGAAAAAAAAAATTTTCTCGTGATGAGAACTCTTAGGATTTACTGTCCTAACAACTTTCATAGATAATATACAGCAGCATTAATTATATTTATCATGTTGTGTATTACATCCCTAGTACTTATTTATCTTATAACTGGAAATTTGTACTTTTTGACTGCCTTCATCCAATACCCCCACCCTACCCCCTGCTGTGGCCATCTCTGATAACCACAAATTTGATCTTTTTCTGAGTTATTATGCATTGCTAGTTCCTGTTATACAACATAGTGATTCTATGTTTCTGTACATTTCAGACTGATCACCATGGTTAGTCGTCTAGTTACGATATATCACCATACAGAGATATTACATAGCTATTGACTATATTCCCCACACTGTACATGTCATACCCATGACTCATTTATTTTGCAAATGAAAACTTGTACCTCTTAATCGTCACCTATTTCTTTCTTCTTCTTACCCCCTTCCCCGGGAAAAGCATTTAAAAAATAATAGTTATGTATGCTTTTAATATGGAAAATTTACAAGTATGTTTCACAATACAGAGATAACCATTTTTTAAATTTTGTGCATTTTCTTGCAGTTTTTTGGGGGTTTTGGTCATAGATAAGCTCTCAAGTGTATTCACAGTTTTGTTTCCAGCTTTTTAAAAACCCTGTTCTATATCTGTGTCATTGAAAGTTTTCTTAAATGTTTCCTTTGGTTACATAATTATAACCTATCTATTACCATGAAATAATGATTTACCATTTCTCTATTGTTAAGACAATTGTACAGCTCCCATCTTTATGTAAATACATCTTTATAGTGTTCTTTGTTTCCCTGTGATCTATTCCTAAATGAAATATCACCCTAAAAAATAAATTTTATATGAAAACGAATATATATATGTATGTGCATGGCTGGGACATTGTGCTGTACACCAGACACATTGTAATTGACTGTACTTCAATAAAAAATAATAAATTTTAAAATTGTACTACACTAATATAAACTATACTTTTTAAATGTATAAAATCTTAAGTTATACTACCTCTAGCTCTCTTTTTTTTTTTTTTTTCTTTTAAGGGAAAACAAGACATAGAACCTTTTTTACCCTGTAACGTGTTGTACATGAATTTTGTTCAAGCAGTAGACTGATCTGGTTTCTCTTGCTCTTTTCCCCATTCTTTGTTTCTTGACATTCTTTCGCATCTATGAAAACTTCTGTATTTCCTCCTTACTGCTTTGAAATTTTTTTATTTCTAAAAGGGAGCCAATCAGATTTCCAGTGCAACCAGCTTGAATCAATCTTTCTGTTCCTCTTATGAATAGACAGTTCCTCCAGGCAGTGAATTAGCCCTTTAGAAAACATTGGCATTATGTTTCTGAACCCTGAGTGTCTGTATAGGTGGTCTGGAATGCATTAAAGAGAAGCATTGTGTCAGAAACTCAAGTCTAAAGATGAAATCCTGTTCTTTCTAATTGTAAGTTATTTTTGTTCTTGCTGGTGCTGCTGTTTTTTCTGAGTTACAGAATCTTAAAAATTATTATTTGCTTTAGGGAAAGTTGGAAATGGATTTCCAGTATATAGGTGGTTCTTGTTTTATGTTATACAAATGTGTCAAGAGAGTTTTCTCTTTAAAGGAGTCCTATGGTGAATCCTCTTTGATTATAGAGTATCACTGTGTTTTCTCCTTTTGTAAGTGTGGACTTTGTATTTCTTTCAGTGACGGAAATATTGAGATGTTTTGTTTCTAGTTCAGGCTACGATATTTAGCAGTACTTCATTTTTGCTGATGAACTAGTAATAGTCTCCCATATATTAATACCTTGTGTGTTTTACTTGGGTTCTCTACTGCAAGAAAACAGGTTTTTGTTTAGGTCACTAGTTCTCAAAAGTGTGATGCCCCCAACCAGGAGCATCAGCATCACATCACCTGGGAGTGTGTTAAAAATGCAAATTACTAGGCTCTACCCCAGACCTCTACTATTCAAAAACTGGGAGGTGGAGCCCAGCAACCTATATTTAACAAGCTCTTCGGGTGCTTCTGCTATGTTCTGAAGTTTAGAACTACTGGTTTAGGTAATATCTACAGAGTGGCTTAAAATCTCAGCTCTTAGTCATCTGAGTTCTGGATTTGGTTTAATTCCAAGGTGTGTGTTAGGAACTATAGCAATGTTGCTTCTAAGAGATGTGTAGATGAAAAACTGATAGCAGGGGCTGCCTCACAAGAGCTGCTGCCATTGTTCCCAGGAGTTAAGATTTTAAGAACTAAACAGAGCCAAGAATCCTTCACTATTGAGTTGAACCAAATTGTTTCAGTACCTAGGATGATTGGCAGAAGCTTCTCATTTAATAACATCATTTAGATTGTGCTTCCCTCCATTACCAAGATACTTAAAATGACAAATCATGAAATCACATTTAAATTACATAAGATTATTTTCAGAGTTAAGGAATTCCTAAATTAGCTCTCTTTCAAATGCTTTTAAGTTGTAAATAACTACAAGCAGACATACAATACCTTGGAGATACTTCATTAATATAATTAAGATATATGTTCATTAATTATTGGATTATTTTTATGTAATTCTTCATTTTGAGGGTAACATCTGCCTGTCTGGTTATTTTTAAAACATTTTTAATAGGAAAATGTTACGCTAATAAGTATGTGTATTTTTTCTTTGGAAAATTTTCTACTCCTGAATTTAGATGTTACATACATTTATTAATTATTTCAGGTGGGTTTGTCAGGGTGGAATACTAACCTTTTAAACAAGGTGTTATTTTATAAATGAGAGCCTTTGTTTTAAAGAACTAGATCCCCTTGCTAAATTTAGGGCTTTATAGCTTACTTTGGCTCTTAAATCTACAGCAGATTTTTGTTTTTTCAACTTCGGAAGATACTCTCAAGAAGAGGTATAACTGGTTTGGTGTGGTGTCTTCTTGGCATCACAGATGGATCTTGTTCGTGCTCTGGGTTAGAATCAGGAACTAGAGAATCATTAAAGGAAAACCTACCTTTATGTATATTGAGAAGTGGAAGGTTTTTTAAAGTCAGGGTAAATCTACCAACTTTCTGAAGGTACTGTTTGTGGTTTTTAAGCGAAAACGGGTATCTAAATATTATTCACCCTCTACATATAATAAGGCCATATTCTGAAAGGTTAGTTTCTTAGAATCAGACAAAAGAAATTACTCATCCAATCATTAATGATTTTCTAAATGTTTCTAACTCAAGAATGAGGGAGGAGTTGAATATATTTTAAGAAACCCCTTACCCAATCAAGTGAGTCTGAAATTTCTAAAAAGACGTGGTGGAGAATTTAGTATTGGGAATTTCCTGTGATTATTTAGTCTGGGGCCCAAGTAAGATTAATACAATTAAGACAAGAAGCAATGTTATGAAATTAACAATCCTTTTTGGTGTGGGCTCAACCACGTACTAATGAATATTCTATTATCTGAGGTCTCCTTTTGCTGGTATTATTTAATCCATTTCCAATACAACTTACTACTTTCTAAGCTTAGTAAAATACTTAAAATGATCACTTTTAAGGTATGTAAAACATGAATAAAATCAACAGCTGGCTAGTAGATTTTTTTCTTTCTGAGAATTTAATATGCAATTCCTTATAAAGTACCTTATTTAAGAATAATCAGTGGTGCATTCATTTTTGACTGTGCTAGTGAAACAGGTCCCAATACCACCAGTCTATAAGAAACAGTCTAGGTGTTTCAAAGAGACTTAAGTCAGAGGTGAAAAGAAATTTAAAGAGAGAATTTATATAAAACAGGTATTTTTGAATTTTCGAATTAAAAATTTAAATAATACACTTCACGTTATTTGTGATGAAGGTGGGAAAACCTGATATATGAAGATTGTAGAAAAGGTTGAAAGCATATTACTCTTTTTTTTATATAGGATAGGAAGAAATACTTTTTTTTTAATTGAAGTAGAGTCAGTTGCAATGTATCAATTTCTGGTGTACAGCACAATGTCCCAGTCATGCATATAATATATATTCTTTCTCGTTAAAGACTATTACAAGATACTGAATATAGTTCCCTGTGCTGTACAAAAGAAACTTTTTTAAAATCTATTTTTATATATAGTAGCTAATATTTGCAAACCTCAAACTCCCAAATTTATCCCTTCCCACCCCCTTTCCCTCATAACCATAAGATTGTTTACCATGTCTGCAAGTCAGTGAGTTCATAGTGTCCTTTTTTTTCTTTCTTTTTTTTTTAGATTCCACATATGATTGATATCATATGGTATTTTTTTTTCTCTTTCTGGCTCCGCTTAGAATGATGATCTCTAGTTCCATCCATGTTGCTGCAAATGACATTATTTTATTTTTTATGGCTGAGTAGTATTCCATTCTATAACTATACCACAACTTCTTTATCCAGTCATCTGTCAATGGACATTTGGGCCACTTCCATGTCTTGGCTATTGTATATAGTGCTGCGGTGAATATTGGGGTGTGTGTATCTTTTTGAAGTAGAATTCTCTCCAGATGTGTATCCAGGAGTGGGATTGCTGGATCATATGGTAAGTCTGTTTTTTGTCTTTTGAGGAATCTCCATACTATTTTCCATAATGGCTGTACCAAGCTACATTCCCCTCAGCAGTGTAGGAGGATTCCCTTTTCTACACACCCTCTCCAGCATTTATCGTTCATGGACTTTTGAATGATGGCCATTCTGACTCATGTGAGGTGATATTAAACTTTTTTTTTTTCAGTCTGCCCTAATGATTTATGGTAGTTGGTTTTCTCCAATTTAGAGAAATTAGTTCCCAGTGTAGTCTTTGACTTTTTTGTTACATGGACTTGGGCTGAAGACGAATCTCATTCTGTCTTCTTGACTCGTAAACTTTATGTTAAGCAAATTTATCTTAGCAAGACATTTTATTTGTTTTAATTCTCTAGTTATCTGAGGGAAACCAAAAGCATGCAAACCTACAGAAAAGCATCGAGAAAGCTAAAATTGGCCGACATGAAACGGTAAGTTTGTATCTGTAGGTTCTTTAATCATGTCGATTCTAAATAGAAGAGTAAAGGCATAGAGCTTCCTGTGGGGAGGATGCTGCTTCTCCCAGAAGAGAAGTGAAGCTCAGCAAAGTATGTGAACATCTCACCTGGTAGTTCACTAGTGGTGAATCTAGATTTGTCATTATTGCTGTGTTGTGTTGTCTGGGCAGTATAGCAAAGAAGCATTAACCCTGGAGCCAGGCTGCCTGGGTTTGAACGTCTCCTAAACTCTTTCTTCTCAGTTTTCTCCGTTGTAAAGTGGGAAATAATAAAATCTACATCACTGAGTTACTGTGTGGATTGAACTAGCTAATATTTGGAAAGGACTTAGAAGAGAGCCTGGCACAAAGTCAGCCCTATATAAATGTTTATGTAAAATTTTAAGAGTCTTTTATTTTAAAGTCTTGGCTCAGAACAAATTGAAAACTATCATTATAGTATCCTTGTGTCCTCGTAATGTTTCTAAATTATTTAAATGAATATTGACCTACTAGTTTATTTCAAAAAGTGTAAATGTTCTCTGAAGTATTACATTAGGGTTTTTTAAAAAGTCACTTTACTTTCTAGTTTCAATTATCTAAAGTATGGATTTATGACTTGAAAAAAATGTTGAAGATCAACATGAACCACTAAGCATTTCAACTCAGCCTCTGCTTGTACCACTTGATTGTGAAAGAGACTCAAAAACCTGTCACATTGTAGAAAAGAATACATCACAGGTTTACATGCTTTATGCTTTTCAAAGTTGTTTTACATACAGTCTGCGTGAATAGTCAGCACGCTCAGAGATAGGAACTAGAGAATGGTAATTGCTGAAGAGGATTTAAGGGAAGGTAAGTTCTGGGCATAACCTTAAACTATTATGTTTCTTCTTCTGTGGACAGCAATTACCACTTCTTTATTTGGCAATAACTTGTAGAAGCACCTTCAACTAATGGTGACATATTCATGCCCAAAAGTAGTTAGTTAGCCAGTCTACTGAAGGTTACCCCATCCACTGTAACCACTGGAATGAGGACAAAAAGACACTGGCACACTTAGTTGGTGCCTGTAGCCATCAGAAGGGTAGAGTAGTTCAGAAAAGCTCCTGAGAGAGACAAACTCTTGTGTTCATCCTGAGTTCACTAGTCAGGAGTTTTCAGAAATATCTAAAAGATTTTTCCATCTGCTAGATATTATTCAAAGTGGTGATACTGCTGACAATGGTAATGAAGGAGAAGAAACAGCTAGCTTACATATTCTGCTTACTGTGAGCAAGGCAGGACTGTTCCAAACACATTTTCTATACTTATTGAATCCTGCCAACAGTCCAAGGAGGTAGCTCCTATTACTGTCTTCATTTCTACATTTGAGGAACTGAAAGCACAAAGAGGTTAAGTAATTTGGCAAAGATCTTGGTGCTGGTAACAGTCTAAGATGGCTCCCAACTCAGGGTATCTGGAGAGCTGTCATTGCATTCACACGGATGGCCACCCCTCTGCTTCTCCTGTCTCCGTTAGCTTCTCTCCACTCATTTGTCATTGTAGAATGTGTATAATTTCAGTGTTGATAGCAAATAATGACCGTCTTATATTGTAGTTATTTTTTAATTTCTTCTGTGCTGTGCTAATGTGGTATACTGTAATCATATTTATCTATTTCATTTAAATTTAAATTAAATACAATTAAATTCAGTTTCTCGGTAACAAAAGTCACAGTACATGTACTCAGTAGCCCCATGTAGTTGATGCTTCCTGCCTTTGAGAACACAGATCCAGAACATTTCTGTCACTGCAGAGTTCTGTTGGACTCGGCTACCTCAGAGCTGTGTGCATGCATTCTCTTGTATAAATGCCAACAAAAGGAGCTTTCTTCGCTTTGGAACTAAAGAGAACAGAGAAAGGCAAAAGTAGGAAAATACAAGTACAAAAATATAAGCTAGCAAGGAACCTTAAACAAGTCCGATCAGGCAGCTTGAACTCTGTTTGGTTTTGCCCCAGACTTATCCTATAATTCTGTACCATAACTTTTCCATTAGTTGATTTTTATATGGGCTTACGTTTCACACATATGAACTGAATACTGATAGCACTATGACTTCTACCTGTTAGAACTATGGCTAGAAATTTCAAATGGTATTTATTGGATCATTTTGTGTTTAAAAGCTTTATTCTGGTTTACCTTTAAAGGAACGTGATAAGGAGGTCACAAAACTACAACTCTGTTATTTCTGATATTTTAAAATATTTTTGAAGGTTAATCATCTTTGAAGGTTGGAAAATTATCTAGATGACTTTTAAGGAAAATTTTACAATGATTGATGTTGCCATAAAATATTACTTATATAATAATGGATGCAGTCTTGTGAAACTAAGGAGCAGTATTTTTTTTTTCCTAACTTGATGACAATCATCTTTGAGTTCATGCATAATCAGTAACCTCTTATCTATTTATGAGCATTCCATTCTACATAATAATTTCCATTCAGTTAGTCAACATATATATAAGGTGCTTGAGATTGCAGAGAAAAATGAGAATTGAGTTTGTTCTTGCACTGTGAATATATGTATGTATATAATATTGTCAAAAGCCTAATGCATATCAGTTATGAGAAATAAAATGAAAATGTTTATAAAACATGTAACTTTATAACATATGGCATTTTGTTTATCTTACTTGTACATAATATTATTTTGAATGCAGGAAGAGCGAACCATGCTAACAAAAGAACTTTCTTCACTTCGAGACCAAAGGGAACAGCTAAAAGCAGAAGTAGAAAAATACAGAGAATGTGACCCGCAAGTTGTGGAAGAAATACGTAAGTTTGTATTACACTTTGAGGGTTTTTAACTTTGCTAATGAAAGATACTTTATACTTCTAGTTCCCTGGTAACCATTCTCCATGTGAGAAAATAAAGCCCTTAATAGTATTAATATTGCATTAATATTTCCATTAAGGGGTCTTAATGTTAAAGCATTGAACAGTAACAACTTTGAAATTATAAGCATCTCAAGAACAAGGAAGGTCAGTGAGGTAGAAGGATAAAATCATAAAATATAAGCGTAGGAAACTGAGGAGTCAGAGAAGGAACTAAGTTGTCTTGATTCTAGGAAGAAACCCACCATTATCTTCCAAGAAAAGTGATATCAAAAAGGATGAGTTTACAAGTTGCAGAAAATTAGTCTGTGCATTGACTTGCCTTGTGAACACTCCAATGATATTCTTCCTTTTAAACCAGAGTCCCCAGAGCTTCATTTTTAATAATTTTTATATATTTATGTAAATACGGAATTTTGAATATTTGAAGAAATGATACAGTGTGTTATAAAGATACTACATTTAATTGCTTAGGGAAATATACATAACCTTTTTATATTTTTCTACCTTAGCCTCTCTTTTCATTTAGGAAATTTTACCCAGTGAAACTTTTAGAAAAATGACAGTATGTGATTGAAGGCTTTGAGAGAAAATGAAAATATTTGGTATTTTTAAATGAAGTTGAGAATCACATGGTATTCTTCACAATTAAAAAGATTTTAAGCAGTTCAGTTAGTGTTATCTACAGTTAATCTTAATTTTAGAGACAGGTCCTGCTCTGCACGACTGCAGGAGTCACCATTCAAGTCCTTGCGGTGCACAGCGGGGATAATATGTATCAGTCCTAGTTCAGCTGATTGCCCAGGGCAATTTTCAAAGCAAAATGGAGACAGAACCCCCTGAGCCCTTTTCTGTGAATTAAGTATTTGGGAGACATGTTAACTCTTTTGTGCTGCCTGCAGATTCTTTTCATTTATTATTTTCTTGCAGAAGAAAGTGCTAACCAAGTCTGCTACAGAATTAACCACTTTAATCTATTTTAAAGTTTTAACTAGTATCAAATGACCCTTAGTGAACACAAGCACATCAAAGCAACAGGACACAAGGTATGAATTCACTACTAGGAAGCTAGGCCTGCTCATGATTTACCTTCAAAAGGAAACACGTACTGTGTGTTAAAGAGGACATCGGATGTTATGTGTCTTATCTAGAGCAGCTTCTCGTGAAAGACTGTTTTAAGAACAATTTTCTTACCCAGATTTAATACCTTCAGATGATTTATTTTCAGAATCAGCATGGCTGTGCCCTGTAGCAGTTCCTCATGAAAATTACGTTTTCACAGTAACCAAATATGATCTTTCATTTATTACTTTTACTTGGTTCTACATTCCTTCCTGATTTTAGTTTTGTGCAATTCTTGGACTTTCTCCTTGAAGTACCAACTCTTTGCTTCCCTGTCTCATTCTCTTTCCTATCCAGTCTTAGCCATACCTAGTCAAGGCTTCTGCTTTTTCACCCTGTGGTCTTCATTGGGTTGTCACAGCTCTTTCCCTGGGCAGATGACCCTGACTGATATCACCTCGACTTGTGACCTCCCATTTTTACAGTCCTTTTCATGATTTTGATTACATCTGTCCACTCAAGAATGACTAAAACTCTTATTTAGGCTTAGAAAACTATTCTGACCTATGCTGATGCTGATCATAAGCCAGTGGAGCATCTTGAGTTGCTGAAAATCAAGACAGAGAATTAGGCCAGACTGACTCATGAAGTGGGAAAACTTGTTTCAGGCACATAATTTCCAGTATTGCCATTTCTTGTACCTCTGAATCAAGCAGCAATCTTGGCAAGTGCATCACCTGTTAGAAAGGTAATCAAACTTGAAGAAAGAAGTTTCAGGGTATATTAAAGATGATGGGTTTTCTGGAGAGTAGAATAACATAGTTGAGATGGAAGTTGCAACTATAATTTTATAGTGATTGCCTGAATTCTCTCCATCTTAACCCTTGAATTAAAAAATTCATAATTTATTTCTCAACCCAAGGAAAACATGCCAATGTGAATGAGTATTATGCAGGGTATGAGGTCTAAGTGAATGAGAAGTTTTCTGGTTTTCAGTGAAGAGACTATCTTTCTTCATCAACATCAAACCTAAATTATCTTTTAGTATTTATTTATGCAGCCACATAAGAATGGATCTGTATTTGGGTTGTATAGAATTTGTAATCATGAATCTATTACAAATATATTAATTTTTTACATTTTCACATTGTACGTTTCTGATCTTAATGGGAAATGAAAGGATAAGAGTCCTTCCTTCCTAGTTTTGTGCTATTATTTTTTATTTCATTAAAAAATCTTCTATAGAATACATTAATTATAGAAAATTATAGCATATTTAATAGACAGTAGATATGTAGGATAATTACATTATTCCATAAATAAATTTTAAGAGTCTCATGTTCTACCAACCAAGCCAGTTGAGCCATAAATATATTTTAGATGTGAAGGTAGGATATCTTTTTCTGTAGAATGTTACCAAACTACAGTGAAAAGAAAAAAAGACTGGCAAAGCCTATATACCTGTAGAAAGAATTTTTAAGCTAACTTCAGTTCATATTTTTATAGAGAAATGTTTAATTTCTTGGCTTTTAAAATTCAGAACAGCTAACAAGTGAAACTTTATATGTGGAGCTTTTACTTTCAGCCAAAATAGAGTAATAATGTACTGAATTTATCCCCCCACATAAAAACAAACAATATACGAAGTGACGGTTTTCAAGACACTTGATATCAGACCACAAAGGAAAGTGATTCCTAGAGAAAGGAAACAGACAAAGTAAGCCTCACATTGTCCC
This sequence comes from Vicugna pacos, assembly GCF_048564905.1. Lineage (NCBI taxonomy): Eukaryota > Metazoa > Chordata > Mammalia > Artiodactyla > Camelidae > Vicugna > Vicugna pacos. The sequence continues at coordinate 12,053,937 of NC_132988.1, read as the reverse complement.
AGGTTATTCTGTTGAGTTTCCTGGCTGCAGCACAAAGAAGGAGAACCTAGGCAGAGCCCTGCAGACTCCCTGAGTCGAGGAGATGGAACTGAGATTAGGGAGACCAACAGCATACTAGAGGGGAACGAGTAACACAAAGAGAACCATGGATATCTAGAGAGGGTTCCTCTCAAGTAGTTGATGCATGCATATGAGGAATAGACCCAAAGCTGAAGAAAAAACAATCTCAAAGGATTGAAGGAACAGTGCCAGGCACTCACACAGGAGCAGAAGTAGTGTCTGCTCTCACCAGCCAGATTAGCAAAATTTATAATTCATAAGGCATTGGGTAGAGTACTCAAGAAGATCTTGCCTCAGTAGAAGGGAGTAGTTAGCCCTCAACTGAGCTTTGCTCTCAACCCACCTAACAAGCCATAAGGACAAGTCTTGAAAGGATCAAACTTGTACAATACCCTAAATTCATTCATAACAGAGCTCAATAATTTTTGTAGGAGTACAAAAATATCCAGCACCCAGCAAGAAAATATTCATGTCTGGCATACAATGAAAGATCACCAAGTATGCAAAGAAGTAGGGAAAACATTACCCTTAATGAGGAGAATAATCAAACCTTCAATGAAAACTGACCCAGAATTAACACAGATAGTAGAATTAGAAGACTAGAACATTAAAAGTTACTATAAATGTACTTTGTATGTTCAGAACGTTAAGTAGAAACATTGAAGATATAAAAAAGACCCAAGTCAAACTTCTGGAGATGAACACTGTGGTGTCTGGAAAGAAAAATACACTGGATTGGGTTAACAGCAGATTGAGCTTCTGCAGAAAAGATTAGTGTATTTGAAGACATAGCAATAGAAACTATTCAAAATGAAACTCAGGGAAAAATAATTTAATGAAATTAGCCTCTGTGAGTTATAGGACAACTTCAAGTGACCTAATGTATGTGTAATTACAGTCCCAAAAGGAGTATATTTAGAGGGTGGGGCCAGGGCAGGGGGTGTTTCAGACCAGAAAAATATCTGAAGAAATAAATATCAGAAGAAATAAAGGTGTAAATTTTTTTAAATTTGATTAAACCCACAGATTCAAGAAATTTAAATATGTAAGTAGTAAATATCAGTGATCTCTGTATCACTAAATCTAGAGAACTTTTTTAAGCTTTACCTTGACTTACCCTAAATCCCTTTTCCCGATGAGATTATTGTTTTTAAAATGTACTTTCTGGTAATGAAGGGTTTCATAGGATTTGGCTATCATGTTATTGCAGAACAGATTATACTGGATTAAAGGATTATGAGTTTCACAAATTGATTTTAATAGGATTTGGTTCTTAATAATGTGGCTGTAACACCCGTATAATAACAGTCAGGCTTATCTCTAAGTCTGTCATGGCTTATTTTGAAACTTTTTTTTCTGCTGATAATAGCTATAACCCTTATGTTTGTGTAGACATGATTATGTATTCTCTCTCATTTCTCAATAATTCTTGCAGGAAATATTTATATTTCATCATGCCAGTTGAATTACTGATGTCATTAAACAAGTATTAGCAAGATTAGTTGCAAATATCCAAGAAATGAGAAGTAAAAGAAATAATTTATTAAAAAAATAAATTTTTAACTACTCTAATCATTACTTAAGTGAGAAAATAAGTTGTAGTAAAACCTGAATTCTCACATTAAAGGATTTGGAAAGTAAGTCTTATAAGTACTTAAGAAATTTTCTTAGAAATAAATGCCCAGATGACAGTGAAAATGATGGAGTAAGGACCTTTGGAAATTTACCCTTTCATGAAAACTAGCAAAAATTGTTACAACTTTTCCAGAATTCTAGAAACTAACCAAAGATTTGCCTATTCAAGACAGATGACTTCTGCAAGAAGAGTGAGCTTTGTGTTGTTTAATTTGCTCTAGTTTTATCGCCTACCCTCCCCCTCAGCAGTCAGCCCTGCATTCTTGGTATCAGAGGGAGTAGGATAGAACTGGAGCTCTTTAAGATCCTCATTCCCAAGGAATTGTCATTATTTGGCATCTTTGGTGGTTCCCTAAAAGCCACTAATAGAAACAATTGTCTTTTTTTGACCTGGCTTGGAGTATGCTCATCACTAACAGCCTCTTCCTGGGGACCGTTTGTCTAAAACAATTACAGGCAAGACTTTAACTTCACAACTGTCTTAGGTGATGAATAACAGTTAAGGAAAAGAGTAGACTAACTAAAAAGCTTAAAAGGAGAGACCAAAGGAGATGTTCATTGGTGCCTTGAAAAGAAACATATTCCTGGAAATCTAGAATGCCACTTACATGCATAGCGCTGTGTACATTCTCAGGAAAGACCTGAGAAGGTCCTAATCTCCTACCACTAGCTGACCTTGACAATCTGTGCAAGAAGGAAGTGAAGGCTAGAGCAGAGTTGTAAACTGACTAGCTGGGTATTCTTGAAACATGCCTTAGCACATACAAAGACACACACACACAACCTCTCACCAAAGACTTGGAGATTTAATCCAGGTGTTTAAGGTACTGTTCAATTATTAGCTGACAAGTAAGCAAACTGACTACAGACTTCAGTAGCCACACATAATAAATATAGACTCTGCAGAATTAGTTCAGTAAATCATTAAATAAACAATAACTACAACAAGTAGCAACAACACTAACCCTGGGAAGAATCTGATTTCCAGAATTGCAACATTATATTATTTTAAATGTTCAATTTTCAATAAAAAAACAATTACAAGACATACAAAGAGACAAGAAAACGTGGCTCATGCATGATTTTGGACTTGCTAGACAGAGACTTTAAATCAGCTATTTTAAATATGTTGAAAGTGCTAAGGAAAAACATGTCTAAGAAACTAAAGGAAAGTCTGAGAATGATATCTCATGTAATAGAGAATATTAATAAAGAGATAGAAATTATTAAGAAGGAACCAAATAGAAATTCTGAAAACTATGATAACTGAAGGGAAAAATTCACTGGAGGGATTAACAGCAGTTTGAGCAGGCAAGAGAAAGAATCAGTAACTCAAGGATAGTTCAATTGAGTTAATCCAGTCTGAGGAACAGAAATCAAAAAGAGTGAAGAAACATTCACAGTGTCTCAGAGACCTATGGTATGGCATCAACAGTGTCACATACTCATAATGGAAATCACAGAAGTTGAGAAGAGAGAAAGAGGGCAAAAGAATAAGGGCTGAAAACATCCCAAATTCGATGAAGAACTTTACACATTCAAAAAGCTTAACAAACTCCATTTAGGACAGCCTCAAAGAGATCTACACAGAGACGCATCATAATCAAACTGTCAAAAGATAAACAGAATATTGAAAGCAGCAAGAAACAACTCATCATATAGAAGGGCTCTTCAGTCAGATTAACAACTTGATTTTTATTAGAAGCCTGTAGAGGCCAGAAACATTGGAATGACATATTCAAAGTGCTGAAAGAAAAAACTGTCAACCAAGAATTCTGTATCTAGAAATATTTTCCTTAAAAACTGAAGGACAAAGTAAGATATTCCCAGATAAATAACTGAAAGAGTTTGTCACTAGTAGACCTACCTTTTAAAAAAAAAAAAGGAAGTTCTTCTCATTGAAGTGAAAGGACACTAGACAGTAACTTGATCAACATGAAGAAATAAAGCAAACTAGATTTACACAAGTAAATCTAAAGCACAGCACATGTGTATTTTTGTTCCTATCTTGTGTTCTCTTATCTGATTTGAAATACAGCTCCATAAAGCGATAATGATAAACATGTTGGGCACACAATGTATATAGTATAATTTGTGACAATAACAGTATAAAACTGAGGAGGAGAATGGAGCTATGTAGGAGGAAAATTTTTGTATACTCTTGAAATTAATTTGGTATTCTAATTAGAGTGTTATAAAATAAGATGTTAATAGTAGTCCCCAGGGCAACCACTAGAAAATTACCCAAAAATATTTGGTAAAAGAAATTAGAGAATTAAAATGATATGCTAAAAATATTCATTTAACATAAAATAAAGCAATTGTGGAGGAATTAAGAAGCAAAAATTCATATGACATATAAAAAACACAGCAAATGGCAGATGTAAATCCTACTTTATCAGTAATTACATTAAATGTAAATGGATTAAAGTCCAATTAGTAGGCAGGGATTGACAGAATAGATTAAAAATACATAAGCTAACTACATACTTTACAGAAGACTCACATTTGACTCAAAGACACAAATATGGTGAAAGTAAAGGCTGGAAAAAGATATTTCGTGAAAACAATAACCAAAGGTGAGCTAGAGTGACTAAACCAGTACTAAAGAAAATAGACTAAGAGAAAAATTGTTACTATAGACAAAGAAGTACAGTTTATAAATATAATGTTAGAGGTCAACTCTTCAGGAAGATATGACAATTATAAACATATATACACTTAACAATAGAGAACCAAAATATGTAAAATAAAAACCAAAAGAACTGAAGGGATAGACAGTTCAACAATAATTGTTTAAAATTTCAGTAATCCATTTTGAATAAACAGTGGAGCAATCAGATGGAACATAAGCAAGGAATTAGAGCACTTAATGCTATAAACCAACTGAATCTAACACGCATCTATAGAACACTTCACTCAACAATAGCAGAAAACACATTCTTCTCAAGTACACATGAAATATTCAAGAATAGACCATATGTTAAGCCTAAGCAAGTCTCAGTAAATGGATTGATAATACAAAGTATATTTTCTGATGACAATGGAATATTATAAGGTAAATAACAGGAGGAAATGTGGGAAATCCACAAATATGTTGAAATTAATCAACACTCCTGAAAAAGGATGGCTCAAAGAAAATCATAATGGAAATTAGGAAATACTGTGAAATAGTGAAGATTAAAACGTATGAAAACTTACTGGATGCATGAAGGCATTGTTCAATGAGAAATTTATTAACATTTTAATGCCTGTGTTAAAAAAATAGAGAAAGCTCTCAAATAAATAACCTAGCCTTCCACCTTAAGAAACTAGAAAGAGAAGAGCAAACTAAACCCAAGGCAAGTATAAGGAAGAAACTAAAATGACTAGAACAGAAATAAGAGAAATAGAGAAGAAACAGGAGAAAATCAATGAAACCAAAAGTTGGTTCTTTTTTTTTCCAGTTTTCAGTTTTATTAAGTAGAATTGTTATAATTTGACTGCACATATACAATATATTACATGTAAATACATATATTACAATATACTGCACATTTTTTTAGTTTGCATATATGTACTGATCATTGTTTCTAAGAACAGTTTAGACCTTTAGCTTTTTAAACTTACATAGTTATCAAAGGAGTAAAGCCAATCACAAAATAAGAATCAACAGAATGCCGTAATCCAGTTGTAAAGAACAGTCATATGTGCTTACACATATTCAAGAAATCCATCATCTAAGTTATAAATAATAGTTCATTTATTTGTTTGTTTTTAAGATTCCACATACGAATGATATAATAGGGCATTTTTCTTTCTCTTTCTGGCTCATTTAGAATGACCAAAAGTTGGTTCTTTAAGCAGATCAAAAAAATTGATCTTTAGCTAGACTGATCAAGAAAAAAGGAAGATTCAGATTACTAAGATCAGGAATGAAAGAGAAGGATCATTATTGACCTAACAGATAGAAAAATGATCATAAAGGAATACTGTGAGCAGTTAGTTGTACGTCAATAAATTTGATAAGCTATATGAAATGAATAAATTTCTAGAAACATACAAACTACCAAAACTATCTCAGGCATAAATGAACTATCTAAATAGATATATAACATGTTAAGAGATTGAGTTAGAAATTTAAAAACTTCTTACAATGAAAAGCCAAGCCTACACTGGTGAATTCTACCCATTTAAAGAAATAACTTCTCAATGAAAAAAAAAAAAAAGGAGAAAACACTTCCTAACACATTTTTTGAAGTCAGTATTACCCTGATACCAGAACCAAAGATGGCGTAAGAAAAGAAAACTATAGTTAAGTATTGCTTATAAATGCAGATGTAAGAATTCTACAAATTGCTACACAATACTAGCAAATCAAATCCAGCAGTATGTAAAAAGGATTATACACCATGATTAAATGATATTTATCTCAGGGATGCAAACATTGTTTCAACATAGACAAAAATCAGCCAATCTAATCAATGGATTTACAGAACAAAGGTGGGGAGAAACCCCAGATGGTCTTAATAGACAAAAATTTTTTGATAAAGTCCAACACCCTTTTATTATAAAAACACTCAACAAACTAGGAATAGAAGTGAACTTTCTCAATCTAATAAAAGAGTATCTGGAAAAAAAAAATGCACAGCTAACATGGTAAAAGGCTGTATGCTTTCCCCAAGGATGTCCACTGTCACCACATCTATTCAACATTGTACTGGAAGTTCAAGCCAGGGCAGTTAGGCAAGAAAGAAATAAAAAGAATCCATACTGAAAAGAAAAAAGTAAAACCACCTCTGTTTGCATTTGACCTGATCTTAGATACATAGCCCTAAACAATCCACAAAACAACAACAAAGTACAAATATTAGACCTAATAAATGAGGTCAGCAGATTGCAAGCTCAATCCATATGCAAAAATCACTTGTACAGTATGTAGTATCAATGAACAGTCTGAAAATGAAGGGAAAAAATCTATCAAAATGAATAAATACTTGTAATAAAAGTAATCAAAGAAGTACAAGATTTGTACTGAAAGCTGCAAAACACTGAATGAAATTAAAGACTTATCTAGATAGAAAAGTATCCTGAGTTCATAAATTGAAAGACTTAACTAATGTTAAGGTGGAAATATTCCCCAAATTGATCTATAGATTAAATGTAAAACCTATTGAAATTCTAATTGCTTTTTTGGCAGAAACTGATGCTAATCCTAAAATTCATATGAAATTGCAAGGGACCCATAACAGCCAAAAGAATCTTGGGGGAAAAAAGAGTAGGAAGACTCAAATTACCCAATTTTAAAACTTACTACAAGTTTAGAATAGTCAAGGCAATGTGGTACAGGTATAAGAACAGACATATAGGTTAATGGAATAGACTTGAGAGTCCAGAAGCAAGGTTTTGAACCAAAGTGCCAAGACCATCAATCAGTACTCTTTTTATTTCTTTAATGGAGGTACTAGGGATGAACCAAGGACCTCAATCGTATTCAGCATACACTCTACCACTGAGCTACTACTCTCCCCTATTTATTTTTTAAATTATTATTTTCTTTTTCTTTTTCATTTATTTTTAATGGGGATACTGGGGATTGAACCCAGGACGTCATGCATGCTAAGCAAGTGCTCTACCACTGAACTATACCCCCACTCCTGAGACTATCAATCAGGACAGAATAGTGTTTTCAGCTAATGGTGCTGGGCGCAACTGGTTATCCACATGCAAATGAATCAGTCTGACCTCCCACCTCACGCTATATATGAAAGTTAACTCAAGAGGATCAAAGACCTAAATGTAAGAGCTAAAACTATAAAACTCTCAGAAGAAAACATAGATGTGTATCTCTGTATCCTTGGTTTAGGCAACAATTTCTTGGATATGACATCAAAAGCTTGAGCAACCAAAAAAGTAGATACATTTGACTTCATCAAAATTAACAACTTTGTATGTCAAAGTACATTGTCAGGAAAGTGAAAAGAAAACCCACAGAATGAGAGAAAATAGTTGCAAATCCTGTGTATGACAAGTGTCCAATATCCAAACCATATATTTTTAAAAATTCTCATGACTCAACAATTTAAAAAATGTAAGTATAGGCAAAGGATTTGAATAGACATTTTTCCAAGGAAAATAAATGGCCAATAAGCATATGGAAAGATGCTCAACATCATCATTAGGGAAATGTAATTTATTTATTCCCCAAAATGTTGTACATATAGTTACCATTTGAACCAGCAATTCCACTCCTAGGTATATACCCAAAAGAATTGAAAACATGTTCACACAAAAATTATTAAATTGTTCATATTAGTAATATTAGCCCATGTCCATCAGCTGATGAGTGACTAAATGAATTGTGGTATAGCCATTCAATGAAATATTATTTAGCAACAAAAAGGAATGAAGTATTGATACATGCTACAGTTGATAAACCTTGAAAACTTTGTGCTAAGTGAAAAGAAGCCAGACATAAATGATTTAATTTATATGAAATGTCCAGAATAAGGAAATTCATAAAAGCAAAGTAGGTAAATGGTCTTCAGGGGCTGGGGGAAGGGGGAATGTGGACTGACTCCTAATGGGTGTAGGATTTCCTTTTGGGTGATGAAAATTTTCTGGAATTAAGTAATGGTAATGGTTGTACAAACTTGTAAATATACAAAACCCTACTGAATTTTCACTTGAATATGGTGATTTCTGTGATATATAAATTTCAATAAATAAATAACTACTATGGTGATAAATAATATTTGTGCCTTGTTGATCATGGCATTATTGTATGCTGTATAGATTAACTTGAAAAACATGATATAGATACATTTAATAGCAGGATGTATAATTAAATTTTTAAATTAAAGTAAATATTTCCTTCTACAGGGCTACTGTATGACCATTAAAATTTTATTGTCAGGTTTATTGTGGTCTAAAATATACATAAACTAAAATGCTTATCATTAAACACATTATTTTATCCTTTCTTGGTGTTGTAAATTGAGAAACATCTCAGTTAAACATATGTTGTCTTTAAAGGAGCAAGTGCAGTAGCAATGGACATTTAGGAAAGGGAAATTGTTCACGTTGACTTTCTTTTCATGACGAATATGACTGCAGCTATCTAAAATTTCCCTGGGAAGCTGAGCAGGTTTGTGAGATACAGTATCACTATTTGAGCTTTTTTCCCAAAGCCATTTTGTATGTATAACCTTTGTTTATATATTTTTTAAAAAGAATCTATACATAGATGAAGATTATTTTGTGTGTGCGTGGGTATATATATATATATTTTTTTTTTTCAGGTCAAGCAAATATACTGGCTAAAGAAGCTGCTAACAGATGGACTGGTATGTATCACAGGGCACTGGTAAACTGGTCAGACTCTTCCACACTTACTATGATATGAAGTGTAGAAGCTATTGTGCCTAGTTTTGTTCAAGAAAAGACATTTCTGGAAATGTATGTATTAATCAAGTTTTTATATATTAACTCACTTTAGTAACTTAAGGTTTTTTTTCTTTAATCTTATTATGAGTCATTTTGTAAATTTAAGACATTTTTTAAAACCAATGATTTTGTCCAGTTTAAGTTTTGTGTAACTTTTCCCAGATAAATGGCTTGGGTTGATCCCTTAACCTTCGTGTATATTAATACAAGATACAAATTCAAGAGTGTATCCTAAAGATTGGTCTTCTTGCTTATAATAAGCCAACATTTGTTGAGGGCTGACTGTAAGCCAGGCATCGTAAAGTGTGTCCATGGTGTGTTCTCATTTTATCCCCACAACAGTCTTGTGAGGTGGATAGGATTATCATCCCTAATTTTAGAGATGAAACTGAGGCCACTAGGAGCCCACAGTCACACAGGTGCTGGGCAGTGGGACAGGGATTCAATTTCACCGTCCAAGCTCTTGCCCAGTGCATGATATGCTCTTCTCTGTGTACCTGCTTTCATGTCAACGCCTCTTTAATCCACTTACCAATAGATATACCCTCTGGTCTATGTCAGGATATTTTAAGAAATGGGAATTAATAAGGCTTTATCTATGTGTCTTAAAGTTTAGAAGAAAGTTAATAAATAATAACTGTAGAGAATTATATACAAGCATGATTATGACTGTTAAAACCTGTCTGGAAGTTACACTGGTGTTTTTCCAGTATTTAATTATAAGATAGTGGTAATTGGACTTTTCCACCTGGTAAGTCTTTAGTGCCCTCACACGTGTTACTCATCTTTGTGTTTCTGTGGGAGAGCGTGGGTAAGATTACATCGACAAAGAGAGGCACAAAGCTTGAGGTGGCTGCCTGAAGTCAAAGGTGACTAGTCACTGGAGGAACAGGGATTCGAGCCAGGTTTCCCTGATTCCATGTCCAGGCCTCTGTGTTTCACAGAAAGCTTAAGAATCATTTCTCCTTGTCTGTTTTAGAATTAGGTAGACTGATAAAATCAATGTAGCTGGCCTTTGGTTCCTATACAGTTACAATCTTATTTATTACAAAGCTATTTCCTACATAATGTAGTGCTTTAGTGATAGGAGCAGAGGAGGGTAAAAGCAGCAAACTTAACATTGAACAAAAGAAGATAGTGAAACGTGTGTCCCGTAAAATGTGAGTAAATAATAAATACAGTGATGTATAGGTTTGAGTAATACAAAATTTGAGTGAGAAAAGTGACAAGTGAATTTTTAGGTTAAAAATAAGACAAGAGGAAGTACTGAGAGTATAGCTCAGTGGTGCTTAGCATGCACGAGGTCCTGGGTTCAATCCCGAGTCCCTCCAGTAAAAAACAAAACAAAAAAAGACGAGAGTCACAAAGTGATTTCCCCCAATGAATAAGGCAGCTAAGCAAACAGTAGGAACCGGCAGCCTGTGTAGATGGTGGGAGGAGCTTGGCTTTGAACAGAATCCAGGTTGTGCTCCTTATTTGCTACGTGACTTACTGAACTTCTCTGAGCCTGCTTCCTCATCTGTTCAGTGTGGATAATATCTACCTCACATTTTGGGAGGATTAAATAAGACGGTTTGTAAGCCCTTGAGCACACCATTAGACACAGATAAACAAATATTCCCCTTTTCCCTTTCTCTTCAAAAAAATCATTTCATGTTTTCCAGTTGGTCATAAACTTCAAAAATTATAATTTAAAAAATGTGAACAACTTTTTTCCCCTTGTGTTATTAGCTGAGAAAGAACCTGAATCTTTTTAAATCATGTAGGAAGGATATTTTTAGGACAGCAGAAACAGCTAAGAACCATCTTTCCATTTGAAGAGGGAGGGTATAGCTCAAGTGGTAGAGCATGTGCTTAGCATGCACGAGGTCCTGGGTTCAATCCCCAGTACCTCCTCTAAAAATAAATCAATAAATAAACCTAATTACCTCCCTCCCTCTCAAAAAAAAAACTTAAAAAAATTTTTTGGGGGTTTACAGCTTGCTTACTCCTTCTAACATAAAAGTGTTATGCAAGAATCATGTAGTTAAAACAAATTACACCTCAGAATGCCTCTTCTTAAAACAACAAAGAGGAAGCATCAATAATACTTTAAACTAAAGATTGTTATATAATTATTAGTTAAGATTTGGTTTCTTTATACAGAAAAGCTCCCTAAAATATATTCTGAATCAAGCATATTAACTGTTTAGTAATTCAGTATTTCAGTTTTATAGAATGAGAAATTACCTAAGGGTATAACTAGAAATATCACATCTAAATGTTTTATGACATTAAATAACTTTAAATGTGATTTATCAAATTACATAAAACCTTGCCTAATAACTAAGACAGTGGAGTTTTTACGACTGTGTGAGAGGCATCTCAACGAACGAGGAGGGATAGATGTGTGGTCCTGACGTAGACTCATGAGTGTGCTACTGCCCATCCGATTCCTATATATATATGTATGCGTGTGTGTGTATATAGCTTGGGTATGATGTCATATAAATTAAGACAAATTCTACCAGTCTTCAGGTTGTTTCTTTAAAAACAAAAAAAGAACCTATTTTTTATCCATTTGCAAACATTTCCACATAATAGAAAAATTAATTGACAGGGATGAACTGTCAAGATTTTGGGCAACATTGTCTTGAAAGCAGACATCCAGTGGCCCAAGGAGATATTTAATCAGAGTCTTTTTGAATTGGTCCATTGAGCATTGTGTAGAGAAGCTTTTTATTTGTCTGTTCTTCATCTTTGAAGATTTATAATAAAATGTTTTCCTGCCCTCATATAAACCAGGAACTTCTTCCTGCAAAGCCTCTAGCCTTGCTCTGGTGCCTTGTTTTCTTCTCTCCTGATCCGGTTTGAAGTCCATTCCTCCAAGCTTCCTAGAGTGTTGCATGTGTCCTCTTATTTCCTGGAAATCCTTCTGTATTCTTGAGCCTATTCTGGAAGCTGTACACATAACCCTTGATGTTTTCTCTCTAACAGACATATGACTTTGGAATTGTTTAGAAATAAATTGATTTTTCTCTCTACTCTTGTGTCAGCTTGAAGGCATAGGCTCTTTATGTTCTGGAATTCCTGTAACACACTTAATACTTGTCTTATGTAGCAGTGGGCTCTCTATAAGTATTTGCTTCTGATTGTCAAGAATGCACAGGTTGTGCAGACACTAATAAAACTACACAGGTCGTTCTACAGTACCTCGCGCTATTAGTGTTCTCGCTTAGGGTCTTGTGGAAAGTAACGATTTAGTTTAGACTGTTACACGGATTTATTTTAGTGTCTGTTATTCCATAACACATTAATTAAAAGAAATGAGGATATTTTGTTAACATTATTCTACTTGATATAGTAGTATTCACCTTAGCAGTGAACTTCATTCCTAACATTTAGTTATCATTATCTGATAGGTGGAATTAAACTTTCTTTTAGAAAGTTTTTTTAAATGTTTTAAAAAGTGATCAAACTACATATATTAATTTCCTAAGAAATCATAACATTATACTTCAGACTAGGTGGCTCAAACAACAGAAATTAATTTTCTCACAGTTCTGGAGGCTGGAAGTCCAAGATCAAGGTGTAAGCAGGCTTGGTTTCTTCTGAGGCCTCTCTCCTTGGCTTGTAAGTGGTCACCGTCTCCTTGTGTCCTGACAGAGTCTTCTCTCTGCCTGCCCCCGGTGTCTCAGGGTGTCCACATTTCCTCTTCTTACAGAGACACCAGTCAGATTGGATTAGGACCCTTCCTAATAGGCTCGTTTTCACTAAATCACCTCTTTGAAGACCCAATTTCCAAATATAGTCACATTCTGAGGTAGTGGACTTAGGACTGCAACATACGATCAGGGGAGGTGACGCGATTCAGCCAATAACACTCCAGAAGAACCTGTTTTAACCCTTCATTCATCTCAACTAACACAGTGCTCAGCGTTTGATGGAATACTCTGAACCAGAAAACTGTATACCATTATTTTTCTCTATAATAATATTCATTATGAAGATGGTGAATGTACATTAAAGAGAACGTGTAAAATTAAAGAAAGCTCACCGTCATTCCCGTCCCCTGGGTGCAGCCGCTGTGAGCACGTTGGCACTGCCTCGTGTCCCTCACTGCCTGCGCGTAGTCACCCTTCCAGGGGGTTAGACATTCAGAGTGCTTCTATTTTTCCCTTTTGTTACACTGGGGTGAAGATTTGATCATAAATCTTTGTACACATTCTGTTTCATTTCCTTGGGATAAATCCCTTTAGGTAGATAAAACACTTTTTTCAGTGGCAAATGCAGTTTAAATTCCCCCCAGAGGACACGGAGGACACATCTGCTCCTCTCTTAGTCTTAAGAGAGGAGAACCCCTTCCCTCTTCCTCACCCCTTCGCCCTCCCACTGGCCTGACTGGGAGCCATTACTCTCAGTGGGGGAGGGAGGGGGTCTGGCCAGAATGCGTTCCTTTGGGGACCGGAGCAGCTCTGATCCCTGAGGTAATAGGCCTGCCTCTGCTGCAGAAATGTGGAGGAGGCGCCACTAACTTCTCCCCGTCTTTGGATTATTCTTTAAGTCAGCTATTCTTTAGCGGCAACTGATTCACTGAATTTTTAAATACGAGATCCATTTATTCAAAACACTCATTAAATATTTTCTTTCTTCTGAAATTAATTGCCATTACTCTTGAAAATACAGAAATCTCCTTATTTTGATACTTCTAGAAGTAAAATAAAAAAAAAACCTGTAGAATATATTTGAAATGTTTTATGATTATGTTTTTGATTCTCAAAAGTGTTTCTCCATTTTCTTTATAGATAACATATTTGCAATAAAATCTTGGGCCAAAAGAAAATTTGGGTTCGAAGAAAATAAAATTGATAAAAATTTTGGAATTCCAGAAGACTTTGACTACATAGACTGAACTGCTCAGTGTCGGTGGAGGATCTATGTACTTGTGAATATGTAACGTTTTTGTTACCCAGCTAAATGTACTGAATTATCATTTACCTGTAACTGTGTTTTTCATTTTATTAATTTTAAATAAAGTATAAAGTGTAGATGTTTTGCAGTCTTTGATCAGTTAAAAACAGGATGAGAGCCTCAGTGCTCATCAGAGTAGGAGAATGCATAGTAAAGCTGTCCACCTGTTGGGCTTACCAGTCATTTTTTTAGAGATCACAGCCATCATGACATGATAGCATTTTTTATTTTCATTCAAACATTAAATATTAAGAACTAAGGGTACCTTTGAAGGCTCTATTATACACATACATGCTAGGAAATAACTTCAAAAACCCTAATTGCTGCTTTACTATTTCTCAGTATTTAGTGGAAAATGTGTGTGAGTGATTCTCAACATACTGCATCATATTTACAAATTTTCCACAGAAAAAAATACAGAAAGTTGGTATTCTTCAAATTTAGAGTTAGATAGAATTCCTCAGATGTGAAAACTACTTTCTGTTGAATGTGTGATGCTTTTCTATTGTAAAGAGCAAGCATTTTGTCCTGATTTATGTACTTTTTATAAGATGATATAGTGGTGTCAGTATAGCACACATCACCAGCTAGAGTTCAGGAATTTTTTTTCAACTGCCTAAAAAAGAGTAGGTTAAAAATAATGTATGTCTCGTGTGTCTTTTTCTAGTTCAGCCTATGCGTTTAGAATATTTGCAGGCACTCCAAGACAAACGTAAAACAAAAATCAAAAGGGCGTAATGCCCTTTACACACATGCCTTAATTTTTTTTTTATATTGTCCAGTTTTGATATTCTTTTAAGTAACTTGAATGAGGTACTCCATGTGTCTGAAATGACCCAGATGGCATCCAGGCCATTTGTTAGTGAATCTGGCCTTTGTATTGCATGGGGTTGCTCCGGGCCTACTTCCTGGATGTGGGCGGGAACTTATTAGTCCAACTTTGTTTGTTCTTGAGGCCAATTTATGTTGCCTTAAGGCAACAGCTCTTCTCAGGAGAAAGTATTTGGTGTTAAGAGACAAAGGACAAAACATAAAAATAACCCATCGTAAGCCTTTCCCTAATACACTAATTGTGGGAATTCCAAAATTTCTCAGACCCAGTGTGCTATTTATTAGAAAAGATGCTTCCTTGAGAGAAGGTATGTGTGTTCTAAAAGGAAGCCATTTCTAGTGATCCCTAAAAGATTCTGTTTTATAAATATTCAGGCAGTGTCAAAAAGTTTTTTTGAATATTTTAGAGGCTAGCAAGAGAATGATTAAGTCTGTTCGTGAGTAGGCCAGAGGTTGTGGTACCCTCCTAAGCCAAAATTGTGCTGGTAGGGGTTTAACTAAACTGACTCTTTGGAAAGTGGGGTGGGGCTTGGTTTATAGTATTTGCCTATTTGTGTAGCGTAAATACTCCCAACATGGCCAGTTTCAGATTACCAACGTGGCGACAATGAGGGTTGGGAAAAGATGCTCAGTAGCGCACCATTAGACAGTATTTCTCCCATACAGGTGCAGTAGGTGTACATCTCAAAAACAGAGAAAATGGTAAAATATAAAATAATTACAGAGGGATGAGTTTTTAGTTTTAGTACCATTGTTTTTAATATGATACAGTTTATCGTAGTTTGTGTGATTTAATCTTAGTGATGGCAGTGTTTAACAGCTGGCTCCCTGTTACTTAACAGTTGGCTTGCCTACTCCAACACATCACCGTTCTTAATCTTTAAGAGCTGCGTTTGAGCTTGCTTTTCCCTGAAACTAGAGATGGTTAAGAAGCCCACGGGCATTGGTCCAGCCAAGCTCTAGGTAATCCTTAGTCCTGGATTCTGAGTACAACTAGGGTAGACATAGAGTCAAATTACTAGTGGTCTGAGATCAAATTTGATTCAGTACATGTTATAATTGATATTTCCAAATATTTAAATGAATTGTGAAGTTTAAGGGATATTTGAGAGCTGATTTCCATCTTAACCCATTCTTCACATGTAGTTATTTTTAAAATCTTACTATCTGTCCTATTTTTAAAGGATTCTGGGAGAGATTTTACAGTCTCCTAGTAGGTTTCACAGTTGTTCAGGGCCAGGTCAGATCACTGAAATGTCCTTTCTGAGGTTGGGCCAGGACCAAAACAATACATAGGAAGAACTGGACATGACTTTTCCTCTGATGTTTGCCACATCATTAGTCTAACAGGATTACAAAGTTCTTGGCCTGTCTCTGAAATAGATGTTATGATCCTAAATTTTATCAAGCAGTTCTCTCTAAACAACTAGGAAAGGAAATGAGTAGAGCTGGCAGCCAAGAAGCATGAACCATCCCAATAATTCTTGAGCAGAAAAGTCTAAACTGTAAACCCGATAATACTTTTTTTGTGTGAACATGATTGGAGTAAAATATAAAACATTTTCCAGCTAACGTGGCATCATTTGTAAGAGCAGTTACAATGTGACAGATGGTAGGAAGATGCTTTAAAATTGTACATAAACTCCCTTTCAGGGTGTGCTTCTTGAATACTGTCTATATACCTGGAGGAAAATGTACTGCATGATGAAATGGCCCTTTGTGATGAATTTATATTATACTTATACCAGCTTGATTTTTTAAAAATTATTTGTGAGAAGTAGAGGTCAGGTAATGTGGCTGTCTCTGGAAGTACTCATTGAATCTCAAGCCTAAAGATTTCTATTAACCAGGATTGGCAAACTGCCCCCCTGAGAGCCAAATCCAAGGCGTGTTTTTCACAGCCCTTGAGCTAAAAGTATCTTTTTACACTTTTTTAAAGGTAAAAATAGACGAGATTATGCAACAGAGGCTGTATGTGGCCTGCAAAGCCTGAAATATTTACTACCTGACCCTTTACAGAAAAAATTTGCCAGCTTCCAAAAGATCAAAACCTGACAGGCCATGGTCTAGATATGACCTGCGAGGTGTATTTTATTTTGCTCAGACTTTCATTGTTCATTTGCATTAGTTGCTAGCATGTCCACGTATAAAACGTCACATGCAAATTGAGATTTTCAGCTTCTTTTGGTAACAGTGATTTAGCAACCCGCATGGCAAGCTGCAAGCCCACGAGAGGTGAGCAGGCCTGGCCCAGCGGTGACTGGTTCCTTTCTGAGAGGGAAGCCTCCCAGCTTTCGTCTTCAAGTCACAGTTTTGTTCCAAAGTTGATAAACCAACTTGAGGTCAAACTTTAGTTTCAACTTTTCAAATTCCAGGAAAAAAATCTTGGTGCTATTTTTATTGTTGAGATTGTATTAAATGTATAAATTAACATAGAACTGGTAATCTTGATGATGATGAAACAAGTCTATTCAAGAGCAAAGGATGTCTTTCCATTTGCTCAAACATACTTTTGTGTTTTTCCAATAGTTTTACAGTTTACTTCACGTAGAATTTTCAGTTTTCTTAAGTGTATTCTCAAGTATTTTATTTTTTTGTTGTTGCCATTGTAAATGGAGTTTTCTCTTCCATCTTATTTTATTTATTTTATTGAAGTTTGGTCAGTTTACAATGGTGTTAATTTCTGGTGTACCATCTTATTTTCTAACCGGTTGTTATTTATGTATCTGAAGGCTATTGATTTAACATATTAACTTTACATCCTGCTATCTTCCTAAATTCTTTTTTGTTTGAGTTTGTTTTATAATTAATTCTCTTAAGTTTTCTAGGTATCCTATCATGTCATTTTCACATAGAAATAGTTTTAATTCTTCTAACTGTTACGCTTCTAATTGTTTTCTCTTATCTAATTGCATTGGCTAATACCACTCTTAAAACTGTAGTGGAGATAGAGAGCATCTTTGTCTTGTTTCTGACCTTAGTAGGGATACCTTTATAATTCTGCATTAAGGAGAATGTTGGCTTTTTAGAATATGTAATTGGTAATGTTAAGGAAGTATTAATCTAGAAGTATTTTCTCAAGAATTTGTGTAAGGAATGCTTCTTGAATTCATCAAAGGATCTTCCCCGTCTGTGTAGCTAAGCATATGATCTTTCTTTTAAAATCTGCTAATGTAAATGACATTACTACATTTCCTAATGCTCAATTATCCATACATTCCTGGCATACAACCTACTTGGTCATGGTGAATTACTCTCTTAATATGATGTTAGAGTTCATTAACAGTTTGTTTAGATTTTTTGCACCAATTTTCATAAGTGATTCTCATCTGTAATTTTTTCTTTATGTGCTATCTCTGTAGATTTGAGTATCAATGTTTTACCTGCTTCTTTAAAAAGATTTGGAAATTTTATTTCATTTCATTTGCTCTGAAACAATTTATGTAACACTGGGACTACCTAGTCTCCAGAGATACTTCACTATAATTTTAGCTAAGAATAAAAACAAAAATTGGATCATTCCATATATATGAATCAATGCTGTTTTGTTTTCCATTTAAAAATCTGACGTTCGTTCAGAAAGTGTGTTTTGCTTGCTATGTATTACCTCTTCGTAAAGATGGACTAAGATTGATAGACATTTGGTTTGTTTTCAGTTGCATGCTATTTCAGAAAATATTTTTAAAGACCATTTCCAAACATATCTGCTTGCACATTTATGGGTGTTCTGAAGATGAATCCCTTGACAAAAGAAAAGAATCCCTATTCATGAAGAAAGGATCTTCTAAAGAGAATATAAGAAACATAGGACAGAGCTGAATTTTACAGAAAAGAAGTTGAAGGGTAATGGCTTTGAGGGCTTTTTAAATTGCTTTTTCCATGGATTTTCTGAAATGAATTCTAAGTAATTCTTTATTAAAAAGATTTGTGAAAAATGAGCTGGGAGTCTATTATCAAAAACAGATTTGTAAAAATTGCTGCCTTTTAGCTGGAATGGATTTTTGTTTTTATTATTTATTTATTTTTAAATTGAAGTTTAGTCAGTTACAACGTGTCAGTTTCTGGTGTACAGCAGTGTCCCAGTGCTGTAGTTGGAATTTATTAATGAAAAAAATGTGTAATTAATGCTCAAGTGTCTTTAGGTTAAAGATTAGCTTTTAATAGTTAAATCCCAACTGCTTTCTGAAAAACCTCTCTAAAATGTACCTGACCAACTTGCAGACTGGGTTTGATGCAGAAAAAGGGCGAGTTATTTTGTAAGCCCAAACTTGGAAGGTGTCATGTTTCTCATAACATTTTGAAAAGTAACTATGGGAACTTTTTACAAATTTAAATTGAACAGATGTGTGACTTTTTTCTGTCCAGTTGTGGTTGTTACCGTTGTACTTCCTGCTTACGTGTTTCCTGTGTTATGAGAGCTTTGGAGACCCACACCTGGCATACAACCTGACTGAGTTTAACTTGCTTAGCAAGTTTCCATCCAAGCAGATTTGGTTTGATGCTGATGTCAACTGGAACAAATATTTTGCCTTTAAGGGCCCTAATACAATCAGTTTGTGTTTACAGGGACTGAAATGGTCTGCGTGTTTGTTTGTTTTTAACAGATAAAATACACTTTTAATGACAACAGTTTCCTTAGTGGATCCAGAAAGATAACGTCTTTTTTGAAACGGTGTCAACATTTTGACATAGCACACCTTCAGGGAATAAAGTATCTGGATATCAATATTATTTTGCATAACCATAACTGAGAGTATCTAAGAAGTTGCTTCACTTTTCTCCAATGTGGACAGAAGATTTAGAAGCAGTGACAGCCATGTTATATTGCAGTGTTAACTATGTTCTAATAAGATCATTTAACGAGTAAGGTGGTAATGTGGGAACTAAATATATTTTGAAGGGTCGGATGACCTTCTCTCTACTAGAAAAAGGCTCCTTGAGGGCATGTTAATTTTTCATCTCTGTAGGCCCCAGAGCACCTCACGAAGTATTTGGCACAAAAGAATTACAGCTTCATAATCTCCTGCCTCAAATAGATTCTCAGCATTGCTTATCAACATTTTTACTTAAAGCTGTAACTGGCCTTATTCCAGAAAGGCTGTAAAGCAGCTGTTACTTTCAGTCAGCTTTTCCTCTCAGTCCCGAAAACTATTTCAAACATTTACCACCCAGGCCTCTGTACTCAGCCCAACTTTCCTCAATTTTCTCTATTAAAAAAAAAAATTAAATTTGAGCTCTTCAATCATAAATTTCAACTCCCTAACCCCCCACCTCTAATTATTTCCACACCCATGCTTCTGTGGAGGCCAGCCTCTCTGCTATGCCCATGACCCAACTCCCTCCTGGCTGCTCCAAGACCTTCATCTTCCTTCTCTTCCTCTCCCTCCAGTGTCTTCCCTCTTCCTCTCTGCTGCCTGGTCTTTTGTCACACCCCTACAGTGTTTCATCAGACTACATTGCCAGACAGAGCAAAGTAACGTTCCTCCCCTTGTATTCTGACCCCCTAGGGCTCGGCCAGGTTGCTCAGGTTGATTTTTGAACATTTTATTCACATTCACTTTTTCTCCATTTATTAAAACATTTGAACATTCATTTACTAATCTCATATTTGCCAGGCATTATATTAGATGTTGATGATACGAAGATAAATGAGTTCTATGGTTCTTTCCTCAAAGAATTCCAATTAAGTGAAGGAGGCAGACACACAAACAGGGGATGAGAATACTGAAGAAAGCCAAGGCGAGGAGGCACAGAGTGTTAAACGCGAATGTGGAAGAGGCGCACCGCTCACCGACCTAGACCCACACTCCTTAGGGTTTAGATCCATAGACAGAAAACTGACTCTGGGTGAGTCCACCCCTGGAAATCACTCTCCCAATTCTTGATATTTGTTTAATAAATCCATAGTGGGAAGCACCATTATATTTTAATAAGTAAATAGTCATTTTTAAATAATACTAAGAAAAAAATATATATATATATATAATTTATTGCTATCCAAAATTTCTACAGACCATATGCTACTTTTTAATAAAGGGGGGAAATAACATATTTATAATTGCTTGTGTTTACTCACACACACAAAAAAACCCTGAAAGGATGCACAGGACACTTATTAGTCATGGTTATTTATGTGAAAGGGAGGAATTTTTCCTGTGCTTTTTATAAACTTTATTTTTGAACTATATTTTGCTTGTACAAAAAGTTGAATTACAACAAAGAAATCCTTAGAGGTCTTGGCACCATCTGGCCCCAGCTTTTCAATCTTATTTTCCACTTCTCTGCAACATGAAACAAATCAAGCTGGTCTTGTATCTTAATTAAAGAATCATGAGGATGCAAATTTTGCTCATCTGAGCCTTTCATCAGGCATGTCCTCTGTCTAAACCCTGTTTCTACAAGGTGCAGCTCAAATCCAGCATCCGTCATGAGACCCTCTGTGATATTGCTCACAGTGACCTGTAAAGCCATTGCTGTCTGTAACAAGTGAAGGTATCTCCACTCACGTGGCACTGGCCACCTGCAGCTCTTAACATTACCTAAATCATGTTCGTGTTTGGACATCTTGTATCCGCGAGATTCCCAGCTCATTCCTCCTTGCATCATCCACATATAAATAAAGCACTTAATATTTCTTGAATCAATTAATCCAGTCCCTTCACTGAGGAGGATAATTACTGTCTTAATTAAAACCACTGAATGAAAATAAACAAGCTGTTGGAAGTGTTCCCTAAGTCCCTGGAAATCTATGGATTTGGATCAAACAAACTTGAGTTCAAGTGCTGGCTCTCACTGTGGATTTAGCCTAAGTTACTTAATATCCCTTAAGCTTTTCTGTCCTGTTTCTGAAATGCAGATGAAACAACTGGCCTCGAAGATGTTGAGTTTGTTTGGAGAATTAAGTGAAATAATGGAGACACAGCAATGAACACTGTGCTCTGTGCTCAGTAGGAGGTAGTCCTCTCATTCTGAACCTTTATAAAGGAAGTTCTTGCCAGAAGAAAATAACATCCTTAACTGCAAATACAGTGACAGGTTACTTTCACAGGCGCACTGCCTTCCAGGGCTGGACTCCACTTGACCTCACCCTGGAGCCCGTGCTGTGGCCTGTGGAGAAACCAACTTCCCATGCATCGCGCCCGCCTGCAAGCAGCCTCTGCGTTCAGGGCATCCTCATGCCTCCCAGGACAAGGGAATCCCAGCTTAGAAATCAGGACACAAGCACTGTCCTACGTGGCGGTCAGGGTCTTCAGTAAAATTGCTGATGGGTTAATGGGCTCCTGTGGCCATATCTGGCGATCTGAGCTACCACATCTCAACTTGTTTCTATGGGAAACTATGTTCCAGCCTAACAACTGACTTAGAAATGAGGTATTGGAATGCAGCTTGTTCGGGGACTGTCTGTAGGTCAACGTTCATAACCTCATTGCCAGTGAGAAAGGAAACGACATTCATCCTGCTCTTACTGAAACGAACTACACACATATTTTGACAGCTATTGCTTGAGGACTCCACCTAGCTAAACGGTGTTTAAAACAGCAGCCGCCCAAGCCCATCAGACTGAACGGATTTTCTGGGTCTAATTATATTTGTGCTTCTAACTCCAGCAGCTCTGCTGTGCTTGTTCGGTGTCTTTTAGACATTTTTAGAATGTCACATTTTTAAGGAAGGCAGGGAGCTTTTCCTTTCGCAGCGCTCCTCTTGTGGTTACATAACACTGTGCTAAGGCAGCCGCTCCCTCCCGCCCTCCCTCCTGGAAGGCTTCCTGCCCTTGTATGGTCACTGCTCCACCGCAGTTCCCGGGACTGAGGCGAGCAAGTCCAGCCTTATTAGGATCCAAGCTTAAAAGTTAAACAGCTCAGGGGCTAAGATTAAGTGTCTCCTGAAATCTAGTCGATACTATATGAATCAACCCCATGGGGCTGGGGACGAAATTATTAGATAGGAAGATAGGTGATCTGTGCGAGGTTGGTGTCCTAACCAAAAAAAAAAAAAAATTACTTATTTTGTTTTAAATTTTTCCTAAGTCCTGAGAAGGCATTTAACTCTCCTCTGTTTCCATTTTGTGTAATTACCACAAAAAGCAGCAGGCACGTCTTTTCCTCCGTTTTCCTTCTCTTTCTTTGGTCCTTGTGTTGGTGGGCAAAAGCCACTTCCATGTCCTCTTTGCTATTTATTCCAGCTTTACACTCAATCCCTGTGTCACCCTTCCTTCTAAACTGGTTTCTCTAAGAGAGAGAAGAAAACTGCAGAATCAGGGAGGCTGTTAATTTTCTTCCGTCCCCTCAACAAAGCCAGTTCTCAAGAAGGGGAGTGCAAGCATTTAATCTATCATAGTGAAGCCTTAGTAAGATCCCCCAAGCCCCACCCAGCGCACTTGCCCTGTTCTAAGGGATACTTGTAACTTTCTGAGAATTCTGGAAATTAAGCAAGCTGAAACTTTTTCTTACAAAAGAACTTGGAACACCAGAGATCTCCAGTCCCCTAGGAAATGGCTCCTTTACATCATTCCCAGAGATGAAGGAGAGGTCTTGCCCTGAAACGGAAGTAGACCTAGGTGGTTACTCATTGCTCGGGGCTGTAATCAAGCTTTTCAGGGGGTGCTGGGGAGCAACTGTTCCGGGACCTCGCAAAAGTCCTCATAGAGAAACAGGTGGTTCCTAGTCTTAGGTGTTCTGCAGTGGGGCAGATGAACCCCGGCAAGGATAGAGATCCCCTGAGGTGATGCTCTGGGGATCCTCCCAGGCTCCCTAACTCTTGAGAATTAAATGCAGGAGTGAGAGTTGGTACATTCATTCATTCTTTTTCAACAATACTGTGCCCTTATTAGGTGCTGGAGGTTACAGTGGTAAACGAGTTTTCGTGAAGATGGTGGCCTAGTGTGGAAAACATTAAACAAAAACCTATACATACATCATAGCAACTCTACTAAGTACGGTGGTGGAAAACTCAGGGTTTAAGAGAGTTTAACCAAGGGACAGTTTGGATTGGGGAGAGATGGTGTGTGGGGAAGGGGGTGTCAGGGAAGAAAACAGCATTAAAACCAAAACCTACAGCTTTGTGGAGGCAGAGGTAACAGGGGTGTGACAATTTCCTGTGGCAAAAAACCTGGCTTCAGGGGAGTCAATGGGAAAGAGCCCCACGCCCAGGAAAGGGGAGAGGTGGCCACACAATCAGAAGGTGACAGACCCTTCAGGGTTTGTAGGAATTGTCACAGATTGTGGATTCTGTGGACAATGGGAATCCATTGAGTGGCTTCAGCAAAAGATTTAACCCAGTCAGATCTGGATTTTTCAAAATCACTCTGGCTGCCATGTAAAGCTGGGGTCACCAAACTTTTAAAATAGTGTCCCTCTACCAATAAAACATTTAAAACCCACGTGCCAATGCAAGTATATTTGTTCTTACATCATGTTATGTGTATTACAAAATACAGAAGAGGGAGGGTCTAGCTCAGTGCTGGAGCGCATGCTTAGAATGCATGAGGTCCTGGGTTCAATCCCCAGTACCTCCATTAAAAAAATACATAGATAAAAAATCAAATTATCCACCCCAAAAGTAAATCAAAGAAACAAATAAATAAAATAACTTTAAAATAAACAAAATACAGAAGAATAGTCATTTTTAAAGGACAAGTTGAAGTCCTAAGTTTTCATCCCACAGCCCACTGGCTCCTCCTGTGATCTCTGTAGCTGCAGGTCCCAGTCGAGGGGCTCCTGGTATGCGGTGTGGACGGAGAACAAGACTGGCCAAGAGGAGAGGGGTTACTATAATAATCCAGGTCAGAGGTGCTGGGGGCTTGAATGAGGGCAGGGAAGGAGAGAAGTCAACAGATCTTAAACATATTTTACAGGCTGAACAGAGGAGACTGAATGGCTGGTTGGATGGGATGGAGGGATGGAGGGGGAAGGAGCAGGAGGAAGCATATGATGTTAAAAGTGGTTCCCAGTTTCTGGTTCGAGTAACTTCCCAAATGATGCTGTCAAATGACACTTGAAATACAGCTGAATAAGAGAAGTCTGCCATTTACATTTTGGAAGAAAAAGTAAATTGAAGAACGCTTACAGTCATTTTAGCTGTATGTGTGTGTGTTTATTTTTGTGAGAAGGATTGCCTCTAGCCCTCAACTGTTCTGTTCTCAGCTTTTATATCTCTAAGGGTAGGAAGTTCCAAGATTTAGAAATCTTAGACCCCACCTTTCTCTCTCTCTCTCTCTCTCTCAGTATTGAATACAGGCTGGATTGTAAACCTTACTGGAATATTTTTATTGTTTGCAATTTCGATTGTGATATATATTTAAATATATATATATGTGTGTGTGTGTGTATATATATATCACATATTAAATTATGTGTATAAAAATTATAACTCCTCCTTTTTCCCACTGACCCATTTTATGACCCTTTTCTTTCTTTTCTTAAACTGAAGTATAGTCAGTTTACAATGTTGTGTCAATTTCTGGTGTACAGCATCATGTTTCAGTCATACATATACATGCATCTATTCATTTTCATACTCTTTTCCATTATAGGTTACTACAAGATGTTGAATATAGTTGCCTGTGCTCTACAGTAGAAACTTGTTTATCTACTCATGACTTTTTCGTGGTCCATTTTCAGAACTACTTGAGTATTTCAGTCCGTAGTAAGTACACTGAAAGTAATGCTATTCATGGATTTCCACAAAAATAAGAAGAATGGGAGGAGTTACCGTCGTTCTAATATGTAGCTGGCAGGCCTCTTCTGCGCATGTCCGGAGACCTGGCTGGGCTCCCCTCGCTCACTCAGCCCCTGGCTCGGCTCGTATCTGTAGCCAAATGTCAGCTGCAGGTACTATTTTAAAAGCCCTTTAAAAAACCACAAGTACTTAGAGTTATTATGAGGCGCCAGAAGATAATGAATCTAGAACATTGGGTAAACTGCAGGTTCATGTACGAATGTACATTAACATCTGTAAAACAAAATTATTTCAAAGTGCTCCTGAAGTAGCAACTTATATGAAAACTGAATAAATCAATGCAAGAAATGTGAAAAGCTGTCCCAGCCACAGCCCTGTGCCACAATTAAAAGTTTGCTGCACAGAAGGGTAGTAGCTGACTGGTAGAGCATGTGTTTAGCATGAATGGGGTCCCAGGTTCAATCCCCAGGACCTCCACTAAAAAAAATAAGTCTGCTGAATGATTCCAAGTTTGGGGTATTTAGGATGGAAGCAAGATGATTTTCCTAGATGCATACTGAGTAAAAATAGGTATTCTATACCCTGTTAGATGTCTTTAATTACTTTTGCTTCACTTTTTAGTTATAAAAATTAGTAAGCAAGCCAGAGCTGTGGGCCTATTTGGTAGTCGTAAATTATAGGAGTATTATCTATAAACTTAGAAATGTCTTGCTAATTTTCTCCAGGAAATAGAGTTTGAGTAACTCATGAACTAATTTTAGCGAAATGCAAATTTTTCGTCTATATATGCAAATTTACATAAAGACTAGACAATTACTTAAAGTGAAGGGTGCTCTTTAATCAGTGAGGTAGCCAAAAATCATTTGTAACTATCACATTCAGTGCTGGTGTTCAAAAACTCCTGCTCACTATTTACAATAGCCAAGACATGGAAACAGCCCAAATGTCCATCAACAGATGACTGGATGAAGTAGATGTGGTACATATATACAATGGAATACTACTCAGCCACAAAAAAGAATGAAATAATGCCATTTGCAGCAACATGGATGGACCTGGAGATCGTCATTCTAAGTGAAGTAAGCCAGAAAGAGAAAGAAAAATGCTATATGATATCACTTATCTGTGGAATCTAAAAGAAAGGTCACAAGTGAACTTATTATTTATAATTTAGATGACTGATTTCCTGAATGTGTGTAAGCACATTTGACTGTCCTTTATGACTGGATTACCGCATTCTGTTGATTCTTATTTTGTGGTTGGCTTTACTCCTTTGATAACTATGTAAGTTTAAAAAGCTGAAGCTCTAAACTGTTCTTAGAAACAATGAACAGTACATATATGTAGGTTTAAAAACTTTGTGAAGTATATTGTATATATGAATTTACATGCAATGTCTTGTATATGTGCAGTCAAACTGTGTCAATTTTACCTAATAAAACTGAAAAATGAAAAAAAAAGTAATAAAGGAAAGTAAAAGCAGGCTTAAAAAAACAACTCCTAAAAGCATGAGGGAAGGGGAGTAGCCAAAATATCTCGGCCAGAAATATGAAGGGAAGACGTCCCTGCTATTAGAAGCAAACTCCTCGAAGAGCTGCCTGCCTAGGGGTCTTCTTTGCAGCAGGTAATGACTATGAATAGAGGACCAGCTGTACAAGCCCTTGATAGTTGGTAAGAGCCCAAAACTGTGGCACAATCTTGGGAAACAGGGTGAGGTTAAATTTCCCATCCTGCAGGATGGGATCTGAAATGGAAAAGAAGTTGAGGTAGAAAATAAAAGCATATTTCTGCAGAAATGAGTTTGGGGACTGATATTTATAACCACTACAAAGGGCAAACTCTTTTTTGGTATAAGTGTGGCAATAAACTTCAGCTTAGCCTGTCTGAGCACTGGTACACGCCCCAGAATAGCAGGATGGGAAGGGGTGAGGGTTAACCACACTGGCACTCTAAAATGAAAAGATGCAGAAGGGGTTCTGGGGACCAAGTCAGAGTCACTTAGACCGAGTCAACCTGGAGGGGATTTAGAAGGTTGTATAGGATCGGAATTTTTGGCAGGTAGTGAAGGCCCTGATGAGAATTTAGATTTCAGAAGCAACTTACCCGCTACAACTCTCTTTTATTTCTATTTTCCCAGAAGACACGATTGCTGTGAAATGAAGACCTGTAACTCCAGGAAACAGTGGGAGGTAAGGGCTTCCCCAGGAGTCTCTCTGAGTCGCCAGGAAGCACCAGGGAAGCTCACACGTACAGAATTTACCTCCCTCGCACCCTAGACGCCTGGTGGCAGGTGATCGCAGCCAGAAGGCAGCCCTGACTCCCTCCCCCAGGGCCTGCTGTGTGCAAACGTGCCAGGAAGAACCACTGGGATCGCAAAGGCCACGGAGGCTCTTGAAAGCGGCAAGTTGTGTTTGCTAGAGGAACGGCCCGCGGATATGTTGGGGGAAATGGAACTCAAGATGTGAAGACAGAGAGATGGGCAGTAGCAGGGTGACAGGGACCAGCCCCTAAGAGGTGTCGAGAGAGAAGCAAAAGGGAAATAACAGGGAACTGAGCGGAGAAAGCATCGCCACCACAGGGGGATTTCTAATGGGAGGGGAAGTGAGAACCACAGAAATAGAAAGAGGAACTCGGGGACCAGAGGGCTTTATTTCCCAGCGTGCTCCCCACCCACGTCCCCCGAAGAGGCAACCACACTGGGGGAAAGAGACACAGGAAATGTCCCTCGCACCTTCGACCCTGATTTGGTGCTGGCTAAGCTGCCAGCTCTTTAAAAGGGCACTGCCACATTGGAATGGAATGCGGGATGTTCCCAGACTGGAATGTGGGTTGTTTGCAGGCAGAGAGGAATGACGTCCCCATCCAACTCTGATGCTCCTACTTAAAAAAGAAAAAAAAATTACAAATTGACACTTTTTATGTGGTGCTCATGAGGGACAGAAGGAGAGAAAGAGGGTGGGAAATTAAGAGGAAAGCCTTGTCTTCCAAGAAGTTATTTTATCACGCATTTAATCAACTCTTGCTTGAGGCTAATTACAAAAATAAATCGTGCACCTCTGCCTGCGGCAGGCAGCTTGCAAACTTCAGGTGCAGTTTGAGAGAGTCACTGTCAGGTTCCCAGTTGCGATTCAAAAGATATTTATTAAGAGCTAAACCAAATTTATGAGCATAAACATTCAGTCAGAATCTGATGACTTTTTAATAAAATGTGAATGTAACATTTTTATTCACATATTACGCTTAAGAAATGAATAGACTCCTTAAATACATCACAAGAATTTAACAATCAAACCTTTTTTCCAATCTTATTGAGATATAACTGACATATAACATTGTATAAGTTTAAGGTGTACAACACAATGATTTGATAAATGTATATACTATGAAATGATCGCCACCGTAAATCTAGTTAACATCTGTCACCGCACAAGGTTATACATTTCTTGTCTTGTGATGAGAACTTTAAAGATCTACTCTCTTGGCAATATTCAAAAAGACAATTTAAAAAAGGCATTTACTAAGATAAAACAAATTTACGAGTCTCGCCCTGTGTTTTGGGAACCAGACATAGATTACATCAGGTTAAAATAGCTAGAAAAAAGAACTGTCACCAGATGAGGGCCTACACTTAAAAAAAAGTTTTACATTGTGGTAAGTTATACATAATGCCAAATTTACCATTTTAACCATTTTTTAAAATTGAATTACAATGTGTCAGTCTCTGGTGTACAGAACAATGTCCCAGTCATGCGTATACACACTTATATTCATTTTCATATTTTTTTCAATTAAAGGTTATTACAAGATATTGAACATAGTTGCCTTATGTGGAATCTAAAAAAAAAGTAAAGGAGATTTTAACCATTTTTAAATGTGGCGTTCTGTACCACTCAGCACATTCGCATTCTTGTGTAACCATCAGCACTGTCCACTTCCAGAGTTCCTTCATCTTCCCAAACTGAGACTCTCTACCTATTAAACAGTAACATCCCCGTCCCCCCGTCCACTAGCCCCTGGCAGCCACACCACTCTGCTCTCTGGGTCTATGAGTTGACTGGTGTAGGCACTTCATGTAAGTGAAATCTGAGAGTGTTCTTTTGTGACTGGCTCACTTGATTTAGCATGATGTACATCCATGTCATAGTGAGTGTCAGAACTGTCTTCCATTTTAAAACAATTTTTTTAAATTGAAGTACAGTCAGTTACAATGTGTCTATCTCTGGTGTACAGCACAATGTCCCAGTCATGCATATACACACATATATTCGTTTTCATATTTTTTCCATTAAAGGTTATAATAAGATGTTGAACATAGTTCCCTGTGCTATACAAAAGAAACTTTTTTAAAAAATCGACTTTTATATACAGTGGCTAACATTTGTAAATCTCAAACTCCCAGATTTATCCCCTCCCTCCCGCTTTCCCTAGTAACCATAGGATTGTTTACTAAGTCTGCAAGTCTGGTTCTGTAAAAACAATTTTTAATTTATTTTTTGGTGTTCCATTTTAAGGCTGAACAGACCTATATTTTTTAAGAGGGAGACGTGATGCAAAGGGTCTTCTTTTTCTAAAAAAAAAAACAAAGTATATCTTTCCACATCACTTTTTAAAAACAACTATGGCAGCGAATACATCTTCTAGCATTTATTTGGTTGCCAAAGAGGCTGGGGCTGGACTTCAAGGGCCTCGTTCAAGGGCCTCTTAGTTTCTGAGGTGGGTCCCTTCCGATCTCACAGACAAGAGACCGAATCCAGACCCTTGTCTCTGTTTGTGGGTGAGACTGAGGCCTGAGTTCACCCTCAGCTCCCCTGACTTCCTCCTCCCCTCCCTCCCTGACCCCTGACTCCCACGGTGGTTTTCTGGGTAGAACATATGGGGACAGAAATAGGAGGAGGCATGTCTCTGCTCTTTCAAGTGGAATTCCTGACACAGGAATATCTTTCCTGGATCCAAATTTTGGACACTTTGAGTGTTGAGCTGGGTTCTGGCTTTTAGGTAAAACGAATTAAAGAAATTCCTAACCTTTCTCCTCTCAGCTCTCACCTTAATTTCAAAAGTCTGCCTTTTACTGAATTTTTACTGAAATAAGACTCTCTTTATCAGCTCTAAAATGGCTTTGGGGGCAGCTTTTGACCTTATCCCCCCACCCCCCAGTGAAAAAGTCCTTTTCCTTGAATTCACTGCAGGGCATCCGCTGTCAGGCAGATGGGAATGCCACCTTATATTCTGAAAGGACCAGCTGGCCCTGACGGTGTGCCCCCAAACTCAGTGGGCTCTCAAGTCTCTGGTGTTGAACGCAGCACATCGGCAGCACCAGGACTTGGGAGGAACCCACCGGCCTGTCCAGTCACTCCCTGGACAGGAGCCAAAGGGGATGAGCATTTACAAGAGCAGCGCAGAGACCTGACCTGCGTGGAGATAACGCAAAGGGCCGACATAAGGGAAGTGGGAGACATTAGAATTCTTCTACCTTTGAAGGATTTTTAGATATACGCATGTATACCTGAAAATCTATTTAGATAGACTTTTAGAGCCTTGGATAAAATTTTATTTTGAGGGAGTACGTTCATGTCTCTTACAAGTCATCCTGAGCTGTTTTCACCTAAAGTTATTTTCTGGAAGATTAAAACGAGTGAAGGCCTCTCCTTTCAAGCCGGACAAGAAAGTCAGTTGTCGCCCCCATCAAGTGAGCTGAGGAGAGGAAACTGTAGCCCCTGCAGTTCAGTGTCAAGTTAGACCACTGACTGTTCCACTGAATAAAGTGGAAGGAAGGCCTAAGGTCAGGAGTGGAGGGAACCTCTTCCTGAAAGGGGAAAATTTGGGAATGAAGAAGGCCCGGGAATTCATATCTCTAGACTCAGCTCTCAGGGACATTTCTGCCTGATGTAAAAAATCTTGCCCCACTCACCCATGCTCACAGGTGTACTGGTCCCCAGCCTTGACTCAGACTCTGCCCAGAGACGGTCAGGGATGTGTCACCAACTACATCCAACCACTCTGCGCCCGTATTCAAGTCAGAAGGCTACATTCTAACAGTCTCCATTGCTCCCTTGAAGTGCTTTTGCAGGAAAACTGAGGCTAGTAAAAGCAACTGAGAAAAATAGATGACTTGGTATATTTTGGGCGCTGTGTAATAACATTCCTAAATATTCCTAATATGCCTAAAAGTGGCATTATTTGGGAATTGGAAACATATTAGCTCTCATTTTCTTTCATGGATATTGTGTGTGTGTGTGTGTGCACGCGCTTTAAATATACATAACATAAAATTGACCATTTTGACCATTTTTCAATGTACAGTTCAGTGGCATTAAGTACATTTTATGCATATTTTAGAAATCCTTTACTGCTCTGACTGCAGAGGCTTCTTCCTAATTTTGTAGAAGCCATGCTCCACAGGAGTACTGACCAACCCTTCATTTCTCAACCTCACTTTAAGAAAGTTATGAGACTTCCATCACTTCTTTTTATCTTTTATTTTATTTAAAAAAATTTTTTTTTAACTTGAAGTAGAGTCAGTTACAATGTGTCAATTTCTGGTGTGCAGCACAGGGTCTCAGTCACGCACATGCATACACATACTTGTTTTCATATTCTTTTTCATTAAAGGTTATCCTGTAATGTAATCCTACATTACATCTTTTTAAAAATAGAGATTCTAAGATGGAGTGGCTGGAAGATTATGTCTTTTTCCCAGTGGTCCCTTGCCCCTCTGTGACCTTTTATCTACTAAAGATCACTATTAGATTGATCCTAAACTTACTTTCCCCCAAGCTAGGTGATTTCTGTTTCTTTGTCTATTAATAAACACCTTCGCCCACGCGTCAGTCACGGTGGTTCTCACCGGCGTTATTCTCTGAACTCTGCCTAAGTTATTTATACTACTAAAGTTTTGCAGTCTGGCAGTAGTGTCTCTCAACTCCACTGAAAAGAAACAGAGCAGAAAGTCAAGAAGAATTTACCAGGACAGATTCCTGGACTGGCACCACGAATGTGAGAAGCAGTGACGGTTCCAGTGGGGCTGTCACATCTTGTCCTTTCTCTCCCTGTGTCTTGCTCCCTCTCAGACCACCCCCACCCCTTTCCTCTGCCCCCTCAGCTCTGGTCTTATCTCAAAATTCCAGTCCAGACTACGAAAAACGCTTCTTTCCTTAGTTCCTTACAGAGGAGACAAGAGGGCAGTGTGGTCCGGGAAGGAAAATGTTAAACTATGCTTTTCCAGGGCAGACTGGACTTCAGATGTCCTGAGCCGTTATATATCCTATGTCAGGCGTTTGACTGACTTTTTTGTTCAGAAAATATTGGGAACATATTAATTTATTATTATTTGAACACTTAATCAAGGCTTAATGGAGAAAAAAGCAGCCAAAGAAGAACAAGCTTGATGTGAAGAGCATCTTGGTGCGATGTGAAGGTGCTAACTGGCGCTCCTTCCTCCTCCCAGCCAGGTCCTGTAAACACGGATCTTTTGTGAAGGTTTGTTGACAGAATAAATGAAAATGGGTCTGTGACATTCTAGCCTCCGGTAAGCAGAATAACTCCAAAGTGGGAGAAGAAGCGAGTATGGCAAGTTAGAGTGAGAGGTGCTTTTGACCTCAGGTGAGGACGTGATTCAAGTGGGAGAGATAAAGTCCCGAATGAGTATGAAATTTAACCGTATCGTCCTGGCTGTGACAACCCCAAATGATTTACAGATGGCTCTGCAAAGAAGATATAGCATCAGAATCCTAAACCAAGGGGGGGAGGGTACAGCTCAAGTGGTAGAGTGCATGCTTGGCATGCATAAGGTCCTGGGTTCGATCCCCAGTACCTCCTCTAAGAATAAATAAATAAACCTAATTATCTCTCTTCCCCTAAATAAATTTTTTTAAAAGAATTCTAAACCAAAGTTAATTAATTATTATTTTAAAAAAAGAAAGGATTAATTCGTTAATTCTCTTTTGCTTGCTCCCACCTGCATTTTTCTTGCCTGTCACTCCTCATGGGCACGAACCTAATTGTTCTGCGGGCCCTGGCCCTACACAGCAACACAGCCATACCCAGAACGCCCCATGAAATGGGGCTAATTCGGAGTCTGTTGGTATTGTAGCTTTGATCATATTTACTTTGTAAATTTCTTTTGATTTTATAATAAGTGCATAAGGGTTATATACCCAGTTTTATGTATGTACATTTCAAGATAGCATTCAAATAAAAATTTGTGTTAAGTAAAAAAAAAATGCCCTTCAATCTTGGGTATATTCAAGTGGTAGAGCACATGCACGAGGCCCTGGGTTCAATCCCCAGTGCCTCCATTAAAAAAATATATATGTATGCCCTTCAAATAAAGGTTCCAATTCCTCAAAATTGGAAAACCATCAGACTCTCTTGTCATATGTAAATGTCAGTCACAGTCACCAAGTACTTAATTCAGTCCAAGTTTAAAATGACTTGGTTAAAATACTGTACTGTAAGTCGGAAGGACTGACAGGCACACCTGTGTCTCAGAGAGTCTCCCTGAGCTCGGTGAACATAACTGATGGGACGAAGGGGGATCCTTCTGTGCCAGTTCTGGGCAACGTCCTTCTCTCCATCAGGAAGGGGTTAGCAGATTGGTGTCCCCTGTTCCAGCCCTGCTCTCGGCCATAAGCAGCCGCTGGAGGTTCTGTAAGGGAAAGGCACAGTGGAAATGTTTTAGAGGATTAAAAAAAAAGGGGGGGTTTAGAAAGTCTATTAGAGAAATGATGCTCATTCTAGATTTACATGAAGACTCTAGGAGGTGGCATTATTGCTGCTGATCCTGGCGCTCGCTGCCATTTGGGTTAGGTCCGGTGGAGGACACAGGTAGGTGCTGACTTGGTTTTCCTGAGGACACGGCCACCTGGTTCTGATACGTGTGCATGAAATGTCCCAGGTACTAGGGATGCAAAGAACAGTAAGATCACAAAAGTGTGACCAAATCTCCTTGAGGGCAACACAGATGAGAGGGTGAGCAGCTCTGCCTGGGGGGGTCTAGACAAGAGAGGGGCACCAGCTCTCCCTGAAAACTAGGAGAAGGCACCACCAGGTGGGCAGGACCGGGCCTGACAGCTCTGACCACCTTGTGTGGTCATAAAACCCAGTTTCTCAACCGGACTCTACCACTCTGCTGCTCCTGAGCAAGGCGGGTTGGTGGAGGGGGCGGTGACATCTTTTAGAGTGGCTTCATGCACTACTTGGCATGGGGTGATTGTTGCTATAATCATAGCAAAAGCGTGGAATTGGGAAATTCAGTGAGATTTTTAGGAAATGCAATTAGTTCATTCCTGGAACTTGGGGTGACTAGGGGAGGGGTGGGAGTTAAGAAATTCTGAAGTGTGGCCAGGAGTCAGACAGGAGGGCCTCGCAGGCTCTGCTAAGAATTTAGACTTTATTCCATAGGTAATAGGAACCCATTCAAAGTTTTCAAGCAGGGAAATAATTAAATGTGTGTTTTAGAGGGATCACTGGCAGCAACCTCAAGATGGGCTGGAGTCAGGGGAGGGTCAAGGTCACACCCATCTGTCCTTTCGTGTGTGGGGACAAACATTTATGAGAAAATTCAGAGTGGAACTCCTAGTATCAAGGGAATAGAAAACAGAAACAGACTCACAGACATAGAAAACAAACTTCTGGTTACCAAAGCGGGAGGGGAAGGGATAAATTCGGAGTTTGGGATTAGCAGATACAAACTACTATACATAAAATAGATTTAAAAAAAATAAGGACCGAGGGAGGGGATAGCTCAATGGTAGAGTGCCTGCCTAGCATGCAAAAGGTCCTGGGTTCAATCCCCAGTACCTCCAGTTAAAAAATAAGTCAATAAAAAAATAAGGACCTACTGTACAGCACAGGGAACCATATTCAATAGCTTGTAATAACCTATAATAAAAAAGAATCTGAAAAAGTATATACATATAGATGTATAACTGAATCACTAAGCTATACACGAGAAACTAACACAATGTTGTAAATCAACTATCTTTTATTTGAAAAAAAAAAGGGAAACTAGAGTAGAAGGTTTCTAGTTAATTTGACATTGAGCAAGAAATCAAGAGAAGTCATAGAAGAGAAGCAGGTAGGGGAAGAGAGACTCATTCAATTTTGAATTCTGGGAGTCTGAGGAGTCTACACATTTCCCAGGGAGAGTCATGGGTGAGCGGTTAGCAAGCAGTCGCCCAGAAGAGAAATCGGGCCGGAGTCACGGTTCTGGGTGTGGGAGTTGGAACTGTTCCACTGGATGAAAAGCCCTGAACCTTCACCCAGAGAAAGGAGAGAAACTGTGAGCCCGGGAAACAGAGATTTCTTTCCCTATTTTAAAGTTCACTGCCTTTCTCCCTGTTATAAAAATACCTGAAACCAACAGCAAGACAAGTGAAGTGGAAATGACACCCACATTTTTCCCCAGAAGTCCTTTAACGTCTGGCCCTGGGACGGATGGGCTGGCACTTTAGAGCTTAGAGGTGCTTCCCTGGGAGCTGAGCGCCGTGGGGGGGATTGGGGATCGGGTGACAGGAGCCCTTCCCTGAAGTCAGCTCCTCACCAGCCTCCAAATGCCTGCACTCGCGACCCCAGCGCATCAGGACCCACGGCTTCCAAAGCCTTTGTGTTGTCCACCGTCCGGAAACATCCAAAGATGTCAGGATGGCGAGCAGTCGCACCCACCAATTCTGGTGGCGACCAAACAAACCCCCCCACCCCCGCAGGATGAACAATTTCTTTTTATTATATCAATATTCTGTTTTATTTCCATTATATTTTTCATAAACCAAGGGAATCAAGATGTTTCTTTAAAAAGTTAGATGTTCTCTCTCTTATTAACTCTGTATCATGATATTTACAGTTGAAGAAAAACTGTTTTAATTGAAGAGCAAAATGGTTAACAAAGGCCAATGATGCAGTCCACTTAGAGTTTACAAAGAAATGTACAGCAGACAGACATTTAATAAATAAAACAAGCACTTGGAAAAAGTCCTTTGAAAGCAGGTCTAGGGACATCACCTGCCTCCTTGGCACCACCCCAGCCTGGAACATGACAGTGTGAAAGTCTGTATGTGGTAACTCAGATTGGGGCTGAGCGGATTCTTGGTGCGGAAGATGAGAGAAAGAGTTCGAAGCTGATGAATGCACAGAGGTCAGATTGGTGGTTGCCAGAGGTAGAGGGGAGTGGTATCAGTGGGCGAAATGAGTGAAGGGGTTCAAATCTACAAACTTCCAGTTATAAGACACACACGTCCTGAGGATGTAATGTGATGTACAGCATGGTGACTATAGTTAACAATACTGTATTAAACGTTTGAAAATTGCGACGAGAATAGCTCTTAGAGGTTCTCATCACAAGAAAAAAAGTTGTAACTATGTGACTTGATGGATATTAACTAATCTTATTGTGGTGATAATTTCCACTGTATACCTATACAAAATCATTAGGCAGTGTACCTAAAAGGAATACATTACATGTCAATTATATCTCAATCAAACTGGAAAAAAAGAAGTTGAAGACAGTAACAACTTAAGCAAAAACAGCTATTGAAGGATCACACTTAACAGTAGTTTCATGAATAATAGTATTTCATTCAAATAAATCATGGCAGATAGCACACTGAAGACAACCATAGTAGAGCTCTGTGGGGATGTGGTCAGGGTGGGCTTCCTGGAGGATGTGGAGCTTGAACTAACCCTTTAGTGATAAAGAGAGTGGCAGAGAGGGAAGAAGGAAATACGAGTTATTACAGGCAGAGAGAATAGTTTGGGCAAAAGAACAAGCTTGTGGAGGGTGGATATAGCTCAGTGGTGGAGCATGCACCCAGGACCTCCATGAAAAACAAATAAATAAATATTATAAATAAGTAAATAAATAACTTTTTTAAAGAACAACCGTATGTAGAAACTGGAGTGATCATTGAAATTATGCAGTTAATGCAGATCATTAAAAAAAAACACACGGAAAAATAGAGATTTGTGGCAGAGTGGGATGTTTCATTTTATCACCAGCTCAGGTGATGGTAACTCCACTCCTCAGGTTGCTTGGAGTCATTCTTGGCTCATTTTTTTTCATTTTCATCTTTATTTATTTATTTATTTATTTATTTATTTTAATTGAAGTATAGTCAGTTACAATGTGTCGATTTCTGGTGTACAGCACAATGTCCCAGTCATGCATATGCATACATATATTTGTTTTCATATTCTTTTTCATTTAAGGTTGTTACAAGATATTAAACATATTTCCTTGTTTGACTCTTTTTTTAATCACAGAAAATATTTATTTCGGAGGATTGCAATTCTATGCATTTTGATAGATAGATAGACAGACCAGACAGCTAGCTAGATAAAGATTTCACGTAACCACAACCACTTTTAGGATACAGAGCAGCTTCATCATCCCCAAAGAAACCTCCCTTCCTGGTCACAAAGTCCCTATCAACCACACCCCTACCCCTAACCCTTTGCAACCAGTCATCTCTTATCTATCACTATAATTGTTTCTTTTTGAGAAAGATTTGACTCTTTTTTTTTTTTAAATTCACATCCCACATCCAATCTATGTCAGGAAATCCTGTTGACTCTACTTTTAAAACAGATTTGAAATCTGACTACCTCCGCGCCCTCTCCTGCTAATACCGTCTCCACGTCGCTGTAATCTCTAGACTAGATTTTCACATTAGCCCCCTACACTGGTTTGTTCCATCCTTGCCTTCGGACAGTCTACTCTCAAGACCAGAGAGGGAGCCCTTGAGATGTATGTCAGATGAGATCTCTCTGTTTAAAACCCTTCCTGATGCCCCATGTTTTGCAAAGCAAAAGTACATTTCAAAGCTTTGACAGTGGCCCCCGAGACACCACTCATTCTGCCCTCTGATCTCATCTTCCAAACTCTCCCTCTCTCCCGACTCTGGCCACCTTGGCCTCCTGCAGGGACACTCCTGCCACAGGGCCTGGGCTGTCCTCTGCCCGGGGCGCTCATTCCCCGGGTAGCTGCAAAGTTAAGTCCTGCTCAACTGTCATCTTAATGAAGCTTACCTCCTCCTTCCCCTTGAAAACTGTATCTCTTCCTGTCTGCCACCTCCTCCTCAAGGCCGTACAGAAGAAATGTCTCCAGCCCCCTTAAAAAAATGTTTTTTAATTGAAGTGTAGTTGATTTACAATGTTAGTTTCAAGTGTATCTCCTGCCCTTTTCCAGGTGGTTCTTATATTCTCATCTCACAACCAACTAGAGCAGACCTCCTTCCTTCCAGAGCATTCCAAGATTCTCAGGGGCGACCCAGGTCAATGGATCCAAAGAGCTTATAGTCAGTGGCTTTTGCAGCAAAATGCTGACCATGATATCTGCTGTAACAGAATACACAGAAATAAAGATAGGAGAACATTTCTCAAGAGGGACTTTTAACATACTTATGTCTTGATACTTAAGAAGCCACTTTTGCTGCTATAGCATTTAAATCTAGTTTTCTAGACGTTGTTTGTCATTTGGCTTTTCAGGAAATGAAAACATCTATTATACTTGGACTGAACTGAATTATTCTTTCCTACTACAGCCTTATGTATTGCCTTTCCCAAACAGACATAACCACACCTTTTTAAAATGGTGTAATAAGGTTAGAGTTCCTTTATTTTGAGAATACAGCCTCCTCCTTCCAACTTTATTGTTTTCATATCTTAAAGGTTTTAGGTTAGCAAGATCAAACCAACCAACCTGGAAATGGACAAGAAAATCTTGAATCTCAGAGAAGAAAGGACCCCTAGGGAGGAGCAGCACTGGGTCTGAGCCCGAGGGGAGAGATTCAGGATGTACTGCAGCCCAACTCCTCCGTCTTGCAGTTAAAGAACCGGAGGCCCTGACAGCACAAGTGGAAGTCACTCAGCTGGCTGACCCGAGCTGGTCCCCGGACCCAGGCCTCCCGGAGGCTAGTGGAGCAATGTCTTCTTTATGCCAGACCAACCTGAAAATAAACTGCGGTGATTATTCAGTTAGCCACATTTTATTTATTAGTTAGCACCGGCTGGTTCACTTGGGGAAAACCAGGCCATGCTACCATTACACCACCATTCTTCCATATATGATGAGATTTAATGTGAAAATACGCGGAACCCTCTTCTATAAAGTTTGAGGAGCCTGTCTGGCAGTTTGCCCTCTTGCATTAATCCGTTTGTCAGAAAGTATTTAGTCCCTGCTCCTATGTGTGCATATGCGGCTCTTTCTTAGGATCTAATGAGAAAGAGTTGGATCAAAGAAGAGTGGGAGGGGCTAATGTTCCAGAATGATGAAGCAACGGAGACCTTGTCTCGTGAAATTGTTGGGTGGAACCGTATTGCCGTGGTAACCAAGCTGGGGCTCCGGGCTTCCAAGGAGATTCAACCAACCTCCCTGCTTATCCTCAAGATGTTCCCAATGCCAGGTGGCAAGGGACACTTACTGTCTCTTTTCCCAGCTCCCACTCGTCAGTCCTCAAAAGTCACAAAAATAAAGAGAAGTTTTAGTGATAGTTGTTCGCTAATCTATACAATTACTCCGAATAAGGAGTAAATTGACAGCAGCTCAGGTTATCCACCAGGAAACGCATAGGACTGAAAATAGATGTTTCCTCTGTACATTGCCATCCGCGCCAGGAGTTCATTTCCAAAGTAATTGCAGAGATTCTGCAACTGTTTATATACCACTTGAAATCCTAGACCTCTCCTCCCAGGAGACCATCACAGTCAGACTGTTTACGTCTCTCATCAGTTGAAAGAGAGGCATTTTATTATCTTAAATGTGCTCTCCCCTCCGTCTTGCCCTATTTCCTGTTAACCACCTTTCGCCAAGAGACTGGAAGTGACATTAACAATCGAAGGGACTGGGGATCTTCAAAATAAAGTCTATTGTCACTAAGGTGTAGAGATTTTGTGGGCTGTTGTATGTTTTCAGAAAAAAAACCCCAACATATTCTAGGAATCAACTGTGTGTAGCAAACTTATTCATGCTTATACCAAATTAAAGGTGGAAGCATGGCATATTTACTTTACAATTCACTGTCCCAAAGCCTCAGGTATTTGGAATGCAGACTGTGCCCTGTTGGCAGGGATTTGGAATCAATTTACAGTGTGATATGATAACACATGTTCTGGATCAGTGGCAGGGGAATGTTTGGAGCTGTAATTCTGTCCGTCTCCCCATTAGCAGGAAGGCTTGCTAAACTCACAGCTGGAGAATTGCCTGAAAAGAACTAAGCTCTTTGTGCATGTGCGTGTGTGTGTGTGCGTATGTGTTTATAAAGGCAACACAAAATCCAGCGGCAGGGATAAATGCTAAATTACAGCCATCAAAAATGAAATGGCACTTCCATCGCAAGGATAAACTCGTATCAAGTCAAGATGACTACCTTAATCTTACGGTTACCGGGGGAAAGGGAGTGGGAAGGGAGAAATTTGGGAGTTTGAGACTTGCAAATTTTAGCCACTATATATAAAAATAGATCTAAAAAATAAATTTCTTCTCTATGGCCCAGGGGAATATATTCAATATCTTGTAATAGCCTTTAATGGAAAAGAATATGAAAACAAAAAATAATGACTACCTTTCTCAGCTGGAATTGCCACCGTGTACTTTCATCCAACTGGGATTAATGATATCAGTGATGTTTAACAACAGTAGAGAAAGAAAATAGCCCTAGACCCCAGTGGTCACAAGGAGAAAATCAAAAGAAAGTTTTCATTTTTATAAGGCACAGGGGGTGGGTGGGTTGGGGGGAGGTGTTTAGATTCAGACATCAAGAGTTGAAACCTGATATCTCTGAGGCATGAGGTAGAAGCTGACTCTTGGCCCTGGTGAGTCAAACATTAAGGGAACATGTAAGTGCGTGTTAAGTGCATGCAGCGAGCATAATTCAGCAAGCTTGATGAAGCCAAATGCTAAGCTCAAGCAAGAAAGATCAAATATTGTTCTTTGCAAAAATTTCAGTTATTTATTCACTGAGATCAGCAGAAAGGACAATCTGTATAACGTAGCCTTACTTTCATATTTCTCTTTTCTTAAAGTCTATAGTGTTCCATACCTTTCTATTGCCTTACTTTACCCTGCTTATACAGACGCACCGTGCCTCTCCAGGCTGATCTGAATGAATGAATGAATGAATGAATGAGTGTTCGTGTGATTTAAAATATTCAGAATTCAAAAATCATTGAACCAATTACGGTTGATCTGGTGTTTGGGGCTATTTCACCGATTCATGTGATCAGTTTAATTATGGCTAGCTTAGAGATCACCAGAAATCCCTTGAAAAGAGTCAGTCTGTTTAAATGGCTAAGATACAAGCATATGATTTTATCATTACTTGTTCAGAACTAGAGCTG
Organism: Vicugna pacos; assembly: GCF_048564905.1. Taxonomy (NCBI): domain Eukaryota; kingdom Metazoa; phylum Chordata; class Mammalia; order Artiodactyla; family Camelidae; genus Vicugna; species Vicugna pacos. Next base: position 12,012,030 of record NC_132988.1, on the reverse strand, counting down.
GAAGAATTTATATATAAAGTCATCTATTGATTTAGGATTAATGTACCTACCGGCTAACTTTGCAGTCTTTTTCATTGAGTAAAGCCCTGGTCTTCAGAGCAAGTATTTATAAAGCATTTCTCAGTTGGCAGAGTGTCTACACATATTTAAAAAATTTTTTTTAATTGAAATGTAGTTGATTTACAGTGTTAGTTTCAGGTGTATACACACGTTATTTCATCTAATTCTCTCAACCTCTTACCTTTTTAAGATACCACCTGGGCTTGTTTTTCAGCGGTGATCTGAACTGTTTGGGCTTAATAATTGAGCCACATTTTCCCAGAGTCTTGTCTTCATTACATCAACTTCCTTTGACAACTAGAAAGACCGTCTTAGCCATTTCCTGTTCAGAGCCCTGCTCCCTCCAAGCCACCAACCTGCATACCGGCCTCCGGCTTCAGAGCTGATTTTGATTATCTGCCCATCAGAGGGGCAGAGAGAAGTCCAGCCACCGATCCCCTTGCCCACGGAGGTTACTGACTTCACCCCTCACCCACCTTCTCTCCTACAATCCAGTTGTTTGTGACCCCTGAGTTTTTCAGGTCTTGGTTTTGTTGAAATCTACACGCCTCATCTGTGCAGATCCCAGCACTTACACCCTTCCAAGTGGGCCTGACCTCCTCTCTTCCTTCATGAACTCCACGTTCTGCCTGAATTAAACACTGTCCTCCACCCTTGCCCAATTTTGTTGCCTGGACATCCGTTTCACTCCCACCTCATGTGAATGTACCTTTTCCTCTGTGCAGTATTTTAAAAACCATATATATATACATGTCACTGTATCTAACCTAATTATCTTTGCCATTTCTGTGTTCTTGGATTTCTTTGGGGTGTTTCCAGTTTAGAGCTACTACAAATAACATTGCCATAAGTAGCTTGCAAAGTATCTCTCATTTAAAATGATTTTTTTCAAAATAAATTTCCAAGAATATTACTGTGGCAAAAGATCTGGCCATTTTTATGTCTCTAATTCTGTAATCAGGCCACCTTCCAGAAGAAGTACCAACCCGTCCTGTCTGTGGCATTGATAAGAGTGGGCTTCTTGGAATCTTTCCCACCCCTGGGTTTTATTATGATTCGCTTTTTGGCTGTTGTCATTATGTCATCTTAATCATCATGAAATGATACTGCAGAGTTTTCTTAATCTAAGTAAGGCTGACCTAGCAATAAACATTTTCAGGACTGAAGAAATCTTCAGTAGAGAGCAAAAATAATTTCTAAGGGGAGTGGGTGGGGGTCATTTCTTCAGATCTGTCCGGTTGACAAAAGAATTTGCCTACACACTGGGGGGGGGGCGGTGCGGGAGGGGGATCTCTTGATTTCTGTTTAGCAAAGTTGCTATTACTGCTTTAGTCTAGATTCTTCTCTCCTCACACACAAGTGATTGCCGAAGACTGCTAACCAATTTACGGATCTTCAGCTCTGCCAGTCGTTTACTTGCAGCAGCTCCGGGCTGAAGATGCTCACAGAGGAAACAGGGCCCGGGGAGGAGCCAGGGGCACAGCCAGCTGGGACTGAATCTGGCCCCCTAGAGCTAGACGGATTTCTTACTCCACCATGCGCCTCTCCCTACTTTCCGGGAATCCAGACGGCTCTGAAGAGCTACTGGCTGATGCTGGAGGCCTTCCTTGCAGCCCCTTGGCTGCAGCAGCGGCGGCCGCTGCGCGAGGTCCACACCCCGCTGTTTGTGATTCTGCCCCTTGGCCTCCCGCGGGCCCGGGCTCCTCAGGCCTCAGCGCTGCGCCTGTTCCTGCTCCCCCTGCCAGGTTCTCGCTGGCGGCCGACTGGCTCAGGTTGTGTTCCCGGCCTCTGTCTGCCTCCTGTCTGGTTTCTAGGGCCTGCTCTCCTGCGCTCGCCGCCCAGGCGGCCAGGGTGCCGCAGGGATGCGAGATGCAGGGAACAAGTTCCGCGCGCGGCGGAACCGCCCCCCCGCCCCCCCCCCGCACCGAACGCCCACCCCGATCACGTGTCTGCAGCTTCTTTCTAGACCCAGGTGTCGGGAGGTCTGAGTTTCGCATGATGCAGTCACTGTCCCCTGTGAGCGTGTTGTGTTTGATCATCCAGATCGGGTATTCCGCAAGATGCTCCTTTTCCAAGTGGTGGGCAGTTTTATTTGCAATTGGAGGGAAAATAGAAGCCCTCTACTGTCCTGTGTGCCTGGAAGTGAAACACGAGTCTCAGCGGATGCACTGAAGTGGAGCATTTTCACAGCACGAGGGCACTGGGTTCACACGGCCTGGCATTAAGGTTGACCCGCAGAAGCATTTTCCAGGCCATCACCTGAAGTTTCCTGTTGCTGTGGTCCCACAGACTCTTTGGGTTGACCTTCAAGGTCTCATTTTGTTTACCTTAATACAGGAAACAATTGCAACAAAGCAACATAGGCCAGCCACTCCTCTAGGGGCTTGTGTCTCTGGACTCACTTTTCTGCCACAGCTGTTGAGGTAGACCATTACCATCTTACAGGTGAGAAACTAAGGCACAGAGAGGTTAGGTGAGTTGCCCAGGCCCCACAGACAGGACACTAGGTTCCACGGACTGTAGCTTAGCCAGTGGCCAGAGCCTGGCAGTCCTGGCTGAGCCACAGAAAAAACAGAACCCCCCCCACCCCCGCCCATTATCACCTGGGAACTGGGACATCTGGCTCTCTGCTGCTGACCTGGCAGCTTTTTATTTGAACTTTAAGTGCCAAACTTAACATGATTGTAATCCGAAAGCACGCAGATTCAGGAAGCCGTGAAGTTGCTTTACTCAGTGGACTTTGGAATCGTAAGAAATGATGAATAAAAACAGTTTAGGCTTCCACCTGCCAAGCCATCAGGTCTGGCCAGAAAATCATTCAACGTTAGACGTGGAAAGGACTTCAGAGGTCAGATTACTTTAGGGCTTTAGTTTCTAGGCAAGAAAAAAGGCCCAGGAGGTGGAATGCCTCGTTCAAGGTTGTGAAACCCATTTTCCAAAATTGCAGTTAGATTGTTCAGACGGGCAAGTCAGATAAGAATTGTTGCTATGCAACTTTTGGATCGGCTCTAGTTATGGGACTTGATGGAGGGTATTAATTTGGGGAGGTCCGACAGCAACATGGGTTCACATGTCTTAATTCATATTCATAACCCTACATTAGGGTTACCTCACCCAGACAGACCCATTTCCAAAACTAAGCATGCCATTCTTTCTGGAACCATGACCCATTCCATGACCTGGAGTTAGTTATACCAGCTTGACATCCTCTTAAAAGCGATTTGTTAGTTTTCTTAGTGCCATGATGGCCTTCATTCAGTGTCCCCAATTCCCTTGTGCTTTGCCTACATTTCTAGTGATCGCCATTACATCACTGCCCATTCACATGAGGGTCTATGGCGGTATTGCTCTGGTGGTGAAGAATGTGGATTTCGGAGACAGCCAGCCTGAGTTTGAATTTCAGCTCTGCACCTTATTGGTTTATGACCTTGGGCAGTCATACTTCCCCTATCTGTGCATCAACTTCTCCATCTGTAAAATAGGATAATAATAGTACCTACACCCCACAGGCTTGCTGGAAGGATTAAATGACTTAATATAAGCAAGGCCCTTAGGGTAGGATTTGACATGACGTGAGAACTATATGAAGATTATCATTATTTCTAGAAGCGGAAGCTTACAATGGATCACTTCAGACTGTTGAATGGAGCTGAAAAACTACTTCCTATATTACTGCTTCCCAGATGTCTTGTTTCATGGGTCCCCACTTTAAAGGACCTTAAAAAACAGTTTTTCCAAGATCATCTACCAAGAAATCGACTCAATTTACAGAATTGTGATTCTCGCCAAATTTCTGAATGAAATATACTTCTTTAACTTTTCCAACAACAAGGAAGAGAAAAATAAATTCTACTCTTTGGTTTACATTTTGGATCCCCAAGTAGAACATTTTAATAACAAGTACAAACAACTAACTTAAGGCAGTCACTATTTTTGAGATTTTCACAAACAACTTGCTGAAATAGACTATAAACTAGTATGTTCAAAAGTCAGCAGAGGGAAAAGATCTGTCTGTACCAAAGCGCGGAGACTCAGAAGAAAAATGATGGATTTTAGTGGATTTCATATTGACCTTAGTTTATTGCCTGGAAAGTGTGTAAGAGGTTTATGCTCTGTAGGGATATGTGCAATAGTAACTTCTTCTTAACGGCTAGAGCTAGGTCTTCATAGACTATTCCAACCTGCTTACAAGCATCCTAAAATAAGTAGTATTAAAACATGAAGACAAATGGGTTTCCAAGTGAGTTCTTGCTTCTTATCTTTAGAGACAGTATAGTGTGGTAGAATTAGAGTCCAAATTCTAACTCCAGATGAACAATTGACCCTTCCAGTCTCAGTTTCTAACATGTAAAATAAGGCCAAGTAAGGCCCCTCAATGGGGGTCAAGCCCAATGAGCTTGGAGGACACAAAGGTCCCCGGGCTGAAGAGCACTTATCAAGGGGAAGACGGTAGATGAGGCCAGAAAGGGGAGCAGGGCCAGATGTCACAGTTCCTTGTAGGACAAGGCTAGGAGTCGGGGTTTCATTCTAATTGTATGGGAAACCAATGTAGTGTTTTACACCTAATAAGAATTCTGTGTTAAGATCAGTTTGGCCATTGCACAGCAGAGATACAAGTGGTGAGAGCTGAAGCAGAGAGACCGGTAGAGGGCAGTTGTAGGAGTCTACGTGAGGGATGGGGCACTCACATCCGTCCAGGTAGCAGTCCGGAAAGAAAGGAGAGGTATGGGAACTATTTTGGAGGTGAGGACCACAGGACTTGTGGAGAGATCTAAAGGGTGGAAAGGAAAGAGGAATTAAATATGACTCCTTGGGCTTTTGGTTTGAGCTACTGGGTCGATGGTGTTGCCAAGGACTGGAAGTTAGGAAGGGTGGGGCTGTACCAGGTTTGGGTAGGCGGACTCAAGAGTTTCGGACATGCTAGGTTTGAGATGCTTATTAGCCATTCAAGTAGAGATGGCAAGTGGGCAGTTGGATAGATGATCGCGGAACTTCAGGATAGGGCTAAAATTATAACTTGGGACTCACTGGCTTATAGACATTTAAAGACATAGGGCTGGATGAGTTTGCCCAGAGAGAGAGAGAGGGTATCCAGGACCAAGCCGTGGGATCCTCTTACTTTCAAAGGCTGGGTATAGAAGGAAGTGGCTGCAAAGCAGATTGAGGAGGTAGAGAAAATCTCACAGGTGGTAGTCATAGCTGTACACCACTCAAACAGACTTGCAGTGATGGTTCTGGTGACAGTAGACTCTCCCTTGGAGAATAAACTAGTTTATTAAGAGATAAGCACTGTTTCTCTGCAGCTGTCTAATCTGTATTTACTTTTGTTGCTTTTATTTATTTTGCAAATTTGATATAAAACAATGCACGAAAGTGCTTTGAATTTGCACTTGTAAAATAAACCGAGTATTACTTTGCTAGTTCTTCTTGTTATATGAGCATTCTGTTAATATCTTTGAGATTGGTTATTGTTAATGATTATTGTTTACTTCCACTTTTGTGTTGGTTTTTTCCCTTCTCTCTCTTGGGATTGTTTCTAGCTGTGAGTAACAGAAAACTTGACCACAGTAAGAAGGGATTACTTTTGCTTACAAAACAAGATGTTGAAAGGGAAACTAGCATTTCCTAATTCTTCTAGGATGCAGACTTCTGCCTTTCCAATCCACCATCCTCAACAGGTACTTTTCTTCCTCAGGCTTGTCTGATGGCTGCCGAACCTTTGTACATCACATCTTATATTCCAGCAGGAAGAAGAACACGGAGCAAAACTCTTGTCCTAGCTGAGTCTATTCCTCTTCATTAGGAAAATAGCTTTCCTTGAAGCCATGCCAGTACAAGTCTGTTTGCATCATATGGACCAGAAGTAGACCAACTAGCAAGCAAGTTGCAAAGGAGGCTGGGAAGGTGACTTTTTTTTACTCCATTCATGTAACATTCATTTAATCATCATTAAACATGTAGCAGGACCACACTTAAGGCATCCTGTGTAAATCACATGCTAGACTCTCTTTAAATTTTTTGTCTCTACAAATAGTGTATGATAGCACTTATATGTGGATTCTAAAAAACACAACAAACTAGTGAATATGACAAAAAAGAAACAGGCTCACAGATATAGAGAACAAACTAGTGGGTACCAATGGGGAGAGGGAAGGGAGGAGGGAAATAAGAGGTACAAACTATTGGGTATAAAATAAGCTGGAAAGACACATTGTACATATGCACTTCAACAGAAAAAGAACGAAATCCTACCATTTGCAACAACATGGATGAAATTTGAGGACATTTGCTAAGTGAAATAAGCTAGTCACAGAAGGATAAATATTGCCTGATTACACTATACAAGGTATGTAAAATAGTCTCGTAGAAGCAAAGAAGAGAATGGTAGGAGGAAGGGTATAGCTCAGCAGTAGTGTGTGCTCAGCATGCACGAGGTCCTGAGTTCAATTCCCAGTACCTCCATTTAAAAAATAAATAAATAAACCTAATTACCTACCCCCTCCCAAAGTATGTAAGATTAAATAATACAATTTAAAAAAAGAGAGGCAGAACGGTTGTTATCAGAGGCTAGGAGGAGGGAGAAATGGGGGAGTTGCCAATCAATATGTATACATTTCAGCTATGCAAGATGAATAAGGTTTGGAAACCATGTGCAACATGGTGCCTGTAGATAACAATACTGTACCGAACTCTTCATCTGTTAAGAAGGTAGATCTCATGTTATCATGCCAAATGAGATAAACAAGAATAATCATGTTTATTCCAAAGTGTTGAGTTCAGTTCAGGGCAGCTTCCCTGTTCTGTTAATTAAACTTTGGGACATTGAAACAGGCTACGGTTGCTGATTGAGTGCAAAGCATTACTGTGTTCATTTACCTCCTAGCCTACAGAGATGAAAAAAAAAAAAAAAGAATAATCATGTTTAAAAAACTGTCTTTAATTTTTAAAAAAGTGATCTAATTTAAAAATTTGAATTTAATCAACTAAATTTATACGCAGTCAAATTTACCCTTTTTGTTGTAGTTTCATGAGTTTAAAAAAAGTGGAGAAAAAAATGACTATTTTTTTCTTTTTTTAATTGAAGTATAGTCAGTTTACAATGTTGTCTCAATTTCTGGTGTACAGCATAATAAGATGACTATTTTTAGCTATGAATACTGCCTCTCCCCCTAAACTGTCTGATGGTCCCAGAGCAGAAAAGGACAATTGTTTAACACAACAGAGTTGTCTGAGAAAGAAAGGTGAGAACACTTATCTGATGCACATGACTGAGGCTTCCTGAGATGAGATGAAACAGAAGAAAGTTAAAGAAGAGTCCCTTTGAGTCAAGGGGGCAGTTTGCATCTCAAGAGGACCTGCCCATAATCCCTAGGTTTCTGCCATGCTCAAGAACCCTCCCTCTGAGGATCTCCTCCCAGCCAAGGATGACGCTTGCATCCCAGCAATGATGGTGGTGGAGATTTGATGAAACAACTTTGTTGTCTCCATTGGGGTGAGGCCCGAAATGTATGCATAGATGAGCTAGAAAACAGCTGTTTCATGTGCACTGTCATCAGTCACTCCCATTTCCAGCATGTCTGAGTGATAAGAGATAAGACAGGAATAGGTAATATGACGTCCGTATCAAATCTACTACATTCAGCGTGATGCTGTACACCAGAAATTGACACAACATCATAAACTGACTATACGTCAATAAAAAAGAATGTTAAAAAAAAAAGAATAAGAAAAAACCCCACCAGGATTCATGGCATTCTGGCACAGTCCCACGATGCAAACGCATGGTAATACCGTTACTAGCATTTACTCAGTCCCTATACTAGGTGCTTTACCATCCGTTATCTCAAAGTCTTCACAACCACCTTGTGACCTGCTGTGCTGAATCTTCTCTAGATCAGAGGTAAGTGATTTGGGCTTGCCACCACCCCGTCAGTTTTATGTAGGCTGTGTTGAGATATAACTCACATTTATAAACTTGCTTGGTTTTCATCTGTACTAATTAAGAAAAGAAGAACAAGAGTAAAGTAAGTCAAAAGCATGGTCAACATCTGGCACGTTTAAAATAAGTATAGATTTGTCAATTTTAGGTGTGATTTTACAAAAGATCATTTAAACTTATACGGATCTAATTTAAAATGCATATACTCCAGGGAGGGGAGGGTATAGCTCAGTGGTTGGGTGTGTGCCTAGCATGCATGAGGTCCTGGGTTTAAGCCCCAGTACCTCCATTAAAAAAAATAAATGAATAAATAAATAAACCCAATTACCCTTCAAAAAATTTTTAAAAATTGATATACTCCAGTAAAATATCTCCTTAGTGTCTCTTCCACGCTTTACTCTTCTTCATATAACTTGCATATCGAGTTAGTTCATGTTTACATTAATTTTTTTCTGGGTAATATTATTTCATACATACGTCTCCATAACTCTGCCACTACACAACTTGGGTATTTCTCATCCTTTCCAGGCTTCAGTTTCTTCTGCAAAATGAGGCATTTAGGCTATTATTTAATAGACAAAGTTTTTCCAGCTCTAACAGAATATCTATTATCCACAGGGGAATAATGGAAATACAGCACCAATGACACAGGAGTCTTCTCTGGAGAACAAGTTTACTTCAAAACATGGATGCTACTTAATGGGCCATAACTTTCCTGTTGTTCGTGAGTCAGCATGAAAAATACCTCCAGAGAAGGCTAAGTAGGTCGGATTTATCTAAGAAGACAGCTGTGTAATCCTGTGTCCCTCTCCAACCCCATGGCACTGCAGATACACGCTTTTGGCTTTTTGAACAACAGTCAAATAGCATTACCAACTTTGTAAAGTCCACGAGACCACAGCTCGAAAACTTAAGCTGGTCTTTAAAAAGGTTCAGTAGAAGAGCAAAATAGAGCTTCATTTATATATGATCCGTAGCAATTTTCCTCTATCTTTTAAGCCATTTCCATTGATTCTGTGATACTGGTTAGTGCTTGGAAGACTTTGAGTAAAAAGTAAAATATCTTAAAAATCAGTAAGAACAAAAAGTTTTGTACTGCGAACCTGCTATGCTGTCAATGTTTGCTTGCTTTCCTTTCCGAGTAATATAGTCGTAATAGAACTTAAAAATACATGTTGTAAATAAATAGGCCAATGAGGGAACTTTCATGTAAAAATTAACTTTGAAGGAGCAGTTACTGCCTAGTGGGCTGTGCAAGTAAGTATTCTTGTCATAAGAGGCCCCCTTAACACAGTAGAAGAAAGACCTTCAGAGTCCTAGAGGCAAATACGAGTTTAGAGAAATGAAATGAAGAGAAAAAAGGGCCGAGCTGGGTTGGGAGTGGACAGCCTCGCAAAGGAAAGGTAATGCTGGCAGGCAACAGAGAAAAAAGGCAAAGGACAGAATACTGGAGGAATTTGAGTTGGATAATGCAAAATGACTTTTTTTTTTCCACATCGAGGGCTTATATTTATGCTAATCTTCTTAAATGTTGAGTTCTGGCGGAGCAATTAGGCTATTTAACCTTGCTTAGAGTTACGCCCAGACTGCGTGAGACTGAGTTCACAGTACTGTATTACGTCCTGGGGAGGGAGAGGATCCATAATTGGTTTAGTCCTTCTCCGCATCTGTCCTGCTATCCGACCACTGCTTTTCCATTGTCTAGACTTTAAGGCACCAGAAGCAATTAACTAGAGGATCAACGCAAGCAGACAGGTGTGCCCTGGGCACTCCCCTTCTCTATTCCATACTGTTCATATTCTCTGAATTTCATACAAGTTACTTTGGAAGTAGCAAATTAATGAAAAATATCTTAAGACTGACAATACTTCCAGATTGTGCAAATAGATTTCAGAATAAACTCTTGCTAGCTATACCTCTGGCAAGGCATGATATCAACTTAAAAGAGACCTCGGATCTTAGTCATGCATTTTGGTTACAGGCATCAAAAAATGGGGCTAGAAAACACATTTCTAAGTACCACGTATATTACTCTGTTAATGTTAGAGACAGACAACTGATCACGTCCTCAACTCCAACCAGGTTTCAGAAGAGGCTGGCTAAATTTTGTAATAGGTATCCAAAGGGGAGTAGGTGCAGGGTCTTTAAAGCGACAAATCCCCTAGGAAGAGGATTCCCCACCTGTCACAACCTGGACCGGTTCCATGGAGGGTGCCGGGCGTCCCACCGCCACGCGGCGCTGAGGTCAGCCTCCGGGTCTTGGGAGAGCTCTTTTTATTCTAAATTACAGACTTTGCAGCCACCGGATATCCTCGCTGCAGAACTGGCAGTAGCAATGTGGCTGCACTCGCCTTTCCTGACAACCACTGCATTATTTCCACTAATGTCCTGTCTAGGGCCTCTCGCCGGGCGACTCCTCACTCCCACCACCCACCGCCGCCCCCGCCGCGTGGGCAATAACCCGCTTGTGGCCCGTGTGCCAGAACAAAGCGGAAACCACCCCCAAAGTTCTTGGCGACAGCGGCCCGGGAGCCCCTCCCGCCAGCTCTCAGCGCCCCAGTCACCGTCGCAGAGCGCGCCCGGGCCCCGCAGCTTCGGGAAGCCAGCGGCAGACAGCTGCGGGGCGGGCCCGCAGCCATGTGCTCCGCATCGGGCGGGGCGGTGGCCGCGCCGTGCGCATTGTCCACGTTCCCCGCGCCCCGCCGCGCTCCGTCCCTCCCTATCTGTGGCGCACACGCGCGGAGCGGGCGGCGCGCAGGGCGGGGCGGGGGCGGGGCTGCGCGGGGTGGGGCGGGGCGGGGAGTGGAGGGGCGGGGCGGGCGGCGCGGGGGCGGGTCCGGGGCGAGGCGGCTCGGGCGCCAGCGAGCGAGCGGCGAGCGCGGCGAGCACCCGAGAGGAGCGCGAGCAGCAGCATGGCGGGGCTCCGACGCCCGCAGCCGGGCTGCTACTGCCGCACCGCCGCGGCCGTGAACCTCCTGCTGGGCGTCTTCCAGGTCCTCCTGCCCTGCTGTCGCCCGGGAGGGGCTCAGGGACAAGGTCAGCCTGGCGCCGCTTCGCTGGCTTCCCTCTTCACCCCGCCCCCCCTTCCCTTTCTTTTGGGGAACTGCTGAAATCTATCAGAAGGCGAGGAGGGGAACGGGAAAGGGGCCGAAGAAGGAAGGAAAGCGATTGCAATTCCGTGCTAATAACCTCTGCTAACCGCGGTGTACCCTGCCGCGCCCCCCACCCCCTCGACACCCGAAAGCTGGGAAGTCGCGGGGCTTGGGGACCGCCGCGCGGACCGCTAGCCGCGCACGCCCCGGAGCCTTTGTGCGCGGGCCCCGGGCGCCCCGGGCGCAGCCCCCGCTTTGTGTGGCGCGCGCTGGGGCCCCGCCGCGGCCCGGCTTCCTGCAGCTTTGTTCCCCGAGCCTGGCTGCCCGGGTCGCATCCCGCACACGCCCGCCCCGGCTGCCGCGGGATGCGGAGCGCGGCGTCCCGCGGAGTGGCTTCCCCTCTCTTTCCCCCACCAGTACGAGAGCCCCGGAGTCCGCACGCCCTCTCCTCTCCTTCCGAGGGGCCGCCGGCTTGCACCCCGTCCATTGTGTTCTGATCCTCGCCTCCCTCCTCGGGTGGCCTCCACTTCGAGAAGGAAAGGGAGGCTTGTTTTGGTGAGGCGGGTGCTTGGGGGGACGATCGGGAAACAGGAAGCGTTTCTTTTCCGTGCATTAAAAGCGCGGTGTGTTTTTCGGTGTTCTTGCAGCGGTTGAGCCTTTGCCGAACGTGGTGGAGCTGTGGCAGGCAGAAGAAGGGGAACTCCTGCTGCCCACTCAGGTGAGGACGACCAGGTGACAGGGCGGCTGCGCGCTTGCGAGCGAGCAGAGGCCCGGAGGCCGCCGGCCCCCCGGCGGCACCGACGCTCGGGCCACTTTGCAAGGCAAATAAACGGTCGGCCGAGCCTTAACACCTGGCAGCGGTGGCCTGCCCGGCCTCCTCCCGCGCCATGTGACAGGCCGTGAGTCACGCCCGCCCCAAGTTCAGGAGGTGGGAGCCCAGGCCACCTCAGCAGGGCTGCGGCCAGCGGCGGCGGTGCCGAGGGGAAGGGCGGGCCCCGCGGCCGCCTGTGGGCCGGGGTGGGCGAGGGACCCGTGCCCTGATCTCTGCGTGAGCCGTGCTGTGTGCCTGAGGACCACAGGAACAATATAGAATATTGATTTCAGAAATGTTAGTGAATGATACTCACCATTAGCGTTAAGTAGCTTTGGGATGGAGATGTGACTTTAAAGGATTGTAATCTTGGATTTTTTCCAAGTACCTTTAATTCGTGTTAGAATACACCCTCCTGTTAAGAACCTGAATTTCAGGTTTTGGGGTTTTTTCCCCCCTATAGGATATAATGATTGCATGTGGAAAAATCATTGCTAACAATTTGTTGGGCATCTGGCATCATACAGGGTTCACTGCTGCCACAGATACAGGACTGCAAAGCTGTTGTGTTTCAGGTTTAACTTTTAGCTGAGATTCTCATTGACTGCAGATGTGCACACTGAAATATCATGTTGGCTGTTTTTCAGCAGCAGCAGTAGTAACCTCAAATGCATGGTTTTTTTTTTTTGGTGGGGGGAGTATTTTGAATTACAAAGAAATATTCAGCTTGTGTGCCGTGATTTTTCAGATGTTCATTACTTCCCACATTGGTGGCAGCACTTAATTCTATGTTGTCTCTTGTGCCTGTTCAGAAAACAGGATGTCTAGCTGTAACTTGACTGGAGTGCACTTTTACATTTCAGTGTTCTCCCTCCTGTGTGAAGCGTTTAGAGTGCTGGTTTTGAGATATTTGGAATATTCCTTTTAACCGGGCTAATGAATAACAGCTTCAAGGTAGAGAGGTGATTTTTAGAGGAAAAATTTCCTGAACCTTCCTTGAAGGCCAGCGGGCTGAATGGGACCAGTCCTTGGAGAAAAAGCCCCATCAGGATGGGGAGCAAATAGTTTGTCCTTCTCCTAAAAGTTCATTCTTAAGTGGATTTTTTTCCTGATTGTAGTTAGCAGATATATAGAATATAGAAAGAGAAAAAGAACGGAATAGAAATCATGCAGTTCCTGCTGCGAGAATCACACTTAACATTTGACATATTCACTTTTAAAGAAATACAGTGTAGTTGTGTTTGTGTGTGTCAGAGTTTTCAGCAGAGGCGTTAGTGACTGGAGAACTCCTTATTGTGGGGGACTGTCCTGGGCACTGTAGGCTGCTGAGCAGTTAGGGCATCTCTGCCTCTACCCGCTAGATACCAGTGGCACTCCCTACCCCACCCCCCAAATAGTGACAGCTAAAAATGTCTCCAGACATTGCCAGATGTCCCTGGGGAGCAGGATTGCCCGGGTTGAGAAGCACTGGTGTATATCTATACATATTTGCATTTTCACTCAGTTGTGGCCTCTACCTCTTACTGGTTAGTCTTAGAAGCCAACTCAGACAGAAAGGAAAGGAGATTAGAGACTTTCATTTGTTACAGCGGTAGTTGAAATCAGTCGCTGTGCTCAGAGGTGGACATGTCAGAGCCTCTGATGTGGTTAATGATTTTATTTATAGGCTCCAAAGTTATTTTATACAATTCTTAATTTCTGGTTTTGTTTATATGTATAATGCAGTTTGTTTTGGGGAAAAAATAGCATTTGGAAGCCGTCTTTCTGGGCTACTTGTTACAGAAGCATTTATAGCTATTTTAATCAAAGCTATATTGAAAGTGAAACTGGTATTCAAAGTAATTTTCTAAATATTTCATCTCTGTCTAGATGCATATTTTTAGGGACTGTTTTACCTGGTTGTGGGTGAAGATATATATGGGTCTGTCTATTTATCTATCTGAACTGCATATATATTTCTCTCTAAACTGCACATGTGTATGTGTGTGTTTTCTGAAGACAGTTATTTTTAGGGAATTCTTTTCAAAGTATTTTGAATTTTTTTTCAGAGAAGGTTCCCTCATGTGTATCACAGAGTCTGTTAAAAAGAGAACAATTATAGGTGTTATTTAAATTTGAGGGTTTTCTCCTTGATTAATTTGTAAGTTGGCTTCCTTTCAGGAAGACTTAAAGATGGCCTTGGAAACTAAGATTTGTCAGTGATAGGTGACGTAGGAGCATCAGAAGGTGTGCATTAAAACGTTGAGTACTGACATTTGCCACCACTAATTATTTATACAGTTACCTATTTTGAAAATGTTTTCTGTAGATTGGGCCTTTTTTTTCTTTTTTTTTTCCTTGTCCTTGTTTTTTTTTCTAGCGAGTCTCTCTGAAGTAATCAAGAACTTGAAAAATGCATTACTAGTAAAATCAAATATTACAGTTGAATACTTATAAACTGCCAGGCTTATAAATCCCTCTGGCCAGGCCTCCAGGATTTGACTCATCGCTCCATCCCTTTTCACCTCCTGTCCTCGGTTTCTTCATCTGCAAAATGGGGTGAATAGCAGTGCTAGTCTCAGAGGATTTTGTGAGGATTAAGTACCTGGAAACTTAGCACTTAGTATAGGTCACCTATTACTTTGGCAGTATCTCAACTGACCCCTGGATTTGGTCATTGGAGAGCACGGAACAGCTTTCCTGCTTTGAAGGGCCTGAACCAGTGCAAACAGCTCAGTACTGTTTTGTGCCCAATAATTGCATAGGTAAGTTACGTTATTCACATCTTTTTGTTATATACTCTTTGATGTGGTAAAATATTTTGGTCTAGGAACATTAAAAGCTCTATCAATGGTGATAATAAGAAGAAGGAAGGAAAAAAACATGTGATTTTATTTTTAGATTTACAGAATTTTTCCCTCTCCTCTGACTCTACTTCACTGCCCTCACCCCAAAGTGGTGATATTACAGAAACCAAACAAATGTTTTCATCAGCTCATTGGCAAGAAGTAATTGTGTGTGTGCAAGATACTGCTTTGTGCGCCTTCTGCCTTTTTTTTTTTTTTTTTAGGAGTGAGTGGGGAGGTAATTAGGTTTATTATTTATTTATTTTTAGAGGAGGTACTGAGGCTTGAACCCAGGACCCCGTGCATAGAAAGCATACACTGTACCACTTGAGCTATACCCTCCCCCTGGTGCACCTTCCGACTCCACTTCAGGATCAGAACCTTCTGTGATTCCCTGTGACCCACTCGACTTGGCTCTGGCCCTCGGGGCCTTTTGCGCTCTGACCTTGTCTGCAGCTCCGGTCAGTCCTCTGGGCTGCTCCCTCCAGCTTGCACCTTGGCCAGGCAGATCCAGCGGTTCCCTGCTGAATGAAAGCACAAATGCTCCTACCCCGTGGTTCGTCCAGGGCTGGTCCTTCCTGACTCCCAGCCTGGCAGTGCCACTGTTACCGTCACTGTTCCTCTTCCCTCCTGGACTTTCTTGAGAGTCTGGATGTTTTCTTTGTTTTGCGGATGCCTTGTTGCCCTAACTGGAATCCCTTTAAGAGTGTTTGGGTTCCCTGTTGTGGCCACGATGTTGGGCATATAGTAGGCATTCTAGGGTAAGCGCATGCGTTCTTCCTAGTGGAGAGGCAGTGGTCAGAGTCTTGTCCAGTTCCCCTGTGTATGAGTTAGTCACTCCTGAAGATGGCAGGTGGAGTGTCTTAAGGGTTGAGTTCCTATTATTGGTTAATAACCACACTTTTGTTTTGTTTTTGGTTGGGGGCCGTAATTAGATTTATTTATTTATTTTTCTAATGGACGTACTGGGGATTGAACCAAGGACCCCATGCGTGCTAAGCACGCGATCTACCACTGAGCTAGACCCTCCCCTCTAATAATCACATTTTGGTATCAGGTCTAGCAGCAAGAAGGGCGGTGTAGAATTTGTTCATTTAATCCATTCACTCCTGAGGCCCCTGGCTGGGTCTGGGACGCGGACCTTGGTGCTGAGTGGGAGCAGCTGTCACCTGCTGAGAGCACGTTGGTCTGGTTTGGGATGGGGAGGCTCGGGGCTCTCCTGGCCTTGTTGGTCCATCTGGCAAACACCTGACATGGGCCTGGCCCAGATAGGCCCTGCAGGCCAGTGACGAATAAGAAAGTTTCTGCCTTTACAAGTCCCACATCTTGTTTATTTTAGTCCCTTAAGCCTGAGAGTGAAGATAACGGAAACTGGTAGAAAGTGAAACAGGAAATGGCACCCGAGTGGCTCAGGTACTGAGTTACGTAACAGCATCTCGCGCCAGTCCAGGAAGCACTGACTAGTGTTTGGAAATCTTTTTGTCATAGAGACTTCTTATTGGTTGAATCACCTTCCACTGTTAACATAAAAAAAAAAAACAACTAACAGGGGTTGAATACCATTGGCATTGTTGAAGTGCTTTACAAGTATTAACTCATGTTAATACACTAAAAAGTATGACGTGTTGTGAGCTGATTTTAGATAAGGAAATGGAGGCACCCAGTAGGTAAATGACTTGCCCAAGGTGACAAGGGAGTGGCAGTGGTGGGGTTTGAACCCAGGAGGTGTTTAGCTCCAGAGCCTAAGCTTCTGTATTGTCTGAGTTTTAGGAGTCTGACCATAAAGTGGTATTGTGGTGAATAAAGTTCCTGTGTCTCAGAGAAATAATTTCATGTTCTGTGTTGAGTTAGGAAAATTTTCTTTATGATGTTAAAAAGAATAGTTCCATCTACTGGTATTTTTAAATTTTATTTTTATTGAAAAAAATGTTTTATTGAGGTATAAGTAACATGTTATATTAATTTCAGGTGATTCTGTATTTGGAGAGATTGCAAAATGATCACCGCAATAAGTCTAGATAATGTCCATCACCATAGAGAGTTACAAATTTTTTCTGTCTTGCGATGAGAACTTTTAAGATTTTCTGTGTTAGTAACCTTCAAATATGCAATAGAGTATTATTACCTATAATCATCATGCTGTACATTTCACCCCCATGACTTATTTTATAAATGGAATCTTGTGCCTTTTGATGCCTTTCATCTCTTCTACCCACCCCCCACCCCCTGTTTCTGGCAACCACTAATCTGTTCTCTGTATCTTTGAGCTTGGTGGTTTATTTTTTATTAAGATTCCATAAAAAAGTGAGGTCATATGGAATTTGCCTTTCTCTGTCTGACTTATTTCACTTAACATAATGCTCTTGAGATCCATTCATGTTGCCCCAAATGTTAAGATTTCATTCTTTTTCATGGCTGAATAATATTCCATTGTATATATATACACCATATCTTCTTTATCCAGTCATCTACTAATGGACACTTGGCTACTGTAAATAGTGCTGCGGTGAACATAGGTGTGTGTATATATTTTCAAATTAGTGTTTTAGTTTTCTTTGGATAAATACCCAGAAGTGGGATTGCTGGAGCATATGGTAGTTCTATTTTTAAGTTTTTGAGGAACTTCCATACTGTTTTCCACAGGGGCTGCACCAGCTTGCAATCCCAGCAACAGTGCTCGAGGGCTCCCTTTTCTCCACATCCTCACCAGCCTTTGTTAACTCTTGTCTGTTTCATGAGAGCCGTCTGACAGATGTGAGGTGATATCCACTAGTATTTAAACAGCTGGACTCTACTTAGCCCCGCAGACATTCATGAACATGTACTGAGGGCCAAGCACTGTTTCAGGCTCTGAGGCTGTCACAGGGAACCAAAAAAGAAACCCCATTGCCCTCGTGGAGCTGGCAGTTTAGTGGAGGCATGTAGATAATAAATAGGAACTAGACCCAGTTGTGAGTTACATAGTCTGTTACAAGGGCATCAGGACTGTGTGGTAGCAGACTGGAGGAAGACTCGGGTGATAGGAGTTTTGATTTTAATTTAAGAGGTCAAGGCAGATCTCTTTGAGAGGGCCTGTTTTTGATATTTGAGCCAACCCCTGAAAGCAGTGAGAGAATTAGAATAGCTCATGCAAGGGCCCTGAGGCACTGTCAAGAGGGAGTGGGGAGAAGTTACAGGGTTTGGTTTCTGACCTTTGAGAGCTTGGTGGTGGTGGGGAGATAAGGCCGGGTTCAAGTGCTGAAATGTAGATACTGAGGGGAGAGAGGAGCTGTGTGTGTTGGTGGGTCTGTTAAGGCTCTTGGGAGAGCGGGGCCACTTAGAGACCTGCATTGGCCTGGAACCTCACGTGGGTGTGTATGCTGAGGTTTTGAATGGGAGCCAGCACGTCTGCTGAAGTGTGGTTGTAGAGATTGGGATCAGTGTGTTAAGTTCAAGTGATAGTTGCTCAAGTCCAGGTTCAGGAGCTTGGAGTGTACCTGACTAGAGGTTAGGCAGCCATGGTAGGTTCTTGAGCAGAGATTAACACGATGATCTTGACTCCTGGGTCCATACTGTGCAGGTGGGAAGTAATGACTGATGTTGAGGAAGGTTGGTTCCTCGTTGACACACAGGATGGGTTGAAGGCAGCAGTCTTTTTTAAAACAATTTTTAATTGAGATATAATTGATGTGCAATATACATATGTTTCAGGTGTATAACATAGTGATCATAATTTTTGAAACTTATATTCCATTTATAATTATTATGAAATATTGGCTAGATTCCCTGTGCTGTGCAATACATCCTTGTAGCTTATTTATCTTATACATAGTAGTTTGTATCTCTTAGTCCCCTACCCCTGTCTTCCCTCTTCTCATTGGTAACTTCTAGTTTGTTCTCTGTATCCGTGAATCTTTCTTTTTTTGTTATATTTACTAGTTTGTCTAATTTTTTAGATGCCACATATAAATGATATCATCATATGGTATTTATCTTTCTCTGGCTTATTTCACCAAGCATAACCTCCAAGTCTATCCATATTGTTGTAAATGGCAAAATTTCATCATTTTTAATAGCTGAGTTATATTCCATTGTGTGTATGTGTACACACACACACACACACACATACATACATAAACATTTAAATATATATTCCTCATCTTCTTTACCCATTCATCTGTTGATGGACACTTAAGCTGCTTCCATGTCTTGGCTATTGTAAATTGTGCTGCTGTGAACATTGGGGTGCACGTATCTTTTCAAATTAGTGTTTTCATTTTTTCTTGATGTATACCCAAGAGTGGAATTGCTGGATCATATGGTAGTTCTGCTTTTAGTTTTCTGAGAAACCCTATACTGTTCTCCATAGTGGCTGTACCAATTTACCATCCCACCAATAGTGCATGAGGGTTCCCTTTTCTCCCTGTCCTTGAGAGGCAGCTGTCTTAAACAGAATGACAAGCCCGTCTGCGGTGGTAATGCAGGCCTGGGCTACTGAAGGCTTGGTCTAATTTGCTGGCAGACAGGATGGAGGACAGTCTGAACTTTATTTCCGATGAGTGGGGAAGTCCTCATGCTTGGAGATAAAGGAGACCAGTGTAAGATGACCTTAAGCTTTGCCCAGGGGTCAAGGAGTATGATGGCATCCCGAACAGAAGGAGGCCCTTGGCAGGGACCCCTGCCTTTGAGAAGTCTGGTATGGGTCATAATCGTCTCTGGGGACACAAAGTGCGTATATCCTGGAGGTTCTGGCAGTAGGGCTGGAGCTGTAAACGAATTCATCTGACACGGACCGTGGAGTCCCTGGCATGTGCTGGACACGGCTTGGTGCTGTGCTGACCAGAGCCACCCGAGCCTTGGCTCTTGTGGGAGGATAGGCTTTTGTTGAGTATCTGCATGTGTGATTGAGCAGTTGGGGCCGGAGGCTGGGGTTTGGTCTGATGGTTGCCAGCGTAGGTCAGCATTTGGAGGGCGTTAGTGGAGAGGGGTCTGGGCCCAGGAGGACTGGCAGTGATGGGGAGGAAGAGGGCAGTGTGACCAAGAGAAGCTGGAGGAACAGGAAGGGTCGGTATTCCCGAAGCCGCTGAGCTTGGGGAAGACTCTTCCGTCACCAGCGCATCTGCCAGGCAGACAGCAGTGAAGCGTTTAACTGGATCTGCCCTTCCGTTTCTGCTGCAAGTGCCTTTCCTTTTCCCCGCCCAGTGTGTGAGTTTTGGTCCCATTTTGGCCCGGGCAGTCTCGGAGAAGATGTTGAAAGTCTTGTCGAGTATGATATGTATGCCACGTATAATGTTATCAGCCTTTTTACGTTGGTGTCACAATATACCAGGGGTTCATTTGGAGGAGTCTGAGCTAAACAGTGCATTTTTGATATTGGGGGATTTGAATTATCATTAAATTTTATCTCATGTGATTAAACTTAAACATCAGAGAAAGGCTCGTGGAGAGAGGAGTTTTGTCGAATTTTGAGATTATGTTTTGGCTGTGATTTTAATAGGTAGAATGTTTACTTACAATGACTATCTAAGGGATCACTTGGCAATTTATGGCTTTTAGTGGTGTCATTCTAATGTCATTCTTTTTTCCAGTAAATATTCATTGAATGTCTGTGAGATTTTTTAAAAATTGTATTTGCATTCTTCTTTTAATTGACATATAGCCAGTTTACAATGTGTCAATTTCTGGTGCACAGCATAGTGTTTCAGTCATACATATACATACATATGTTCATTTTCATATTCTTTTTCATTATAGCTTATTACAAGATGTTGAATATAGTTCCCTATGCTATACAGTAGGACCTTGTTGTTTATCTATTTTATATACATTAGCATCTGTAAATTTCAAATTCCCAATTTATCTTTTCCCACCTCCTTTACCCCCTGGTAACCATAAGTTTGTTCTGTCTGTGAGTCTGTTTCTGTTTTATAAATAAGTTCGTTTGTGTCTTTTTTTTTTTTTAAGATTCCACATATGAGTGACATATGGTATTTTT
Organism: Vicugna pacos; assembly: GCF_048564905.1. Classification (NCBI taxonomy): domain Eukaryota; kingdom Metazoa; phylum Chordata; class Mammalia; order Artiodactyla; family Camelidae; genus Vicugna; species Vicugna pacos. The sequence continues at coordinate 11,991,329 of NC_132988.1, read as the reverse complement.
CTTTTTCTGGCTTACTTCATTTAGGATGACAATCTCCGGGTGCATCCATGTCACTGCAGATGGCATTATTTTATTCTGTTTTATGGCTGAGTAGTATTCCATTGTATAAATACACCACAACTTCTCTATCCAGTCATCTGTTGATGGACATTTAGGTTGTTTCCATGTCTTGGCTATTGTAAATCGTGCTGCTGTGAACATTGGGGTCATCACCCCTGTGAGAGTTGAAGAACAGTTTTTTATTTGTTTTGTTGTTTTGGAGATTTCATGTTCCTTTGAAACAACTGTTAAAGCATTGTCTTTCTCAATAGGGTGATTCTGAAGAGGATGTGGAGGACCATTCTCAAGAGCAAAGGTAAGGAAAAAAATGGGAGCAAATACATGCTGAATTTCCTTGCCTGCTAGGATGCTATCTGAAGTCTTGGCCTATGTCTGTGTTTGTATATCTAACATTATCTGTGATGTACCTTTGTCTTTGGCATTAGGGTGTCTGTACTCTCTAATAATTAATATGACTTTGTTTAAAATAAGGTTGCACAGAAAGCTGTTAAAACACCCCCTCCTCCCACACCAACTTCACTTCTCCTTGGCGTGCTTACACCTTCCTTCTTGTTTACAAACATCTATGGAGCATCAGGCATGGTGCTGGGTGCTGGACTTAAAACATTGACCTTCCTGTTTGTGTGTAATAGAGAAGTCAGACATTATTGTAAAAAAAAATTATGCTTATAATAAGAACTATCAAGAATTAGATTTCTGTAGATGAGAGTAATGAGGTGGATAGGGTGGTCAGGTGGTCAGAGCTGACAGCTGAAGCCTGGAGGATGTGTGGGAGCAGCCATTCAGCAGGTGGAGGGAATGGCAGGGGCAAAGGCCCTGTGGTAGGAAGTGCTGGCAGCAATCCAGGAACTTGGGGCAGGCAATGTGGTTTTGTTAGGATAGTGAGATGAGGCTACAGTAAGGAGGCTGGGTTTTATTATTATTATTATTTTTAATGTTTTTTAAGTGTGGGATAAGTTGTCAAAAGATTTAAAGCAGGGACTAGCAAATCAAAAGATGAAAATTAAATTTTTAAGAGACTGCTTTGGCCATAGGGCAGTCTTGGTTAGTTGTCAAACTGGGATATCTGTTAAACTGGGGTACATGAAGATGCTAAGTGGTACCTGGGCATGGGGATAACTTTCAGAGGATCAGCTTTTAATCCCCAACATTTGTATATTCTCCTGAAACTAATCTGTCTGTAGGTTGCAAGTTGTCCTTTTCCACGTCTTCTTTTTCAATCTCACATCTCCACTTCGCCAAAGAAGGGCATACCTCTTACCCAGCCCTGATCCTGCTATGTGCTTCATCTTGGCGAAGGGACAGTGTGAAATATTGGTTAGGAGAAAGCAGTTTAACTCTGATTGGATGACAGATTCATTTGTAACTCTGGTGGTTTTCAAATCTCTCTGTAAAATTGAAGGCGGACCCGATCAAATTGGCAGTTATTAGACCATCAAAAGTTCTTTTCAATGATAGATAAAGTGATTTTTGGATAAAGTGCTGAGGGAGTTTAGAGAATCTAGGGCCAGTGCTATACAAAGCTGCTTCCTGAATCACATCTACTTGTGTGAACAAGCTTTTCCAGTGCTTACATTCAAACCAAACAAACAAACAAAAAAACCGAGGACGGTAAGACGAACTTGGTGCTGATCACTCCTGTCTCATTCTAGCAGTAATACTGACATGAACCAGTTAGGGGGAAGACAGGTCCATCCATCTCATTAAAGGATGCATTTTTAATAAAATGTGAATTTGTATGTTCAGTTACCCATCCAAATTTGTGAAACTTGTTGGTTTGATAAGTTGTGTGCTAATCAAAATTACATTGATAATTCAGAAGAAAAAAAATTTAAGATCTCGACCCTATGGTCACAGGAAATCTCAATTTACAGTTTTGTTGAATAAGGCTTTGAATGTAAAATATATATTACTTTCAAATTCTTTGTGGGACTTCTCAGCAAGAGAGGAAAGAAAGCCTCTCTGTATATTTTCAAAAATGGATGATGACAGATGTCATTGCAGTGTTATTTAGAGTCCTTTGAATATGTTTGAAAAAGTGTGAGTTTTATGAAAAACGCTGATATTTACAGTACGCCAGAAATTACATTCTTTGCAAACATTTAAATGCAGAGTGTAACACCTTAAATACTGGAGTCACTTAACTATATGGGGCAGCGTTCAGAGTTTGTCACAGTCTTGTATGAGGGTCTGGAAGCAAGAAACACTGAGCAGTGCTGGTGGTGGTTCCGGCTGGGCTGGCGGTGGTGGGGACGGAGGTGCGAGGAGGGGTCTGAGATGAATTTCTGTTGACTTGGTCGTGGAGAGGGAGAGAGGAAAACCGTGGAGGGCTTCTGGAATTCCAGTTCAGCATCTAGGGAGAGGATGACTGTGATGGGAGAGGATCTAGTGGGAAAGAGATCAGCCCGCTTGGCTGTCTTCTCGGAATCTCAGGCTTGATGGAACACGTCCCGTGGAGGGGGCAGGTGGGCAGGTGGGCAGGGGAGGTGAGCGTGGAGCTGGGAAGGCCCAGGTTGGGCTCCGGGGGCCTTGTGTGTGTGCCTTGGCCCTGGTTTTCCTCTTTTCCAGGTGTAGTTCTCCTCTTTCTTATGAATGAGAATCAGTTTCTTTTCACCAACTTCCCGTCACAGGTAAAGGTATTAAGTCAGATTTTATCCTTGTTGCTGGTTTGGCATAGATTATCAGAGTGAAGGTGTGGGAGTGAGGGAGATTGAGTCAGTGGCTTTCAAGCCTTTTGACAGTGACTCACAGTAAAAGATACATTTTACATCACCATTGCTTACGCACCCAAAGGCAACCTGTGTAGATATATGAATATGTCCCTGCATGCTTATTTATTTATGTATAAAATAGTGCTTACTCTTGCTACCTGTGGTGTCCTCTATTTTCTATTTCATTTTTTTTATTGTGGCAAAATATATATATTTACCATTTTGGCCGTTTTTAAGTGTAGAGTTCTGTATATTAGGTAAATTCACATTGTTGTGCAACCATCACGACCATCTGTCCATGGAACTTGTTTTGTTTCTTTTTATGTGTATTTTTTTTTCCTTTTTCAGTTTTAATAGGTGGAATGATTACAGTTTGCACACGTATACATTATGTTGCATGTCAATACATATATACAGTGTACTGCATTTTTTTTTTTAGTTTACATATATGTACATTGTTTCTAAGAACAGATTAGAGCTTTGGCTTTTTAAATTTACATAGTTATCAAAGGAGTAAAGCCAACCACAAAATGAGAATCAACAGAATGCAGTAATCCAATATTAAAGGACAGTCAAATATGCTTATGCATATTCAAGAAATCAGTTATCTAAGCTATAAATAATAAGTTGTTCATTTGTTTTTAAGTGTAGAGTTCTATGGTATTAAATAAGTTCACATTGTTTGTAACCATCATGACCATCTGTCCAGGGAACTTTTTTATTTCATTCAAAAAATGCTAGTTGCCACGGCTGAGTTGATTTCAAAACTCCTTAATCATGATTCACAGTTTGGTCAGCCCTGATTTATATGTTTTAATCTTCTCAGAATCAACTCTTCCAGCATTTTGCTGTGTTTTATCCCTAGTTGCTTTCCTTTTAGCTGGACTTCCAAGCCTCTTGGTTGCTTTTGGGTTTTTTTGTTTGTTTGTTCTCAGTTGAGATTTTTTTTCCTCTTGTGTGACGGCAAGTTCGTGATGCAGGTTGGATGTTGAAAACCTTCTAGAACACCTTCTTTGTGTCCATTTCCATAGCTTCTGGTGTTCTCTCTGGAATTCTAAGTCTGATGTCCTTTGATGGGTAAAGTAATCACCAGAGTTCTTACTATTTATTTACCTTCTACTGCACAGAAGGGATTTTTTTAAGAAGTTGAAAGTTTTAATACTTTCAAAACTCATATAATCTCTTGTGACTTTTAAATTAAACCTTTTGCTTTAAGATACATGGAAAAGCTGTAAAGATCGTGCAGAGAGTTTACCCTAATGTCAGCGTCTTATGTTACCGGGGTACATTTGTCACAGCTGAGAAACCAGCACGGGTCCTTTACCATGAACGAAACTCCATTCTTCATCCGGATTTTCCTGGTTTCCCCCTAATGTTCTCTGTCCCAGGGTCCTACCCAGGACACCATATTCCTTTTAGTTGTCACATCTTAAGGTCCTCTGGGTTGTGACAGTCAGACGTCCCTGACCTTCGAAACCTTGGCTGTTTTGAAGTTCTGGTCAGGTGTTTTGTAAAGTGTCCCTCCATTCGGAGTGGTGTGAGGTTTTTCCTCATGCTTCTGTTACCGAATCCAAACTCATTCCGCTCGCTGCATGACAGGCCGGTAACTCGGTAGACAAAGTGTTGGGGCAAGGAATAATGACTTTATTTGGAAAACCCACAGACCTAGAAGATGGCTGACTACCGTCCTGGAGAACTATCTTCCCCAAATCTTAATTCAGGCTCTTTTTTTCCTAAAAAGGGAAGGGGTGTGCTTGTTGCAGACTTCTTGGTGTAGGAATCCTTTGTTCTTGCAGCTGTCCACGTGGGTCCGATCATGGTGTCCCTGTAAAACCTCCAACAAAACAAACTTTTCCTATTCTGCAACTTGTTATCTCTATATGAATGGGAAGGTGTTATGCCCTTAAAGGTCAGAGTCTTGAGAATGGGCTCTCCGGTATATTTCAGGCCGTAGGCAACTTTCTGCAGAAGGTTCAGAGCCAGCAGAACTAAGAAACAGAGCACAGGGTTAAAGCCAAGGGAACGGCTCTAATGTGGAGTCAGATTTGGGCTTTTCTGTTACTGTCTGGTTGAGTTTATGGGCTTTGGGGAGGAGGAGCATTCCCATCCTAGTCAAGGGTACCGCTGTCAGCGTGACTTAGCACTTGACATTGACCTTGGCCACCTGGTGGAGGTGCTGCTTGTCAGCTCTTTCCACTGTAAAGTGACTTTTTTCTTAAACCTCTTTCTTCAGAGGCGAGTCATTAAGTGGAATCACACTCCACCTCCATGAATTATTTAGAATTCTTCTGTGTGGGAGATTCGTCTCTTCTCTCCCATCCATCGATTTACTCATTTATTTATGGCGCGGGTATTCATTTTCTACTCTGGGCTGTGATCAGTCCTAGGTTTGTCCTGCTCTTTTCACGCCATTTTCCCTTAACTTGATTTATGAAGTTGTTGGTATCTCTCCACACATTTTTCAAACTCTTTTCGGACTGTCATTTTAATCACTCTCCTGCTGTGCTAACTTTAGTGAGATTAAGATGAACTTGAAGCAGGTGGGAAGGGTTAAATTGGAAACTGGAAAATTGCACCTCTTGGGGAGTGATAAAAAGAAAAAGAAAAAAAGAAAAGAAAAAGAAAGGAAAGAAAAAAAAAAAAGAAAAAATGAACTTGACTTCAGTAGAACCAGCATGTGTGAATCCCACAAAATGAGCGGGTCTCTGAGAGAACCCATATAGGAGAGCGGCTCCTGACTTGGGATTCAAGAGAGCAATCTGACCATAAAAGAGAGTCTCAGGATGTCCCGGGAAAAGTGTAGGCGACACTGACATGTCGCTGGAGAGTCTAGACCGTGAAGGGGGCTCTCTGTTTCACTCCCAGACTGCCCACGGTGGGACCAGAACCAGACCACTGCTGACTGGGGAGCCGGCGCAGGGCACCAGAGCTGCTTGCCCGTAATCTCAAAGTTCGGGAAAGCTTTTAGGGTCATTGGCCTCATTGAAGATTTTGTTTATATTATCTTGACTTCATCTTCCGTGCATGCTATTTAATTGTTCTTGGTTGAAAGCCAAAGAAGCAATATTTGAAAAATGTCTTCCCTCTCTCTGGTCCAATCCCCATTTTTCTCTGGGGTGTTCTCAGATATCCACAGTCATCTGTTCCTCTGCTGAGAAAGAAAGAGTGCTGCTGTGAATTCAGGAGGAGAGCGGAGGGGAGCGAGAATTGACTGCTCTCCGGGAAGCAGGTCCAGCTCTCCCATACGCCTTTGTGGAGTGTATTTGTTAGAAGGTGAAAAGTTTCAGCATTGGCCAAGTATGAATAGTATATTATGTCAACTTTTGAAATGATCATGTTAAATCACAAATACTGACTGGCTGGGGCTAGCTAAGTTGCTGTGGAAGGCCCCTTTCTAAAAAAATGTGCTTTTATCTGGTTGGAAGCAGCAGCAACATGTGTTCTCCTGAAACCGTTTACAGCCGTTAGAGGCCATCGGAAGAGTCAGAACACGAAGGAAATCTCATTAACCTTTCAGCAGCATACTGAAAGATGTAATTGCAGACAAAAATGACTTAATCTTCAGGGAAGCTTCCTTTTGGCGATGAAGGGATCTCAGAGCCCCTCAGGGAACAGAACTCCTCTCCACTTTTCTTTGTTTTCCTTCAGAAATTGGAAGCTGTGTTTTTAGCACAACCCTCAAGTTCCTTCCCTGTTGATAGGATCATGCATCTTAAACCTGAAGTTGGCTCCCCAGGACTCTGTCCTGATCCCGAACGCCCTCTCTTCCCCTGGGTCATGTCCCTAGGCGATCATGCCTGCTCTCTGGGCTTTTTACGGAGAGAAGGAACTTGAACTCAGTGGTACCTGCTGCCCAGAGGCCTCACCTGTGCACTTGCCCACAGAGCTCACCTCAGTGTGTCCTGCATGCAGCTCTGGGCTCAGTCTGCTGCAGCCCCTTCCCCACGCTGCTCCTCCAGCGTGGCCCCTTCCTCTCTACTGACCTTGAACCCCTTTGCTGGAAGTCAGGAAGCCCCTTGCCGCCTCTCATACTCTCTGTCCCCAGTGGCTCACCAGGTCTGGCAGCATCTTCTTCAGATGGTCTCCTGCCTGGGTTTTACAGCTGCCACAGCCTGTTCTCCGCATTCCTACCCAGGTGACTCATCTCAGACGTCCATCCTTGGGGGAGGGCCTCGCTCAGTGGTAGAGCGCATGCTCAGCATGCGCTAAGTCCTGGGTCCAATCCCCAGGACCTCCATTAAAATAAATACATAAGTAAATAAACCCATTTACCCCCCCCCCCCAAAAAGATACATCCTTGCCTGTTATTCCTCTGACAAGCAGCCTTTTGTGGACCCCCTTACCTTCTGGATAAAGTGCATGGCACAGAAGGCCTTTTGTGATGGAGGTGCTGCTCACCGGCCTTCCTCCCCCTGCTTCTCACTTCCCCTCATTCTCACGGCCTCTCTCTCTCCCTGTCTGCTGCCCAGACACTCTTCTCTCCCCTGGCAGACCCCTCACCCTGATCCATCCGTCTTGCTCCATGTGCATTGTGGGCTTCTCCCAGCCAGGTGCGTACCCCTCTGTGTACAGTCGCCTTTCTCAGGGGACTTGTCCGCGTCTCAGTCCACTGATTCCCCAGCACCTAACCTAAGTACCTCACCCCTTGGAGAGGAGCTGAGTATAGGGGTGCCCCTCCCTCCTACTTTTAACGTTTCTTTGACGTTGATTGCTTGTCGTGCTTCACTTGTTCTTCATATCCAAGTGCACAAACTGTGTTTGCCCTTGAAACCACAGTACTGCTACGAGTATTAGGGGCTGGTGGCTTTTAAATTGGATTATTGCAGTCGGCGTGTTTTTAAAGAGACTGGGTTCTCTCCCTCTTGCCCCGTGGTACCTTCTGCAGGGTTATATGGTCTCAGGAAGGTTGTAGAGTGAACAGGTTCAGTCGTAGTCTTCGTGGTCACGAGAGTATAAAGTGACTTCCCTTTGACTGTAATAAACCTCATAATTTAGATGTTGTCCTTTGAATACAGGCTTTAAACAGGGTTCTTGGTATGTATTGAGTTTGTTAAGCCATGAACCCCTTTTTGGGTTTTCTTAGGTTGTGAAATTTTTAGCAGAGCTTTTGACACTTCTATAATGTTGTAGCCCTCAAATGAAATCAGTTAGAAAATGAATATAATCGGATCAGAATCCTAATTCTGATTTTCACCGAAGGTTTTACTTCTACCAGATATATATATATATATTTACACACTCCGGAGTGATGAGGGTTGTGCTAATTTGTATCTTTATGTTGAAAAGGATGTTTGAACCAAGTTTAATAATTCCAGGTATATTTTGAAGGGTTAATTTAGAATAAGGACAGGCAAAACACTTCATTAATGTTGGTATCACTGAAACAAAAAAGTGGAATTGAAGTCTGGAGAGCTTGGGTGTGTTCTGTAGATGTGGCGGTCTAGCGCCGGGACCTGTGGGTTCATGACGTGGGGTGCCTTTAGGGGAAGTGGCTTAGCTATTAACTAACCCTGAAAGTCTGACCCTCATTGGCTTCCTTCCCCTTGCCGCTCAGTGGCCTGACTATTTATTACTACTTGTCATAATATTTAATGGTGGAGTAACTGGAATCCATGCAGTCTGGTGGGCGTTCCAAGCAAAGAGCAAGGCAGATTCAACAGTCCAGGAAGAATTCCCCGTGGAAATTACACATGGTTAAAAAGCATTAAAAAAAAGATTTGAGAAGCTTTATTTTAGACAGGAGTGAAGGTATGGCTCTGAGCAAGACATACTTGGGTGTTTTGCCATTGGGAACCCAACTTACGTCTTAAGAGATGAGCTGACATTTTGGTCATTTGGGGCTTCTTCTACCCCCCCCCCCCCGCAACAGAGGCCCAGGGGACTGAACCCGGGACTTTGTGCACACCAAGCACGTGCTCTACCCCTGAGCTGTACAACCTTCCCCCCAGTTTTGGGCTGCTTTTATGCAGCAAGCGTTGTGCTTTGGGTTACTGTTTGCTCCCCTTGCCATGGTGGGTCAGTGAGGAATAAAGATACTCGAGATGGCTCACAGTATCTTGGCAGCAGTATTGATTGGTTCTGTAAAGGTGTTCCAGACATGTTGTGACACCAAGCTGCTTATCCTTAAGAAGGTGTCAGAGTCTAGGATTTCCAGGTTTAAAAGAGAAGTAGAATTTCCCAGGGCAGTGTTCTCTGTCTAGGAACACCGATAATAAGATAATGGGGTCTCCTGGGAGCTTGTTAATCTAGTTTTAAACAAATTGTCATCAAATTATTAGTTTGTTGTTAGAATCTTCCACATATGAAATAGGACTCCAGGGTGATAGTGACCCCCCGCCCCACATTGCCACTTTCCAAGTAATTACTGTGGTAGTCTGGCGTGTATTTCACAGACTTTGTGCTCAATAAAGATGTTTTTGGAACCATTGTTTTAGGGTTTGCCGGGTTGCATCTAATTTATAAATGATGCAAGAAGAAGTCTTGTGTGCTTATTGTAGTCTTTCCTAGTGTTTCCCCCCAAAACAGTGGGGATGTAGTTTTGAAAAGTGCTCTGAGCATAAAAATTCTGTGAAATCAAAAAAGAAAAAGCATTTATTGAGAATTTGCAGTCATTTAGAAGTTACTCACTGGTGATTCCTTGTTTTTTTTTCCCTTCTCCCAAAATCTTTTAATAAAATATATGTTTCAGGAAAATGGCCATATTTACCTCCTGGCATTTCCCTCTACCATACGGATACTTAGCCCAGGTGGGGAAGCCTGGATTTAGTGCCGTACCTGCTTCCCCCTACACCCCGACTCCAGTTCCTGTTGTTTCTACCCAGTTTGTTCCAGCAAACATGGCTCTGAATGGCATGCGGCTCTTGGGCTAAAACCAAACTTCCCCAGTAGTAAAGCTGATTTGTCAGCTGTGGAATGTCCAAAGGAGCCCACTGCTGCATCTGAAGGTAGTGCCCAGAGAATAGCTTCTGTGAAAGGGAAGACGCAGCGTGTGGCCTCCCGAGGTGACCGCTGTGGAAATGTACATAGCAACTGCGGCACGTGGACGCCGCCTTGTACAACGCTGACTTTCCGGGCTGTGCGACCTACCTTGCGGGTGTTGGTTCCTGTAACTGTCACTCAGTTATTGGTAATAGGTGAAGTCCTGTTTGAATAACAGTCCAGCAGCGTTCCAGTTCACAGTTGCAGCAGATGCATGTATTAGGAATTTTTGGTGAAGTAATTCTGCTGGTATTATGATTAATCTTTATCTCTTAAAGTCAGGCCATGTTCATCCAGTTAATCCATTCTGAGTTGAATTTAAATCATTGCCTAGGACTTTATGGTTTATAGAGTGTTTTTCACACATGCATTTTTCTTAGGAAACCAGCATGTATGTACTGGTATTCCCATTCTGTAGCTGAGGAACAAGTTGCTAAAGGCAAAGCAGTTTAAGATCACAGAGCTACGTGGTGGCAGAACAGGCCAGTCAGCTGGGGTGTCCTCTTCCCAGATCCACTGGTCCACCTTGTATCTACAGTGAAGTAGGTTAGAAAACTATTTTCCCTGTTAGATATACTCCATACCTGCTCTCCACAGAAGGAAGGTAAGTCTAAAATTGATGTGTGAAAGCAGGTGAATTCTCTAGGAAGCTTTAGCAGCTGGGGTTCCTAGCAAACCCCTGGGAAAAGTGAGCATGGTTCTTGTAAGGCAGACCCTGAGCCGGGTCTTCAGAACCCTTCCCCGTGGGCTGGATGGTTTGTTTCTTCAGTTTCACATGATTTCTAAGTGTTCCTCCACTGTCAGCTGCATGGCTTTTGGAATCATTGGCAAAGTTTACCTTTGGGATTTTAGGGTGACATTTTGGAACACCTGCCACTGCAGCGCCCGCTGAGAGGTTGCCCTGTGTCCTTGGACGGATGTGCTATCCGGTGAGCTGGCTTTGCTTTGTGATTAGATATTTTCAGCTTCAAGTAACAGAGAGCCCTGACTCAACCAGCTCAAATAATAAAGAATGTATTATGTCACTTAACAAGAAGCCCGGAGGCAGGGTGGTGCTGGGTTGGTTTACTGAGCAGGTGAGCCCAGCCAGGCAGCCGGGCCCTTCCCACCTGTCTGTGCTGCGGGCCCCTGTTCTGCCCAGCACCCCCCGCCACCCAGCTTGCAGGAGGCCTGCGGGGCTTCCCACGTGAACATCGTGGTCAGGTTACAAGAGCCTCGGTCCTGTGCCTCTTTCTCAGGGGCACCCCTCGGCGAACTTCCCTTTACACCTCACAGATCAAAATGGGTCTGTACCTACTCACCCTGCACCCTCCCCAGCCTAGGGAGTGGTGGGACCGCTGGGATCAGCCTTGGGGTCAGTCACGGGGTATGGTGCACCCCGAGCTACCGTAGGGGAGGGGCTGGGTGGGAGAGGGTCATTGCAGTCCCTGTCACTTGTGCCCAGCAAGGAAGGAAAGAGCCAGGCAGCGTTTCTCAAAGTCTCGTCCTGGAACCGACAGAATCAGCAGCGCCTGGGAACCTGTCGGGCCCGTTCCCAGACCCCACCCCAGGCCTGCTGAATCAGAGGCTCCCGGGTGGGGCCTGCGAGCTGTTTGAACAAGCCTTCCAGGTGATTGTGATGCAGCCCAGGGCCGAGAACCACAGGTCTCGGCCAAGGCATCTAAGGAAGCACTTTCTGAAATATGCTTTTGGTTGAAGGTTGAGTAACGAGAGGCAGAAGTGGACTTGCAGATGAAACAGTGGGTGTGAGTGGGGAGACCTGGCTGTCCTACAGCACCGGCCCCCCATCACCACCTGGGGTTTTAGCAAACCCAGATACCCATGTCCCTCTCGGTGTATCAGGCTTCAGCCAGCCAACCGTTTTCCTAACAGAGTTCTGTCGTGGTTATGGGATTGGGAATAGGTTCCAGGGTGAGCCTGACTGTCCCTCACCCCCTGCTGGTTGAGGTCCATCCGGCCCTGGCAGGCCTGGTCAACAGGTGGGTGAGGCCGTCCAGGGCGGCTTCCAGAGAGAACTGAGGAACTTTCTCAGGGATAATCCATTCATTATAAGGGAAGTGAATCTGGCAGAAAACCTTGGCCCCAAAACAGAAAGTCTCAGTTATGGGATGGGAGTGGCCATTCACAGTACTGGGTGGTGTGTATGTGCTCAGATCTGCTTCTTGGCCCAGCTCCCTGTGGGCACGTGGCTGTATGTGTGTGTGTGAGAGCGAGTGTGTGAGCCTGTAAGGGGGCTTGCTAGGGCATGAGGAAGCATATTACTTAAGTAAAAACTGAAAGAAGTGTTCTAAAAATGCTGTGAGAAAGTGGGGGGGTGGGCGGAAACAGCACAGGCCCCACCCACACCGCAGGACCTTGCACATCCGGCCGATTCCCCCACCCCACGCCCCTCCCGGCAGGGACACTGGCTGGAGGAGCAGGGATGGTACCCAGGGGCGGGGAGGGCTGGAGAGAAGGGACATGGTTGAGACCAGGGCCTGGGGTGGCTGAGCCTGTCCTGAGACCCCTTGGGGGAGGGAGGCCCCCCAAGACAAACCACAGGCTAGGGGTTCCCTGTGGCTCTTTGTGGTGCAGTGGGAGCCGTTGGCAGCTGAAGGGGCCAGAGAGGGGAGGGCTGGAGGAAGAAGCCCAAGTTCAGGTGTGCTGCCTTAGTTTCCTGGGGCTGCCATAACAAAGTACCGCAAACCGGGTTGCTTCAAACAACACAAGTTTATTCTCTCTCAGTTCTGGGGGCTGGGAATCTGATAGCCAGATGTTGGCAGGGCCACACTCCCTCTGAACCATGTAAGGGGGCTCCCTCCTTGCCTCTCCTTAGCTTCTGCGGACTTGCCAGTGACCTTCAAGATCCTTGGCTTGCAACTGCATCCCTCCAGGCTCTGCCTCTGACATCACACACGGGTCTCCTTGTGTGTCTCCATGTTTTCACATGGCTGTCTCCTTAGAAGGGGTCCACCCTACCCCATAAGGCGTGATCTCATCTAATGACGTCTGCGACCACCCTGTTTCCAAGAAAGGTCGCGTTCTGAGGTCCCGCGGGTTAGGACCACAGCATGTCATCATCGGGCACACAATGCAAGCTGCTACAAATGGAGACTCGCTGACTCGCTCCTGAGCCCTCCTGAGGGTCCCCTCACCTCCTTTCCCTGTGCCCTCCCCCAACTCTGGGGCTCCTAGGAAACACCTTTGGTACTGAGCTGGTGTCCTGTGAAGCCACTGGCTGGGACTGTCATTCTTTGAGCTGCACTTTCCAGGACTCCAGGGGTCGCAACAGGCCCCATGGGTTTTCTTTACCAACTCATTGAACCTGGCCTTTTGGTGGAATGGGTTTTATTTCTAAATTATGTCTTTGTGTATCTGCAAGAGCACATCCAAGGGAGTTCTTTATTTTATTTACACAAAATGGTGGGCGCTAGAGACAAATTTTTTTGTGGGTTTTTTTTTGTTTTGTTTTTCCTTCTGGGAAGATTGAAGAATATTTCAGTATATACTGAGGCTTAGCAAATAGGCAAAACCTTGAAATCAAACCACAGTCCTTTGATTCGTATTCAGAAAAATACAACCACCGAAGCCGCCGCCGGGCTGCATGTGTTGTGTTGGGTCTGCGTGTGGAAGTATCTGAAACTGGTTTTATTGCCAGTTTAAACCCAGCAAATGAAGCGGCGTGGGTTGACTCGCATGCTGCAGCCGATCCCTAAGAGCCGTTTATTGGTTTGGAGGGAGAATCCTTCTGTTGCTTCCTGGAAGTGCTCGAATCACGAAAATGAGTCTCCTTCTGCTTCCGTGTGCTTTAGCTGCCATGATCTGGGTGTGTTAATAGCGCTCACGGAAGGAATAGTTGCTGTTACTGTGAATGTTAATACTTTATCTCTCCATCTACTTTGAGGATAAATGTCACATCCAAATTGCCTGTTAGTTTGACTTTCATGTAACTTAATTAGCAGATTTCATGTTTGGGGAAAATCTGATCTGTGATCTTGAAATTGGTTACGGTTGGCGTAATTCGTGGGCAATTAGGCGCCTTCGCAGTGACGACTCTGGTCATTAGAGGGCTGGGGTAATTTGAGGTTGAAATGTGAGAGTGAGGTGGAGAAAGCCCTTGCTCGCTAGTCCTTAATCTTATAATCCATTCAACCTGGGTTGTAAATTCAGGTTTCGTTTTAATTTGAAAGTGTGTTTAGGTAGTTGGGAAGGGGTTTCATTAATTGACCACATTTAGACCATAATTAAGGGAGGAAGGTACTTCCCAATTGCCTAAGCTTCTTAAAGTTACCGTGGATACAGTAAGGGTCCATTAAAGTCATGTTGCTCCCCACTGGAAACTGAATTCCAGATGGAAAAAATGTGCCGAAAACCAAAGCACACAAGCACAACAAAGACAGAACGCAGTTCAGAGATGTGTCGTGGGCACTGTTTTGGAGAGTTCAGAAACATATTCGTGGCATGTGGAGCTGGGTTCATGGACGCTCAGATATCAGGTGACCTGGTCTCTGGCTGAGTTTAAGGACCGTCTCTCACTTAAACGCATACTATTTACATTTTCTTTTTATTTCTGCTTTTGAATTGGGGATAAAAAGGGAAACTGGAGAAGGAGAGAGATGCTTCAGGAGACCTGCACACCTGGGATATTGACTAATAAAGGAGAGAAGGGGGAGGTAAGTGGAGTAGGATACTGGGATGAGGGAAAAAACATCTAGAGATTTTGGACTGTGTTTTTTGTCTGTGCCCCCTTCCCTTTGGGATTTTGATCAGGTAGGTGGTAATTATAGGTGTTGATCATATGAAACTAAATCTCAGTCTTCTGTATTGTTTTCTTAGTGAACCATGTCACTTTTCTGTCTCTCTCTAAAATCATTCAGGTGGTTAGTAAAAATCACTCTTACTCCTTTAAGTCTGTTTCGGGACAGCTTTATTTTGTCACATTAGTCGTTTTCTTCCAGTTTGTATGATTTGTGCATTTATTATTTTTTAAACATACTGAAAACCCTCCATATATATTTAATATAGTTATTCTCTGTATTGCCTTTTAAGTAATATGGGTGGTCTCCGACATGGAATAGTTCAACTTTATAAAGGTTCAACTTCACGATGGTGCAAAAGCGATATGCACTCAGGAGACGTCACGTGTGGAGCTTGGAATTTGCGTCTTTTCCCGGGCTAGCGCTGTGTGATCTGATCCTCTCGTGTAGTGCTGGGCTCCCAGTCAGCCAGGCGATCACGAGCAAACAACCGATATACACTGACAGTCATTCTGTTTTCCACTTTCAGGGCGGTATTTAGTCAGTGGCATGGGATAGTCAACACTTTATCAGCTCTGTTTTAGGTGATTTTGCCCAAACTGTAGGCCAACGTAAGTGTCTGAAGTATGTTTAAGGCAGGCTGCACCAAGCTAGGTGTTCAGTGTTCAGTGTATGAAATGCATTTTTGACTTAACGATACTTTCAGCGTGTGGTGGGTTTGTCTGGACATAACCCTGTGGTATATTGAGGAAGAGCTGTACTTTCCTGGAGTGCTACTATTTTGTAGAGTACTTTTTTTTTTTAAGGTTTCTTTTGTTTTCCCAAATAAACGCTTTTAGTATCCAGAAGTTATTCAGACTATTAGAGTATGTGGGTTTTCTAAACTTAACCACTTTTGAGGCATTTATCCTATGATGTCTAGTTTTAGATATATTTGGTGGTTCTTCGCACATGTTACTTCTACTGTAAAACAGAATCCTGAGCACGAGACTTTAGCATACTTCTTATTATAGTAAATAAGTATTTAGCTTAATTTTAATGGAAATTGAAGTGCTGAAGCGGTAAGTCTGTTCTGGCCTTCAGGGAGAGGGGCTGGAAGGGTAGGTGACCTGATTGGTTTACTTTGTGCTGCTGCACACGGGTGGCCACACCAACCTGCTGCCCTTGCGGCTGCGTCCTCCCAGAGGGGGCCTCTCATTCAGATTTGTACAAAAGCACCATACGGGCAAGTCCTGACCTTGACTCCACTTGCTACCGTTTTTATTTTATTTTTATTTTTTATTGAAGGATAGTTGATGTACAGTGTTGTATTAGTTTCTGGTGTACAGCATAGTGATTCAGTTATACATACATACATACATATATATTCTTACTCATATTCTTTTTTATTATCGGTTATACAATATATTGAATGTAGTTTCCTGTGCTGTATGATAGCACTTTGTTGTTTATTCTGTATACAGTAGTGTGTATCTGTTAATCCCAAACTCAGTTTATCCCTCCCCTTCTGACCTTTTTCCTTTGGTAGCCATAAATTTGTTTTCTATGTCTTTGAGTCTCTTTCTGTTTTGTAAATAAGTTCATTTGTGTCATTTTTAAAGAATTTACAGATAAGTGATATCATATGATATTTGTCTCTCTGTCCAACTTACCTCACTAAGTGTAATATTTTCTAGGTCCATCCATGTTGCTGCAAGTGGCATTATTTCATTCTTTTTTATGGCTGAGTAGTATTCCATTGTGTGTATATGTGTGTGTGTGGGTATATGTGTATATATATATATGTACACCACAACTTTGTTATCCAGTCAGTGAACATTTAGGTTGCTTCCATGTCTTGGCTATTGTTGCTATGAACATTGGGGTGCATGTATTTTTTCGAATTGGAGTTTTCTCTGGATATATGCCCAGGAGTGGGATTACCTCGTTTTTTAAGGACTCTCCATACTGTTTTCCATAATGGCGGCACCAGTTTGCATTCCCATCAGCAGTGTAGGAGGGGTTCCTTTCTCCACATTCTCTCCAGCATTTATCATTTGTGAGCTTTTTAACAATGGCCATTCTGATCAGTGTGAGGTGATTACTTTATTGTAGTTTTGATTCGCATTTCTCTGATAATTAGTGATACTGAGCATCTTTTCATGTGCTGGTTGCCCATCTGCATGTTTTCATTGGAGAATGTCTGTTTAACTCTTCTGCCCATTTTTTGAATGAGTTGTTTGTTTTTTTTGTTACTGAGTTGTATGAGCTGTTTGTATTTTCTGGAAGTTAAGCCCTTGTCAGTCGCATCATTTGCAAATGTTTTCTCCCTGTCTGCGGGTTGCCTTTTTTGTTTTGTTTATGGTTTCCTTTGCTGTGCAAAAAGCTTATACATTTAATTAGGTTCCGTTTGTTTATTTTTGCTTTTATTTCTGTTGCCTTGGGAAATGCTACAGTTTTTACTATACTGGGCATGTATCCCTTTTGTAGCCTAAAAAATTCACTTGGATATTAAATTAAAATTAATTTTTAAAACTAAGCATGCTGGTTTTCCTACACAGTTTCCAGCATAGAACACGCGGCTGTGTATTCTCACCTGGTCTGTGTGACCTTGTAGAGCGGACCTTGGCTGGAAGATGAGGGCAGTGAAACCAGGATTCTGGGTGTAGACAACGGACAGTAATCAAATGTTTCACATTTCTGGTTGTTTTTATAAGTATCAGCTTATTTAATTCAGGGACCCTCCCAAGAGAAAGTGACCATCTCGCCATTTCATTGTGACCGCAGAGACTCGTGCCTCTCAGTTCTTCCACGGCTGCGAAGTGGTGGAGCTGAGCCCGGGATCAAACCACTGGACTCGGATTTCTCACGTCAAAAGGCATAAAAGGACTAGAAAGTTCTCCCTTGTGCTCATTTCTTTCTTTAGTTTCCCTCTGTTCTAACATGAGTAGAACAAGAAACACAAGGTGGGCAAGTGCCATTTATTTCCATGTATTGAAATGTTGTTAATCCGTGTAACAAAATGCAGTATTGAGTTATGAAAACTTTGACCCAAAGATTATTTAAAAGAACAGTTTTTTTTAAAAGTACATCATTTAGCTCCAGCGAGCTGATCAAAACATCCATGAGGATGGTGCCTTACAATTAACATATTGGTCTGATTGTAGGTAATTCTTATTAGTTAAATGCATAGTATTATTTTTCTCTTCAGTTCGCTTGGGATTGAAAATAGTGAGAGCTTGTTGAAAATTTGTTTTTTCACTCATCCTCATCCAAATCATTTCATTTTCCATGTTGGAGAGATTTTCAAAGGCTATTTTGAATCTCTACAGTTACAAATATGCACAAAACTTTGCTTAAGTCATTGTTTGAGTCCCAAGGTTATGCGGCAAGTATCTCAGAGTTACCAGATTGGACCTGGGGAAAATGAATATTCTGCTGTGATCAGTGATGAAAAGACAATATTCCAGTAATAGGAACCGGCATTGCGTGTTACTAGAAAACTCGTAAGCGCTGATTAAACTAGGACGTTATAAACACAGGCTCTGCTCTCAAGGGCTGTAGATAACGTTTTTAAGAGAAGGAATGTGTGACTTTGGCGACACATAATGTGTGTTTATGAGCTGGGTTTTCAGTTTGGTTCTTTTTTGTGTGGGGGTTTTATTTAATTAATTTTTTATTGAAGTGCCGTCAATTACAGCGTGTCAATCTCTGGGACATTGTGCTGTACACCAGGGTTTGGTTCTCTTTACTTACATCTTTGGCTTCGTAGGATGTTGGGTTGGGGCTAGGGGAGGGAGAACAGACCAGGAAGCTGGGCAGAGGTCGGGGGTGTGGAGGGGTCCTGGATGAGAGGAATCCTGGGTGGGAGGGTGGGCGGTGGGTGGAGTGGAGGAGACAGCTGGTGAGGAGGGGCCCAGGACGGTAGGAACTGAGCCAGGCTCGGGCCCTTCCTGTCAGGTTTCTGAGGTGGTTGTGGGCAGAGCTATGAAATAAGATGTGAAACTCCGCGGAGGTGGGAAGGATGACCTGAGACAGGGCGTGACTTCTAACCTTGTGGTAGGGTCGTAGGTCCGTGGCTGAAAAGTGTGCTTGGAGCCAGACCATCTGGGTTGGGAGCTGACTTCCTACTTCTTAGCAAGTTGCCAGAGCTCTCTGTGCCTCAGTTTCCCCTTCTCTAAAACATGTGGATTGTGAATAGTTCTTACCACAGAGCTTGTAAGAAACAGGTAAGTAAGCGTAAGTGCTCCAGTATCACCTGCTGTGAGACTGAGGAGGTTGTCATCGTTTTAGTTGTGGCCCCCGTGGCACATCCAGGGACCCTGCTCCGACCTGCACCCTTTCCCTTCTCCAGGGGAGAATCCTGTTTTTTAGAAATTGTTGCTTTTGAGAAGCCAGAATTACTGTGAGTAGGGCCCCTGCCTCTGTGACTTACCAGCTGTATGATCTTGAGCCTCAGTTTTCTCATCTGTGAAATTCGGACAGTAATTGTACCTGTAGCACAGTCACAGGATTATGTGAGGATTAAAGGTGTTCTGGGTAAAAGAAACTCTTCAGAGTGGAGTAGGCCGTCAGCAGCACATATCAAAGTGTGTGTGTGCTTTAAAGAAGTTAGACTGCTTCTTAAAGAAACAGTAGGCTAAGTTTACAAAGATATCCTTAAAAGGATGTTTATCTTTCTGTGCTGGGAAAAAATTAGAAACAACCTATATGGTCAACAGTACATCCATGTAGGTAATGTTATAGTGAAATATTTGAGAGAGAAAGATGTTTATGATAATGAATTTTTAATAGAAAAAGTTATAGGCAGATGTTAACTTTTGTGATGATCATTTTGTAATACACACAATATCAACACATTATGTTGTACACCTGAAACTAATCTAATAATGTTATATATCAGTTGTACTTCAGTAATGAAATCATTTATCTTCAACGGGGATGTTGACTGAGTGGGTCTGTGCCAGGTTCTATGATAGGGCTACCCATATGTTTGTTTTATCTTTGTAACAGTTCCCAGGGATGCTATTCAAATCCGGGAACTACCAGAGGTGGGGTGGGGTGGGGTGGGTATAGCTTGGTGATGGGGAGCATGGTTAACATTCACAAGGTCCTGGGTTCAATTCCCGGTACCTCCATTTGAAAAATAAATAAATAAATAAATAAAATTTTCCATTTAAAATAATTAAGTAAATAATTTAGTAAGTTAAATACTTTAATAAACCAAATAAACAAAAAAAGTTAAAGAGAAGAAACAGAACTACCTGTATGGCACTGCACAGACAGACAGAATTGCTTGTGCAGTCGGGAAGAATGCACTTGAAGCTGTTCAGTGTTTTCACTTGGTCGTGAAATGTTATTTTTGCTTCTTATGCCGTAAGGTACATGAGAAAATAAGGCGTCTTGGCTTAGGGAGACTCAGGATAAAGAGGGAAGCTGACTGAGAAATAGCTACCCGGAGTGCCTGATACCATCTGCACGCCAGGGCTGGGCTCCCGCGGAGGTTGTTAGCACCCAGTCATGGACCACCCAGTTGGAGACCTCGCTGAAGGCTGTCCCACCTGGAGAGTGGAAACTTGTCTTCTTGCAGATGAGGGTTCTGAGGCCTTGGGAAAGGGGAAACTCTGCAGAGCTGTTTAGTGACCAGGAGCTGGGGTTGTGGAGGTGGGGCTGTGGCATAGGGGAGCTGGGGTAGAGCTGACAGCCTCAGGTGGGTGGGGATGAGGCTCTGGACACGGGCTCTGACCTGGGCAGTGGGCTCTGGGGGCACCTGCTCTGCCAGGCGTCTCCCCTTTACTTGCTCAGTCCTGGGGAGGTGGGAGGGGTCCTGGGGGAGGAGTAGCAGCTCTCTACCCAACAAGTGTGAAACTGCTGCAGCCTGTTAAAAGGATGTGGCTGCCCTGCTGCCTAGGGAGAGGGTGGTGGCCCTGGCCAGAGAAGTCTGAAGGCTAATTCCTCCAGGGCCTGGCCAGCAGGGCTTGTGATGCCAAGCCAGCTGCGCTCCGGGGAGGGGTACCGGAAATTGGAAAGTGGCTGGTTGCAGAGAATCCCATTCAGAGTCAGGGTAGCCACATGGATGGGGGTATGGATTTAGTGGATGGCAATTCCTTAGAAAGATAACAAATAGTACTTGCCTTGAAGCTTGGCCTAAACCACAGTTTCAAAAAATAAAACATTTTAGAGGGGAGGGTATAGCTCAGTGGTAAAGTGCATGTCTAGCATGCACGAGGTCCTGAGTTCAATCCACAGTACCTCCGTTAAAATAAACAAACAAATAAACCTAATTACCCCCTTCCCTCCAAATAAAATAAAACATTTAAAATCACTGAGTGCTTTGTTGAAGAAGAATTTTCTGTAGAAGCCTGGTGTACAAACCATACATGCAGGCTGCTCTGTTACGCCAGGGATGGGGAGGTCCACTGAGGCAAAGGGATATTTTCCTTTCAAGGACCTCCCTCTGCCCATCTCATTAGGCCGACCCTGTCCCCCAGCCCCAGAGGCTGATCTCAGTTCATCTCAATCAGTCCCCTCTGCACAGATGTGTGTGTGTAGTGTGACTACAACAGTGTCACGCTGGTTCCCTCGCTTTCACCAGCGGGTGATTTAGGATTGGCCATTCTGAAGACAGTTTTGAAGGGAGTGTAGCTTGAGGACTCTGGGGAAGGTTTTTCTGGCCTCTGAAGAACCCTAGTGAGGATGTGAGGCTGAGGGACCGGCCAGGTGGGAAGATGCCACAATGCTATGACGTCACTGAGCTGCGGAGTCAACTGGCCCCAGAACCGTCCGCCCCAGGACGTGGGCTCATTGGAGTCACAGGAGAGAAATACCCTCATTCACCTTGTTCTGAGCTAGGCCTTGTGATGCTCGAAGCGCAGAACAGCCTGTCACACCTGCGTTTTCAGCACCTCTCCCTCAGCCCCCGAGATAAACTGGTCAGAAACCTGTAACTCTCCAGCCCAGTTTGAAACGCTATGCTCCATAGAATCATCTACCTGGAGACTTAATTTGTTTAAATTAGATCTTACATTTTATGTTATTCATACTTTCAAAGATACATTTTTGCTGTCTGCCTCTCAGGTCAGGCATTTTCCACATCACAGTGGAACGACGGCTGTAGGTGCTTCTTTGTCCTGTTCTGGAAAATAAAGTTATTTGTGTGTTCACCTCTCAGACTTGAAATTAGAAATTACTGGCAAACATGGGTGTCTGGCTCTTTTTTTTTTTTTAAATCACAGACTATCCTCTTTTCCACTTTTCATCTGTGTTCACCAAGATACCTCTAAAATGCAGAAGTACGTACATTTTTCTTCTTCTCATGAAAAAGTTCAAAGAGAAAGAAGACTTGGAAGAACTGTAGAGTGAACATCCAGTTCCGCATCTCCTGGATTCAGCTTCTGTTGACATCCTGAAAGCTGTTGATAGGAGAGGCCAGCGTTTCAGCATTTTGAAGTTTCTGTCTTAAAGAAAAACTGCTCCGTTGCCTTCTCTGCCTTTTTATGCTGTCAGATTTAAGGCATGGCTCCTTTTCTGTCCGCCTGCCGCTCTCCGAGTTTATGTAAGTTGCAAGAGGCGGCTGGGAGAAGGGGGGGGCCAGGGAGAGACAGGGGTGCTGTCTTTATGCACACACATTGCTCAGGGGGCCTGAGCAGAGACAGGGGTGCTGAGGGGTCCTGTGCAGGGAACCCTTTTCCTTCAGCCCTTTATGTGCTTTAGCCCCTCAAGAGGATGGAGAGACAGCAAGGGGCCCTCCCCTACTAGACACTGTTTCTAAAAGTCCACTTTGGGCAGAGAAGCAGGGCTGCGGCCGCAGAGCTGGGGGCCAAGGCCAGCTCTTCCCAATCTCCCACTCATTTCCGGCTCGCTGTTTAATTTGAAATCCTGGAACATGTGTTTCAGTGAATTGGTTCATAAATTTTTTTTTTCAAGATTCTGGAGTAGAGGCTGCACATTCCTTAGTACAACATCCATGGATAAGTGCACTATGTGAGAGAGAGAGAGAGTGTTTAGTATGTCGTTTTGGAGGTGCGCAGCGCGGTTGAGTGTGAATACGATTCTTTTAAACTCTGTCTTCACAATGTGCAGACTGTTTTCTCCCTTAGTATTTATGCCGAGTGTGAACAAGGAAGAGCTGAGACCCTGTGGTCCTCTGGGACCCCAGGATCTTCTCCCTTGGCCCTTCTGGGCAAGGCTGGGCCTCCCACTTGCTCTCATCTCTTTCTGTTTCAATCTCTTTGGAAATGAGTAATTAGAAGCTGGAAATTGAGAAGCTGCCATTTAGAAGTTTATACAACATATGCAAGAGAGAGTCTCTTCCAAACTTTGCAGTTATATCAACTTGGAGTTTTTGCCAGCCCTTCTTAGGGAAAAAGATAAATAAATAAAAAAACGGCTGGAATTAAGAGAAGCCTCCCAGTCCTGCACAGAAGGGCTCGTCCTGCATTGCAGGGTGTGAGCCTGCATTGTTTTTGTTGTCTTTTTCTTGGAATGCAGTCTTTCATCAAGAGCGTGGACTGCCTCTTATTTTCCAAATCCTTTATCTGGTTTATCCTTGGCAGTTCTTTCTTTGGCAGCATTTAAACCTGGGTGAGGCCTGAATTCACAGTTTCTTGGCTCCCCTTCTACCTTTGCAGCACTGGTCCTGGGCCGTCCCTTTCCCCCAGGGGGCAATGCTCAGGTCTTAGGTGGGGTAGCTGACACAGGTCCTCCGGAGGTTTGGACGCTGCCCAGCGCCCCGCCCCCGCCCGCGGCAGCGCCCTGGGCAGCGTCACGCAGGCGGCTAGGGCCGGGCTGCAGCATCCTCTGCTGGAGTCTCAGGCATGACAGGAGTGGTCCAGCTCTCTGCCGATGAAGAAATAAATCCCTTTATAGCATCCTCTACACTTGATTGGTTTTTCAGCCTCAGCTTGGACACATCAGGGATGGGAGTTCACGTCCTCAGAAGCTGACTTTCCATCGTTGGACCCCTCTCACGGTTAAGATGTCCCTGATGGGATTTCACACCTGCTGTCTTGGCTTTCCCAGGTGACCCCAGCTGCCTTCTGCAGCAGCGCAGAACAAGGCCACTCTCTGCCGGAGGGCAGACAGGTCTTCACAGGCTTGGAGACGGTCATCAGACATTAGCTGTTGGTTGATTTTACCTAATTATTTTTCGAACATCGCCAAGCTAAATTATTCCTCATTTTTTTCAGTTCTTATGTTGACTTGGTCAGAACTTTTGTTTTTAGATTGAGCTCAGCCAGTACTGGATGAAGGGAATCAGTTGAGATCCGAATGGTGCCATGTGTAGTGAACTCATTTCTTTTTTTGTCTGGACTCTCCTTATTTTAACAAAGCCTAAGATTTCGTTAGCACTTCCGCACAGTTTCTTCCTACTTCGACCATGTGGATTTTATGGCCAAATGAAAACAAGGACAAATGCAAAAATAAACAAACAAACAGAAAACTCCAAACCCCTTAAGCCTTTCTTTTTCTCTTATCCTTTTTCTTCTTTTACCAATCTCTTTCTCTATATACACTCAGGTAGTTAATTGTCTTCTTTTAGAAAAAACAAACTTTATGTACTTATATTTGGTCTTGTTAAGGTTTCATCTTTTTCATCTTGTTGATTTGGACCTATATTGGCCTGTTGAGACCAGAGAAAAATACACATGCGCGTGCACACACACACACACGCACACAGAGGCACTTTTTCTCCTAATTGTGAAAATTGAGTCCTGAATGACCATGTGACTTAATCTCCTCTCTCCTCAAAACCTCATTAATATGATGGGAGATAAATTTAAAAGGTAGAGAAAGCCCATAGCAAACGTGTGTCTGGGAAAGGAGTTATCAGTTGATAAGAAATTTCAGAAAAAATTCTGGAAGATTGAAAATGGTTGAAGATGGTAACTGATGAAGGAAACAGAGAAGGCCAACAACATGATGATGAAAATGGCCCACCATGTGTGTTGTGGACTTTCAGAACCGCAAGGATAAAGAGATGGTTTTTCTTGGGAGGTGAGTGGGGCTTGGTGGGGACTAGGTCGCTAAGGACGATGCCATGGGGGGACTTCTGGTCGACCCCGTTGGGTGCCTAATGAGGACATGGGACTAGAATGCCCACCCCATGAGGTTGTTGCAGGTATTAGATAATGCATGCAAAGCATCCAGTGGACTTCCTGGCACGTGGTAAGAACTGTCAGGTGAGTGTGCAGGTGTTACTGCTGCCCTTCCTGTCACCATGACTGCTGTGCCAGGGAAGAAGTGGGTCAGCTAGGATCAGGATCCGCTTCGCAAGACAGACAACCCAGTGGCATAAACAGAATGGAAATGGGGTAAACAAGGTATCTTTAGACTGCTTATCTGAGAGAGCCGTGGGCAGGCCAAGCCTGATGTGATGACGTCATGATCCCCAAGGTTGTGGCCCCTTTGTCTCCTAGCCTGAATTGACGCTCACCCTGCAGGGTCGGGTTCATATCTGCTCTAGGGAGGAGGGAGGAGCTGCAGTAGCATTTGGCCACCCTGCCTCACTTTAAGGTCACTTCCTGGAGGGAGCCCCCAAATTTCAACATACATCTCATTTCCAGAGCTTAGCCACATGACTGCATCTCAGTTGCAGGACAGGCGGGAAAAGAAGTCTGTTCTGCAGCCATGTGCCTAGTTAAGAATTGCTTTTAATACAAACCAGTATGTAGAGAATAAACAGGGTGCTACTGTATAGCACAGGGAACCAGAATTAATGGCTTATAGTAACCTGTAATGAAAAAAATATGAAAAAGAATATATATATGTATAACTGAATCACTGTGCTGTATGCCAGAAACTAATACAACATTGTAAATCAACTACAAAAAAAAAAAAAAAAGAAAAGGAGTTGCTTTTGAGGAAGAAGGGAAAAAGCTATTGTGGTTAGTAGCAAGCATTCTCTTTGTCACATTAAGCTTTTACTTACCATTACGTTAGATCCCAAACTTTTGGAATATAAGATT
The DNA here is from genome assembly GCF_048564905.1 of Vicugna pacos. Lineage (NCBI taxonomy): Eukaryota > Metazoa > Chordata > Mammalia > Artiodactyla > Camelidae > Vicugna > Vicugna pacos. Next base: position 11,965,898 of record NC_132988.1, on the reverse strand, counting down.
TGTTTCAGTCCTTTGGGAGTTAACACAAAGGTCCATTGACATTAACATATACGTTGGTTGACTTAACAGATTATGATGTGTTCAACTCGGCATTAAACCGCAGAAGCTGTTAACATGGTGGAAATTCATTTAAATGAGTGCCACTGCAAAAGTTCGGTTTAACATTACTTTCGAAAAGATCTGCTGATAAGGAGAAAGTTGGAAAGTACTGAGACTGTCTTGCGAGGCTGGTGTGAGTCACCCATTATCCTTTTGGTATGGAGACAATTTGTGCAGATTGCTTTGACTGTTAGAGGATGCTTACAACATTCGGTGTTTATAACTTGTTACTTGATCTGTCTGCCCTGGGAGTGCTGTGACTCGCTATCGTCACTCCTGGGAAATCTGCATCTTAGAATTTTCACATTATTCTCGTCTGTTAGGAAGATAACCGTGGGGTCCCTGACCCTGTTCCTAGAGAGGAAATTTCTCGAAAGCCAGTTACTACAAAGGCTCATCTTGCAGGATGACCTCTTTTTCCGTCTTCCTGTGTTTATTTCTATTGACCCAAATACTTTAGATTTATTTTTAGTTGGAAAAACTCAGAGATGGCTGAAGGTTAATCTTAAACTATATAAACTGTGCATTAAGACAAACACAGACTCAATTTCAGTTTCTCACACATCGCTTGGAGTGTACTTTCTCACTTAGGCAATTTCTCAGGAACCCTTAACACTTAGCAAATGTTCATGTGATGTTTTCCATTGCTGTAACTTTCTTGTTCAATTAATTTTTTTCCTTATTCATTTTTAGAATGCAAGGGAATTTTCACGTTTCAGGGATTTGGTTATTATTCCTTCTTGGCCTTGGAGCATAACATAGCTTTTTAAAAATTTTTTTAATTTTTAAAAATTTTATTGAGTTACAGTCAGTTTACAATGTTGTTGACACAGCTTTTTAAACATAAACTAGGACAGGATTAACCATGTTAGATAGGCTAGAATGGAGTACGTTAAGTAGCACAAGTGAACAGCTGTTTAAAATACAGCAGAATGAGTGGATTCTTTCTCTGAGTCACTGTCATTTTCAAATTCAGGCATTATTTATGCTAAATTCTGTTTAAAGCAAGTACTAGGATAGAGCTTTGAAAGATCTGTTAAGATAGATGTTGGTTAAACCAGACAATTAAACAGTTAAGAAAAAATGTTAGGTGTATGTTAAATTAATGCCTGAATTCAGTTTTGTGGCCAGAGCCAGGACAAGGAGTCAGGGCATCTGGGTCCTGTAGGTTGCCAGTGATGTGATTTGGGCACTTGACTTCTGAGTTTATTTCACCAGGAGCGAAATAAGGCTAATGTCCACCTTGCCAGCCTCATTGCAAGAATTTAATACGATGCAGTTTGGTTATGAAAGTGATTTGAAAATGATTGATGAGTCATGGAGTGTAAGGTTATGTTATGGAAGAGTCCCAGCTGAGACGAGAAGCAAGTCTTTAAATTAATGAAGAAGAACAGAAAACTCGCTGCTTTTCATTAAATATTGTTTTCTCTATATATATTGAAGTCTTTGCTTTTAAGATATAATTAAATCTAAATGTGTTGATTCTTTGTGTTGTATCCGAAGAGTTGTAATAGAAATTTTCTTCTAGGTCATTTTTTTTTTCATCATCCCATTGAACTAGCAAAATATTATGATTCCTTTAACTAGGTTATCAGATTGTCTTCTACCAAAAGGCTTTTTGTACAAATGAATGACATTTAGGGCATATGAAACACAGAATCCTTGACTTTGTGCCTCTTCATTGCTTTTACCGCTGACAGCATGCCTTTGTGGGGGTGGATGTGCTCACTGGAATCTCAGCTTGTTTTTCCAGAGTGAGCAGCCTTGCTGAGCAGTGACAGAGGTTTGGGTTCTGGGGTGGGGGGCCCATGGGAGGATAGGTTAGGGTTGGCTAGGTGCACACTGTAGGAGTGGAGAGCAAGTGTCAGGGGACCTCGGTGGGAGGGTCAAAGCAGCTTATGTGTATTTTTGACCATAAATAGTTGCAGCGTAATACTTCCCTGTAATGAACTCCAAAGCTGTGAATTCATTTTTTTTAATATATTTGTGTGTCCCTTGAATGAGAATTTGAAAGCACACTATGTCCTGAGGAGGAAAAGAAAGAGCATTAAGTCATAGTCTCAGCATTCAAGTTCTCATTCTGTTTGGGACTTGAGTTGTAAGCCCACGGCACATCAGTGGTGTGAGATAGTGCTGTAATTTTATTGCCTGGCAAGAATGTCTTATGCCACTAAAAGGAGATGGGCAATAAAATAATAAGGATTCAGGAAAATGGAGTTAATCTGGGGACAGAATGGTAGGAGAGAGACTCATGAAGTAAGCAAGAGAGGACTCTAGAGGAATGAGGGACATCAAATTGGAAGTGAATAGGGCAGACCCAGGGTTCTGCCAGGGCACTGCTGACCAAAGCAGAGGGCTTTTTTTGTTGGTGGCAAACAGATCTCGTGGATAGGTACCAGATTTTGATAGCTTGAATTCTTGTGTGAGCAATTAAACTTTCTCAGGAATTAAAAAGGATCACAAGCTAGCCCTGTTCTTTCTTTCTGTAACATTTGATGTGTGACACAGTTGAATTAAGTCAGCCAAGTATTGCGCTCCAAGGTGAATATGGACACTTGAGGCAGAAAGCCCTGTCTTCCCCTAAGGGAACACTCTAAATCATACGAATCAGCTGAATTTTGACTCTAAATGGTTCTAGTTCTCTAGCAATTATACTTCAACACTCATCCATCCAGGAGGGAAGCACCTCACCCCCACCTTTCTTGTCTGTCCTCTGAGTTCTGTTCAGTTTGATCTGCTATGAAGGTGAATCTGCCTCCTAAATTCCTGAACTCTTCTTTGATCTCTGAGCCAGTCACAAGGGAGGCTGGATGTGCTCCTTCTCTGTCTCACTCCCCCCAAAAAGTGCTCGAGCACGGAAGAAAAAAAAAGGATGAGAGAGAAAGTGAAGAAGAAGATGGTTGCAAAGAAACAACTTATGTATAATTGGGCAACAAAGGAGAAAGACAAAACTGTGCAGTTGTACTGATATTTAAAGTCCAAAAACTTTCTGAAGATAAAAAGGAGACTTGAATCTATCTTAAATCTATAAATTGGAAGAGCCTATCAAGTATCTGGGGAAATTAACCCAAAAAGACCTATGTGGAGATATATTCTCAAAAAAGCATTAGACTTTGAAGAAAAGGAAGAAAAAATTCTCAAGGACTCCTTGTGAAAAGATGGAGTAACATACGAGGGCAACAAGGGTTTGATGATCATCACACTTCTCAAAATAACATACAAAGCAAGGCCACAGTGGAACAGGATTAGCAGAAGATGTTAAAGTGACAACCATGGATACATGATGCTTCAAATGTCAAAGTTAGAAAATAGTTCAGTTTTAAAGATACACAACCTCAGGGAATTCTGCACCTTTGAGCCCTTGTTGAGGAATTTGTGAGAGAATGCACTTCAGTTAGCCAAGAAGTGACTGGGGGAACTTCAACAAGGTGACCGAGGGCAAGCATTGCATATTTTGTTTGCAGATCTGAGACTAACGTGGGGGGAGAGACCAGGATGGGAGAGAAGAAACCGTCCCTGTAATCTTATGGGAAGCTCTTGGAGGTGGTTTTCTGTCTCAGTGTGGGTTCCTTAGAAGCTGATGCTAAGACAGAGTTTGGTGTTGGGATATTTCTGAAGGATTAATGCCTGTGGAAGGGAGGGGGCAGAAGCAAGATGGGGCAGAGGGAGAGGTCAGCTGTGTCCAGGTCTGCAGAGCCTTGGCCAGCACTCCAGGGAGCTTTGCAGGGAGCTTTGGAGTGTTTACGGCCCATCAGAACTGTCCAGTCTTGAGCTGGAATGGCTGGGCTCTTGCACCCTGTCTTCATCCACCCCTGGGAGTGGACTGCCCTTTGAAGGACACATTTTTGAGTGCGTGGCCGAGGAAGACCCTGCAGGAGCTGGCCGCTGGAGGCTATCCGCCCACCACTCTCTGCACCACCACTAGCTCGACTCAGTGCCCACCATACCTTTCCTTTTGGAGAGGCCTGTGGTCAATGTGATAATTTAGACCATTGCGGTAGACCTCTGTTCTCTGGTGAGTTCCCAGAATCTTCTGAACCTCCTCTCCACATTTGGAGAGCTCTCTCTCTTGTGAATCCCGACTTTCCACAGAGAATACACAACAAAACCCCCAAACATACAGACCTCTCACCCTTTTATTACCAGCCTCTCTGGCTGTTCGGGGGCAGACATATGACTTCAGATCTGCCAGTTTGAGTGTGATCCCCGAGCAAGACTTGCATTCGGAAGTGAAATGTGAAAAAACAGGCCAGGCTGGAAATACCCATTCTGAGGGTGGGGTGGCTTCCGAGGCAGCTTTCTGATCACAGGAGAGCTGGGCGGTTCCGGCTGGTAGCCAGCCGCTCCTTTGTGAGGTGACTTCTGTAATGTGATTTCGCCTAAATCCTAGGACTGGGTCATAATCGAGTTCCCGGTTGCAATAAATGCCTGGAAAACCTGTAGAATGGATTCTGTCACAGGCAACTAAGAACCTGACACAGGCATAGAATGGATTGTGGGGGAAACAGCCTGGGGGCAGGGAGATTATAAAAGACACTGAGTGTAGTACAGGTGGGAACCGGTGAAGGCTTGAACTAGGAAGGACTTAGTGGAGGAGCATAAGGGTGGGTTCAAGGAGAGTATGGAAGAAGGAATGCATTGCATTTCGTGTTGGTTAGAATAAGGAAATGAAGGGAGAAAAGTCAGGCAGCATTCAGTGTTTCCTCTGGGGAGATGGATTTGGGTGTGACAGGAATGTTTGGGTATATGTGGATGATAGGGAGACAGACATGCTTCTCAATTTTTACCCTCCCATGTGTTGGGTTTCTTATATGCTTATAATATTTTCATGATTTTCAAAAAGATAGTTCTGAGGTTTGAGCCAGGAGGGTCGGAAAAATTGGGGTGTCCAGATACCAGATTTTGCTATGTGCATTATACCTGTTTGAACATGTTATTGTTTCTAGTCTGAGAAGTCACAAGCAGTCAAATGAGGGAAGGCGGCATAAAGTTAGAAAATTAGGTAGCTTTTACATTTGAATCCTAAGTTCAGAACTTGAGCACAGTTATTCTGAGTTTCGGCTGTGTAGCAAACGATGTGCTAGGTTCCGTAAATGTTTTCTCATTTAGTGCTTTCTTCTCACCTCTGTATTGTAAGTAATGGCATTCACTAAATAAACTCCTGGTATACATTGATTAAAGATGTATCTCATAGGTTTCCTTGAATTGAGGGATGTGATTTAGTGTTTGCTTTAAACGGCTTCCTTTAAATAAAAAAAGATGGTACATTTTTATCTGTGTAGAACTCTTGTCACTATAATGCTTTTTAAATTATTAATAATATATCTTAAAAATGAAAATAGTTTAACCTTGGGTTAATCTACAAGTCAGGAATATACATCACCCTTCCACAATTAACAATGAATTTTAATATTTACGTATTAATTAGTTTAGTGATTCTCAACCCTGGCCACACTTTAGAATCACCTGGGGAGTTAAAAAAAATAACAACAAAAAACTGGTGCTACTGGCCCCACCCTAAAGTAATTGAATCAGAATATGGGCAGCCAAAGTTGACACTGCTGCATCAGGATTGCTTTTGTAATAGCCCAGCGGCTGCTTTCATGGTGCCCTGGTTTTGATCTTGCTCCCTGGAATATGATCTGTCAGGAAGAGGACGACAATGTTCATTTTGCAGAAGGCTAAATTTTCATTTTTAGATGAAAGCACGTCTGATGATGTGAACGGGTATGAAACACTCATCCCTATGTTATAATTTTGATACCTGACTCTCATTTGTCAAAGAATATGTGTATGAGACAGCCCAAATATTCTTTTAAGTTAAACTCTTTTATTGAAGTATAGTCAGTTATAATGTGTCAGTTTCTAATGTACCACGTAATGTCCCAGTCATGTATAATTATACATATCTTCATTTTCATATTCCTTTGCATTAAAGGTTATTACAAGATACTGAATACAGTTCCCTGTGCTATACAGAAGAGATTTGTTTTTTATTTATTTTTATATATAGTGATTAACATTTGCAAATCTCAAACTCCCAAATTTATCCCTACCCACCCCCCTTTCCCCTGGTAACCATAAGATTGTTTATAATGTCTGCGAGTCTGTTTTTGTTTTGTAGATGAGTTCGTTAGTGTCCTCTTTTTTTCTTCTTCTTCTTTTTTTTTTTTTTTTAGATTCCACATATGAGTGATATCATATGGTATTTTTCTTTCTCTTTCTGGCTTACTTCACTTAGAATGACAATCTCCAGGTCCATCCATGTTGCTGCAAATGGCATTATTTTATTTTTTTATGGCTGAGTAGTATTCCATTGTATAAATATACTGCAGCTTCTTTATCCAATCATCTGTTGATGGACATTTAGGTTGCTTCCATATCTTGAAGACAGCCCACAATTGAATCAGATTTTGGATAGTTTTCTATTTTTTCAGTCTTTGTCCTGTTTTTCCCTATCATCCCTGTCTGGTTTTGAATTTAAGGTCTATCCACGCAGGAGTCTTAGAGCCTTCAGATCAAGAGGATGCACTCCTGGGGCAACTTTGAAGCCTTTCTGAGGGACCTATGTACAAAGGGAATCAATTTCGGATTCTTAGATCTTGGGTGTTATCAGTCCGAATATTGACCTGCCCCAGGAAATGCCTGTGGCCCAGGTGGCCTGCTGACTCTCCTTGTAAAATTACCACTCTTTACAGGGAAGGCACACCTCTCATCTACCCCTGGTCATCAGGGTGCCAAGAAAAGAGGTAATTAAAAAACTGGTGTGGCTGCTGAGACAGGGAATGACTCAAAGGACTAGGTAAATGGTCCTTTGCAAATGAATTTCCCATTCTTTACTTGCAGTAAAATTGAAAGAAGACTTCGTTGAGTGGTCAACTGAGAGATTATGAAATATTATTTTAAATTATTTATTAAATAATTAATATTTATGATATTAAGTTATCAAATAATGAATATTTATTATATTAAATAGTAATTAAATATTATTATTCTTTGCTAGAAAAATCTTCTATTTCCATCCACCTGTTTATGTGAGCATATTTTCTCAGTGCCTACATCTATAAGAACTAAACATAATAATAGCTTTCATGTGGAATCTTGTCTTATTCCAGTAATAAGTAATAATCTTCAACAAGGAATGACTAATGGGAGGGAAAGGACCGTCCATGTCATTAAGATATACGTTTCCAGTAAAATTTTACTTAGAATACTTTATAATATTTCTTTGGTCAGTTTTGTTTTTATGATACTATTATATTTATTATTATTGTTGTTTTTAATGGAGGCACTGGGAACTGAACCCAGGACCTCATGCAAGCTAAACATGTGTTCTACCACTGAGCTATACCCTCCCCCCCATCTAATTGTATTTAATTCAATTTGGAAGAAACTTTTAACACTGATTTTAATGGTTAAATCCATAAATCTCAATTTGTTTACAGATTTTTGAGGTATGATGGATTTGCAAGCATAGGAGGCTGTTAGGATGGGATCCTGTGCGGAGAGTGGAATGGAAAGATGAAGTCAAGAAGAAAGGGAAATGATGTACAATTTCCAACTCTTAAGGAGTTTATTCATGTATTTTTTTAAAATGAAGGTTGGTGTGTGGGAAATGGCGATGGAACTTAAACTAGAATAGATATGTTTAAAAGCGATATAATAAATAATTTTATTTAAAAATCATTGTTTACAATATGCCAGAAAGCATAGGCTTTGCAACCATTTAAAATTACAGTGTGAGATTTTGCATGTTAACTTAAAAATGCATGGAGTACATAGTTTTTCCAAATCCGCTTTTGGATTATGCGGACAGAAATGTGAAGGCCTGTTGTGGGGGCGGGGATGGGGAGGAAGACAGGGTCATTTACTTTTTTTCCTTCATTAAAATAGCTGGAAGGATGATACACTTGGATATTTTTAAGCCTCTCAGCAATATTTGAACAAAAAAAGGATAGCTGCCAAATTTTATTATGGTGTCCAAAAATGCACACCCTTTTTTTTTTTTTTTCCTAAGATGACTTAACTTTTCCAGGCCCACTCTGTCTGAGCCTTTGTCGATAACATTCCTGTCATCTCCCTGTCTTCTGCCTTCCTCCTGCGCTCTTCCGTTTGAGATACGCAGGCCCCTTTGTGTTATCAGTAGACGGTGGTTGGGTTTTAACTCACCAGTTTGTCCTCCTCAGGTATGCCTTTATCTTTTGCTAATTTTCATTTTTATCTGCTGGTTTTAGTTACCAAGGAGTCTAGAGAGATTGGGAATGCCCGGAGAAGTAGATGGAGCCCTAGAGAAAGGCAGGATACACATGGTCGCCTGCTATTGCCAGCAAGCTGTTTGAGTTTACAGATCCTTTCTGTCCTGGGAGCGCACAGTGGGGCGCGGTCGGGGGTGGGGAGCTGGTGTCTGTCTTTCTTGCTGCCTTCACCTGAGCACGTTTATGCCCTTAGTGGAGGAAACTGTGAGATCTGACTACAGAAAACTTATTTCTGTTGCTTCTGGGTCTCCTCTGGGTAGGATAGGACCTCTCCTCTATCAGTTTTGAGTTGATAGTTTTGAAAAGATATACTAACCAAAATATATTTAGCAAATGAGTAAACTGAAGATCGGAAAAGGGCAGAAAGAGTTCAGTTTGGTTTTTACACTTGGTGAGCAGATTAGGTCTTGGGAGGACAGGACAGGGATCCTTGTTTTCTTGTTGATTCTCTGAGCTCCAGCATGGAGGTTTCAGAGCAGTGCAGAAGCTGCCACGACACAGAAACATTTAATAAGAAATGTAACACTTGTGAACTTGGGCTCCGTTCAAACATGCCTTCCTGCTTCATTCTAGCTGCTGTATTAATGGGTGCATTTCCCATCTGGTTGGTAGCCAGTGTCTTTGTGTTGGCACTTGGAGAAGAGGAAAGGGCACACAGATGATATATTTGATTGTTGCGTGGTTTAAATGTCAGCACATTAAGATGTGCCCTTGTGAAAATGAATATGGCCCTTATAGATTTTAGCTGAAATTACCTCCGTGTTATATCATGCTAATACTTGCTAAGAATCATGCTAAAAACTTTCAACTTTTGACTTTTTTTTTTTTTTTTGTGCCTGGTGAGATTTAGGGCATGGTTGGGATTATAATGAAATTTATTAAATGCAAAACACTTAACTGATTTTTTTAAGATGTCAAGTCCCAGATAAGTCTCGCTCTCCCTGTCTCTCTCTCTCTTTTTTTTTCCCTCTTACTCTTACGGATTTCAAGTGATGCCTTTGAGCCACTGTTTTTTCAGGTACCACAGTTCTCCCTCAGGTGTGGCCTGGCACAGACTTTGGAAACAGAAACCTGGGTTTGAGACCTGGTTCAGCCCCTCACCCTGGGAAGGCTTGGTCAAGCAAACCCCTGCAGGCCTTGATTTCACTTCTGTAAAGCAGACTAATGTCCGTTTGCCACAGCTGCTGGGAAGGTTTAGTACACGTGCACATGAAGCTCGTGGTGTGGGCTCCACTCAGTAGCAAACACTCCCCGACAGGACGGGAGGCTGTCGTCAAGCAAGTGCCTCGTGACTCTAGTACCTCAATGGCTTTGCCCTGGGCCAGTTTGTCTCAGCTCCTGTGATGCTTAAACAATGAGAAACGAGTCAAGAATGTGTAGTGAGTGACGTAAGTAGGAGGACATGTTTCCATTTTCAAAATGGAAATCATTTTTTCATTTAAATGCTTAAGAGATCGTAAAGCTAGTTTTTGAGTGCCTGCTTTGTGCTCGACACTTTAAAGCCCTTTACAAATGGAATCTCATTCAATCCTCCGGAAAAACTGTGAGCTGGATACCATTAAGGTGGGTGGAATTACCATCCCCATTTTATAATAGGAAACTAAAGTTACAGTTAATACTCACTCAAGCTTGCTCAGCTGGGAGGTGTAATGCCTGTTAATTTTTTTTTTAGAAAATACCGTAAAATATAAAGAAGAAAATTTAAGCCACCTTTACGGAAAGAGTTACTGTATTTTAAAAAACAGCAGCTTTATTGAGATTTAATTCACAGTTCACACAATCCCACATGCATGCACCCTGTGTAGGTGCCCAGTCCAGTGGTTTTTAGTATATTAGCAGCTGTGTAGTCATCACCACCATCTAATTTTACTTTTATTATTTTATTTTTATTTTTATTTTTTAAACTTTTTTTTAATGAGTTATAGTCATTTTGCACCACCATCTAATTTTAGAACATTTTCGTCACCCTCAGAAGAAACCTCACACCCATTTGCAGTCACTTCCCATCCTTTCACTCCAGTCGCTGACAACCACCAGTTTACTTTCTGTCTCTCTGGGCTTGTCTGCTCTGAATATTTTATATAAAGGGAATCATGCAATATGTGGTCAGTCTTTTGCGACTGGCTCCTTTCATTTGACATAATGTTTTCAAAGTTTACCACATGGTAGCATGCATCAGTATTTCCTTCCTTTGTATTACCAAATAACGTGCCCTTGTGTGGATATACCACATGTCTATCCATTCATCAATCTCTGTACTTTTGAGATGTTTCCATTTTGGGGCTGTTATGAATAATGCTGCTGTGAACATCGGTGTGCAGGTTTTTGTGTGGACATATGTTTTTAATTCTGTTAGGGATATATATCTCAGTGTGGATTTGCTGGTTCCTATGGTAACTCGATGTGCAACATTTTGAGGAACTGCTGAGCTGTTTTCCAAAGTGTCTGGACCATTTTATATTCCGACCAGCAGTGAATGAGGGTTCAGATTTCTTTACACCCTCATCAGCACTTACTAGCTGACTTTTTGATTATAGCTGTGCTAGTGGGTATGAAGTTTCTCATTGTGGTTTGGATTTGCATTTCTTTAATGACTAGTCATGTTGAGCATCTTTTTATGTGCTTATTGGCCACCTGTATGTATTCTTTGGAGAAATGGCTATTCAGTTCCTTTGTCCATTTTTAATTGGGTTAATTGTATCTGTTGTTGAGTTGTATACTGAAAGTTTTTAATGTATCCTACCAGAACTTTTTTCTGTTAAATAGTGTATTGTTTTTACTGTACATTTTAATTTTTTTAATTAAAAAATTTTATTGAAGTACAGTCAGTTATAATGTGTCAGTTTCTGGTGTGCAGCACAATGTCCCAGTCATGCATATACATACATATATTCATTTTCATGTTTTTTTCATTAAAAGTTATTACAAGATATTGAACATAGCTCCCTTTGCTATACAGAGGAAACTGTTTTTACTGTATATTTTTAAATAAGATTTTTTGACACATATAACCTTGTAACTTGATTTTTTCCCTTTTTTCCAGCTTTACTGAGATATAATTTGACATACATCACTGTGTAAGTTTAAGGTGTACAGTGTAGTGAGTTGACTTACATATATTGTGAAATGATTACTGCAAAAAGTTTAGTGAACATCCATGTTGAATTGATACAATAAAAAGAAAAAGCAAAACATGAAAAAATTTTTTTCCTTGTGTTAAGAACTCTTAGGATTCACTCTCTCAACAACTTTTCTGTATATCCTACAGTAGCGCTAACTGTAGTCATCATGTTTTACGTTACGTCCCTGGTACTTATTTATCTCATAACTGAAAGTTTATACCTTTTGACACTTGCCTCCAATTCCCCCTTCCTTCATCTGCCACCTCTGGTAACCACATGTCTGATCTCTTTTTCTGCAAGTTTTTGATTTTTAGATTCCACACATAAATGAGATCATACACTATTTATCTTTCTCTGTCTGACTTATTTCACTTAGCACAATGCCCTTAAGGTCCATCCATGTTGTTGCAAATAGCAGAATTTCGTTGTGTGTGTTTTTTTTAATGACTGAGTAATATCCAATTGTACATATATACCACATCTTCTTTATCCATTCATCCATTCGTGGACACTTAGGCTGCTTCTGTGTCCTGGCTGTTGTAAATAATGCTGCTCTGAACACGGGGGTGCAGATATTTTTTTCAAGTTATTGTAGCTTGGTTTTTAAACTTAATTTATTCTGACCATCGCTTCTCATGTTTGCTTTGTAGTACATTATATAAATGTTCCATAATTTAAAGTCTAATACTTTATGTGATTTATTTAAAAGGGAAAAAGAAAAAAAAACCCTCATTTGCATCTGCATCTTTGAACAGTTACTTCTTTAGGAAGCATTCCGAGAACTGGAATTACTGGGTCAAAAAGTGGGCATGTGTTAAAGCCTTTGAAAAATATTCCCAAATTGCCCTCCTGAAAGGTGGTTCTGAGTTTTAGTCTCATGCCAGGGTTTTAGGGCTGCTGTTTGCCCACAGACTTCCCAGCACTGAGCCACCAGCATTTTGTTAATCTTTGTAATTTCAATCTAAGAGCCCCAATTGGTGTTACGTACCCTTTTTTCACGTTCATTTATTAATGAAAGTGATTGATATTGTTTCCCACCACTGGACTTGTTTCCTGAGCCTGGAGATTACCTCCCACGCCTCCTCCAGGTCATCTCTGCCTGGACAGCCCTCATCTAGGAAGTGTCTCCTACCCGCCCCAACCTGCTCAGACACAGACACGCTCAGACTCTGTTTCACGGGTCCTTCCCAAGGCCCTGGGAGGGAGCCTAGGAGTGTGTTCACACGGTTATGTTTTTATTAAATTTTCAGAAGTAAAATATATTGTGTATTTTTTTCCCCCCTTAAACAACCCCTCCCCACCCCAAGCAATAAGTTTCAAGCCCCACAAGGACAGATCTGCCCTTGCCAGGGACGTGTTGGGTGCTCAGTACAAAACGGAATTGAATGAAACTCATGGAGTGTAGGGCTCAGTAGCTTTTCTAGCATTTAGGCGAGGAACCTTTTGTTCACCTGACACTTGGTTCCGTGGGCTCATGAAGAATATGGTAGCAATGAAAGAGATGCTCTTGGAAGGTTTTTAACAGTTAAGGTTTTTAAGTTATTTTCTGGGCAGTATGTGTGTTTATGCAATTGTGTGTTCCCAAACTTTGTTACCCAGAAGTTGAAAGTCTGTTTTGGCACATGCCTGATTTCCTGTGATAACCTAGTTAAATTACCCAGTGCGCTTACAGCTGCTGCTGCTGCTGCTTTGTTTTTTTAAGACTCACTCTGTGATTCACCTCTTTTAAACTTTATATGGAGTTAGGAGTCTTTTGGGACCCTACTTTAATGTCTTGAGAATTTGCCCGACTTGAGTGATGAGGTTTCAAGGTGATTTGTGTACCTCACTAGTTTTCTTCCTAAACTTATTTCGAGTGTGTATTTAATAACGGGGCGAAAAGAACCTACGAAGCCTTTTGTTGAGCAGAACATTTCTGAACAGGGCGCACACACAGGACGGTCACTTGACTCCAGCCTGGGCTGAGTTTAGAACTGAGGCAAGTCAGCAGGTGTTTGAGTTCTTACACGTTTCCCCCGAACGTGCTCTGCCCTGTGACGGTAGGGTTGACCACTTAATGTAGAAATGTCATTTCCTGAGCAACTCTGGATAGCCCTGTTGGATGCTCCTGAGTATTTCAAAAGGCAATGTTTTGGGTGTCAGAGAAAGCTGTGGCAGCCAGGGGGTGAGGCAGGGCATCCAGGAGCAGATCCCAAGAGGATGCAGAACCAGACGCGGCTGAGCCCAGGGTCGAGGTCTGTGAAAATAAGCAGCATGTGCCATTAGCTGAGCAACTGTTACTGGCCTAGAAAAGCTTGAAAACACAGTGAAGAACTTAGCTTTGTCTCAGCATTAGCTCATCCTGCAGGGAAAGCGTGTGTGACGCCGCGTGTGTGATGTTGCGGGGTGGGGGGCGGGCTAGACTCGCGAGATTCTGGTGTTGTGACGCTTGGAAAGGCAGAATTGGGTTGTTATTGAGAAACTTAATATTGATTCAAATCATGGGTGATAGTTTCAAAAAATTAAGGCAGACTTTAGTATCGGTTAGTATAGGTTTCCTGTAAAACTCAGTGCCTGTCTGGGGGCCCAGACTCTCTTCGCAGTATCCTGAGGGTAGGTCAGAGCCAGTGTTCAGCTTTTGGATGGAATCTGAGACTCCGGCGGACACAGTGCTGGTCATTTAGGCATTGACTGGTGGGTCTTTCCCTTGTCTGTTTGCTCCACATGAGGGCAGCCACCTGGGAATCCTAGTTGTTGGGGTCCTACAGACATTGGTTCACTTGCTGTACTTTAAACTTTTGACCACCTTTCTGTCTGCCCTGTGATCAGTTTATAGTCTTTATGTGCAGTACGTTTCTGCCCGCCCTCCTGGAGGGGTGATACTCTCTTGTGTGAGGGGCTTGTCAAGTGGGTGAGTTGGCCTTGGGCATTCAGAGTGGATGGGATCGGGTGGCGGCAGGCGATACTTTGTGTTCTTTGCTTAGAGATTTGGTTGAGAAAGCTCTCTGGGATTTCGACAACACTTGTCCTGATGTCATATGTAAATATTATCTTTCTGAGTTGCTTGCTTGGGGCCAAGCTTTCAAGGAAAGTTGCTGAAGTGACAAAAGCTGTGATAGAAAATTTGGTAGTGGCCCAGCGTACTTAGTTTTGAAGTTGAAGACTTTGGACCCAAACCCAAATGGATCGTAGGTCTCCCACTTTTATCCTTGCCATGGGGGCTATGAAGTTGTACTCAAACCTCAGATGACATTGACATCAAAGCAGAGAGAAACTAGGATAAAAGCAGGGAGACACTTAATTGCTGTGGGAGGAGTTTGAACATCTTTACCTATTGGCCAACACGTTTTGAATACGGACTGTGAGCAATTTGAAACTTGAATTCTTGGGTCTGCATTAGAGGGAAACAGTGGCAAATGTAATTTTAGAGCAGGTACATGAATTTAGTGCATATATGACTTGGCCAATTGTAGCAGCAAGGACAAAGAAAAATGGTCCTTAAGGCGGTCGGATAAATTGGTGCCCTCTTCTTGGTCTGCATCAGAGCCAAGTGGCTTCTTAGGCTTTGAGGCAGAAATTCACTGAGTCTCTAGGAAGATGGCCTCTTGGCTTCTTAGGCTTTGAGGCAGAAATTCACTGAGTCTCTAGGAAGATGGCCTCTTGGCTCTTGTCACACTCTTCTTTCACACAAGGACTCTTTGAAAAACTGCTCTACCAAGGGTCTGCTGGGTGTAAGAAACAGGGTTGGATGCCGTGGAGGACAGGAAAGCTGACAGCCCTCGCTCGACCACAGGGAATTTACAGTGATGCATGTGAAAACAAAACTGGCAGGGTGAAGCCCAGGACAGAAATGCCACGTGAGGGATGCAGGGACCTCCCGGCCCTGGACAGCCATGCCCTTTTCTTCCTCTGATCTGACTTAGGGGGTGGGGGTCTCTGGAGGCTTTGAACATCCGTGGTCCATCTTCTTGGGTGCTGATTTTACTTAAGATTTGGGAGATTTTTTAAAAAAATTCTTAAACCGCAAAGCTAGAGTGCTTAGTTTGTATCTTAAGAATAGACAATGAGCCTTTAATTATTTTTCACATTTTAGGCAGGAAGCTGGGGAGGCCCCGGGCCCCCGGAGCAGCTTAGTGTCGTGTATCGGGCGCTGAGGCGGGGAGGTGGAGAAGCAGTGGCTCGAGCTCGGGAAGGCAGACCTCTCCTTTCCCTATTGACTGGCTGGGCTGGGTCAGGAGCCCTTTGAGTTACACGTGGGGCCTGGGATTCGTGCTTGAGTTGGGTTAATGATCACAGGTAAAGACCTGGAGCATGACTTAGTTTCTCTTTGGAGCCAGTTAATGGGAAGCCCTGAGCAACCTTCCACGGGATGGTTGTAGCTTCTGCTTTTTCTGTTGAGGTCTTTGTACGCAGCAGTTCAGTGGCGCCCTGAGGTTGTAGAGCAGGTGGCCCACGTGGGTGGGCTGCAGGAATGGGTGGGTGGAGGGACTTGCAGTCCTGTCCCCACTCTGCCCCCAGGGAAGCCAGTGCCCTGTGTGTGTGTGAGGACGGGTCAGGGGAACCCCGAGCTGGGACACACACAGGCTTCAGCCACTGTCAGCGGTGTCCTCTTGGGCCTTGTCTCTTCATGTGTAGACTGGGGACGATACCCACTCTTCCGGGGTGGCCATGGAGCCAACTTGTATCGGGTGAATCTGTGTTAGGTATTTGGCTAATTGTGGTGGTTGTGTTCGGGGTAATGGTGCTGATATCATTGGAAGGGAAAGGGGTGGCTGTTTGTCCCAGGAAAATTCTGGGCCCTGGCTTTCCAGGCAGGAGTGTCTCAGTACACATTTCCGTCCTTGACGTGGTGGTTAGGAAGGAGACAGTCTGTGCATCCCCCAAGAAAAATACGTCTTGTTAAATACAGATGGACCGTAGTTTAGATATGATACGTTCCGAAAGACTGCTCTTTTAAAACATTAATTTATTTTAATTGTGATATATATATAATATACAATTTACCATTTTAACCACTTTTGAGTATACAGTTTAGTGGCATTAAATACATTCATGCTGTGCGACCATCACCACCGTCCATCCACAGAACTCTTTTCATCTTGCGAAGCTGCAGCTCTGTACTTTTTACATACCAGCTCCATTCCTGGTCCCCCAGCCCCTGACAGCGACACTTCTGCTTCCTGCTACCATGAGCATGACCACCCTCAGCACCTCGTGTAAGTGGAAGCATCACAGCGTTTGTCCTTCGGGGACTGGCTTATTTCACTGAGCATCATGTCCTCGAGGTTCTTCCCGGTTGGAGCCTGTGTGGCCTCTGTTTTGCTGCTGTTCTTTGTTTTATTTCTTATTCTTGTTACAGAAGAGATACGTGTTAATTTCACAGTCTTTCAACAACGTAGAGAAGGAGGCAGACACTCCAGAACGCTCCTGCTGAACATAACCCCTGCTAGTCTGGTGTCCGCTTCTCCGGAGGCTGCGTCTCAGAGCAGAATGGCTTAGAGTAGAATTGCATGTACACCGGGGCCTCGGCCTCCCCTCTGGATGTGAGGGAACTGTGGGATCTGAGTCGTGAAGACAGTGGGGACTCAAGCGTGAGTCAGTCTGGGGCTGTGGTGGGGGAGCTGGGAGAGACCGTGGAACAGAGAAGTGGGAACCCTTAACCGCCTTTTATGAAATGGGACATTCTCATCTTTGAAGCTTCAGCTTGTGGCTTTTGAGTTCCTGTTGTGTGCCCTTTAATTTCAACTTTCTAAGTTCCTAAGGGTGTAGTAAATAGGTGTGTTGGCTTTCATTATGTGCAAATATTAGGAGGCCTCAGAAGGATGGGCTCTTTCCTTCGGGGGATGGGCGATGGTGGGTGGTGGGCTGGGATGGAGGCCATGTGCTGGGCATCAGGCGAGGCAGGCTGGAAGCAAAGGAAGATTCAGGGCCAAGAAGGTCCAGGGTGGAGCTTTCAAGAAGACTGGCCCCTCCCCCTGCCACTGGCTCCTTCTGAGAGTATTCTGCTCTCTGCCTGCCTGACTCTCTGGCCTGTGCCTTCACCCTGCTAGATGAAGTTCTCTCAGAGTAAGGTCCTTCTGTTTTTAATTTTTGCAGCCCCAGCACGTCACTGGGGTGCCTTTTAGTAGATGTTTCTGGAATGAGTCGAGAGCTTGCCTAGAAGGTGGCCGTTCCCAGCTCTCAGAGTTCGCCACGCCTGTTTCCATCCGCCCCTCAATTTTTCCATTCTTTACTTTCACTCTGGTCCTTACACCCCAACCCGCAGGGCCTCCCCATCCTCCCACTCCTACCTCCCACGGACCACTTTCAGCTCTGGGTTGGCCTGAGGCCCTGCCTCTAGTTGCCTTTGGTGATTCGGAAAAGTCAGAGGAAATCCCCGTGGCCTTTGCCTGGGCCGGAGGGCTCCTGGGTTTTCCCTTAGCCCACTCTTGAGTACTCGGTGGTTCGGCTTTACAGGACTTCAGGATTGCGTAGGTTTTTGTGGCTTTGTCTATTCACTTAACTATCATGTAATATCTGTATGGTACTGTGTTTTCTTTGGTCTTAAAAAAAAAATTGAAGAACATTTGTGCCTATAGGATGACCTGTATTTTTCGCTTTGGACATTTGTTGTGTCTTTACCATTTCACTTTAAAATAAGACCCAGAATAGAGTTTCCTGTGAAGGTAAAGTCCCATGTGTTATGTCAGACATCAGCAAACCACGTTCATGAAAACAGTCAGGATTACGATGCTTTTTAAGTAGAAGTATTTGTGAAATTTAGGGATTTCCTAAAGTTTATCTCCATTACTATCTGCTGAATGGGATTCCTTCTGTGAGACGTGAGGTTAGGCAGTTCGCCTGAGGCTGGAGAAGGGGGCAGATGTCTCAGGAATGAGATGGAGAGGGGAGAGAGGCATAATAGTAGACAAAAAATTAAACTTTTAAAAGAAAGCATCACTGCATTGTGTGCGATGAGACTAGATCAGACACAAAGCCCGAAGGTAAGACTTGGGGTAAAAAAGAAGGGAAAGTCTTTGAGGAAGAGGAACTGAGGTTCAGAAATGCATTAAGGCTAACATTTGCACAGTTGGGTGGCTGTTTTGGAGGAGGTGCTGAGGGGAGCAGTCAGAAAGGAGGTTGCGTGCTTCTAGCTAACCTCAGGTTTTGCTGTTGAATTTTCCTGTGCTCTTTACTGATGGGATTGTAGGAAATAGCCTGCAGTTAGCTCGTGTTAAAATTAAAATGAATGTCCGAATGGAAACCACACCCAGAAAAGAAGCTATCACCCTCACCGTGCAGTCAGCCTCATAGATTTTACAGAAAGTTTTTTTTGTTTTTCACCCGGGGTCAGGGTGATACCTGGGATTCCAGCCAATCAACAGAGGCCGCAGGCAGTCAGGCAAGGGAGGCCATCCTAGGGGAACATCAGCCCCGCCCTTACTTCTCAGAGTTTTCTCACTGCATTTCTCATTACGAAAGTCATGTTTGGTGTAGCAAGATGAGCTAATTCAGTAAAGGCCAACTGGGATCGGGGCTGCCCTGGTCCCACTCTCCTCACTGAGGCTGTTTGACCAGCACACCTCACTCTGCGTGTGCAAGGCTGGCTTCCTCTCCCATCTTTCTTTAAGTCACTTCTGTTTGACTTTTTCGTTCTCTCCTGCAGAAAGTCAAAGGGGGAATTGGGCCACTGGCCGTGTGTGCTAGGTAGCCCTTCACAAAGCTCTGCACCCTGAGAGCTCCCTTCCGGTGCACGTGGTTTGGGGAAGGGCCAGGGAGGAGGGGATGGCCAGGAGCCATGGCTACTTGGGACCGGCAGACCACGTCTTCTCCTAACACTTTGTAAATTTTAAAAACACCAGAAAGAAAGGTAGCTCATCACAGGCACAGAAATATATAATTTTTAATGGTGGACACTGCTGGCAGGTAAAGTGTGTCACAGGGAAGTCATACATTTGTTTGTTCTGTGTGTTGTTTTGGAGACAGCTTATATAATAGCTGTCTATGCTTTTTGTCTGTTTTCAGGGACTCTGGTGAAGAAGGTAAACTTATCTAGTAGCACATGATTGGTTGGTAGGAGACCTGGGTTTCTCACGTGGCTTCTAGCTCATCCCTGACCATGGGGAGGTGGTCCTCTGGGCTTCCACTTCCTGGCCTGCTGATGCTATGGTCTATAAGGTCACGGCTAACACAGAAGCTCAGGGTTATGGCTTGAGTTTATTGCTTTATATTAATTATTTAGAGGACTTGTCACTGGGTCTTAGGTTTTGTGCAGCATTGTCACTGCTGTTTGTTTGGTGCCTTTAGCTAGAACGTATGTAGCCCTTTGATTTTACAGTGTTAGTGTTGTAGTTCCTATGGCAAGATCTGATTGGCTTTCTGTGCTGGCTTCTAGGAGGTACTGTGGTGGGGGGAGCGGGGACTGTCTCTGGGGAAGGATGCCTCCCCTTGAAGACCGCACTGCCTGGGTGGTGCTGCCCCCTGACGGTGCTGAGGGTGTGGCCGGCACTCTGTCCAGTACCGACAGGTGACCCGCTCCTGCCCGAGTGTTAGCCTTTCCTGCCTTAGTGGACCACCTTGCCTTTGTTTTTCCTTCCTTCCATCTTTTTGGTACCATAGTTTTACAACATGGGAGGCTTCGTTGATTTCTGGTCCTGTGTGTTTCGAGTGTTGGCCACACTGGTTGTGTGAGCAGCTGCTCTCTCCCCTGGTCTGCCCCGAATTTCTCGGGCACGCAGTAGACCCCCGCCTGCCTGCGCCTGACGGGGCCCCCGCCGCTGACTTCTGTCTCTCCGACGCGGATAGCAGCGTGGAGCCAATGGGATTTCAGATCTGGGGGTGAAATAGTTTAACCTCCACTTACTTTCAGATTTTGACATTAGGTAATATAAAACAGGTGACAGCTTGCCTCTTTAAAGAGCAGGTTACTTGTAAAAATGTAAATTTACGAATCGACAGAACCCAGTGTATGAAAACAGGACGGAGAGTAAGCCGCTCTGGAGCTCCTGGCCGTTGGCATTGGTAGATCTGTGTGGGTTGGAAAACGTAAGTTATATATTTAGTGCATCCTTTTCCAGTTACTGGAGAAAACTATGTGGCATGTTTGAAAATACTGAAAAAAGAGAACTGGTTTTAAAAATAGAGTGTGCAGACTGGTTACAGTAATGCAGATAATCTATCCACCTGTGAACGTGCAGGGAGAAACCTCTGGGTTTAAAAACAAAACAGTTTAAAGCGATGAGAACAAGTGTCGGTTTAAAAGCAGGTAGAGGAAGGAAGGACTGACTTGAGAACGTGATGAAACAGCTTTCTCACTTCCATTTCCTCCTACCTTCCTCCCTTTACTTTCTTGAAAATATTGGTCTCTCCTCTTGGGGGTGCCCATCCTAGGCCTGTCTCCTAGTGTTTGTTTCAGGAAGGCAGTTACAACATGTGACAACCTCAGTTTTAATATTTTTTATTTATTCATCATCATGTAATTTAATGATTTTATTTGGACCGGGTGGAGGGGGAGGTAATCAGATTTATTTATTTTTAGAGGAGGTACTGGGGATTGAACCCAGGGCCTCTTGCATGCTAAGCATGCGCTCTACCACTTGAGCTACACCCTCCCCTGAGGGCTTCAGTTTTAGAGTTTCTAGTAGGAAAGAGCACTGGGAGAAAGGGGCTTGGTCTGGGTGGGGAGCATGCGGGCTGGAGATAGGGTGGACTCTGGAACATCACATGGGCCTGGCTTCTTATCTGGCTTGTATGCTGTAGGTGATGTGAGGCGCTGCAGTTTTGCTCTGTTTCTGTGGGGCACCTTTCTACTTAGTCTGATCTGGGAGGCTTGTGTCCTCTGGATTAAGTAAGGAAGGGAGGGTCCTGGGAGGTGAGGAAGGCCCTTCCATCGCCTTTCCCCTCCTTGTCCAGAGGGCTCCGGAGACCATTCATCAGTTGTCAGTTCCATGATTATTGGTGATTTCCAGGATATTTTGTGATTAATTTTATCCTGATGAGAAATTACACTGAATTCCGTGTCCATAAACGCTGACTCTCACCCGTACAAGATGGAAATGTTCCATTCCACGTAGGGTTGGTGGTACTGGCAGTAGTAGAAGAAATGATGTGATTACTTTGAACTTTCTGTTTGAAGAAATTGCATGCTTCTAAAATGTGGTAGATGGGATGGAATCCTTTTACAAAAGAAATGAAAGTAAAATTTCCACTTAAATGAGCAAACGTTTGCAGGCGTGTGTCTTCCACCCCCTCAAGCCCACCTTGAAGAGAAACTCAGTGTATGTTTCCACTTACCGGAAGTATGTCAAGTCAGAGACCTGTGTGGACTCCTTATTTAGAAGCAGGCGCTTCTGCTTTGGAAGGGAGTGGGTTGAAAGAAGTAGAAAAACCAATGAGAAGAGAAGACTGAGTGGGAGAGAATCTTAATGCAGGTACAAATGTGATGCCAAATTAATCTAGGAGTAAAAGTAGTTTATTCACAGGACAAGACAAATTAAGAAATTAACATGCACCTCTGTAACACATGTTGTGTTCTCTGGTCAGCTCCTTGTGATGGAAATGATTCCATTTGCTCGAGAGACCTCTCCTCCCTCCCCACCCCATCTGGGTAACTGTGGGAGAGTTTTCGGATTTGACATATGCCTGCGTTTAGAAGTCACACGGTGTATTGAATTAAGTAAGATCTGATTGCAGAAATGGACTCTGTGGGCTGTTACACAAGATGTTACCATATGTTGGTTTCACGAGACCTCACACACGCTTTAAGAGAAGAACCACTGACATTATTTCAAACCTGAGTGGTTCATAGTTCATACTGGTGTCAGATGTCCTGTTCGCAACACCTAGATTTCTTGCTGTTTCTGCTGTTCTTTTTTTCTCAGGTCTCTGCTGCTGCTCTGAGAATACCAACTTCTTGTTTGTGGTCAGGGGCTTTCATGCATTTTCAGGATCTCATGCTGTGTTGGACGTATAGTCCAGAAAACAGTGTGTAAGAAGTGCTGGTTGACTTTGGGCAGATCTTGATCATGCTGATCTAATGTTAGAGCTTCCAGGTGAAGGTGGTTTTAGGATAGCTTTAAAATTAACCTTATCTGTTCAGTTCAAATATCATTCATTTGGTGAATGACAATTTGGGGGCAAAGAATCAGTTTATTGGATGATACAAATCAGGACGCTAAAGATCTTTAAAAAAGTTTTTTTTAAATTGAAATATAGTCGATTTAAAATGTTGCGTTAATTTTAAAAGATCTCGACAGACTGCATTTTGCGCTGAATCAAAGAAGAAATTCAAAAGATACCTGAATGAGCATGGTCCCCACAGGAAGGGGAAATGCAGAGTAGAGAGGCCAGTGGCGGGGAGGAGACCGGAGGGGTTCGACTGCTTGGAGGCCACATGGGTGTGTGCCAGAGGCGAGGGCCTCTCATTACAGTAAGGCTGGCCTGCCGGACACGGTTTTGATGACTACTGTTCGGTGCAGCCGTTTCAGAAGCACGTTTAACTCACGGAAGTTCAACCTTTGGATCATGAAGGAGTGAGTGGGTCTTCCCGCCATGGGACTCCGTGGCTGGCTGGCGCAGGGCAGGCGGTGCTGGCCGAGGCAGTGTGCGGGTCCTGGGGTCTCAGCCCACAGGACGCCCCTGGCTGTGTGGGCCCAGGGCAGCCTCCTGAGGAGGGATGAGGGGGCGGTTCCCTGTTGCTCTGGGGCTCCTTCCTGGAGGCCCAGCACCAAGCCTGCCCCCTTGAACCCTCTCAGTGGTCTCATAAGCACCTAATTCCCTGTATTAAAATCCCTTTCTGCTGAAAGCAGCTAGCCTGCTCCCTGCAGCCTGACCCTTGCTGGGACTGAAGCATTTTATACTGGGAATGAGCTGCACTGGAGACATGTTATCACTGGGAGGGTCCCAGAGTGAACGCAGATAGATGGATCGATGGACCTGTGGTCCCCGGATGCACACACTCCTACTCCCCTCATGGGTGCAGGGGTGGTGGGGTTGCTTGAGGGAGTTATTCCCAAACACAGATTTCCAGGCTCTGTCCCCAGAAATTCTGATTCAGGAGGAACTGGTGGAGCCCTGGATCCATAGCTTTTTAAAATTTGTTTAAGTTCTTTTTTGGGGGGTAGTAATTAGGTTTCTTTATTTTTAGAGGAAGTACTGGGGATTGAACCCAGGACCTCGTGCATGCTGAGCATGCGCTCTATCACTTAAGCTATAGTTTTAAAAAGCTGCCCCTGGTTGTCCCTAAGATGTGGCCAGACTGGATACCAAGGGACTAAATCATTTCTTGACTCTAGGAGCTGATGCTCATGATTCTTTTTAAAAGGGAGGAAATGTTAGGAGCCATACATTTAAAAATTCCACTGCTGGGGGATTTACCTTTTCTTGGATTTAAAGGGATTAATTCTATAACTGCTGCCAGAATGTGGCAGTATTTCTAGTGTGCAGTGTACAAGGGTTTCCCTCTTTTGTTATTACTAGAGGAAAGGAATATATTTGGGAAGTGTTACTGAGTATAGAATGAAAATTGCGTTGTCTGTAATGAGAGTTAAAAATTTAACTGAATACTTGATATCCGGCGCTTTATTGTATAACTGTGGCATGTCACAGTGTCGTCCCCGCTTTCATTGTGTAAAGTACTGTTAGTGTAGTTTCTTATCTCTGTTTATAGTTAAAGGGAAGCCACAATGGAGGCTGTTTGAAATACGGAAATGACTCCTCAGAAGAGAGGTCAAGGGATTATTTGGAGAACCGGAGAGTTCAGAATCATTGAGCAGGACTGAAGTTCATTGTGCGCTGCAGGCCTGTGGTTTAAGGATCAGGGCTCACGCGTCCGTGGAGATTGATGGCAGTGGGAGGACCTGTCTTGGTGTCAACACTTGTGTCGCTCTTATTTGATCTCCTCCTTCTAAAAAAATAAAGCCCCAAACAGAAGCCCACAACCCCAGTTCTGATTTCTGCCCTTCTCATGCTTTTGTACCTTTTGGAAGGTACATACCAGTCTAACGCATGAAGTCAAAGGGCGCCTCCTTAATGGAAATGGATTTCGCCCTGGATGTTTGGAGTCCTCGTAGCAGCAGGGGTTATCTGTCAAGTGGGGCTCCACTGAGGGCCAGGCCTTCCTTCCCCTGCAGCTGCCAGGCTGCTTGAAATGAGGCGGAGTGGTTTTGCACTTGGATAACAGGCAGGAATTAACTGCAGCTTATTACAGAGTGCTGCATAATGACAGGGATGCAGCCCGCGCTCGGCAAGGGCATCTGCACACGGCATTTTCATTATGCATACGAGGGGTCTGTGTGCATAGAAAGGAAGCGGGCCTGGAGGGCTTCTGTGGGGACATGTCTGAGAAGACGCATCTGTAGAGACAGCCCTCTCTTCCCTTTCCTGCACTGCATCCTGACAGAGTGAATTAGGAGGCTGGCATGTGTACTTGCCTTTTTTTTTTTTCCTAAAAAAATCAGCTTTATGAGATATAATACGGATACCATGTAATTCACCCATGTAAAGTCTGCAGTTCGGTGCTTCTTAGTATATCTGCCAGGTTGTGCAGGATCACCACCATCTAATTTTAGAGCCTTTCTGTCCCTCCTGAAAGAAGCTGTGGTTCTTTTACGAAGAAAATCTAGTTTATACTTTTTAAGGGACACTTTTTTTTTCTTGGTGGGGATGCGGGTTACCTGAAGCCTGTTGCGAATCATCCTATTTCTCAGAAAGCGTTTGTTTTCAGACATCAGATGTATTTTCATGTTCCAAGGGCTACCAGCTTTCCTAATTTTTGGACCCAAGCTCATGAATTAGGTTTTAGTGACCAGGTTCATCTAACTACTGGTTGGGACCTTTTCAGCTTTGAGTGATGGATTCCAGTGGAAAGGAATTCATCAGTTCACATGACCTGGAAGAAGGAGGGCTGTCGGCTTCAGGAGGAAGCGGAGTCAGGGATTCTCTCTCCATCCCTTAGATCTTTTATCCCCATGTTGGTGACATTCACCCTCAAGATAGCGGGGGGACTGGGGGTGGGAGTGGGGGACAGTCTGCTCCCACCGGTGCTTGAACCCGGGATGCAGTTCAGGTAGCAGAAGCGAGGTCATCAGGTGCCGGACCTCACCTGAGCTGCCTGTTTTTGTGTACCTGCCGTTTGTAAATATTACAGACCTTGATTTATTTCTTCATTCTGGAATTGTGAATCCACACATTCAAGCAGTTGAACCATCTCAGGCATGTTGCAGTAACAGGTGCTGCTGACTGGGGTGGTCAGTCAGAGGATTTGAACCGGCTCGGGCCTGGGGGCTGCTTTCCAAAGAAAGACCCTCCCCAGGCAGGCGGCAGCAGACAGGGTCTCTTCTTATGGCTCTAACTTACTTTATCCACACGTTTCAGTGCCGTATTTTTCTCGATAGACTTAATAGCCTCTCCGTTTTTAATTTCTTAGTTTTCTCAGCATTTTTTAAACAACTGCAGCATTTGCGATTTAGCAAGTCACTCTATACCCTTGACATGACTAGACCTGACTTTTTTTAAGGTGAATAAAAAATATAACTTAACCTGACATTGGTTTTTAAAACTGTTCTATACATTGTTTATGACCCCTTTTTAAAAAAAAATTAGATTTGGTAAAGATTTATATTGAAACTTGGGAAACCTTTTTCCATGACATTTCCTGTGGTTTCTGATATATTACGGTGAGGCTGACTTTATACTGAATAACTGAAAAGATATTCTGAGGCCTGAATTGTGATTTTATAAATCCGTGACGCTAGTTGAGAAGTTTTTCTCCTATTCAGCAAATCGTATTGAGCCCCTGTTCTCTAAATGCTTGGGACACGTTGGCACACAAAATTGGCGCATGAGACCAAAATCCCCGTCCCAGTGGGGCTTATAATCTAATAAAATATGAGAAAGAGACAGCAAACCTCAGTATAATAAACAACTACAGTTTTGGACCAAATATGCCACACTGATGAGGGATGTTGAGGGTCGGGGAGTATATATGGGCGGGTGGGGAGGGCTATGTGGGAACTCTGGGAACAGAGTTCACAGAAAGGAATTTTCTGCTCAATTTTGTTGTGAACCTGAAACTGCTCTAAAAGAATAAACTCTATTTTAAAAAAGCGCAAAAAAAAAAAAAACCCCTACATTTTTGGATGTTTGAAGGTGTTATGTCGAATGGAGAAAGTTGAAAAATGGGGCAAGGAAAAAGAGGGTGAGGATTGTGGGCTGGGGGCTGTCATTCTAAGCAGACGGGGTGTCTAGGCTCGTTCAAAGGGTGAGATTTTACAAAGATTTGGAGGAGGTGAGGGAGTTCACCGTGGAAGAAGAATGTTCCAGACTAAACAGTAAGTGCGGAAGCCTTTAAAGAGGGAATTAATGCCTGGAGTGTTTAGAGCAGCGGGAGCTGACCAACTGTGTCCCAGGGAGGGGAGGGGACTGAAGGTGGTGGAGTCACTGGGGAGAGCGTGCTGTGGGGTTCACGTGAGACCTGTGAAATGGGGAGTCATAGCGGAGTTCTGAGCACAGCAGTGATGTGGTCTGAGTTAGGTTCAGGCAGGCCATCCTGGCTGCTGTTGACCTAAACTGTGAGGAAACCACGGGAGGCCACTGCAGTCAGTAGTCAAGAGATGGAGAGATGCTGGTACTACCCGGGCCAGGACGGAGGTGGGGAAGGTGGTGAGGGCCTGGGTGTGTTTTGAACGCAGAGCTCCCAAGCTCCCCAGTAGACTGATGTGGAATGCAAGGCAGAGAGCAGTCAAGGATGATTCCAAGGGTATTGGCTTCAGCAGCTGAAGGTGAAGAGTAAGGCGGGGTAAGGGGAAGAGTTTTGTTTTAAACTTTGTTTTTGAATGTCTTCTAGACTTCCCAGTAGACCTGTAGGAGTGCTGGAATTGGAGAGAGGGCTGGGCTCAAGATGTGGGATTTGAAGACTGTATCAGATCAGTGAGTGAACAGTTGTAGATGGGAAAGGAGGAAGCCGGGGGCTGGATGGAGCCCAGGGGTCTCTGTGGAGAGAGGTGGGGGAGGAGGAGCCCAGAGAGTCAGGGAAGTGGAGCAAAGTAACAAGACGTGTTTGGGAATTGAAAATTTTTTAAAAAATTGAAGTATAGTTATTTATAATGTTGTGTTAGTTTCTGGTGTACAGCGATTCAGGTATACATATATATAGTCTTAAATTTTTTTCCTTTTTTTGGCGGAGGGGAGAGAGAATTACGTTTTTATTTATTTTATTTTATTTATTTATCTAAAAAAATTTTTAAAGGAGGTACAGGGGATTGAACCCAGGACCCTATGCATACAAAGCACACACTTTACCACTGAGCTATAACCTCCCCCATATATGTATTATTTTTCATATTCTTTTTCATTATAGGTTATATAAGATATTGACTACAGTTTCTTGTGCTATACAGTAGAAAATTATTGTTTATTTATTTTATGTATAATAGTTTGTATCTGCTAATCCCAAACTCCTAAGTTATCCCTTCCCCTTTTCCCCTTTGGTAACCAGAAGTTTGTTTTCTATGTTTGTGAGTCTGTTTCTGTTTTATAAATAGGTTCATTTGTGTCATTTTTTTTAGGTTCCACATATAAGGGATATTATATGATATTTGTTTTTCTCTGTCTGGTTTACTTCACTTAGTATGATCATCTCCATGTGCATCCACGTTGCTGCAAATGGCATGATTCCATTCTTTTACCTTGAGGAGTAGTAGGAAATTGGAACTTTTGTTACCTTTTAAATAACTTATAAATGTGGAAATGTGTTACTTGAATCAATCAAAAGAAATAATTACAAGTTGTATGTAAGACGCATGTACCTTCCTCTTACTCTTGAGTTTTCTGAAGGCATATACCTCTGAAAAGTGTTAATATTTTCAAAGATATTGAACCACTTGATAGTTTCAGAAAATCGGCGGCGGGGTGGAGGGAAGCGCTACCGGGTCCCCCCCTCCCCCACTCCTAACATTGCCGGTCGGTGTTTTGGTAATTGCCTCCTCGCTTTCCTCTGTGTTTTTAGTTGTCATCGCGCTGCACATGCCTGTCTTGCTTCCCTGTATTTACTTGTTGGCAGCTTTCCCCCCACGTTGCTATTATTATCTTCACAACTAGGTCTTTACTGGAGAGCTCTACTTGTTTTGCAATCGCTGTTCACTGATAAAGCCTGACCCTTGCCTTGCCCTCCCTGCTCTGCTGGGCCCTGGAGCCGGGTCCGGCTTCACACTTGGTCTGAGAATGCGGGAAGGAGAGAGCGAAGTGCTGGACGAGCAAGACCCGAGCTGGCCTGGCCGGTGGGAGGGGAACCAGCCCGCAGGGCCGCACAAAGGGAGGGCGGGCCTGTGCCCAGGGGCTCCTTTCCTGGGCCCTAGTGACCTCGAGGCCATTCTTTCTTCCGTGACATCTTCAGTGATTACATTTCAGTGCCTCAAGGCTTTGAAAGAAAAATTACAATTTAAAAGGAAGACTCTTCATGCACTATTTGCATATGAGTGGCGTCTGTATAATTAAGAACAATTAAATTCTCTGGGCTGGATTGAAAGGGAGGCGCCTGCTACTCTTTCAAGTGGGGTGCACCTGGAGCCGGCGCTCTCTTGAAGTAGATAGGAGCCATTCTGCCCACCTCCCCAGCTCTACCCCCCTCCCCAATAAATGAAATTCTGAAAGATTCTTCAGCCTTGTCCTGATTTGCTTCTGTAGTCTTTCCTATTGAATGTGAATCTTTACTATTTTGCTTTGATGCTGGCCTAGAACTGACACGTTCCCTGCCCCCACCTCCCCCTGCCCTTTGCAAAGCTCTTTACATCCAAATTTCATTTAATCTCCTCACAGTGGACCCAGGGGGTGTTACCTTAATTTTACAGTAAACAGAAATTCTGGTTACATGGACATTAGATGATCTCAAGCATTCATCTGGCTCGTTGAGACTACCTTTGTGTATTGTTCTCTGATGGGGACCCAGTGACTCTAGGCCCTGGGACTCCAGCAGATTTCTTTCTTTCACTGCTATAACCCTCTTATCATCCTTGGACTCCTTTCTCCCGAGACTGACTAGGAAACTGGACCCAGTCTGGCCCCCTTTTTCCCCTTCTGATTTTGCAGAAACTCTGCACTTCATCACGGTGTGGAAGAACTTCGGATAGAGCAGGGAGACGGGCGTTTTCTATTGCAGGGTTCCCGCCCGCCACCCCCGGGGTGGGAGCTAGTGTGTGTCAATGACTGAGGAAGCTGCAGCAGTCTTCAAAGAGTAGAAGAACTTTTACTCCCCGCGCCCTCTCTGCAGTGGGGATGGTGTTAGGCTCTGACTGGCAAGGCCCCTTCTGGGACTTTATTCCTAGAAGTGGGGACAGTCACCTTTGTGTTCCTTCCAGCATCTTTTGTAGTTCTGCTGTGGTCACGTGGTCTGGGTTCCCCAAAGTGTGTGACAGAGGTCCTTGGGGTCCCTGGGTGGGACAGGTCCCTGCCTGTGAGGTTATGAGGCAGGACAGGATGCTAGGTTCTGAACAAGAAGGTAGTTTTTGTGTGCCCAGCTCTGAGGACATTTCTCACTTGGCACCAGCCTGTGACCAAAGCCACCACAGGCCACCAGCACAGTCGGTGGCTTTCCCCAGTGTCGGGCAGCGGAACCAGCCTTTCTTTACTCAACAGTTTTCTTTGTTTTACTGTCAGGTTTGGGTTCCTTTTATTGCTTTCACCACTTAGCCTTCTGGTTTATTGGGGAGCTCTGGTTCTGGACCACAGGAAAGGCTGGTGGTGCTGGAACTCACCTACCCGGAGCTGGCAGAGGCTGGGGGATGGTGCTGTTGTGTAGTGTGGGTTCTGCTGGGCAGTGGTCACTGGCAGTTTCTGGTGTTTGAAATGGGTGAGAGCTGTTTCAGTTAGTCTTAAGTTTTGAGGGAACGGAGTTACAAAATACCAGTGATTTAAAACATGATAGAGTTTTTTTTTCTTTCTCGCTCTCATATGACACCTCTGGCTCCAGAAAGTCTTCAGGGAACCCACTCCCTCCAGCTCCCTGTGTTCCGTCCCCTAGGGTACCAGGCCTGGCACTCAGGGTGGATACATGGGATTAGCAGCAGCAGATGGGAGGAAGGCGTGCAGGAAAGGGCCAGAAGCTTCCTGGCAGCCTCCACTCAAACCTTCCACTTACACCTCATTTGCTGGAACCTGGTTCCGGGACCATTCCCAGCTGCAGGGGCTTCTGGGAGATGTGCCCAGCTAAAAATTATACAGAAGATAGAGAGAAGGTTTATTAAGTGCCGAAGAACAGTCTTTGTCACAGAACCCTGGGAAAGAAAGCATGAAACTGTATTTCTCAAGGGAAAATTGCTTTTGACACAACACATCTCCTCCATCCCTGGGAGAAAACCCAGCCCTTCTGCCTTGTGTTAAGGAGTACTTGTTTTTCTGGGCACACTCGGGATGATTTCTCCAGTGTCAGTAAGCCTCGGGTTTCATACGAGAAGAATCAGCGTTTAAGGCATTCTGACAGTGGGATTATATCCCATAAGCCGTGAACTTGGCTCTTTGGGCAAGTACGGAGTATCTGCTCGTGTGTTAAGTGGACAGCCTGATGGACCAACTAAAAAGAGCTGCTTCTACTTTTTTTTTTTTTTTAGCTTACATCCAGAAGGTAAATTGTTTTTTTCTTTTAAAGGGAGAAGACTTATTTTTTTTTTTATTTGGCATTTTTACTGCTGACAATCTATAGAAGTTTTAGTATTTAGTGTCAGGTCTGGCTTAAGGAGCAGTTTCTATTTCTTTCTTTTGTTTTTTTAACATTTTTTATTGATTTATAATCATTTTACAATGTATCAAATTCCAGTGTAGAGCACAATTTTTCAGTTATACATGAACATATATATATTCATTGTCACATTTTTGAGACTTTTAAAAAAATGGTTTTATAAGATAATGTCTTTATTCTTAAAGTTTCTTTTTTTTAATTGAAGTGTAGTCAGTTTACAATGTTGTGTCAATTTCTGCTGTACAGCATAAAGTTTCAGTTATACATATACATACATATATTTGTCTTCATATTCTTTTTTCATTATAGGTTACGTGCAAGATATTGAATATACTTCCTTGTGCTCTACAGTAAAACCTTGTTGTTTATCTATTTTATATATCATAGTATCTGCAAATCTCGGTCTCCCAATTTATCCCTTCCCACCTCCCCCTACCCCTCCACCGCCCTGGTAATCACATATTTGTTTTCTATGTCTTTGAGTCTGTTTCTGTTTTGTAGATAAGTTCATTTGTGTCCTTTCTAAAGATTCCACATATAAGTAATATCATAGGGTTATTTTTCTTTCTCTTTCTGGCTTACTTCACTTAGAATGACGATTTTCAGGTCCATCCATGTTGTCACAAATGGCATTATTTTATTCTTTTTTATGTCTGAGTAGTATTCCACTGTATAAATATACCACAGCTTCTTTATCCAGTCATCTGTTGATGGACGTTTAGCTTGTTTCCATGTCTTGGCTATTGTATACAGTGCTGTTACAAACACTGGGGTGCATACATCTTTTCAAATTAGTTTCCTCTGGATATATGCCCAGGAGTGGGATTGCTGGATCATAGGGCAAGTCTATGCTTAGTTTTTTAAGGAATCTTCATACTGTTTTCCATAAAGACTGCACCAAACTACATTTAAAGGGAGAAGACTTGAGCTTGTTGAATAGTGACATGCAGTCCAGGGAGTCCGAGGAGCAGGAGTGCCCTGGACACACAAGTTGCTGTCGTGCAAGGCTAGTAGCCACTGTGTTCTTCCCAGCCCGCCCAGGCTTCAGGCCCCACGGCCAGTGGGGCACGAGGCTGGCCTTCGAGGGACACTTAAAAAGCTTAGGCGTTTTTCATTAGATTTTTTCCAACAGTATTGCTAATATTCTTTGTAATTGCCTAAAGAGTGTTTCGATATACTTGCTCACATTGGGATTAAAACATCAACCAGTTCATTGTGTTTGAATTAACATGTTCTGGGCCGGGAAGTTGTATAGGTTTATTCTTTCATCCTACCAAGAAACTCCAAGAAATTACCGTTTGTACTTCCATTCTTATGTTACCAACCTTCCTGCAGCCCATATGCCTTTGTTTGTCTTTTCCCCTTGTCTGGAACTTCTTCCTCTGTTTTTACCTAAAGACAGCATCTCCGGCCTGTTGACCCTACTCCAGTGCCACCTCTTTCAGAAAGCTTTTCTGAACCGGCTCCACACCATCTTTCCCTCTTCTGGACTTTGTTCCACTTTGTGTCCTGGTGGGACTGTCAGCCCGTGAAAGTTAGCTGGTCTCTCATTCTTCTTCGGACTCTTGGGTCAAACTGCCTTGGCTGCAGTAACGTCTAATGCAGGTAGAGAGAAGGAGTGAACGTCAGTGGGATTTGGCATTGTTGCTCTTACAGTACGAGTATATTTATCTGCAGAGTTGCTTGGAGGCTCAGAGATGATCGTTAGAAAACAGCTTGTTCTCTGTGTCTGTGAATTCTTTTCTGTTATGATTACAAAAGGGGAAAGGAGTGGGAGAGGGATAAATCAGGAGCATGGGATTAACAGATACACACTACTATATGTAAAATAAACAACAAGGGTTTCCTGTAGACCACAGGGAGCTCTTCAAATCTTGTAATAATCTATAATGGAAAAGAATCTGAAGAAATACATATACACACACACACGTGTATCTGTATAACTGAATCACTTTGCTGTACACCTGAAACTGATGCAATATTGTAAATGCTCTATAGTTCAGTTGAAAAAAACCCAACTTGTTTATGTTCACAGAACTAATATCTAAATTTATATGGGCACTTTGGAAACTCAAAATTGCTTTTCTAAACATAGCTACAGTATTGCACAAACTTGTTTTGCTTACCTATGACTGGGGAGGAAAGGCCTTTATACCCTGTCTCCCCATTCATTTATCGTCTGTGTGAGTTTCTGCTTTGGCTTCCTCTTTCCCATGGGCAGCATCTGGCCAAGATGAATATCGCTAGAGATGTCTAATACTGAATTACTGTTTCATGCTGACTTGCCCTAGAGCTGAATGGTGGTGCGGAATGCATTTTGTATTTTGCAGATTTCAAAATCATATTTAATTGTTTTAACATATAGCAGAGTCTAGGAAAAGATGTTACATCTTAAACCATAAGAAGCCATGCATTGCAGTAAAGAGAACGCTGGATGGGTGTTAGGAAACATTAGCATAATTACTGGCCTTTTCTTTTATAGGTTTTTACAAGGGTATTTAACCACTTAACTAAAGGAGGTCTTAATGGCGTATGGACTGTGGTGTGATTAAATGTGTAAATGTAATAATATATTCTTTAAAGGGCAAATGTAATGCCTTTTGAATGTAAGGTCCTGCTAGTGAGACTAGAAGGTGGAAGCTGATTTGCGTGGTATCAGTGTGTCAGGTCCCAGGATAGCCCTCAGCATTGGCTGCACGTGGAGCTAAAAAAGGTAGAGTCAGGGTCTCAACAGGGCTCCCGGTGGACAGGGTGGCTGTCACTCACCAAGTTGGGGAGACAATGCTGTGAGCTGATGGGGAGACTAAGTCCGATGCCCAGCTCCGTCTTGGGTTCCATCTGGAGGTGCCCGTGGACCGTCTGCCGGGTGGCATCTGGTTCAGATGGAAACACAAGTCTGAAGCTCAGCAGAGGTGTCCAGGCCGCAGATGCACAGGCTTGGGGAATGAATCAGTCAGACCACAGGAACCAACTCTGGCTGATTTAAGCAGAAAAGGAATTTATTGAAAAGATGTTGGGCAGCGCACAGAATCTCGAGGAAGACTTAAGAACCAGGCTCAGAAAACAAACAAGCCAAAAGGGGACTTAGCAGCTAGAACCACAGCCAAACCGTGCCGTGGAAGGAGGCTGCCAAGGAGACTCCCGCCCCTGCCGCTCTCACCCTGCTTCTGGTGGCTGTGGTTATCACCCCCAGAGCCAGTCTCCACCTCCGGCCCTCCTTGTGGCATCACCTCCTGGTGCCCTGCCTCAGGCAAGTGACTCAGGCTAAGTCTGGGTCATACGCCTGCAGCTAGGGTGCTGGCCAGGCTGCTAAAATTGGTACAGTGGACCCTTCAACAACACGGGTTGGAGCTGCATGGGTCCACATAAATGCGATTTTTTTCCTGTAAATACGGATGACAAGACCTGCAGTTGGTTGAATTTGTGGGTAGGGAACCGCGGATGCGGCGGGCATCCCGAGGGCTGGACTGTAGTTATGCACAGACTTTACACCGTGTAGGGGCGGAGCTGCAAAATGCTAGCCGGTGTTCAGGGGTCACTTGTAAATGATCTTTTCACAACCCAGACGGGGTAACTGTGGGCAATCTGTGAATGTGGTAAGGAAGCTTACGTGCTAGACAGCCAAAAAAATCCAGATGTTTGTATAGGAAAGCACCACTCTCTTGGTGATGGGTGCCCCTTGAGCCTAGGGGGTGAGTGCAATTGGCTGGAAAGAGAGGGTGACCTGGTACAGGTGAGCAGAGGGGAGGACCTTCACGGAGGGCAGGAGCGGCCGCAGAGCGGGGAGGAAGACTGGACTATATTTCCTAGAAACCAAGGGAGGGCACTTCAGGAGAGGGTAGCTGGTGGAGAGATTAACTGAGCTCAGCCCTCGACATCACAGCTTGTTATCATCGGTGACCTCAGCAAGAGCAGTCCTGGTTGTGGGAGGGGCAGGATGCCAGAGGGAAGTGGGGTGGGAGGCAGCGCAGGGGAGGGGCTCTGAACACACATCGTGGTCCCGTTCAGCTACCTGGCCGCTGAGTGGGCTTTGGCAAGTTGTTCAAGCTCTCAACGCGTCTATGTCCTTGTGTGTGGAAGTGGGATAGTAATAACATTCACAGGGTGTGTGGGATTATGTGGGATGGTCAAGGGCTTGGCGCAGCATCCAGTACACTGTAAGTGCTCAATAAATGTGCTTGCTGTCATTGGTACTTTCATGGGCAGTTGGGCTGCAAAGGGAAGAAGAGGGCTTGAAGCAGGTAGGGACCATCAGGGGGTCTTCTCAAGTAAGGGGCCGTGAGTTTCAGGTGTGTAAGTGGAGGAGAAAGACAGTGCTGGTAAGGAGATGGTGGAAATCCTGGGGAGGGCAGGAAGCGGCTCTGAGGCCCTGGAATCAGCCCAGGACCCATGCATTAAGGGGCGGTCGGGGTCACCTTGAAGGGAAAAGAACACCTCCTCTGTGGGTGAAGAAGGTCATCAGCAACTCAGGGGACAGACTGGTGTGGAGGACGTTTGTCTTGGCCTGGGAGGGCTTGGCCATCCGCTTGCTAAGTGGCTGAAACCCCAAATGTCTTGTTGGCGAGAGAGCCTCCAACAGTCCGTTGTTGGTATTGCTCCAAGTACTTGGCTTGGCTTTGACTTTGAAGCCAGACGCTTTCTGTGAGTAGAAGAAAGTGGGAAAATCCTATTGTACCAAATGACGTTTTGCCCCTCTGTAGGAATTTAGTGGGGAAAAAGACTGGTTTCTGCATCCATTTTTAAGTGGTTCTTTGCAAGTGGTTGATTTACTGGGAAGAATGACATTTCTAACTTAAGTAGATTGTGTGTTTCACATTTTTTTCCTCTCAATAAACTTTTGGGGAGAAGCATTTTTTAAAATTAAAAGTCAAAAAGCCCAAATTCCCTGGGAATAGCAACTGAGTCCTAGAAACACCTGTTTCCTGCTCAAGGTCCAAGGGGGTTAACAGTCCCTACCTTTGGGAGTCTCCAGGTCTCTTCAAGGTGCCTCACCTTCTCTGACTCTAAGGAGAACAGCCCAGTAAGTAGCTCATTAGCATAACATATCTTTCCTTGAATAGTCTAGACAGGAGCATCATTTTGGTGTGGTCTACTTTGTTACCTTCCTGAGGCAGAGAGGGTTTGTGAAATGGGTGGGAAATCTTTCCTCTTGTTCCTGCAACCTTTTTGCCCTCATCCAGTGGCTGAAACCATTGTCTTAACCTTAAAAATTAAAAACAAACAAACAAACAAACAAAAAAGCCAAAACGTGCTGCTTCCCCCGGGGTGCTGAAAGAGTTTAGATATAAAAGGCAGCTAGCTGTGGATGTTGGGGCTTTGAGAAACAGATGAAAACCAGTCCATTTAGGAATATGGAAAATCAGGCAGTCCCACCCTTCCTGTCGGTGGTCACCGTGAAGTTGTCTCCCACCTGTTTGGCAAGGATGGCAGCCTCTGCAGTCCTGTCCTGAAACAGCAGTGTTTTCCAGAAGCTAGGTAGACCTGTAGGTTTACCGTGAAAAGGTCCAGCACAGACCCACGGCACAGGAGACTTGCTTCACGGAGTGATAGGGCGCACATCTAGCTTTGCCACTGTTCCCGGTCCCCGTGGTCCAGGAGTGCCTCCCGGGTAGCGGCACTGCTGTCTGGGGCTGCCCTCCTTTCTGCACCGCTCACACCGCCTTCTTGGCTCTGTGCTCCACACTACCAGGTGCTCAGAAGTTGTTCTCCCAGTGTGGCTCCTGCACCCTCAGCCGTTGCATCTTCCCTCACGCTGTTAGCTTTGCTGGAAGCACCTCCGTTCCATTTCCACTTGGGGAAGCTGTCTGTTGAGTCCCAGCCCTTGATGCCTTTCCTGATTCTTTTGGGTAGATTTCTTCTCTCCCCTCTTTGAACTCTCTTGATCTTTGAGTTTTGCGCATTGGCACACGAGCCTTGTCTGGATGATCATCTTGAGGGGCAACTCTTCCTGAGCCGGCCGCTCCCCTGACCTCCCTTCCTGAGTGGCCCAGAGCTGCCGGGCTGGGTCCGGAGCCCCGGGCCCTGTTGCTCACTCCCAAGAGGTGGAGCACCGCGTTGAAAATGATGTGTTTTGGTCACATAACATTTGTGAATGGCCAGAACGGTTGGTGATAGTTAATTCATTTTTATATCTACGTTACTGGACTGAAGTTTTTTAAAGGGTGTACCTGATATCGGCAGATGGATTTAATTTGCTTCGGAAGAAGGACCGGACTTCCTAGCACGTTTTTAAGGATCTCGGAGGCACCCAGTCCAACCCGTTCAGTTTGCCGAAGAGGGAACCGAAGCCTTGTGTCCCATGCCAGGGCTCATGGCTGGGACCTGAGCCGGGGTCTTCTGGTTTCTTTCCTCTTGTTTGTATTAGCTGCTTTTTCGAAGTGTGTTTCTTTGGTATATAGAGGAAAAAACGATGGCAAAAGTTAAAAATAAAATAAGTCAGGTAGCCTTAGGCAAAGATATTCTTTCACAAAAGTGTGTGTGGAGTTCCTTGTCCGTATGTCCTGCTGCCGAAGGAAGGTGCAGCTCTTGGCAGAAGGTGGGCGTCTTCAGAATAAGGGCTGAGTGGGTGTGGGATGGGGTCCATATAACTGAGATGCCTCAGCCCAGATCACTGGCACTTCCATGCCCTGTTCCTGTGCCTGCCTAGTCCTGTTACAAAAGCAAAATGGCCCCTCTTGCTTCTCTCTTTTACTAAAAGACTTTTCCTTATAATTATCTTGCAGATGGGGAAAGGGTGAAGATTAGAAATATGTGGTATGAATTTATAATTTATCTTTACAAGATGCACGTGTTCATTTTATGGCAGTTGTGGGGACTCTGAGTGAAAGAGGCCAGCTGGACTTTGATGCAAAAGAATCATCCGTATTATTAAGGATGCACATGTGAAGAGGTTAATGCTGACTCTGGAGGGAAAGGGGAAAGGGGGAGACATTTTATCTTTTTATTTCTGTAGCTCTTGAGGCTTAAGTTATTTTTTTCGACGTTGTGGGATTTAGGAATGAAAGCGTTGGCATCTTTTAAACACAGTGAAGTTTCCTCGCTAGCCCTGATGTTTGAGGAGAATTGCTGATGTCTGTGCTTGACGAAATTTCGGCAGTTCGCTGCTTTTTCCCTCTTTGGTCTTTAACCAGTGCTTGAGGTCGTGTATGTGTGTGAGAACTCTCCATGTCTACACCTGTATCTAACATGGTTTTATCTATGAGAACTTACTTTTAAACTTAGAGAGTGGTGTTAAATCTCCTTGTGTAACTTGATCTAGTTTCCAAATTGTCAAGTGAATAGAAACTGACTAGTGAGAAAAGATGAATCTGTTTTATGGCTTTTAGGAAGAAATATTGACATGGTTTTATTTCTCCATTGTGAGGTCAAAATAGAGTCTCTTTGCAGTAAGAGAAATTCCAGCTATTTCTACCTTATTGCTTTAGGTTGGACCTTAATCTGATTTGTTTAATTTTTTTTTTATTGTGGGGGAGGTAATTACATTTATTTATGTATTTATTTAATGGCAGTACTGGGGATTGAACCCAGGACCTCATGCACGTAGCCATGAGCTCTACCACCAAGCTACACTTTCTCCCTTAGGTTGGGCCTTAAATGCCCGATTTTCTTTGGGTGTGTGATACTTCCTGATTGTAGGACTTAGAAAAGTCTGTTACGGTATGAGCCAGGCCAGGTTTCATTTGTTCTATTCAGAGGTAATTACTGCTACCCCACTTGGGAGCTTTAAATCCCGAGGTCAGCTCTGACTCCGGGCTCCGTTGGCTCCTGGATCTGTTCCCACTGCTTTTCCTGTTAGATGAGCACCGTCCTCTTAGTAACATGACCTAATATTTATTGCGCTTAACTATGTGCCAGGCATGAGGCAAAGGCCTTGTTATTTCGTTTTAACCTCATGGTGACTATAGAGAGGGTACTGTTGTCATCTTCATCTTACAGACAGTAAGGCTGAGACTTTTGAGAAGTTGAGTGACAGGCCCACGCAGGAGTAGAAAGTGGTGGCTTTGCACCTGATCTCTGAAGCTCTCTCCCTGCAGGCGAGACATCCTTGGTTCCTTGGGTAGGTCGTGTGAACTTGGATAGGCCTGAACACCCCGGGCTCAGGTTTCTGACCTGGACACGTCTGCGGTGGAATTTCGGCTCTGCCTCTGAGTAGCTATTACGTAATCTTGGGTGAATCACTTAAATCCTCCAAACCTCATCTTCATTCAGAAGTTGTGTGTGAAATCTGACGATAAATCCACTTTCAGGACACAAGGCAGGAAGAAGACTGTCCGTAATTATTTTCCTTCCTCCTGTAGCAGCAGCCTGACTTTTCTAAGATGATTTTTGGCAGGTGAGGTCGCCTGTTTTCTTTTTCCTCTGGAATGCTGAGCCCCGGCCAGCTGGGTCTGGAGTGGGGGTGGCTGCGTGCATCTGATGCTGGCAGCTCTTTACGTCCATGGCCTCCTGTGGCAATTCAAAACATTTCTGGAGGCCACTGGGTGTGTGAGTGGCCTTTTTGTTTTGCAGGCAAGTCAGGGACTTAGTCCTGGCCTTTTGGGGTTTGAGTACATGGCAGACCTCTTATCTGCCCAAGCTGGTCACAAGTGAAGAGGTTGGCAGGAGAGGCAGACGGAGCCTGAGCTGTCACCCTTATTATTAATACAGTTAATGCTGGAGATAGAATAAAGGCGATATGAATGGAAGATAACAGAGAAAGGATGCTTAGGAAGGAGGATGGAAGAAGGGAGCTTAGAGGCAGAAGAGTGGAGGGAGGAAGAAAAGTGTACAGCCAGGATACTTCCTATGAGATGAGGAGTTTGGAATGGGGTTCTCTGGTCTCCGTACTGTTTGCACCTTCAAGAAAAATGGGAGAGGGGCTTGCTGAAGGTCACAAAGCGTCTATAGCCTGGCGGGATTGACACTCAGATGTCTACTTGTGAACCAGCCTCTGAACTGTACTCAGCAGAGGGCTACTTTGTTGGAGGAACAGATGGAAGGACTGTTCTGGCAGACTTGCTTTGAAAGCAGTTATACAGGCTACATTTAGGAGCTTCTCCAGTCAAATGTTTTTGGAGTATGTGGCTTTTAAAATGTCATATGACAGTTGATAGTTTCTTGATAGACACACACATCCTTGTACTTTATAAATGTTATATATTTATATGTATTTCATATTTTATGTCTTTAAGTATGCTTCTGTGTTGTTATAACTCATTTTTTTTTAGTGTGTCATCTTTATGTGTTTTTTGGTATGTTAACTTGTGGCTTCTGATTCTGAAGGAAAGTGAAATCATCATTATGATAAATAACTACTGAAAATATGACCTGTCCTGTGAGATTTTATGTGATGGTTAATCTTAAAAATAAAGACCTGGTGATGGGTTCAACCTTCAGGAGCGAGCCTGGCTGTGTTTCCTGTGCTTTCTGTGTTACAACTAGTCTAACAAATTCAGAGGCCCAAGTTCCCTCCCTCTCCAACCCTCTCTACCCAAAACCCCCTTACTTGGATGTCTTTTCTTGATTTGGGGTTGGTGAGAATAGATATGTTGTCTGAATTCATCCAGAAATGAAGTCTATGAAAATTAAATCTATCTTCATTTGTATCTGAATGCTTACAGAATCGGTATATTTGGTATGAAGTGATACTGACCATAATCTAAGAGTATCTTAAATTTTTGCAGCTGTATTTGACTTCTAATAATTCAACTTTCACATTTAAATTCTAATTCAGACTCATCTATAAGGGAGTAAAATTATACCTCACGAGAGGCATTGCCTAAGTATATCCTCTTAACTCTGCATTCGAATTTTAAAACTACAATAAGTTTAATTGCTTCTTTTCTTTTCTTTTTTTTAGCTTCTCAGACAAGCTATTTAGTGGAAAGGGCTTACATTTTCAGCCATCAGTTCTAGATTTTGGGATTCAGTAAGTATCTTTTCCTTATCATTTTTAGTAATTTACTATTTGCATTGTTTGATTTTGGATATCTTTTAAATATTTGTGATGTTAAATATATTATAAGTATATTGATACTATCAAGAGATATTCGTCCTACAACTTGTTAAAAGGAACATTTCTGTGAAGAGGAGAGTGTAAGGATTGTGTTAGTCCTTTCTTTAGTTTTTAATAAATGTACCTTATAATTTAAGAAATAAGTCCTTGTTCTGAAACAAATCAGGTTATTTTGTAATGAAAAACTCTACATAGTGATAGTTTCTGAATTTTTAAAAAACTGGATTCATTTATTCACTCATATTTACTGCTTGCTGTCCCTCAAGATTCAAAATTGTGCAAATTAGTTATTATGACTGAGATTCTGGAAACAAGGGCGGAAGACGGCGTATAAGCGGTAATGACTCACAGTACGTCTTACTGAGGACCATGACGTGAAGGGGCTATGATCTGAGAGCCAGCTGAGGACTGACCTGGGAACTCGGAGCAGTTAAGGAGGAGGAGGATGAAGCAGTGCAGAAGAGGGGACTGACAGACTGGTGTTGGTTGTGATGAAGTTGAAGCCTTAAAGTGTTAGACTCCCTGCATGCAGAATGGTGCTGCATTGAGTGGATACAGTTTCACGTTAGTTGAGTTTCAGAGGGTGGAAGTCACAGAGTGTTTCAGGTGTAAAAACCCTGCTGGTTTTAGCAGCCTGGAACATCAGTTTGATGAAGAACTTTTCTGAGTCACAAGAAGAGTTATGTAACCATGGTGACAGGAGAGCATCTGGGCTGTGTTAGCGGTGGTCTCCTGGTGTGCTCTCCTTTATTCATCTGGACTTCCTTCTTTCCGGTTCCTTCTGATCATCAAAAGATGAGAGCTGCAGTAAAGGATAATGAATTTTAAATTTAAAAGTACATTGTTGAGCTCTTTCAGGAGAGCCTGTAAAAGGAAGAGAGAAAAGTGTGAAGGAAGCTTTCTGACTCTACAAGATTCTAGGTGTCTGCTTTTTTGTTTTTGAATTTTTATATTTTTACTCTTTGGTAAAGAAACTTTATTAGAAGCTGAATATATAGTACGGCGTCATTGATTTCAAATTTTAAGAGAGCCCTTTGCTTTTGTGAAAAATATTGTAAAGGAAATTTTGATGCAGGACCTTCTTTGCATATTACAGATTGGTAGATGTAATAAGATGGAGAGCAGTGAGTCTCCTTAGACTAGGATACAGTTCCAATTCATGGGATGCCAGCTGTCTGTAGTATATTTACTCTTCAGTAATATAAAAATCCTGCAAACAATGTCCATGTGTGTATGTATGTATGAGCTAGGTATGTTAATTAGCTCTGTATTTCAATTTCTGGTAGCTGGAAGCCTGTTGAAAAGGAGTATTTAACGTCTGGATTTGAAAAGGTTACTAAGTTTTAGACTTGAGT
Source organism: Vicugna pacos (assembly GCF_048564905.1). Classification (NCBI taxonomy): domain Eukaryota; kingdom Metazoa; phylum Chordata; class Mammalia; order Artiodactyla; family Camelidae; genus Vicugna; species Vicugna pacos. Next base: position 11,923,386 of record NC_132988.1, on the reverse strand, counting down.
CACCTTTGGGCAATTCAGTTTTGTTGATGTAGTAGTTCATAGTTTCCAAAGTACAACTTGTCACTTGTGGGCTGGGTCTTATATCAGTCCTGGAAGGATGGTGGAGGCAGGTGTTGAGAGAGAGAGAGGGGCTACTGAGTATGTGTGTATCATTTCCAAATATCTGTGTGTTTGAGCGTGTACTACAGATGCTCGTCTATTTGTTGCTGAGAAATAGTGCATTTTTCCAAAGGTCATTTCACTACAAGTGGCAGGACAAACCCGATTTCTAAGCAAGCAGACACCATGCTGTTTTTCTTGTAATTGAGATCCAGGATATAGTTATGTGAATAAATTATATTTGCTGATGTTAAAAAAATCTAGATAATAACAAACTATAGTCTAAATCAGAACACATTTAAAATTACTCGAGTTTCATCTTACTTCTAACAAATGGTCTAATTTACAGGCATTAGATACGCACTTTAACCAGAGCGTTCTCCGGATCACTTCACTGCCCTAGTTCAGGCTTTGCTATTGTTTATTTTGATGTTGACCTTGAGCATACCTCACCCTTCTCAGAGCTTTGGTCTTCCTCTGGGTTGGAGAACCAGGATCATGTTCTTCAGTTGCCCTCTGCCTACTTCTGAGGGCTTATTTTAAGGGTTAATATTCTGCTGGTCCTGAGATTAAAAGTGCTAATCATTCACAAGAAATTTTCATCATTCTTTTGTAGTATTAAATTAAGAGAATATCTTCCAGTTGTCACTAGTGAAGGAAATTCTTATCCTCATAACACTTTTAAAAATAGAATTTAAAAAAAATAGACTAAAAATAGCACAGTGGTCAGTAGGTTTCAGCCAGCATTCTCTGTGAGGTCTGCTGAGGCTTCTGGCGGACGCCGCCACTGGGCTGTGTAACATGGCAGTTTTGCAGCCTTGTTTTTTGATGTTTTGCTCTGGGAGACATTTGTATCATTTGAAACTAAAAAATCTTGTGTTTCAACTTTATGAAGGAGATAAAAGCTTTGATGATAAGTATTAATAATAATAAATAGCTTTCAGCTATTCACCCAAAATCATGGAAGTTCTTACATATTTAATTTAATTGAGGGAAAAGGCAGTTGGGAGCCCGGTACTTGTGAGAAAGGGCTTTCTCAGGTGACCCTTGATGCTTATGATAGTATGAAATTTTTAGTTGTATTATTTAAGAATGCTCTAAAAAATCAAGATTTTAATCACACTGCTGTGTATTTATAACTGACTGTAAAGGACTTATTTTATAAAATACATTTTGGACCTATTAAGCCTTCAGTTAAGACTTGTGATTAAAAGTAGGAGGACAAGCTGAAAGAAAAATTTTAAGGATTTGATGGCAATAACACAGCATTTTAGACGGGAGGGTCGAGCTCAGTGGTAGAGTGCATGCCTAGCATGCGAGATCCTCGGTTCCATCCCCAGTACCTCCATAAAAAAAAACAAACAGCATTTTAGAAATCCCATTGAATATAAGAGAAGCAACACACATTTGATTTTTCCTAAAGCATACTTTCTTTTTTTTTCATTTTTCAGTTTTATTAGGTAGACTTGTTATAATTTGACTACACATATACAATATATTGCATGTAAATACATATATACAGTATACTGCGCATTTTTTTTAGTTTACATATGTGTACTGATCACTGTTTCTAAGAACAGTTTAGAGCTTTAGCTTTTTAAACTTGCATAGTTATCAAAGGAATAAGGCCAACCACAAAATAAGAATCAACAGAATGCGATAATCCAATCATAAAGGACAGTCAAATGTGCTAAAGCACACATTCTTAATGTCAGAAGTTGGAATAAAGGCAGAGAAATGTGAACAGAAGGTAGATGAATTTTTGCTGAATTTAGAATCTAGTATTTCCAGGCCATACTAATGAAAACTGTCTCTTTGGAACTCTGCCACTGAGGGTGTTAAAACTGGAGAGATGACTTAAGTGAAGTTTTTGCTGGCTCTCTGTTTATTACAACGTGGTTGAACTAGAGTGAATTTGGTATTGAGCAGCAGGATTCAGAGTAAATGATTCCAGGAAACATTGCAGGTAGCTCCAGGTAGGTGGGCCGGAAGCCGGCCCCTTTCCTCCTGGGGTTCCTTTGTTGGAGCCCACCTTGTGAATGGAGAGCCCGGCTGAAAAGAATCAGCAGCAAGGTCTCCATCTCTTAGTGTGTTTGCTGCACAGCAGAGTTGCTTACTCTGAGGGTCATGGAAAGTTATGGGCGTAAGTATAAAACTTTTGTGTGTATATTTGGGGAGAGAAGAGCCAAAGCTTTCAGCAGGGTTTCCTGAAAGACTCACGATTTAAATGCATAAGAGCCACTGCTAGAAAGAGCCACAGAATTTTCATTCTTTGAGGAAGAAAATGGTCTTTCACAATGAAGCTTTCCTTTTATGAGACTTAAATCTCTTTGCCATTTAAAATCCATTCCCCCCAAAAGTCTCTTTAATTTTATTGCTTAGAGAACAAACTCTCAGAAAATTGGCTTTTTCTATGAGTATAGTTTCTTATCTGAAACATATTTTCATTTGAATTAGAGACACATGTCAGACAAGTACCTAGTTCCCACTAGGTGTTTTTTTTTTTTTAAACAAGTATTTAATGGCCTAACTGGATTGAATTCTTCCAATATAAAAATCATTGGGGTGCTCCAGTGGGGTGGCTTAAGTGTCTTATTAAAAAAAGAATTAAAAAAATTTTGGACTAATTGTTGCTTTTAATTTTGTAATGAATATCAATAGCTTTCTGGGTTTAGACTATATATATGTATGTATGCATGTGTATATGACTGTATGTATGTATGTGTGGATGGATGGATGGATGGATGGATGGATGATTTTATTTAATTTAATTTTATTTAACCATGCAACACCTTGCATTTTCTCCTTGTTCCCCTCCCAGATTCCTGGGACACCCTGTAGCAAAGATCCTCTATGCGTATAACCCTAGCAGGGAGAGCGAGGTGGTGGTGAATTCCGTGTTTACAACCGCAGGACATTTCCACGTGCCTCCCGTTCACTGCAGGGTGAGTGTGGATGTTCCTGTGGAAACTATGCTATGGCTGGCAGCCAGATTTTCTTGCTTTCCTTGGCCTGAAGTTTTCACTTTCTGCTCCCGGTCTCCCCTTTTCCTGCTACCCAAACTCTTTCCTTCTGTGTGTTTGCTTGAGCATTTATTTTTTCAGTTGTTCAGATTCAGAATTTAGGTGGCTCTTGATAGCTACATGGGGGAAAAAAGTTTGAAGGGTTTAAATGCGGTAGTAATGTGTGTCTGTTCAATATGACTTTTTCATGCTTAAAGAAACTTAACATTACTTGACTTATAATGACTGCAAATGCTGAAGCATTTAGTAACTAGTACAAGTTTACAGTGGTGACCTCTTCACCTGGCTCATTAAGATGGTTAGGACTCTTTTCTAAATATAGGACTGAGAGGGAGTGAATGGCCCCTTATGAAGCTAAGGGGCCATTTGCACTGGAACACAGAGCTCAAAACTGATCTCCTAATAGTTTTAATTTTAGTAATTCAATTTAATTCGGGTCTTTAATTTTTGTTTTTTTAATGGAGGTACTGGGAATTGAACCCAGGACGTCACACATGCTAAGCGTATACTCTACCACTGAGCTATACCCCTACCCCCTAGGTCTTTAACTTTTAATGAACATCCTAATTACTAGCTGGGTTTATTTATATATTTTCTGATAGACAGAGTAAAATAGACACTTTGTCTTTTTTAGGTACTGGGACTGAGGATGTGGTATAAGGGGGAGCCCAGTGTTTTGTTTATGACAGTCTGCCCAGATAAACACTGTCCTTGACTTAAAAAAATTTTTTTTTGCTTTTGTTTTTTTTTGGGGGGGGAGGTAATTAGGTTTATTTATTTACCAATTTTTAGAGGAGGTACTGGGGATTGAACCTAGTACCTTGTGCATGCTAAGCATGGGCTCTACCACTTGAGCTATACCCTCCCCACAGTCCTTGACTTTTATGAAATATCCACACGTTTGTCCATCGGTGCCTCTCTTTGCTTAAGTGGAGGTAGGACTGTGTCCCACACAGGCCCTTGAACACGGGGGAGAGGAAGAGGAGGGTGGAGGAATGGTGTGAGGCACGTGACCGCCACCCGGGGTGAGAGCTCTCTTGCCGTAAGTCCGTGGTGTGCACTTTGATATTTTCTCTTAGATAGTTAGGTGTTGGTCTGTTCGGACAGCCTCAGGGATTCATGATACATGAATTCATTTATACAATCAAGGGTGCGGGAACCTGCAATTATCTGGCAACAGGAATCGTCAAAAAGAAAGTCTGTGACAGATAGTTTGTCACAGAGGGGCCGTTCTAGGTGGCTAATGAGGTCCCTTTCTTCCAGGTAATTCCTGCAATGGGGAGAACCTCCTTCAGAATTATTTTCTTACCCACTGAAGAAGGAAGCATTGAAAGTTCTTTATTTATTAATACCTCCTCATACGGAGTCCTTTCCTATCATGTAAGTCACTTTTTCCTTCTGTCATGTGATTTGGCTGTTGACTTAATGAAAGGGTTTGGGGAAAAAAAAGACTTTTGGAAGCGTTGCCACCTGGTTGATGTCATGGAGATAAAGGACTATTTCACTGATGACAGCTCACCAGCAATCCCCCTTCCCCTGGTGGGATGTCCTCAGGACAGAGTGCAGAGCCATAGCTGGCCCTGGATCTTGGGAGGGTATTGGAAAGAAACAGAGAAACCTACAGTACAGATTTCTAGTATAAAGAATAGTGGGATTTTAAAACTCACGTCCCTCACCTCAGACAGTCCAGGGGTCGGGAGCTCTGGGCAGCCCCTGGTGACGTTGCCTCCTCCTCTCTGGGACTTGGAACTCTTTCTGGTTGGGGACAGGGGTCCCGTGCTGGGGAAGCCAGTTCTCAGGGAGCTCACAGTTCTCTCAGAGCACTGGGGAGGGAGGGAGAAGAATCTTTCCCTTGTTCACAAAAATAGTTAGGGCTTTTGATCTTAAGTGGTATCTGTGACACCTTTAAGTGCCAAAAGCTATCATTTTTGTGGCAAATTCCTACTGGAGTCCATTAAACACATGATCCCATGTTATTAAAGATGCCTGTTTCTGAGAAGAGTTGCTACAATGAGGAACATCCAGCTTAGATACAGCAACTTTTGTTGCCTTTTTTTTTGTAGTCAAAGATAATCATAGTAATTGGACTAATAGTCTTGAAGGCCAAGTTGATAAGCACAGATGTGCTTTGGAAAGGTATTTCAGTACTATGTCATGTGTGTTTCAAAACTGACAGAGGAGTAATCTGCCTCCACCCTTTTCTCCTGCAGGTATCTGGAGTTGGCACTCGCAGAATCTCTGCAGGAGGGTCTGCAAAGCAGCTACCGAACGCTTACTTCCTCCTCCCACAGGTCCAGAGCATTCAGCTTTCGCAGACACAGGTGATCTTAATAGTAAATTTATTTTGAATGCCAGTAAACACCACATTCGGTGACCTCTAAATTTAGATGTCTTTTGCAGAGTACACACAGACCTTTTTGCATCATCAAGATGAGGATTTTAATATGTGCTCCTCTTGGAAAAAATCCTGATACGTATGGAAATAATATATATATGTAAAGTGTCAGTAGACGTCGTAATAGTTCTTTTTAACGGCTGGATAGTCCACCGAACTGATATTTCATGGTTTGCTTAGTCCTGTTGTTGGTCATTTGCGAAGTGTCCAGTTTTTCATTATTGTTACCACTAGGCTATGTACATATTTTGCAAGTTTCTCAATTTCCCTTTTGGACTACCTGTTTCCTTGGGGTGTATTTTGTAAAGAGGATTCTGTAGCTAAAGACTGTGAAACCGTTTTATAGAACTTGTTAGTCTTGCCAGGGTGCTTTTCAGGAAGGCAGAACCTCCCTTGTCCCGGTGATGACATTTCAGCAAGAGTGTTGTACCCCCTCCCCTCCCCTGCTTGGGTGTGGCTTGGTGGCAAGAAACGTTTTTGATGTTTTAATAGGTGTATAATGCTACCTTAAAATTCTTTTTTTTTTTTTGGCTTTTAATTTAAAAACAATTTTTTTTTTTGGTTTTTTGGAGGGGAGGTAATGAGGATTATTTCTTTATTTTTAGAGGAAGTACTGGGGATTGAACCCAGGACCTCATGCATGCTAAGCATGCTTTCTACCCCATGAGCTATAGCCTGCCCCCTTAAAATTCTTTTAATGCATATTTAATTAATAGCTTATAGGGTTGGCTGTTTTTTTCCCTTTGATTTTTTTATCCTGGTAACTATGGATGACTTTTGAAATTCAGAAAACTGTTGAACCAGTGTGTTATGAAGCTTACCACCTTACCAGCCTTTCTTTCTGATGAATGAATAAAGACTACTGCTTGGACTTTCTGTCAGTCATGGTACCCAGGCTTCCTTCACCATCAAGTCTTCCTGAGCCTCTGCTCTGGGCCAGACATCAGTCCAGCACTTCTGTCTTCACGGAGCTTTCGTTCCAGTCGGGAGACAAGTGAAGTTAATTTACCTGTAATTAAAGGTCCGGGTGCTTTGCCCGGTTAATTCTTAGGGTTTTAAATGTTATTATTATTTTTTTATAAAATGGAATAATAGCCCTTCCTCAGGCATTTAAGGGAGGTTTCTTGTAATTTGCAAATTTGGATTTGGTGTAAGTCCTAAAACCAGTGGGACTGTACTGAGAGGTTTGGGGCAGGAGATGGCTATGATCTGACTTGCGTTTCAGAAGGGCTCGAAAGGGCCACAGAAAGTTTCATCTGCGGGTTTTTCCTGTGAACGTTTTCAGCCGTATCTCAGGGCTGTCCTTCAGTGAAGGGGGGCGGCTAAGAATGCCCAGGTTTCTCTGGTGGCCGAGAGTGAGAGCTTTGAGTGCCTCATGCCATATTAGTGGCGATAAAAGTGCTGAAAGCGAGGCGGGTGTTCAGATCGCCTTTGTTAACGAGGTTAATTTAAGGATACGTCGAATTAAAGGCCTCAGAGAGAGGCCCTGCTGGGAAGAGAGCTCACCGGTCCTTCACTCTCCCTGGAGACCCTGTCCTTGCCATGATGCACTCTGCCCTTTCCTGCCTCCCTGCCATCCTCATCTCTCTCCTGGACCACTGCAGCAGCCCGTTAACTGGTCTGCCAGCATCTGCTTTGACCCTTCCCTTTGGGAAGTCCTCTTCCCAAAAATGATAGCTGGACCAGATGAGTCACCTGCTTACCACTTCCCCGGGCATTCCTGTAGGTGTGAGGGCTTAAACCGAAGCCTGAGTGTGGCCGGCAGTCCTGCTCACCATTCTGGCCCCTGGGTTACTGGCACACAGGGCCCTTCCTCCGCCGCCCACCTGTCCACTTCCTCTCCTGCCCCAGGTCCTCCGTTGCGGCGGTTTCCCCCAGACTCCCCTCCCCGTCTTTTCATCCTTCCTTTCCTACCTTGCGTCCTTCAGGGCACCTTGCGGTCTCTCCCAGTCTAGTTCCTGGGCTTCCTAGTCCAGCTGGACACTCCTGTAATGTGGTCCTTAGCCACTCTTTCCTTCACTCCGTGGACTTTCAGCCCCGTGAAGGCGGGGGCCATCTGACCTGGCTTTCCACAGCGTCCCCTGGCCTCGCCCAGGGCCCGCCGTCGGAGGGCTGGTGGCTGGGGGTTGAGGGAAGCTTGGACCGGAGGGGCCTGCGCTCACCTGCCCTGGGCCCGGCTTGACGGTGACTTGGCTTTTCTTGGTCTTTGTTTCTGCTTCAGCTGGTCCCCAAACTCTCCGTCTTGCTTCTTTGTTCTTTCCCTTTGTGCATTTTTTATTTATATTCGAACAGCTTTATTGAGATAGAGCTCACATGCCACAAAATTCACCCACTTCCAGTGTACAAGGCAGCGGTTTCAAGTGTAGTCACAGAGTTATGCAGCCATCGCCACAGTCCGATTTTAGAACATTTTCATTGCCTTAATCGCTGGCAGCTACTGCTCTATTCTCTGTCTCTGTAGGCTTGTCCACTCTGGACATTTCATATAAATGAATTGTGTGGTCTTTTGTGATTGGCTTCTTTTGCTTGGCGTAATGTTTTCGAGTTTCATCCATGTCATAGCACACATCAGTTTTTCCATCCTTTTTATTGCCAGACAATATACTGTTGTAGGCATATGCTAGATTTTGTTTAACCATTTATCAATCAGCGGACATTTGATTTGTTTCGACTTTTGGGCTGTTATGAGTTCTGTGGCTGGGACCATTCACGTACAAGTTTGTGTGAACATACTCCCTAAAGCAGCCCATGTTACCACCTGGTTTAGTTTCAGTTTTTTTAGTACTAAGTAACATGTTTACTACGTGCCAAGGGTATTGATGTTCTTATGACTACATACCGACAGTACTTTGTCTCATGTAACTCTTAAATCGTTCTCCTGAGTGTAATATGTACGAGTGGAATTTTGCTGGGTCATATGGTAATTCTGTGTCTAATATTTTGAGGAACCGTCAAACTGTTTTCTGAAGTCATTTTACAGTCTCACCAGCAATGTATAAGGATTCCAATTTCTCTACAACTTTCCCAAGGCTTACTATTTTCTGGGTTTTTTTTGGGGGGCGTTTGATTTGTTTTTTTATAGCCATTCTGGTGGGTGTGAAGTGATATCCCATGTGGATTTTATTTGCACTTCCTAAATGGCTCACGATGTTGAGTGTCTTTTCTTGTGCCTTTGGTCATTTATTTATCTCCTTTGGAGAAATAGCTATTCAAATCCTTTGCCTATTTTTAAATTGGGTTTTTTTAAATCACTGAGATGTAAGTGTCCTTTATATATTCTAGATACTAGGCTTCCATCAGGTACATGATTTGTAAATATTTTCTCCCATCTTGTAGGGTGCTTTTTCATTTTTCATTTTGATTTTTTTTTTTGGAGGGGGCAGGTAATTAGATTTATGTATTTATTTTAGTGGAGGTACTGGGGATTGAACCCAGGACCTCGTGCATGCTAAGCATGCACTCTACCACTGAGCTACACCCTCCCCCTCATTTTTAATTTTGATGATGTCCAGTTTAGTTGTTTTTTATTTGATCACTTATGCGTTTAGTGTCATATCTAATAGAGCCCTAGGTTATGAAGAGTTCCTCATATGTTTTCTTCTGAGAGTTTTATAGTTTATGTTTTCCAGTGAGGTCTATGAGCCGTTCGGAACTCTTTTTAGTGTATAGTGTGCGCTTGGGGTCCAAGTTCATTCTTTGGCATATGCTTCTCCAGTAATCCTAGTACCACTCGTTGAAAAGACATTCCTTCCCCATTGAATTGTCTCGGCATCCTTGTTGAGTTTCTCAGCTTTGACTCCACTCCTAACCATAGATTGTCTCCTTCATCTTCATTTCTGCTGAGATCTATGACTTAAGCGAGTTACTTTCCAAGGTTGCCCCCAGTGGGCACAGCTCCTCGCATCAGTCAGTTAACAGTTACTTACTGGATGTCATTTCTCTAATGTTCCAGTAAATGACAGAGCAGTGAACACAGCACAGTGTCCCTATAATATAGAGAACATTTCAGAGTTTGTAGGTAAAGCTTACTATTTTTTTTGGCTGATCTTTGGTGAAAATCCAGTATTGAGAGATCCAAATATCAAAAAATATTTCTTAAAAGACATTTATTTACATTTCTTTTATTTTTATGGTGATTCAGAAAAAGAAACTTTGAAATCATTTTCATGGCTTACTATACCTAAAAACAAAAACAAAACCTATAAAATTTAGAGTTAAGAAATAATCATGTCATTCCTCAGAAAACATCTCAACTGTAATATTTTTTGCATTTAAACTGCATACATAAAATACATTCTAGCTGTGTCTTGAGAGGCTGTGAGATTGCCAGCTATCTTTCCACAGATAGGAGTGTCTTTATTTTGATAGTCCCGTGTTTTTATCTGCTTTCTGCCTGTGGTCAAGAACCCATCATCTGGTGGGAAGGGTATAACTCAGAGGTAGAGTGCTTGCCTAGCATGCATAAGGTCCTGGGTTCAATCCCTAGTACCTCCATTAAAAAATAAATAAATAAACAAATTAGGGAAAAAAAAAAAAAGAACCCATCATCTGGGGTGGATACTAAGTTCAGGAGGTCGATTCCCTTAAAAGGGGAAGGAGGGTGTGGGGAAGTAGTGTTCATAATCGAATCTTTTCTAATACAGAGCTAGAAAGTGTATCTGGTAGAAAGCTATGGAGCGAGAAAGCTTAGGCAGAAATTAATATGTTACCAACTTGGCTTGGAGTTTCTCAGATACAGAGGATGGTCACTGGCCTTTGCTTGCACTTGCTCAAAATTGCTTCCTAAGGCAGCAGCTAGAAATTTTATGTGATCATGAGGGTTAGGCTCACTAATTCCTTGCAACTTCCTACATGTTACCTCCTACAGATGCCCTGTGGCAGCACTTGGTCTTGTCTCCCGAGCTGCTGAAAGATTTAGTTAGTTATGACAGAAATCAAGTTTAAATAATGCTCAAAAAAAAAAAAAACAAAAACCCCAATGGTTTACTTTAGGGGTACAAACTGGAGGAGAAATGAACTACTTGTATGAGGTCAGAAAGCTTATTTCTTACCTCTGTCTGGTCTGTCTGTTTCCAGGCTTGTGATCTTTCCGCTGAACCACACTGCCTCTCGTTGGAAGCTTTAAATGATTACCTGTAAATCACCCAGAACAACATCAACCCCCCAAAATCACAGGGTATAACTTTACTAAAGCACTCTGAAAAGGGCATTGTTTGATATTTTGCCCCTCCCCCGCCTTTTCCAAAAGCGCTTATATTCAGGGAAATTGGCCAAAAGAAACACGTCCATTTTATTTGATCTTTTTTCTATGAACAGGGGAAAACTGTTAGCATTTATTATGTTCTATAGATTGTAACTTGTTCTGCCTCTTAATATGGATCCTGAGTTCGATCTCAGTTTTTTTGGAGTAACCAAAGAATGTGTCCCTCTTGTGAAATAAACTAGGGTGCCTGTGAATAATTGTTAGGTTATCTCAGTGTTTTTTGTAGTATGAGCTCATTTCTTTCCTTCTTGTGTGTGTCAATCCATATCTGACTTTTGCATTTTCCCTGCTTAGTGGAATTGGATTAAATGGCTCACTCTCTTCTGCTGAAACCGAGAGTGTTTATGTGATTTGTCCTCTGTCTAAATTCACGCTGGCTGGCTGGTCTGTGGCGATCACTGAGTTCACTGGAGAGAAGGGTGTACATTTCAGCCTCTCTGCTGTGCACGTGTGTCTGCTCTTGGGAAGAAAGTAGGCAAACATGAGGAATTAAAATTGCCTTTTTTTCCCCCATTTGTTTTGGCCTTTATGAAGTGAGCATTCCTAGCAGATGAGACATCACCATGACAGTGGGTTTAAGTGAGAATCTGAGGTTCCCCTGCTTTTATTGTCATCTTGGGCACCTGGGTTATTCCCCCTCCCTTAGTCAGGCTTTCTCCCCTCCAGTGCACATGCCGCCCCTGCTGGTGAAGTCTTCTTAAACACGACTATTCGTTATCTTCCTGGTTACTGCACTGGCCGGGTTTCCCGTTGTTTGCAGGATACAGCCCAAGCGCCTTAGTTTGGCATACAAGGTCCCTCATCACCTGGGTCCAGCTTCTTCTCCAGCCTCGGAGGTACCACTCCTGTCTTCTCAACTCTGGCCTCACAGACCGCTCATCCCTGCCATCCCTTTGTACAGACTGTCTCCCCTTCATAAGATTTTACCCCATTCCAACTCCAGTTCTCCTTCTGATTCTATCCGTCGAGACCCAGTTTAGATGTTACCTCCCCTGGATCCTCTCCAGGTACCTGGACAAGTCTCTGCCCTGGTCCCCCGGCACGTGGTGCAAACCTGCTTTAGCACTCAGTGTCCCGGGCTGTCCCCACCCTGGTTCTTCCATGAGCTCTCTGGGTCCGGGCCTGTTTCTTTTTCATTTTTATAATCTCAGCATCATTTTAGTGTTTGGTACACTGAGGGCAGCCCCCAGCGTTTTTAATAGGTGGATGGGTCAGTGGGCATCTGAGTTGGGAGCCCCAAATAGCGTATCTGCTCGTTGTAGTATCAAGATTTGTATAACTTCAGCTTCTCACCACACCAACCAGATGGCCTTCAGCAGATTTACTACAGGGCAGGTGGTATTATTCTTATTTTAGAAATGGTAGAATGGTCTTAGAGGTTAGGTTACTTGGTGGAGATTGAGAGCAGAGCTAGGACTGGCCGTGCTGGCTCAGTGCGCTTTAAATTTTCCGCCATGTATATAGTTTAGTGGGGTATGAGTTTCATATCTGTTGACTTAGTAATTCATGTTCCAGGAAAGATAAATGCAAATAAAATGTTTTTCTTTTGCAACCTTTTTGTAATGGCGAAAACAGTAGAAACAGATTAAAGGCTCAACAGTGGGGAAAGGATTTGATAAATTTAAGAATATCAACATAGTAGAATTTTCAGTAGTTGTCCCAAGTTACAGTTATGATGCTAATGTAGTAAGGTCCCACAGGTGAATAGCTGAATATAAACTAGATCACACTCTGTTGTGATTGTGACCATCAAGTACCTGGCGGGACAGAACTGTGTACACAGAATGGTGTTAGGCTCATGAAGAAGCAAGGAGTTTTATTTTTGAACGTTTTCTTTGGTGTTGTTTTGGATCCAGGTCATTGAGGTTTGAAGAATGTTTACTTGGGCAAAGCAGAATATTTGAAGTTGGTGTTCTCTCAGAATCTGGCCTGTAGGGTCATGACAGCAATAACCTTGTCTCAGAGAGTTACAAGAACTTAAATCATTATTATTGGAGTCGTAAAATAGCATTTATTGTTAAAAATCGAATTATAAGGCAATTTCGGAAACACAGAGAGACGTTTTCTTCCTTTTTTTTCTTTTAAAACATTTAATTATTTAAAAAAATTTATATCTTTTGAGGGGATCAATTAGGTTTATTTATTTATTATTATTATTATTATTATTATTATTTTAATAGAGGTACTGGGGATTGAACCTAGGGCCTTGTGGATGCATGTGCTCTACCACTGAGCTATATACCTTCCCCTAATTTAATTTATTTTAATTTATTTTTTAACACCTTTATTGTGGTAAAGAGAGGTTTTATTTATTTATTTATTTAATCTATTTTTTTCTTTTTAAAGCATTTAATTTAATTTATTTTTATTAATTTATTTTAATTTATTTTTATTAATTTATTTTTAACACCTTTATAGTGGTAGAGAGGTTTTAAAGTTGGAGGGAAACTGGTGACACACAGTTCACAGCAAGCAAAAGAGGTTTTGTGTATAGCTCCCCGACGTGGTGTCATCTTATTGAATTCTCCCAAAGGGAGATCGTGATTATAAGAAATTGTAATGTAATTACAAGAAAACACAGGAAACCAGAGAAGTGAAAATTTAGAAACAGGCTGCACGACCACAGTCACACTCAGCAAAGGTGACCAGGAAGAATATTCTGTCATCTCCTTTCTGTATTTTTCTGAGTGTGTATGTGATGAGGGGGCCCCTCCCCCGCCGCAGTGTCCTGTTACTGGGTGGTGTCCAGGCGAGATTATTTCTGCGTATTCTGTGTGCTATCTAAGACCGTTTGGACCAGGAGTTCCTGCCCTTTCAGGATTGGCACAGCCTTGCGTTGGCACGCTGGTGCCAGGCCCTTGTTCCTGCCCGCCCGGGACAGGTGTTGGCCCAGGGCCAGCCTGTGCCCGCCAGGCTTGGGGTGGGCGCCCCGCGTGGCCTTCCTGCTTCTTGCCTCCTTAGGTGCTGATCCCTGTCAGTCTGGAAGGGAAGCTGTAAAATCGGTGTGGGGAGGAGGACAAGGAACATTTCCAATCAGGGGAGAAATGAAAAGGGTCAGGTTTCTCACTCTCAAATAAGTTGCAAAAGTCTGAACGAGGAGCCGGAGACGGAAACTAAAAACAGAGAAAGGTTAGAGGCTTCTGTAGCTGCCCTGTTTTCCTGAAATCTTACATAATTAGTTAAGTGAAATAAACCAGTTTTCTGGGTGTGTGATCACTGAGGCTTCCTGAAAACCTGGGTGGAATCGTAATGTGTTTAATCAAATTTATTTGCCTGTGAGATGTTGTCTGATCTTCTTTGCATTAAAAGTTTAGGCTGTCAGACTCAGGAGAGTTATTCCATCTGTCAGGTAAATATATGTCATGACCTACCCGTCTACCTCTGAATATAGCTTTTAAAAGCAAGGAAGTTGCTTAAATTCTAAAAATTTCCTTTTTTTTTTTTGCCCCATTGGCACCTCCAGTGAGAATGATTCAGTGGAGTGGGAGTTCGGGAAGAGATAAAGCGTTGCTGAGTGTAAGATAGGAAGGAAGTGGTGAAGACCAGGGGGAGATAGAGAGAAGTGTGGGTGTGTCTGGGGCGTGTTTCCCCCTCCAGTATTTTCTGTACCTAGCGGAGTCCCCTCCCCTGCATCACCCCCGTGGGCTTCTCCAAAATCTCTGCCCTCTTGGTAGAACAGAACAGTTTTCTAGGAGAGAACAGTTTCTTGGCCCCCCCCCCCTTTTTTTTTAAGTTTCTTCTTTTGAGGGGGGAGGTAATTAGGTTTATTTCTTGTTTTTTTTTAGAGGAGAAACTGGAGATTGAACCCAGGAACTCATGCATGCTAAGCATGACCTCTGCCACTTGAGCTATACCCTTCTCCCCTCTTGGACCCTCTTTTAACTTAGCACTTGCTTAGTCCCTCTTTTGCCTCCTGGGAGAATTGACCAGCTCTTTACTGAAAACCCTGAGAGGCCCCTGTTGCAGCAAGGATAATATGCCAAAGCTTTTGTTTTGATATACGTGCTTTCATTTACTAAGACTCTTAGCTCCTTAAGAGCAGGAATTGTGTCCTAATCAATATTTATTTTCTTATCACCTACATAGAACTCCTTAAGAGCAGGAATTGTGTCCTAATCAGTATTTATTTTCTTATCACCTACATAGAGCCTGGTTGTGTAACATGAAGTAAGGGAATGCTTGATAATTAAGTAAATGACCTTAATTTTTAATTTTATTTGGTGGCAATACTGGGGATTGAACCCAGGACCTCGAGCATGCTAAGCATGCGCTCAACCACTGAGCTAGACCCTCCCTGTGAGTAAATGACCTTAGAAAGCAGGAAGTTATCATCTGTGCTATTGATAGAGTTACGAGGTTTGAATCTCTTTTGATGTGCTTCCAACATTCACTGTGTTGGGATATTCTAGAAACTTTTGTTAAAAGTCTTGAAAATGCCCAATAAATAACGCCTCTCTTCCTCGGGTTCTGAGCCAATGAATAGATCAGGATCAGTAGCCAGAAAACTAAAATGCCTTCTTTGTATCGTTACTGATAAGCCACATTCTCCTGTGTCAGCTGAGGTGAGAAAGAGTTGCTAACTCCATGTCCCCTAGGTGGACCACGCCATGGCCCACAGAAAGGGACTTTTAAAAAAATTGAAGTATAGTTGATGTACAATATTATGTAAGTTACAGGTGTATAGGGTACGGGGTCAGAGTTTTTGAAGGTTCTGTTCCATTTATAGTTATTATAAAATAATGGCTCTATTCCCTGTGTTGTATAATATGCCTTGTAGCTTCTTTTATATGAAATAGTTCATACCTCTTACTCCTCCACCCCCTCCCCTTCTCCGACCTCTCCCCACTGGTGACCACTAGTTTGTTCTCTGTATCTGTGAGTCTGCTTCTTGTTTGTTATATTCACTAGTCTGTTGTAGTTTTTAGATTCCACGTGTAAATGATACCGGACAGTATTAGTCTTTCTCTGACTTACTTCACTTGTGAGCATAATGCTCTCTAAGTCCATCCACATTGTTGCAGATGGCAAAATTTCATTCTTTTTTATGGCCAAGTAGTCCCATTGTGTATATGTGTGTATATATGAATGTATACATATACATATGTGTGTGAATATTTACACACACACACACACACACACACACACACATCACATCTTTATCCATTCATCTGTTGATGGACCCTTAGGTTGCTTCCGTATCTTGGCAACTATAAATAACGCTGCTGTGAGCATTGGGGTCCATGTATCTTTTCAAATTTGTGTTTTCATTTTTTTCGGATATATACCCAGAAGTGGAATTGCTGGGTCGTATGGTAGTTCTAGTTTTAGTTTTTTGAGAAACCTCCGTACTGTTTTCCACTGTGGCTGCGCCAGTTTACACTCCCGCCAACAGTGTACGAGGGCTCTCTTTCTCCACATCCTCGCCAGCATTTGTTATTTGTGGTCTTTTTGATGATAGACATTCTGACAGATGGCAGGTGATAACTCACTATGGTTCTGATGTGCATTTCCCCGACGGCTGTCAGTGTTGAGCATCTTTTCACGTGCCTGTTGGCCACCTGCATTTCCTCTTTTGGAAGGTGTGTTTGAATCAAGGACAGACATCTGTACCCTAGGTGGAGAGAGAAGGAGAAAAGAAAAGCTCCCCGGATAGTCCCCGCCCTGTCACCCTGCCCGCAGCACAAGGTCATTGTCTGTCCCCCACCAAGAGGGGAGAGGTAGGCTTGGGGCGAGGGGGCAGGGGTATTTAGTGTTTACTTCCCTTATAACATCCCTCGGTTTTGTACTTTCGACCTGTGGGGCTCACCTGGTAAACCCACGGCCCTGCTACTCTGATGGGAGATGAGCAGCCGTCTAGTGGCCCTCCCTGCTCCTGCCTTCCAGAGCCTGTTCTTTCTCCCGCCAGTCCTGGTGCCCCCTTGTGGATCCGCCGTGGACTGCTGGGGCGAGCTGGAAAGCTCTGTGATGGGTTATAATGATGCTTCATCATCTGCTCCAAAGCCACGCTATGCCCAAGGTTTAAAGTTCCTGCTCTCGTCTGTTTCCCATCCCAGATTCTTTTCACATATCCAAGCAGCTTCCCAGAGCTTTTGTGATGGGATCCAGTAACATAATTAAGATACTACAATTTTTAAAAACCCAGCCTTAGAAGGATGCCGCAACACAGAGGTGTGGAGTGTAGTGAATAAGAAAGCGACTTATAAAACCAGACCACCTACGTAAAAATCTTGGTTCTGAGTGATTTTGGCCGAGTTACCTAACCTTTTTATTTCTCAGTTTATCTATGGAACAGATAATAATAGCCCTCCCTCACAGGAGTGCTGTAGCTCTTGAATAAATTAATACGTGTCAGAAGCTTGGAACCTAGCATCTGGCACGTAGCCAAAGTGCATTTATCACTTAACTTTATAAAGTTTCTGTGTATAAACCCTCTCCTGTTATGAAACTGTCAGGGAGAAATTGAAAATTCAGAGATTCAATTCCTGGCAAGACATGAAAGTTCAAGGCTCAGTCCCATATCAAATTATCTTGGCCTGTGAGTTAACATTGAAAGAATTTGAAGTCCTCCCCTATTCCTTTTTTTTTTTTCTTTTTTTCTTTTTTTGGTCTTAGCCAGAGAGGTTCTCCATGTCTGGTGCGGCTCCTCTCGCTGGAATCTGCAGGGCTTCCCTGGGGTTTCAGAAGTCACAACAGTTCAACTCCAAGTCTTTCTTGAGCCTAGAATCTTTTTGTTTGTTTGTTCTGGTTTTGGTTTGTTTGTTTGGGTGAGTTCATTAGGTTTATTTATTTTTTTAATAGAGGTACTGGGGATTGACCCCAAGACCTCATGCATGATGAGCACGCACTCTACCACCGAGCTATACCCTCCCCTCCAAGCCTAGAGTCTTTTTTTTTGGTGGTGGTGGGGGAACTAGATCTATTTATTTATCTTTAGAGTAGGTACTGGGGGTTGAACCCAGGACCTTGTGCATTCTAAGCATGCACTCTATCACTGAGCTGTACCCTCCCCTCCAAGCCTACAATCTTAATAGGACACACAAGAATATTATATTACCAACCTTACATCCACTGACTTTGGAAAATGTGCCCCCCATCCCAGCCCTCAAGGCACTAATCCTGAGAGGAGTTGTTCCCAGGGCTTTGTCTTTGCCGGAGAGAGGGATGCAGGATGGAGAGAGGGCAGCACCTTGGTTTCAGCTTCAATTCATGCCCGTTGTTCTTAGTCCAAGACCTTTGCCCTTAAACTCCACGGGCAGAGGTTGCCTGTGGGAGGAGGGGGTGGGCACTCATTTGAGGAGGAGGCACTCGTGCAGGTCACCTCCTCTCTTGGGGACTGGCGCCTGCCTTATTCTGGTCTGCCCTCGGCATCAGGACTTTGTGGTGGCGGCAGCCTTGTCCCCAGGTGTTTCCCATCCCAAATTCTTTTCACGTATCCAAGACAGCTTCCCGGAGCCTTTGTGATGGGATTCACTGACAGGATTAAGATACTTCAATTTTAAGAAGCCCAGCCTTAGAAGGATGTGTAGTGTCTGTCCTCTCCTTTCTGCAGGGAGCCCCTGTTTCTGGCACTTCTGTGCTGAGTGGTACCCAGGCTCTGTTTAGGGATGCAGCTCCTGCAGCATCTGCGGGCGGGCACGAGACCTGGGCAGGACAGGGTTTTTGTTGCCTCTTACCTGGGACTCACTGAGGCTTCTGCAACCTGCTTCCTAGGGAAGGTTTTGCCTTTCTGTCCTGCGTGTTTCAAGTGGAGCGTTGTTTGCTGCAGATTCCTGGCGGGGAGCTACTGTTGACACTTGGGGAGCTGGGGCCCTGTGGGGGTAACACCTTGGCCCCGAGCCACTCACTCCTCCTTTCTCTGCCGTCTGCACTCTGCCTCCAGGTTGTACTTGTCTCCTGTCCCCTCTTCCTTTCAGGGAGGCTCGGACGAGTTTCTTGCTGTTTAACTAGCTCCTTTTGCTGGTCTCTTTTTTCTCTAGCCACTTGCAAGCTGCTACTGTTTGCTGGACTGGTGCGATCCTTTTTTTTTTTTTCCCCAACCTTTTCCTTTACTTTTTGGTCTAGATCTATTTTTTTCCCCCTCTGGGTGTTCCTCTAGACATTTTCTTGAGTTCTCCCAAAGCAAGGGAGATCCAGTTGATAACATCCTGTGTCGGCTGTATCCCTGCTGTGGAGACTCTTACACTGGAGACACTCTCCCATTAGACGCACGTGTTACGTCACGGCTAGGGTCAGTCGTCTTGTCCTGCTGGCTTCCCCTTTAATGAGCTTCCTCGTTGCCATGTCTTCTCTTAGACTGAGTCCGAATTCCACAAACTTCTCAAGCATGTTCCCGCAGGGCGCAGGCAAGGACCGTGTCCCCGGGCGCTGTGCTCTGAGCATCCTCCTCTGATCCTTGCTCTCTCCCAGCCTGTCTGGAGGTGCGGTAGCCCTTGGCAGAACTGTCTCAGTCTTTGGAGATGCACGTAGGTCCTCTCCTTGGAGATTGCTCTTACTGTGGGTTCTGAACCTGGCTTTAAAAGTGTGTTTCTCCAGAGTTCTTAGCACTGAATCCTGATTCCTTCTGGGGGAGCAGTTCCAGTCTGTGGAGATCTTGCTTGTCTGTCTTTTTGGATTTTTTTTTTTTAAAGCTCAAACAAGCACAAAGCGACAGCTCTTTCATTTCAGTTGGATTCCAGGATTCAAGATCTCCTTTCCTGTTTCAGCTCTGTCTGGTTTTTCCTGAAGACATCAGCTTTTCTCTCTGTCTCTGGCTTCATCAATCTGCTTCTTTTTTTTTTTCCCCTCCTTCCTCTTGTTCTAAAAGGAAGAATAGAATGCAGTTTCCTCCTATTAGGAAAAATGACAGGGACTTTTTTTGTTGTTTTGTTTTGCTTTTGATTTCTTTTCTAACCTTCCAACACCTCTTGGATTTCCGGAGTGAGTCTGATTTTTCCAAGGATAGCCCTTAGTGGTGGTTGTCTTTGTGCTGGCAATAATTTTGTCAAATTGCTTCTCTGACTCAACCCAAGATGACAGCGTATCTCCTTAATAAGGATATCCTCATTGCTGCTTTCTTTATAAAATCTGCCTCTTCTCTGTGTAGCTGTCACTTTGGACCTGGAAAATCAGAAGTGGCTGTTAGCGCCTAGGTGATGAATGAATATAGAGCTGGTGAGTTGGAGAGGAACTTTTGAGTCTGTGGCCCAACCACGTGAATTTAAAGCAAACCCTTGCACATTTCCGACTCTTGGCCATGGAACAGGATTTGGAGCAGCCTGTCTACACTGGTTGCCTGGAGTTGGACCCAACACAGTTTCTTTAAGATCTAGCTATAGAAGCAGCAGATAGTATTCTGGAAGCTCTGTTTTGAGGAGAGCCCTGACGGGGACATTTTTCTGTTTTTGTTTTCTTTTTCTTTTTTCTTTTTGCCCCTCTCTTTTCCCTTTCTTTTCCTGTGGTAAAATACGCATAACACGAAATTGACCATTTTGACCGTTTTCAGATGTCCAGTCCAGCAGCATTCATTATATTCACATTGTTACACCACCGTCCACCTCCAGAACTTTTTCATCTGCTCAAACTGAAACTCTGTCCCCATTGAACAGTAACCCCTCGTCACCCCCCTCCCCTAAGCCCCTAGCAACATTATTCTACTTTCTGTCCCTGGCTTTGACTGTTCTGGGTCCCCGCATGAGTGGAATCTTACAGTATTTGTCCTTTTGTGACTGACTTACCTCCCTTAGCATGGCTTCAGGGTTCATGCGTGTTGCAGCAGGTGTCAGAATTGCCTTCCCTTGGAAGACTGAGGAATTATGCCACTGTTCGTATATCCTGAGTTTTGTTTATTCATTCATCCATCCGTGGATTTCGGGATGTTTCTACTTGTCTACTGTGTTACTGCTGCTGTGAATATAGGGGCCCAAATACATGTTCGAGTACCTCCTGTGACTTCTGGGTGTACGCCCAGAGGTGGAATTGCTGGGTCATGTAATTCTGTGTTTAGTTTTTGAGGAACTACCATCCTGTTTTCCACTGCAACGCCCTTTCTGTCCTCGCCTCCTCCTTGCCATGACTGCTTAGGTCAGGGCTGTGCTGTGTGGCTCAAGGTCAGACCATGGCGGCCGGCATAACAGAGGCCGAATTTGTGCCGTGCCAAGCCGGGCGCAAGGGCTGAGCCAGGCCTGCAGGGCCCACTTGCCGTTTGCTTGAGGCCCAGCATCACCCGACAATATAAAAATAGCCGCTGAGGGGGAAAGTGTAGCTCAGTGGTAAAATGCATGCCTAGCATGCATGAGGTCCTGGGTTCAATCCCCAGTCCCTCCATTAAACATAAATAAACCTAATTACCTTCCTGCCCCCCAAAACAAAATAGCTGTTTGCCTTTGGATAGAGCCCTTATGTGCTGCATGACTGACCAAGGTGGAAGCTCGCACTGCTGTCCTGAAACTGCTGGCCAGATTATGGTCGTTGAAAGCCAGCTGCCCAAGTGTAAAAGCCAGGGTGTTGCCCAACACGGACCACTGCCCCTCAGTCCGACCAGAAGTCCCGGTATCTCAGGGTCCACTCCATCTCCAGGCTACTGTCTTGTCTTTCACAGTTTCTGGCACATTTCAGGGGGTGGGGGCAGGTGGGAGATGATGTGCAGTAAAGGACGCTTCTCCCTCTTTTTGGGTTCTGAACCAATTATAAAACAAGACGAGAAGAATTTGAAGCATTTAAGAAAAAAAAATCCCTTGTCTTGGAAACCAAAGGATTGGGGAAGAGGAGTTTCCCTTCTGACAACTTTGATGCGGGGGGAAATGCTTCTGAGAAGCATTTAAATTACTTGTTGAGGAATTTTCCTAATTTAAGGCATAAAGTGCAAATGAACAAGTAAAAAGAATGCTCCTTTTTGAGGGCCTGCTTGAAGGCTCTGGGATTGGCGTGTGTATCTCATTTAATGCTCGTAATGTGACTTGTGAGTCCTAAACTCTTGTGTTATCCAAGAGGAAGCTGAGGCTTGAAAAAAGTGGGGACTCTCCCCAAAGTTCACAGCTGGGGCCTTATCTTGAGTCTGGGTTGACTGCAAAACCACTTGGCCACACTGCCTTTTCTTTCTTCCTTCCTTCCTTCCTTTCTTTTTTTTAATGAGGGGAGGTAATTAGATTTATTTATTTATTTATTTTAATGACGGTCCTGTGGCTGGAACCCAGGACCTCATGCATGCTAGGCACGTGCTCTACCACTGAGCTAAACCCTCCCCCCACCAACACTGCCTTTTCTAAAAAGATGTGGATAAGGGAAAATGTGTTGCATGTGCTTTACACATTTTCCCCTTAAAACAAATCAAAAAATTCATTTCCACCAGTTCCTAGGGTTTTACAAATATTTTAGTGAGTGAGTCTGGCAACGTAGGTAAATTTTGTTTTCGGTGGTTAAATAGCTGAGATATAGAAGGTTAGTGGTAGTGGTGAGGGTGGAAACAATTGCTGTTTATAACATGAGGGTGGAGCAACTATACAGTGCTTACTAATAACTTAGCTGAGCCTGCCTCTTATGCAGGAAATACTAAATTAAGAGTTTGATTTAAACAACAAGGCCCTACTGTACAGCACAAGGAACCATATTCAGTATCTTGTAATAGCCTATAATGAAAAAGAGTATGAAAAGGAATATATATATATATAACTGAGCCACCATGCTGTACACCAGAAATTAACACAACATTGTAAAATGACTATACATCAATAAAAAAAAAAAGAGTTTGGTTAAAAAGTGTGAGTGTTGTGTGGAACGGACCCAAGAAAGCACTCATTTTTTTTTTAAATTTTTAATTTTTAATATATATATATATATTCCTTTTCATATTTTTTCATTATAGGCCGTTACAACTTTCTGAATATAGTTCCCTGTATTATACAGTAGGACTTTGTTGTTTGAAAGCTCTCATTTTACACAGAATCATTTGCTGTGTAGAATGTACTCTACATAGTGCCGTGCATGTGGGCCACTGGCTGGGATGGTCACGTGGCTTATTTGGGATCATGTTCCCACTGAGACACACGTGGGCCTGAGAGATTTATCTTTGTAGGGCCCTCTGAAATTTAGCATTCAGAATTGTGAAAGGGAGAGAAATGTCTGAGAAGAATAGAATCTCAGGTTGGGATTTGTCTAAGTGAGTCGTTTGTATTTCATAAGTTACATTCCTTAAATGAAAGGTTTTCATGTGTGGTCGTAACTGTGAACACCCTAATTTCAAGACTCTTGTTCATTTCTGTCTGGATTAATGTATTCTAGATTCTCATCTGCTCTTGTTGGGGCGTGATTTACTCTTGTTAATGAAAGGCATCTCAGATGACTTAGAACTTTAAGCCTGTCATTTTCTTTCCTATTTAATTGCACAGAAACAGCCCCCACCCCCCCAATCACATTCTGCCCCTCGCCTGGTACACGAAGACCAATTTTTAAAATTTTTTTGAATTTTTTTAATTTAAGTATCATGAGTTACAATGTGTCAGTCTCTGATGTACAGCATAATGTCCCAGTCATGCATATACATACATTTATTCGTTTTCATATTCTTTTTCGTTGAACGTTATTTTAAGATATTGAATATAGTCCCTGTGCTATACAGAAAAAATCTGTTTTTTTTAATCTATTTTTATATATAGTGGCTAGCATTTGTAAATCTCATTCTCCCAAAGTTATCCCTTCCCACCCCCTTTCCCCCGATAACCATAAGATTGTTTACGATGTCTGAGAGTCTGTTTCTGTTTTGTAGATGAGTTCCTTAGTGTCTTTTTTTAGATTCCACATATTAATGAGATCATATTTTTCTTTCTCTTTCTGACTTATTTCACTTAGAACGATGATCTCCAGGTCCATCCATGCTGTTGCAATGGCATTATTTTATTCTTTTTTATGGCCGAGTAGTATTCCATTGTATAAATATACCACAACTTCTTTATCCAGTCATCTCACAAAGACCATTTTTCAGCAAGTAGAGAAAGGTGGTTTTTTCCTCTCTTTTATCCAATCCCCTAAACTCATACGCCTTCACCACAAAATCATGGCAACACATGTTGTATGAAAGGAGTTTTAATAGTGCTGTCATCTTGACTGTTGCATTATCTCTTGGTGTGCTTTTCTAAGGCATATTTTCATGTTGAAGAAAAGTACCTAGGAGAAGTAGACTTGGCCTGTTCTGATTTACTTGGAAAAAATACTGATGACTTATGTTAAAAGACCTTCTATTTTTTTGTTTGTTTTGCCACTAACCAACTGTCTGACCTTTGATAAGTCATTTAACCCCTCCAAACCACATTTCCCTCCATCTTCTAAAAGGGAATAATACCATATCCTTATGGGAAAACTACTGAGGAATTATTCTTCCTTTTAGCCATAAAATTCATGAGCTAATTTGTTACAATAATGTGGGAGATTTCCAAAGTAGAGAAGTAGATTTTTGTTTGTTTTCCTTTTATAATCGGCCTAGGCACACTTTTGCATAAGAAGTGTCCTACCGTCCAAACAAATGTGCTTGGCTGGGGCCCTTTCAGAGAGAATTTGTAATCCCAGCGTGTGTGCAGTTGCCCCAAGTGCCTCATGTTTTAGTTCTAGTTTTCCTTTTTAAGTCAAGATGGCAATACTTTTGTTCTCTTGGGAGAGGAAGACATGGAACATTTAAATTTCTCTGAGAAAAATCAGCATGCTTCAAGGGCAGTTTGGAGGTGCTGGAACTCCCCCTTGTGGGATTCTGAAATATGTTGTACAGCAAATGAAACAATATTGTTGTTTGTTTTTGTTATGTTCCCAGCTAATAGAAGAATCTTACTTAACATGGCAAATTCTTAATTCACTCATCCAGAAATTTACCGAGAATGACGAAATAGAAAGTTTTAAAAGATATCAGATAACTGTGCAGATAGGATTTTTAGTCGTGTTCAGAAGCATAATTTTGAACTTTTAACATTATTTCAATATTTGGAGAAAAACTTTTTAGGCAAGAGAATTGCCTGTCAGATAAGACCTTATAGTTAAGTTGTTGTAGATCAAACAAAACCCAACTTAATTATAAATGATACGTTGACAGTGTATTGATATGGGTTTTTCTTTAAACTTCTTCTGTGAAGGTTTCAGATCAGAAGCACATGCCAAGTAGCAGGTTTTGATACACACTTTTATTTTATAGCCATTGATTATTGTTTTTTAGTTTCT
This sequence comes from Vicugna pacos, assembly GCF_048564905.1. Classification (NCBI taxonomy): domain Eukaryota; kingdom Metazoa; phylum Chordata; class Mammalia; order Artiodactyla; family Camelidae; genus Vicugna; species Vicugna pacos. Next base: position 11,898,431 of record NC_132988.1, on the reverse strand, counting down.
TGCCCCTTTCAGGCTGACCCTTTGCAGGTGACCATCGGTGGCTGTGCGCCCACTTCTCAGTCTCCAGCTGTCTGCTGAGTGCCGGTTAAGTGGTAGGCATCGTGGTAAAAGCGTCAGACAGGGTGCTTACAGTCTGCTGCGGCAGGCAGACCTTGAGCAAGTTGTGACGTTGTAATGAGGGGTGTTACAGAAGGTCAGGTGAAAGCTGCTGTGGGTGTAGGTAACGGCACTTAACTGAGCTGTGGTGTCACGGATGACCTCCCCGAGAGGGAAGGCTAAGCTGGGACATGAAGGATGAATCAGGTTTTGTTAGGCAGAGGGGAGGGTAGGTTGGAGATGTGAGTTCTGAGCCAAGGAACAGAGGCTGAAAGTAAAACAGAGCAGAAAGGAGACCAGTGAGGCTGGAGTGTAAACAGGGAGGTGGATCCTGAGGTTTATGGCTACAGTTAAGGATTTGGGACTCTGGCCAAGCTGGGAGTCTTTGAAGGGTTTTAAGCCGGTAGTGACATGACCTGCTTTGCTTATTTGTAAACTCATTCTTGATGCAGAGTGGAGAGTGGAGTGAGGAGGGCAGAGGTGGACACGGGGAGACTGGGAGGAAGTTACTGCACAGCTTGCCTGCATCTTACCACTTCCCTCCCACTCGGACAGGGCTCTGTGAACTTTTTCTGTAAAGGCCCAGAGAGTAGTTATTTTTGGCCTTTTAGGCCATGTGACCTCTGTTGCAAGGACTCAGCTCTGCCGTAGACAGTGTCCAAGAGAAAGAGCATGGCTGTGTTCCAGTGGGACGTTATTTACAAACACAGCCAGCAGGTGGGGTGTGGCTCGCGGGCATGGTTAGCCGACTGACCCCTGATCTTGAGGGTCCTTCTTAGGAATGAAGAGAAGTGAAGGGATTCGAGGCTCTGCTGAGGAGGTGCAGCCAGGATTCCTCGGTTGGCGGATGTGTTTGAGGAGGGCGAGTGAGGAGGTGGAGTGAGGTTGGTTTTCAGGTTTCTGGCTTAAACCCGATGTGAAGGATGGTGCAGAGATGGGGCCCACAGCCAGCTGGCTGTCGCGGGGTGTGTGAGGATCCAGACGGGTGCCCCGTCGTTGGTTGGACACGTGGGTGTGCAGAGAGGTCTGAGCTGGTGAGGTGAGTGTGGGCGGTCCCGCGTGTCGCAGATTCCCGCAGGGAGAGTGGTGAGGGCAAAAGACAGGATCCAGACTGACTCCAGCCCCTGGTGGACAGAGCAGGAGGAGCCGGGGAAGGAGAGAAGCCAAGAGAAGGAGAAGCTCCTCATGGCATCATGCTGGGGAGAAGGGTCAGGAAAAAGAGAGGTTTCTACTGGATTTGGGCACCAGGAAGTCATTTATAACTATGCTCAACACAGTTTCAGGGACTAGTGGGCTTTTTTCGGTTTATGTCTTTGATGTGGGACTTATTCACATAAAGACAAATTTAAAAATCCAGCTTTTAAGACTTGAGGCTCAGTTTACAGATGTTTATTACCCATGTAAGTGTAGCTGATAGTCGCAATTTTGCAAAGAGCCGTTGGTTAACATTGGGGTCGGTTTATGAGCTGGGTTAAACTCATTTTTACTACACTTTACAATGTAATATGCTGTGGTCCCTTGGCACCTGCCGGGGATTGGTTCCTGCACCCTGGCTTGGATACCAAACTCCGAGGATGCTCAAGTTCCTGACCGTCAGCCCTCTGTATCTGCCGGTTCCGCATGCACAGAACTGAGGAGCAACTGTGTTTTATTCTCGTTTAGTACTTTCATTGCTGGATGACAGTAGTAGTCATTAAAAAATGTGTTTTTATATAATGTACTTAGGTAATCCTTATAAATCTAACAAATTAAACCCAATTGTGGTGATTCTACTTAAAACTGAATCAACTGGACACCCACAGTTAAGTCAGCCAAAGCTTTGGGGAATGCCTTCTTACCTGGCTGAGATTTCCTGGTGTTCTGACTGTGACTGCCAGGCCAGGTGGCTTTTTGGTCATCGCTATGCCAGACACGTCAAATGAACAAAAGGGGAACTCTCCGCTGAGATCCTTTAGATTCACGTGCTGCACCGCCTGCCTTTTGTGGGTATTTGCCGTCTGCTGCCCCCACCCTCCCACCCAAATGGCTGTATCCCCTGATTGGACTTTGCGTTTCCTCGTCTTCAAAATATGCCGGTATTATCCCACATGGCGGTTAAGATCTTTGAACGTCTCGAAATTCTACATTCTTTTCATATACTTTTGTCTCTTCAACCCACATCCCTTCCACATATTAAAAATGATAGCCAGGTGAACTTTGGGCGTCTCTGGTTTTCTCATGGCTTCTAAGGTCATTCTAGTGATGGGAGGCTGACGTGAGAACTGTTGATTGGCTCTCCCTGGGTGACCCTACTTTTAAATAAAAGCAGACTCCTACGCAGGAACAGAATGTTTAGAAAGTATAAGAAATACCAAATTACAGTGTTCCTGTGTATGTTTAGAAATTATTTATCTGCTTGTTGCCATAATAGGAATTTTCATGTCACCCAAGGGTGAGCTTATGATTTCCATTAGAAGTAAGCTCAGTGACAGGACAGATTTTTCTCTATTTTATTCACTACTGTATTTCCAGTAATAGAATTATACCCAGCATTTAGCAGATACCGAAATTTGTGTTGAATAAATAAAATGAATGAATGAATGTAATTTCTAAATAAATGATAGATTGTTTACTGTTTATACTAGATTGAACCTTTTGCTTCCTTTTAAGTTCTTTCCCCCCCTCTTTTTTTCTTCCAGGCAGAAACCACTAATACTAGCCTCTTACAGGTGCAACTGGAATGCAGTTTACATAATAAAGTGTGTCAGCAATTAAAGGTAAAATGAAAAATTGTGTTTTCTTCCTGGGTTCCTTCCTGCCTCTTTGTTTAAAAATAAATGTTCTGTTCTCAGAAATGCACACGTCCTCACCATAAATGCCCTCCCCACCGTAGAATTCGAAATAAAAAAATTTCAGATTTTTTTTGAGTTTTTCCTTTCTTTCCCATCCCTCCGATCTCAGAGTTGTTACGTGGAATCTGACGATGTTTTACGGCTACAAATGAGCATAATTGTGACAATGGGAAACTCCTCCAAAGAATTTGAAGAAAACACACAAGATTTGTTAGATCATCTCTCTATCATTTATGTAGCGACAGATAAATCTGAGACTTCAGGTAAGGTGGAGTCTGAAAATTTCTATTCTATTTTGATCAACCTGCATCATGATTCTCTACCATCTGCTTGCAGATTGTATCACTGCAGTGCAAAAGAGAGAGCCTTTGCCTTCATTATGAACAGCTTCCAATAGTAGCTGGTTCTCAGCCTGCATCTGCTAGTAAGGCCGTAATAGTTTGGAGTAAATTGAACGTTAACTGCAAACCATTCTGCTCTTCCCTGGGAATAATTTTTCTTGGAGTTCTGGAGAGAGTGAACAAGTCAAATGGGCACTGCAGCGTAATACAAATATTCACGAAGTATTTGAACTCCTCTGTCTCTTGTTACAGTTTTACTGATTGGCAGCAGCTCAGTTGACCGTATCATACTGTTTGTATTTTTAATAGTTAATTGGGGGGAGGGTACAGCTCAAGTGCTAGAGTGCATGCTTGGCATGCACAAGGTCCTGGGTTCGATCCCCAGTACCTCTGTTAAAAAATAATAATAATAAAATAAAATAAATAAAAACCTAATTACCCCCCTTCCAAAAAAATAGTTGATTGGATGCTGCTTGTTCCTGTGTGCCCGACAGGTTACAGCAGTGCAGATTTTAGTGTTTATTTCTATGCCTTTTATCTCTGAAATTGTGTGTTTCAGTTACTTACCAAAAATAACCTAGTTTATCAGTTTGAGTTTCTAAGAGATTTTGCAGGAGACACATACTATGTGATCTGTGACATTTATTATGTAGGGTTTGCTCTTACCCAGTGGTTATCAATGCTGTTTGTTGTGGTGTGTGTGTGTGTGTGTGTGTGTGTGTATACACATACACATTCAGAGAAATGGTCCCAGAGTGTCCTTTTACATTGGCAGTCTTAACTCTGTCCTTCCCAGTCCGCAGATTTAGTTGTGTTGTAGTCAGGGGTCAGCAGGAAAGCTTCCTGCCCTTGGGTTCACAGTTCTTGGTGATTCCCAGAATGTCCAGGTGGACCTCAGTGTAGAGAAGACCCCTGTCCCATGAGGAGCACTTCTCTTGGGGAGGATGAAAAGGAAGGCTGCATTTTGAGATCCCAGGGTTTTGTTTTTCCTGAGTGGAAATAAGGAAATGAGGGGCTGTCTAATCAGCAGGAGGACCTGGCTTTATTTGAAACTGTCCAGTTGGTTAGTTTCATCCAGGGGAGTCATAATACGGCCCTGAAGTTAGACTTTTTCTATGGGTAGTTCATCATTCAGAGAGCCTGGGGTGGTAGGTCAGTCCTTTTGCCACTGCCCTTTCTCTTGTCACTTAAAAGAATATCCAACAGAAAGTAGCTCCTCATTTCAATTTTAGTGTTGAAGAACGAGTTACGTTTTTTAATAGAAATGTGTAATGTGATATTTTAACTACTGTGTGAAGGGGTGAGAAGATGGTCCTTTGTTTTAATCTCATTTCTCTGATTCTTTTGGGCAGATGATTCGGCGGTAAATATGTATATATTGCATTCAGGAGACAGCCTTCTATGGATACAGGTAATTGTAAATGCTTGCATGGGGTGGATTTTAAACTTACAAGTGTATATGGCATTGCAGAACATGAGGATTTTTGAGGAAACACTTGTCTCTGTTCTCTTCTGCAATGATTTAAACCTGTTTTCGCTGCTTGAACCCATGTTTGGACGAAGGTCGTCTGCACCCCTTCGTCCTGTTACAGGCTTATCTGCTAAGTGGTTGTGGTGTACACCAGTCTGAGCTACCTAGTCATTGGAACAGAGTTAATTCAAACCGGATACAGCTTCGCCTGGCTGAGAGCAGTCCTGTGGATTGTTTTTTGTTACAGGATGTCCATCATTTCTCACAGAGAGATGCCCTGTCTCTGCAGTTTGAACCAGTGCTCCTACCTACTTCTGCAACAAACTTTACAAAAATTGCTTCTTTTACTTGCAAAGGTACAGATTTAAAAAATACTGAAGGTTGTCTTTGTGTTTTGGGGTATCTAGCTGTTAGGATGGCCATTCTTTCTGTAAAATGACTCCCAGCTACAGCTTAGGCAAGGTTGTAAGAAATGAATGGGTTTGGTTTCAGTTCCACAGCCTTGGTAGTTCTGAGATAGCATGATGGAAGAAGTGATTGATGCTACCACTTTTTTTGGTGGCGGGGAGGAGGTAATTAGTTTATCTGTTGATTTATTTAAATGGAGGCACTGGGGATTGAACCCAGGACCTCGTGCATGCTAAGCACACACTTTACCACTGAGCTATGCCCTCCCATTGGTGGTGTGGCTTTCATTCTGCTACATGTGTAGAATTTTGAATTTGTAAACCATCACTCAGTTGGCGATTTGAAAGACCAGGTTGCAAATGCATCTGATGGACGTGCTGCTTTTACAAAGAGGTGGTGCTGCCCCAGTTTTGTTTCTTTGTATAGAACGTGGTGCAGACTGACTAGCGCTGGAGTATAAACCTAATCCTTTAGGCTCTTACTTAGAGTTAAAAATATTTCTGTAAAGAAATGCAGATAAACATAAAAACAAGCCCCACCTCACTCATACTGAAAGATATGCTAAGGCAATAAGTGAGATATAATTTATTACTTAGCTCTGTTGAAGATCATAAAGACTGTTGATGTTCCATTTTGGTAATGATTAGGAAGAAAAAAAGCACTCATATTTTTGACACAGGTATAAATTGATACAGGCTTTTTGGAGGGAAAATTGGTGATCTCTATGAAAATGAATGAACGTACATGTTATGGGCTTTAATCCTTAATTCTACCTTTAGAAATTTATCTGCATATACACTCGTATATGTGTTCAGAACTCTACCTGCAGAAATGTGCATTGTTTGTGCAACAGAGCATCTCCTGACAGGAGACTGGTTACATTGTGGTTTATCATTTCCTTCAGTAATGAAAGAAGAGATACTTACCCTTCACATTTATTTCCTTCTACCTCCAAACAGCTACGTTGTCGTGTGACAGTGGAATGAAAGAAGATGTGAAGGAAACAAAACACGCTCCAACACTAAAAGCCTGCCTCTCCGCTCCTGTGGTTCAAGGGTGGGTTAATTCCACTTTCCCTGGAATCGTATGTTTTTTTTTCCCCTCCCCATCTAAAGATGACTTAAAAATGTAACTGAACTCTGGAGAAAAGGGATGGTTGTACGAAGTTTTAAGACGTTTGCTCTGTGGTGCAGGCTGCGATCTTTTCCCGTGGCCCCTATGTATTTTATGTACAAAAAAAAATTTACAGGTATATGACTGAGACTCATCTGATTCTCTCTTCAGGATTTGCCTTCCCTGCTACAGGCAGTGCGAGGGTGGTTTGCAGAGTGGGAAGGAGGAACCTGAAGGTCTTGTATGGGCTCCGGCCAGGTAGCCAGGTGCAGGGTGGGGGTAGGAAGAAGTACCCCCGCCATGTTTCTGAGTTACTTTCAGGTCCTAGTTTTGCCCTGTGGCCTCTGTGAGCCATCCTGGTCCTGGCCCCATTGCACCCTCTGGCCTTCAGATGCTCCCCCGTGGGCAGGAGAGTTGAGGAAGGTGATGGGTTCCGTCCTTTCCAGCGCTAACGTTCATTTTCTGATGTTCTGTGGTGCTGTTCTTCTTGAATCTCGTGAGATTCTTGTGAGACGGTCTCACACTCAGGGCTGACGGCACGCACGTCTTGTGTTCACAGGTACTTTAGAATGGACTCCTCTGCAACCCAGTTTCACATGGAGACTCACGAGAACGCGTCAGGACTTTGGTCAATGTGGTACCTCAACCATTTTGACCGTAGCATTGTCTTGCATGATGTGTTTGTTTCCAAGGAGACCAAGCACATTTTAAAGGTACACATGGAAGGTACACATGGTACTTTCATCCAAGTTGGAGCCTATTTTAACTGGTTTCAAGTCAAATGCTGTGAACTTGATATTTACAGGATGTAATTTTTACTGATAAATTTTAAAGCAAGTGTTTTTCTTTTCACATTTTCAGAATTACTTTGAGGCTCTCTTTACTTTTTTCAAACTGTTGTTCAAGTAGCTCACAGAGACCAGGATATATCGATTGGAGATATTTGCTATTACCATGAGTTAAAAGTATTGTAAATTATAATTTGTCCTAAAAAGATGATATTTAGTAAAAATAAGCCTGGTTCATGAGGAAAGAGTAGGTTTTTGTAAAATACCACAAATGAAAACTTCAAGATGACTTTTGTGAAATTTAAAAACACTGGCATGTTAAATATTATGTGAGGTGTACCACTTATCTAAAAATATTTCAATTTTTGACCTGGAGATAATTGCATAAAATGGTATTTCTCGAAGTGGAAAAGAACGTTAGTATGATACATTATAATGATTTTAATCCTAACTAGTGGTATTTGGGAAAGTAATTTCTCTTACTTCTTTTCTTTATAGATTCTGAATTTCACTGGCCCTTTATTTCTACCTCCAGGCTGTTGGAAAATATTTTCTTTGAAACTTGCTGTTAAAGACATTGCCATAAATCTATTCACCCATGTATTTCTGACTACCAACATAGGTGCCAGTTTTGTAATACCTCTGCATATTTACTCAGCCCCGACCAAGGTATTGTCCACATGCTATATATGTGTTATGATTTTTGTAATAATGACTGTTTCTTTGTATTAATTTATCTCATGGTGCTTGGATTTTATTGACCGGGTTAAAATGATGTTCTTGAAGGCTATCTAAGGAATTGAAGGACATTATCAGGACAGTCTTAGGTGATAAACTATTTAGATATGGAAATCTTTATTTAGAAAGAATTTCTATTTTTCTGAAGTAATCTGAGGTAATTCTTGAATGAAATAAGACACTGCAAGTTGAAGATCTCTTTCATTTATTTCCAGAATTTATAGAGCAAGGCATATGTGCCTGCTGTAGAAAACACAGTTGAACTTTTAGGGCATACTTGCAATGACTTCAGATAAACTAAATTGTTAACTGCTTTATTTAGACGTCTGGTAAGTGACTCTCAGTTGCTGACAATCCTTGAATATCCTTAACGGGCCAAATCTAAAGCCTGCAAGGGTCCACAGTTAAAATGCTTTCTAAAATCTGGGTCTGTTGTATTTAGTTTAAATCTTAGCTTAAACATGCCTCATTTTTTCTTAATGTTTCTTTCTTTTCATTTAGTTACTGTTATTGCTTCTTTTGGATCCAAGCTATTCTGTATAATGCTGGGTTCTAATTTTTCACTATGAGACATTCATGCAACCATCTTTATGATTTTTCTCACTTACTTAGCGTTGGTGTTTCATAGATAGACATGCCTCATGTTTCGCTATAAGCATAAAGACAGGGCTTCTAAAATGAAACTAAACAAAACGCAAGGTTAATTCCATTCATCCCTATTTTGAGCAGGGGAGGTTTCATAGAAATTTCCTTCTTCCAAATCAGCGATGCTTTACAAGCAGAGTGACCGTGGATGGGAGCAGGCAGGTTGCAGGTGTGTGTGGAAGTTGCCGGTCCGCATTTTCCTAACCTAGGAAGCGGGGCATTCTAATACTAAAGGATTAGAATACAGTTTTTTAAAAACCCTACTAAGAATGTTCTCTTAATTCCGAAGGCAGCCTGGTGTCTGTTGGGCCCAGGGTTTGTCACTCTGGGCATTGATTATGATGATTGATTATGGGCACAGAATCCACTCCCTGTGAGAGACAGGGAGAGCTGTCACTCAAGGGCACAGAAAGCCAGGAATCTGCTTTCTAGTTGTTTGGCTTCTGGTAAAAGGGAAGCTCACTGAGGTGGAGGCCAACGCCAGCTACGCATTTGAGTGCATGAGGGTTTTTGTGTTTAGTGTTGTGCTTTAAGTTATTCATATATTACTTTTCAATCTAGGAAGGGAGTCTGGGTTTTGAAGTGATAGCACATTGTGGCATGCATTATTTCATGGGAAAATCAAAAGCGGGTAAGTATTTTGCCCTTAGGTTTTCTGTAGAACTCTAGTTTGGGGTGGGGTGGGAAGTAGTGAGCAAAATTAGCATCTGTAGATGAAATCATTAGTCCTGTTCACGTAATTGCATCATATTCTATTCTCAAAGAGCATGATCATTAATGGAATGACTTGATACTGTTAAGAATCCTCCAAAAACATCTGAGGTGCTCGGGTAATTAATTCCCCCTTAAAGCGGCGTGTCCTTTTCACGAGGGTTTTCTTCAGACATGTTATTTAAGCATCATAGCAACCTTGTCACGAGGAAAAATTGGAAGATTCTGGTTCCTTTATAAAAGGGCTAACTAGAAGTTGGTAAAAAATAATGTGAAACTGAATTTGAAGACGTCAGGATAGGAGCATGAACGTCTTACAGGGAGCGCTAGTGCTGTGTGAACCGACGGCCAGGGCGTTGAGGTAAAGCCGTCTCTAGGTCTTTCCCTGCCTTTTGGCTTATTAAAAATATTTAACCTAAGGAGAGCATTCTAGTACAGAGATTTCTTTTGGGAGATGCTGATAACGCTCTTCAGCACAGACAAGACAGAATGGATAGGCCAGGAGGGCGTGGTGAGCAGGGCACCAGTTTATAAACTTAAACACACACCTTCTCTCTGCGGAGCCCTGCTGGTGTCCTCTTCTGAGGTTTGCCGTTTGTCCATCAGCCTTCAACAGAGTAAACTGACTCAGATGATGACCAGCACTGACCTGGAGATAGTTTAGCTTTTTAGATTGAAAGCTGTTAAACATGTTCCAAGTATAATTTTAACTTGTTTCAGGCTGTCTCCATGAGCCATGCGTCTTTTATGTTATTACCTTCACATAATTCGATTGAGTTTTGTTTTACGCATGTTTGTTTGAGTTGGTATATCATTTGCCATCGAGTTAGAGGGGCTTTCAGGACAGTAGTCAGAGGAGAGAGGGGGGCACTGATCACTTTACCCGCCTCTCATTTTGAGAAGTTTTGAACACTCAGCCCTTGGCATTACTTACTAAGCAAATTGTGGGGTGTTTTTTTTTTTTTTCTTTGGTACATCTAACTAGTAAATCTGATCTAACTTTTAGAAGATCCTAATTGGGAAGGGAGCCTTTCTCTGGATCGGTCTACCTGGGATGTGGATTCCGAACTTTCAAATAAGTTGTATGAAAGATGGAAGAAATTTAAAAATGGTGATGTCTGCAGGTAGGTCTTCACCCTTCTTCATTTCATTTACTTAGCACTGGGGAGACAGTTCAACCTAGACTTTATTGAAATTTCAGTATGTAATTTTTTAATAATTGAGATTTTTCTCTCCAGCCTCTTATTTTGACAAATTTCAAAGCTCAGAAGAATTGAAATGTCTAGTACAGTGAATATGCAAACGTTCCCCCTCTGGACTCCCCAGTTGTTGACATGTTAGCACTTTTGCTTTTTTCTCTCTCTCTCCGTCCGTATCTATGTGCGCACACACGTTTCCTTTGTGCTGAGTTACTTGAAAGTAAACTGTCAATATCACTTCAGCCTCCAGTACTTTATTAGGGAATAATTTCTTTCCTAAGGAGAATATTCTCCTACATATAACAGCACTGTCATTACATACCCTGCAAACTTCATATTGATACAATTATGTTATCTAACATATGTTCCGTATTCACATTTCCCAAGTTGGCCCCCCAAATATCTGTTACAGTTGTCTTTTTCTTTCTCCTTTTTTTTTTTTAAATCCAGGATCACGCGTTGCATTTGGTGGCCACGTTCCCTTAATTTTCTTTAGACTACTGTCCCCTCCCTTTTCTTCCTTTTTCATCATAGTGATCTTTCAGAGCATCCTAGCCAGTCTCATAGGACATTCAGCACTCTGGATTTTGCCTGTTGCTTCTTTAAGTTTGCCTTCCTGTTAAACGTTCCTGTTAAACGTTCTGGGGAAGAGTGCTGATGACTCGGTTGGCCCTGGTCCTTGTCACTTCAGGCCGCCTGTCAATGTCATTTGGTCCCATTACTGGTGTAGCGCAGTTGAATCCTTTGACTTGCCGTTGTACGTGTGACGGGCCTCTGTCCGTTGTAGGTGTTTTTCCTTTGGCAAGTAAAAAGCTGTATGGGCTGTGATCATTGGAGACCTTGCACATTTCCTGTTCCCTCAGAATGTTTCCCACTGTGATTTTATTAACCATCGATAATCCTTGCCTGGGATCGCTTGTTGAATTGCTGGCTGCAAAAATGGTGGTTTCTAATGATTCACTCTACACTCTTTTTGGGCATCACTGTGGATTTTTTGGTTATTGCCACCATTACCATCATTATTATCTTTGATGCCAACTTGCCCCAAATTTGGCTGAGGGCGTCCTTCAAGGCTCGCTCGTGGGTCCCTTTGACACATGCCCATCATTCTTCGAGCACTTTCTTGCTTTCTAGTAAAACGGGATGTTCCAGGATCATCCTGTACTTGGTCTTCCCCAGACCCAGAAGAAGCCATTTTTCTTTCCAAAAGCCTTTTACTCCTTTTAGGGGGAGTGATATTTAGTGATTTCTCTTTTTTCTGCCCAAGTTATTTTGATGATTTCTTTCTTTATGAATCACCCAGGAGGAGTGTATTAGGAACAACACGGTTTGCCCACTTGAAGCGATCCAGGGAGTCAGAACCCTTTGCTTCCTTCCTGCCTCGCCTGATCCCTCAGCCTGGCATCATGCTGAACTTCAGTGCCACCGCCCTGAGGAGCAGCGTGGTGAGCATCCTCGGTGTCTTTTCATCTCTCCGCCAGGGACACCCCAGCGCTTGGGTTTTTACATTACCAGAGTCTTTCCACCTTGAAATGCTGCTTCAGAACCAGAATTCTTTTAAATTTAAGAGACACACACCTACCACTCAGCCCTTAAAGTTGGAAGGTGTCCAAGTAAGGAATAAAACTCTGAAACAGACTGGAAGTGCATAAAAGAAATACATTTTATGAAGTCTGTGTTCAATTCAAAATCTGCCAGCTGAGCAAGTGTTCAGCTGCCCACCACAGAGAATCGTGACTGACACAGGCCTCGGCAGGTGTGAGTGGGTGCGGCGCTCACTGGGAGAGGTCTGGGAAGCGGCTCGGTGATGCCTGCTGCCCCGCCATCCTCATCCTCGGCCGCTGGCTCCCGACTGTGGGCCTCTCTCCCCCAGCAGGGGTGGTGGGGAGGGCGGGCAGAGGGAAAGAAGACGCCAGCAGACCTGAGTTTTTGTCTCGTAAGCCTCCTTGCCCAAGAGCTAGATCACACGTGGTCTGAGTAGTAAGTTACACTTATTCAGGTGCTTGTTGAGTTTCTTAGGACATCCTAAAACCGCTTGTTTTTTTTTTTTCAGTATATACATTTTTGTTGAAGTACAGTCAGTTGACACAATATTGTGTCAATTTCTGGTGTACAGCACAATGCTTCAGTCATATAGCAACAAACATATATTTGTTTTCATATTCTTTCTCACCATAAGTCACTACGAGACGTTGAATATAGTTCCCTGTGCTACTAAAACTGCTTTTTAATGAAACTTTTATTTTGAAATCATTTCAACTTGGAGAAAAGTTTCAAGAGGGGACAAGACCTCCCCATTGCCCTTCACGAAGATGCATCCATCTCTGACGTTTGCCACACTCGCTCCACGGCTTCCTCTCTCTTTCCACACACACGCATTTTTAGGGGCCACTTGAGAGGGCCAGACGTTATGCCTCCACCTCTAACTACTCCTCCCGTGTGAATTTCCGTAGAGCAACATCTTCTGACGTGTCAGAGGATAATGATCAGAATCAGAAAATGTAACATTAATCATAATAACGTTCTCTCACCTGCAGTCTGCCTTCCAGCTCTCCCAGTTATCCCACCAGCAGGCTTCGCAGCTTTTTTTTTGTCCTGGCTGGGGGATCCAGGATCTCTCAGGGCTGGTCAGGTGGCTTCCCCTTCTTGGATCTTTCTTAGTCTCTCTTCTCGGAGCACACTCTTTTTTTTTTTTTTTCCATTTTTCAGTTTTATTAGGTAGAATTGTTACAATTTGACTGCACATATACCATATATTGCATGTAAATACATATACACGATATACTGCACATATTTTAAAAATTTACATGTATGTACTGTTCATTGTTTCTAAGAACGTTTAAAGCTTTAGCTTTTTAAGCTTACATATTTGTCAGTGGAATAAAGCCAACCACAAAATAAGAATTAATTCAGAAAGACACATACAGCCCACTATTAACAGCAACATTATTTATAAGTGCCGAGATATGGAAGCATCCTAAATCAGTAGGTGAATGGATAAAGAAGATGCAGCATATATATGTAATGGAATACAGCTCACCCGTAAGAAGGAAGGCTATTTTGCTATTTGCAGCCCTTCATAGACTTTTTTTTTTCCTCTTCAAAAACCAGAATTGTATAACTGGCATAAACATTTCTACTGCATCAAGAGAACAAAATACCTAGAAATAAACTTAACCAAGGAGATTACCTGTACTCTGAAAACTGTAAAACACTGATGAAGGAAATTGAAGATGACACAAAGAAACCGAAAGAAATCTTGTCAGAGCACAGACACTTTTGAGGCGTTCAGGCCATCTGTTCTCCATGCTGTCCATCGAGTTGATGGCTGCGTTGCTTTGCATGGTTAGCTGCAGGGGATACGTTTGTGCAGGAATGTCTCAGAAGCGGTGCCGCCTTTCTCGGGGTTCTGACTCTCCTCTCCCCGCATCTAGGTGAAGTACTTTGTAGTGAAGAATCCTTCCTCTCTGCCGGTCTCCCTGCAGCTCCTGCCCATCTCCCTGTACCCCAGACCCGAGGCCGCTGTGCGCCTGCTCCACAAATGGTAACGCCCAGTCCTGAAGACTCCTCGGGGGGAGGGGTTTTGGGAAGTCCTGTTTAGACCCAGCATTGTGAAACATCCTTCACATTCTCCCTGGGGCCTGTGTGTGGCTGTGCACCAGCTGCCTGTGCACACCCCTGATGGCAGTTCCCAGCTATGTGTACCTTGTGGTGTCTTGTCTTCCTGGGTCAAGTCCAGGCCCCCAGCAGAATATTCTTTTCTTGTCAGGGAACCTTTGCAGTCGCAATGATTCACATACATTCCTAAAATTTATCATCGAAATGCTGGTGATCTCTGGGCAACGTGAGAAATGACGTTATTGGTTTAGTGCGTTTTCATTTCATGTTGCTAATAAACAAGATGGGATAATATTGTTTGTGTCTGTTACATCTAATTTTCGCATAGCAATCACAGTTCCACCTAGAACATTTCCTCTTTTGGCTTAGTAAGACCTCCCCTGATCCCCAGGTCTGAGCTTCAGCCCTGTTCACGTGGCAGAGCAGAGGAGTCTGTGTTTGAGGAGGGGGACGGGGTGTTCTGTGCTTTGAAGGTATTTAGCAGCGACCCTGGTTTCCACCCAGTGGATGCCAGTAGGACCTCCCCAGCCGCGACAAACAAATGTCTCCAGACATGGCCACGTGTCCACTGAGATAAAACTGTCCTTGGCCAAGAGTTCCTATCAGGTTCCATAGCTGTGGACCATTTAAAGAAAAAGAAATTGCTTCATCTTTAGAGCTTTTGTCACCTTATACTTTTTTACATTCTGTGCTGTCAGCGTTATTCATTCCACAGTATTTATTGAGTTCTTAGAATATGTCAGGTATGGTGTGAGGGGCTGGGACCCCAGAGTGTAAGGACAGGTGGATTGCGTCTGTGTGCAGGTACATGTACTTGTGTGTGTGTGTTTGTATTATATGTAATTCTTCCTTCCTTGGTGCTCTGAATGCTATTTTACACATTTTTTTTTCTTTGTAGGTTTGGCACCGATACACAGATGATTAATTTCACAACTGGTGAATTCCAGCTCACCAAAGCTTGCCCTTACCAGGTAGGGTGTCGTCTTTAAACAGAAAAAAGAATGCTGACAAACTAGACGCATAGCATTTGGGCCTCACTGATTTATGTTCCAAGTGTTTTTATGTAATATATGTGGCTCTCTTATTTTTATATTCTAGAATTAAGTATGCATAGCAGATTTTTCCAATTAACTCAGGCAGCAGGAGCCCCTGGTTCATGTGAGCCTGCAAATCATTTTAATGTGATTATTTAGATTCTTGTGAGTGAAGAAATAAAAACTGAATCAGAGCTATGGAGAAAACCATAAAACTTGAGACCCCATAATTTATAATTCTCCTAAGATTCCTTGGCCCCATCAGATTCTTTTTAAAGGCAAGATAAAGTAAAAGCAATTAAAAAAATCTTCTCTCACTAAACTGACTTCATATTTTTTTTAGCAAACCAGCCAATTTCTGTGATAGTCACCTCATCTATATAAAAGGATTTCTCTGAAAATCTTAATGCTCTGGGCACTCAGGAGGTCTTGGATAAATACTGAGAAGACGGCGTAAACACGTCATGTGGCAAGGGTGTTGTTTGGGAACTTGGCAGCCTGGTTTCTGAGTTTTCACGCAGTCGTTCTGTGGCTCACTGGTGTAGCTGAGCACTTTCCTCACGTGTTCTGTGCCAGAGATCAATTCAAACATGAAGCATCTCTAAAAAAAATACGCACATACCCCTGTGAACACACATATGCGTATCACTGTATTTCTAATGCACAAACGTATTTAAATACCTTGGGTGCTTTTTTCTTTCTCTGCCCTTACCACCCCCTCCAAAGGTACACTGTTGGCTCCAGATTACCTTGAAAGAGGGAGGCCATAGATAACCTCCAGCTGAGAGTTAAAATAGAAGGAGTCAAAGCAGGCTTTTTAAGTGGGTTTTTTTTTTTAATTGAAGCATAGTCAGTATACAATGTTGTGTCAATTTCTGGTCCACAGCATAGTGATTCAGTCATATGTGTACGTACATGTATTCGTTTTCATATTCTTTCTCATTGTGTGTTACTACGGGATACTAAATACAGTTCCCTGTACTATACAGAAGAAACTTGTTGTTTATCTATTTTATATATAGTAGTTAGTATCTGCAAGTCTTGAACTCCCAATGTATCCCTTCCCACCCCCTTTCCCTCTGGTAACCATAAGTTTGTTCTCTGTGTCTGTTTGTTTCTGTTTTGTAAATGAGTTCATTTGTCTTTTTTTTAGATTCCACGTATAAGGTATACCATATGATAGTTTTCTTTCTCTTTCTGGCTTAACATCGCTTAGAATGACAATCACCAGGTCCATCCATGTTGCTGCAGATGGCATTACTTTATTATTTTTATGGCTGAGTAGTATTCCACTGTACAAAAATACCACAGCTTCTTTATCCAGTCATCTGTCAATAGACATTGAGTGGGTTTTTAATGGAGATGTTTTTACAGTAGGAAACACACAATAGTAATGCTTGTTTCCCTTTGTATGTGGTCTGGGCAGCACCACCTTGTTGTGTTAGGAGCCTACCTTGCTCTGTCCCTCTCACTTTTCTCTCCACCAAGCAGTCTCCCAGGGCTGTTGAGCAGTAAACGAGGCCAAGATGCTAACAGGATTTTGCTCCACTACTATTTAATCATATATAATTTGAAATTCAAAAAATCATGCCAGTTTCCTTTACATGGCAATATCCTTTCTATTCAGATTCGAAAAGATGGTGCAGCTCTCTTGGAAAACATTTTTAATTGGTGATTGAAGATTTTCCCCAAGAACATATACACCTTTTATGACAAAGGAAATGATTACCATGGTTAATTTACTACATTGACAAAAAGAATAATTTCCGTGTCTTTGAGACACTCAAAACTTTAACTTAAAATTCTTATTAGAATTCTTTGTTATACAAAGGCCTACATTATTTTTGTCCATTTGCTTTTAGAAATGTAGCTCTTTTGGTTAAGAGCATGTGGGACTGGACATTCAAGTTTCCAGTTATTCCGGCTCTTCCATGTAATCCTGGGGAAATGCTTGAACCTCTCCAAGCCTCCTCGTTCTCACTCGTAATAATGTTTGAAGATTCAACAAGTTTATGGAATGCTTAGTATTTTATATATGCACCTAATTACTTTCCAGTGCCTGGCATGGAAGAACTATTTAATAATTGGTGCTGTCATGGTTATACTTTTAATACCCTAAGTTGGCAGCTTTTTATTCAGTATTCGCATGTGTATAAAGCAGAGTTTCTCCCTCATGAAGTTTGTAATTTTAATGAAAGTGAATCAGATAACCATCACTGTTTCTTCTTTTAGGTAGCGTGGGAAATGCTAGCAATAACTGAAGGATAAAACAAACTTAAAACCTAAAAATACAGAAGAGAGAAATACTAAGCAGACTGTACAGTTAGCTCTAAAAAAATTAATAAATTATTTTCAGTGAGAAGGAGCTAGAAAAAACAGTGGAAAGAGGGAAAGTCTACCACAGTGATAAAGAACCAAGTCTTGAATGTTAAATTTAGAACACAAAATTTTATCCAGAGAAGGTTAGAAATCTTGGAGAGAATAAAAGAGGATGTGAATAAATAAAGATCTTTCTCCTGAATGGAGAGACTAAATATAATGAAGATGGTTTGTTTATAAACTTAAACTTGACATTAAAGTGAAGTTAGGGTTGACCAGCAGTGGATGGGTGGCTCGGTCAGATCCCTGTAGTGTTTGAGCAAAGGCTATGTGGTCTGTTTTCTAGGTGATGTTTTACATTCACAGCATCATTCCATCAAAGACCTCTAGCCCCAGCTCCCATCCGCTCCAGGAAGCAGGTCCCCTTTCCAGCGTCCGTGTCAGGTTGTCCTGCAGCCTCTGCCTCTGCCTCTGCTGCTCAGCTGTGGCTGGGGCACCATGGATGGACGTGGGCTCTCAGGATAAACAAGTTTCACAGGTTGATTTGGCTGGTCAGGTCTAGACATTAAAGAAAAAGCAGTCATGCTTATCGTCCACAATGCACTTAATGGACGCTTGCTCTCCGGGAGTTAATTGCATTTATGAATACTTTGCAGGGTGTGCATGCTGAAGAATCCGGGTTTGGCGTCCTCCACTTACATTTGCAGCCTTTGGAAATGAAAAGGGTTGGAGTAGTTTTCACACCAGCTGACTATGGGAAAGTGACTTCACTCATCCTAATCCGGTAGGTGTGTCCCTGTCTCTTTCTTGGCTGACTGAATTTCTCAAGAATACACAATCTCTTTAGCAAAGAGTTGACATGTACCTCTAGTCAGGCCCTCAGTGATGAGCTGTGTCTCATGGTAGGAGAGGCGTGGCTCCACACTTAATCCCAGTGCCGCAGGCTCCTTCCTTGTACCGTGGGGTGTGAGTGCCCGTCTTCCTGGGGTGGTGGTACCCTTCACTCAGCGCCTAACCCACCATCAGAGAGAGCAGAACACACACATGAGCACACAGACACGTACTTCTCTGTCCTCAGCTCTGAAAAATAATCGAAACACTGCTGTATTTACATTTTCATTCCTCAGTGTTTGGATTTATACCATTGTCCCATCTGTGTGTCTTGCTACTGGAACTCTCTGTAGCTGCAAAGGACAATGGAAAAAGTGCTTGGTTCAGCCCCCTGACTTGTATTGCTTCTTTTCCTTCCTTTTAAATGAACAATTGTTGTTAATTGATTTAAGCAGCTACATGTTTTTCATTCTTAAAATTTTTGCATCTTTAGGTAGTCTTTGAGTCTCTTCTCAAAAATTTGCAGTCAATACAGGTCTATGTTGAAGCTCTCTGAATGGCTAAGACGTCTGACAAGTTCAGTTTTTCATTAGTGTCATTTTTGTTATTTTTTTTTGTAAAGCTTTTCTAGTGTCAGATCAGCAGGCAAAGACTTTCTGATTTTGGACGTTCTTTACTATATCATATGAGTTTGTTCTTCTGCAAGTGAGTGCTACTAAAATGAAAATGCACTAAAATAAAGTTCTTAAAATAGTTTGTTTTATTAAGCATTTTGACTAGTGCTTACTAGAACAAACGAATAACCAATGTTCCAGTAAGCATTTTAATGCTCTGTTGACAATGTTTCATCTTAAACCCATTCTCTGTTGAAGAACTAAGATTGTAGGAAGTACAAAGATAAGCTTTATCTCATCCCAGCTTCAACTATCCCAGACTTAAAAAGTCTCGATTTTTTTGTACTAGTTAATTTATTTTTGATGGTTTCTGTATTGAGAGATATTTTTCTGTAAACAATATTGATCATCTAACGTCACTAAAAGGCTTTTAAGTGGTTTTCCATAAAGGTTTTAATCCTCTAGAAGAGGTAAAGACATCTCAGTGTATTCTGCATAACTAGGAATGGGTTCTCTCTCTGCTTCTACTATTTACGTGAATGATAACTGGCTTTCAGTGCCGTCTCCATCATTTGAACATCATTTCCACTTAACTTTTTCATCCTGGGATTCATGATTTCATTTAATGAAAAGGCAAGAGCTAGTCTGAATTACTGTTTGACTCTTAAGAACTTGAGTCGATATATATTATTTTTGGATGATATTTTATATCTTTAGTTCAGAAGATAGGGTCAGATTTTACTTCTAGAATTATCCCTAAGGCAGAATTTCTTAGAGTCACAATTACTGTGAAAACTCCTTAATTCACCCTGTTAACGGCTCTTTACCAATTTGTCCTAATTTGTTAAGTGTTTCTGGGTGGCCCCCAGTTTATTTCTTCATTTTTTGTCTCTTGGAGAGTTGATGACCCCCCTGGTGCCTGCTTAGAACACTGCGGGTTTCCATCCTTGGGTGGAGACTGGAGACCGGTCATGGTCATTCGCTGGTTCTCACCCAGTCCGCTTGCCGTGACTCTGCTGGGGCTTGGCGGCTTCCGTTGGCTCATGGATTCCCTGAGATGGCAGGAGATGCCACACTCTTTAAATGGATTTTTCCCCCCCAAATCTTTAAAAACGTTCTTGCTAACTAGGAATATTCAAATTCAAGTCACTGTATCTTGTGACTCTCCTGGTAATGCTTTTTTATTTGCATCTCCTTTCACCATAGAAATAACTTGACTGTTATCGACATGGTTGGCGTGGAAGGATTTGGAGCAAGAGAATTACTGAAAGTGGGTGGAAGACTTCCTGGTGCAGGAGGGTCTCTGCGATTTAAGGTGCCCGAGTCCACGCTGATGGACTGCCGCCGACGTGAGTCCGAAAGCGTGGTTCCTGCGTGTGGCCTGTGTGCGTGGCGTGGCCTGTGTGCGTGGCACTCGGAAGGGCAGGCTTGGGCTTAAGCCAAGAGCAAAATGAGATTACAGGATTCTTTAAAAAATTTACATTAAATTTGTTGTATCGATGCAAATAATTAGGCAAACATTTGAGCATGTGTAGACAACTCAATTAGAACAACAGCCTTAGATATTTAACCCAATTTAAATAATAGATATGGGGGGACAATGTATAATGTTAAGTTACCAGTAGAGTATGAAATATTAAAGATAACTAGTAATTTGGTGTATCAGTTAGCTAATCATAGAAAATCACACCAAAATGAGAAGCGGAGAGGAGACTTGGAAGTGTGCTAACCAGTAGAACTTTTTGCAGTAATGGAAGTGTTGTACATTGTGTTGTCCAGTCTGGCAGCCGCTCGCCATGTGTAGCTGATGAATGCTTAAAATACAGCTCGTGTGACTGAAAAAAAATCAATTTTTAAATTTATTTAATTTTAATTTAAGTAGCCATATGTGTCTAGTGGCCACTGTATCAGACGGTACAGATTTAAACATCTACATGATCCATTAGAACTTTGTAAATTATGCATGAATTTAAATTAAGTGCTTTTAAACTATTTGTGTTAGTTTCCAGAACTTCCTCAGGAACTAAGACAAAAAATAAAACAGATGAAAATGTTTTTGGTAAATTCTATCTTATTTTCCTATTATTAGTTTTAGTTTCAGGAACCCACTGAAACATTATAGTGTAACAGTATGTATCCTATGGGAAAAACTCATTGAAACCAGTGAATAATTTGTAGCACGACTTTCATGACTGTTTGAATTTTTTTTTTTCCAGAAAATTATGCCAAATGAGCACCAAGTTTGAAAAGATTAGCCATTTTGCATTCAAATTTTCATCAGAGTGTTTCTTTTCTTCATTCATTCATTTGTTCAATAGTTTAAAGTTGGCCTTGAAAGTTTGAATTAAGGAGGAATACGAAAACTGTAGAACCAGATAAAATGTCAGTCCTTATGTGGAAAAGATTGTGCATTATAGATTTATTAGAATATTTTAACATTTGATAACTGTTCCTTTTTTAAACTCCCAATATGAAATGTGCTTTTATTGATTTGCAAGGATATACCTCCTTACTGCATCTTCCTGCAGTGGGAGTTTGAACTGTGTTTTTAGTGGCTGTGATGGATTTACACAGAAGCACACCCCCTCCTAACTGGGCCCTGTTCAGTGTGAGCGAGGCACAGGGAGTGTGCGTGGTGGCTAGTGGTAAGTCCAGACTCCTAGGCTTCTGAGAAGAGTAAACTTACCACCTTAACTTTGAGTAAGTAAAAGAACAAAGAATAGATTTTGGTTACTTTGGGTACCTAGGCAGATCATTTAACTGAGGAACAACCTTGACTAATTAAGTATTTTTATCATATTCTGATAGTACAACAGAATCTATGACTGTTGTAGAAATTAGCTAGGAAATCATACTTTGAGCTTATACTGATTTTTTTTTTTACATTTTAATCATGTAGATCATGGTTTGTGGATTCAATAAATGTTAATTTAATAAATTGTTTTAAATAAAATTTGCTGGTTCATCTGTACTAAATCTCACTTTCCATCCTCACTAGAACTGAAAGACAGCAAGCAAATTTTATCTATTACAAAGAACTTCAAGGTTGAGAATATCGGACCACTTCCTATAACTGTGACGTCTCTGAAAATTAATGGGTATAATTGCCAAGGTTATGGCTTCGAAGTGCTAGACTGTCATCAGTTTTCCTTGGACCCCAGCACATCCCGGGACATCAGCATTGTGTGAGCACTGGGCTGGAACCTCATTTAAGTTTGGGGATGCATTTAATATCTGGTGGGGAGAAACCCTTTTTCATTGGTAAGATGTCTTAAGTTGTTTTCATACAAGTATTTATCTTGTCAGTGTAAGAAATTTTGCTGCCATGATTATTTTGTTTCGTGCCTAAAATGTAAACAATGAAAGTTCGTAAAGATGGCTCTTCTGTTGTTAGGTTTACCCCAGACTTCACCTCTTCCTGGGTCATTCGTGAGCTGACTCTTGTGACGGCAGCAGACCTCGAGTTTCGCTTTACTCTCAACGTGACCCTCCCACATCACCTGCTGCCTCTGTGTGCGGACGTGGTTCCAGGGCCCAGCTGGGAGGAGTCGTTTTGGAGGCTCACGGTTTTCTTTGTCGGGTAAGCTACCACCTTCTCCACTGGAGAAGCCATCCCGGCGCGTTGCATGAAAATGGGTATTGCCCAGATGTGAGCGAAGCATATGGGTTGAGTGGAGCTTAGGTTGCTTTGAGAACCCTGACATTCACGAAGTAGATGAAGTAGTTACTGATAAGCTTTAAGATAATAGTAAACTAATTGTAAGAGATTCACAGGGTGACCCAAGAGTATAGTGGACATTGTGTTCCGTCTGTGTTCAAGGGCAGTCACAGTGGAAGGTGTATATGTCGTATAACGTCTAAGATACATAAACATCGTATAAGATGCATGATGTCTTATTAGCTTAGGACAATGGCAGTTTGAGATTAGAAGACTAGAATGACCCTTTAAGATGTGATTTTATCCTAGAACTGTCTTTAAAAATTGAATTAGAATGTTGGAGTTAATAGTCACATTATTAGAAACTTCGTTTTTTAAAAAAATCTTTAAGAAATGTCAGAAATTGTGATGTCATACATCTTATGGGATTTTCATACCGTATCTTTAGGCATTTCCCATCAACCATTCACCACTCTCCTGTAAAGCTGGTGTTTTTAACGCCAGTCAGAACCAGGCAGTAATGGACCTCGTTGCTTTCTTCCTCAGTCTGTCCCTGTTGGGTGTCATTTTAATAGCCTTCCAACAAGCGCAGTACATTCTGATGGAGTTCATGAAAACGAGACAGAGGCAGAACGCCAGCTCCTCTTCACAGCAGAGCAGTGGTCCAGTGGATGTCATCGGCCCCCATTCCCAGAAGTAAGGAGGATTCTTGTAGCATGTGTGTGGGCGGGTCTCACCTTTGATATCACTCATTTCTGGTTTTTATTGTAAGGTAATATACATTTGGATTCCAAGTGTGTTTTTGCACAATTTTCTTTTAAGTCTTATGTGACCACTGTGATACTTCTTTTATGATAAGATAGACTTCACGTAAGTGTATCCAACTCTCCGAGCTTTAGAAGAACAGAATGAGTGGGGAGGAGGGTGTAGCTCAGAGGTAGAGTGCTTACTTAGCATGCATGAGGTCCCGGGTTCAATCCCCGGTACCTCCATTAAAGTAAATAAGTAAATAAATAAACTTAATTACCTCCCCCACCAAAACAAGACAAAAAAACAAAAACATCCATGTTGCTACAAATAGCATTATTTTATGATTTTTTATGGCTGGCAACCTTGGCAACCACAAGTTTGTATTCTATGTCTATGAGTCTGTTTCTGTTTTGTATTTATGTTCTTTTTTTGTTTTGTTTTGGATGACCCTAAGTGAAGTAAGCCAGAAAGAGAAAGACAAATACCGTATGGCGTCACTTATACATGGAATCTTAAAAAAAAAGACACAAATGAATTTATTTACAAAACAGAAACAGACTCACAGACACAGAAAACAAATTTATGGTTATCAGTGGGGAGAGGGGGTGGGAAGGGATAAATTGGGAGTTTGAGATTTGCAGATACTAAGTACTATATATAAAATAGATAAACAAGTTTCTTTTGTATAGCACAGGGAACTATTCAGTGTCTTGAAGTAACCTATAATGTAAAGAATATGAAAATGAATGTATGTGTGTATCTGTATGACTTAAAAAACAAAACAAAACAGATATTAGTGGGGAGTGTGTAGCTCAAGTGGTGCATGCATAGCATGCACAGGGTCCTGGGTTCAACCCCGGTCCTTCTATTAAAGTAATAATTAAATAAACCTAGTCACCCCACCCCTCGCCAAATGAAAGAAGAGAAGGTGGAGAGCTCCATGATACACACAGCACTGACTGCTCCCTCTTTCAGCGGGAGTTCAGGTAGAGGTGTCTTGGGTCTGCCTCGGTGTTACGTTTGTCAATTCCTAATACATTTGTTAATTCCTAATCTTCCTCAATTCAGAAGCAGCTGCAAGAACTTTCTCGACACCTACGGCCCCTCGGATAAAGGCCGGGGGAAGAGCTGCCTGGCGGTCAGCGCCCCGCAGAGCAGGCTGCAGAACGCCCCGAAGAGGAGCCCGGCCACCTACGGCCACTCGCAGCGGAAGCACAAGTGCTCCGTGTACTACGGCCGACACAAGGCGGGCGCGGCCGGCGCGCGGGAGGACGCATGCGCCGACGCGCTGGGGGACGGCTGGGCGGGCGCGGGCGCGGGCGCGGGCGCGGGCGGCGGCGGCGGCCTGCACAAGCCCCTGGCGCTGCCCAGAGGCTGCCTGCACAAGGCCGGCGGCCACGCGCCCCCGGGCTGCCCCGCCAAGGAGGGGGCACCAGCGTGTATGTTTCCTAAGGAAACGGCCAGTAAAGGACCCGAGAACGCGGCCGCGCTCAGGGAGCGCGAGCCCTGTCCCCTGAAGCCCCCGAAGAAACTGCCCGAAAGTCATCTGCCGAGAAATCCACCTCAGTACCCGCCAGACCTGCCCGAAGTTTCCAGGAGAACTAACGGTAACTTTGCATCCTCTCTGATGACTCTTGTCTCCTGCTTGGGGCCAGTCTGTTTTGAGTGGACTTTGTTCCCACCTGTGCCTTTAGGCTTAACGGTGGCGACTCAATTTCCGGTTCACGCGCAAAGGCTTATGAGCAGAGGCGTAACTGTTGAAATACGGTCTGTAAGATGGAACGCTGAGGACGACGCACCAAGTTTTTATTTCATTTTTTTAACATTTTTTATTGATTTATAATCATTTTACAATGTTGTGTCAAATTCCAGTGTTCAGCACAATTTTTCAGTGCACCAATTTTTAGAGTGTCGCGGTTGAGTTTACTTTTCCGTTTAGTACGTATGTTAGAATGATGGGAGTACCACGTTTTACTGTGAGCATCTACGGGCACCTATTCCTCATTATCTTTTTTTTGGCTTTCCAGACTATTTATATAAATCAATCAGCCCATCCCCCCAGATAGGGAAAAATCAGTCAGCCCATGAAATGTTTCTGACTGAACAAAACTTACTTTCTTACCGATTTACCAGCTGCCACCATCACCGGCTCCTTGTCCCTGTTTCTTCTCTAATTGTGTCCCTTGGTTAAAAGAAGACAGAAGTTCTCTTGTAGCAAACACAGTTAATAAAAATGCCAGCAAAACTAGACGGGGAGGCTTACTTCCATATCCATTTGTTGTTAGCTCTTTAATTGATCCCTCTGGCTCCTGGCATAAGAGCCTCTGCTTATATTTTCGCGTCCATCCTGACCATTTTAATAAGCACATTTCTGTTCCTATTAAAAGTCACATCTTTGACAGTTTTTAATATGGAAGAATCAGTGATCTTTGATCTTATTTGAAATGTCTGAATATAAGTGATTTCGTATTTTTTACTTCTTGATATTGTAGAGAAGGTGGTAGATTGGCTGATTCTAATTAGCTTTATGGATTTAGTAGAGAAGAAACCAGACTGAATTGTACACGTTCCGTCAAGAGGACATTTCTACTTTAAAGAAAAGCCGGGGTCCCCTGAGTAGAGCATGGATTGGGCCACTGTGCACGCATTCCTGGTACCCCTCGTTCCAGCCCTCTGTGCCATTTCCCTGGCCATAGTGCACGTGCTTGAATGGACTCCTGCTTGCAGGGTCAGCGCCATCCCCATGTCCCCTCCCCGTGTCGTGTGGGTATACCCCCCAGATGATGTACTCAACCCGGTCTCCAAGAAGTCAAAGCCTTCCTTGTCTGAGGGGGTTTATGGCGGGGCAGTGGGGACTTCCTCCCCCTTTTCTGTCACTCTCGACACTCTCTAGGGCCCAGGTTGCAAAGCTCTGTGAAAGGGCGAAATGATGGGGTGAGTCTGGTTGGACTTTCCTCTGGTTTTGTGTGTCCTTTAGGTCTGAGGACAGCATCTGACATAGGCTGACTTCACATCAACTTAAAATCATAGATAGTTTGAGGGAATTTTGTCTGTCCAGGAGTGCTGCTTCTGTGGTCCATTGCATCCATCAGGTGTCTGGGAAAATGCACCTGCAGAGTGCAAAGGCAGTGGCATTGCGGACGGATGGATGGGAGGGGCCTTCTGCATCATAGTGCTTTGTTGTTGGTTTTTAATTGAACTATAGTTAGTTTACAATGTTGTGAAAAAAAATGTTAGGTAGGTGGCAGTAATTAGGTTTTATTTATTTATTTTTGATTGGAGGTACTGGAGATTGAACCCAGGACCTTGTGCATGCTAAGCATGCGCTCTGCCACTGAGCGAGATCCTCCCATCCATAATTGCGCTCTGGAGGGCGTGGCCCAGCTGTATAGTGCCAGGGCAGGGCAGAGGATTTGATTTCATGCTTCAAGGTCCTCTTGTCTGATGCTTGTGTCTTAATGCCTGTAATTGAGATTCAATGACCACGTCATATCCCATCACTTCAGCAAGTGTGACTAAATTTAATAAGGGAGCCAGTAAACACAGCGTTTGCTTGTAACATTGTAGATGGTGAACCTGCCCGGAATCTTTTCTTCCTGGGCAATGACTGGTATGCCTGTAATGCTTTATGAAATGAAATGAATCTCTTGCTACAAGAACTTTTTAACAACTGCCTTTTGGCTGGCTCATCAGCATGTGAAGCAGTAGCAGGCTGGTTGCTGATCAGATCAGATCAGAGTTGATGAAAGAACCCTGGCTTTCCACCACGGTCATACGAGCAGATGCAGAGGTGCTAATTCTCAGTCCTGTATTTGTCTCCAGAAGTCCTAAGTCAGCAGGAGGCTCCTCACAGGGAAATCCATTGACTGACAGGTATTTGGTTCTGACTGTCTTCTGTTTAGATGACTATTCTAGGAAAATATCAGAGAGGTTAAAAAGTAAACAAATTGCCTGGCATCAAGTTAACCATTTAAACATTTTAAAGAGTTGAAAATTTAAAAAATAAGAACGGACTGAGAAATCTAGAGGAAGAAAATTGTAGTTTGCAGGTAGCAGACGCAGTTTTTTTGGTAACATTAAGGGTGTTGGGTTCTTTTGTCGGATTTTGAAGGGAAGCGTCGTAACAAACTGACAGGTGGTGACAGGCAGGGACCCCCAGTGCGCAGAACACTCAGGAATGAGAAAACCAAAAATGTAAGCACCTCCCGAGTCTCCACTTTCGACTTTGAGCGTTAGTTCTTTCCTTATTTTGAAAAGGATTGCACTTTGTGAAAAGCTTGTCGTTTTTATATTGAGATCCTTTCTAGAGTCTGCAGTCTTGAGAGCTGAACTCAGCCCACCTGATGGTCTGGGAGCCTCTTCAGAACATCCTTTCACTCAGTGGAAACACTCAGTGTGTGTGCCACGTTGTGGCCATTTCCCCCAAAGTACGCAGATATTTTCAGAAACACTAGTGACAAGACCACCTTTGGGGAAGGGGTCAGGGAGGTGACCTGTCTCTTGAGTAGTGTCCCGAAGCTGTCAGAACCCCTGAAGGCACCTGAGGGATTGTGTCTTCTTTTACTGAGGCAGTTTTTTTCCCCGAGTGTAACTTACTGTGTGTGAAGAAAGCAGTTTACTTTTCAATTCAAGTATAGTCAGTTATAATGTGTCAATTTCTGGTGTACAGCATGCTTCAGTCACACATATACATACATTTATTTGTTTTCATATTTTTCATCATGGGTTACTAGAGGATATTGGATATAGTTCCCTGTACTATACAGAAGAAACTTGTTTATCTATTTTATGTATGGTAGTTAGTATCTGCAAATCTCAAACGCCCGATTTATTCCCCCCCCCCCCCCCGGCCCCTCCTCACCGGTAACCATAAGAGGAAAATCTTCCAAGGTGTGTGTTAGTGGCTCTGGCTAGGTGCTCACCCTTGTCGGGGAGAAGCAGACTGTTTTCTGAACAATAGAAAATGTGTCATTCCTTTCTTCCCTGCTCTTTCTCCCATCTCCTTCTGAGAAGCCTGTAGTAAATCATAAATTAAAATTCCCAACAATAAGGAAGGCTGTTGCCAGATTGCTCAGGGCTGTTTCACACTCTTGCTCTCCGCGTCAGCCTGTTGGACAGCTGTGAAGGGAGCTGCATCTTCCAGGCTTGTGTTCCGTGTCCAGGAGCCCCTTGATGTCCTGACAGGATCGCAGGGCTTTGTGTGTAGTGTAGATGATCTTCTGAAATAGGTCTCTTTTCAGAGGTTTATAACTATTATTTTTTCATGATGTGATCAAAATAATAAAAACTTAGAGCTGAAGATAAAATTGCTACTGATCTCGGCACTCTAAAAGAGGACCAGTCAGCATGTTTTCTGTTGTTTCTGCCTATGATAAAATAAAGGATAATGAACTTTTAAGTTTCCTAATGCCCCAAAGCCTTGAAATTAACAGTACGTGAAAGTGCTCACCAAATTAGATGGATACCTCCAAATGTTCTGAAATACAGTCTTCGCAGAAATTTAAAAAATCGTCTCATTCTCTTATAGATACTAATAACTGGAAATAAAGAAGTAGTGGTTTGTTGAGTGCGCCATGCCGTTAGACTGGCTTCAGTAGGACTCTGAGCAGGATTCTGGTCAGTTCGCTTGTTCCTGTTCCATTTGTTTTTTGTCTTGTGGCTCAGACACTCCTCCTCCGAGGGATAAATGGAGGAAAGATGTGTAAGCAAGTGCTCTGAGTAAGCAGGCTTAGTAGGATGCCCTGGAATGGTTCTGCTTTTTAAAGGAAGTACATGTTCACAGCATTTCTAAATTCTTGAATATCGTCACGTTAGAATTTCTCAGAGACTTAACGAAGGACCTGTTATTTGAATTCATTTTGTGGTTTGCCCTGATTCTCAGCCCCACAACAGGCATTACTGATTTTCTCAGAGCCTGCTTTACCTCTTCTTGGGCATGGTTTAGTGTTGGATGTTAAATTTGGATCCTTCCTAAGAAGCTTTGATGACTCATGCCGAACTGAAGTGCTGTTCTTGACCTAAAGAAAATGCGAGGAAATCCGTTTTCCCATGAATTAAGACTCTGGGAAAGTTGTGGCACATTTTCTTGAGAATATCTGTGTTCTGTTCATACTGATGGCTTCCGGAATCCAAAGGGGTGTCTTAATTTCTGATTTCTTTTTCTGTTTGGACCCCGTCTCCCCTGCTCTTGGCTCTTTCCTGGGTTCCTTCATCGTGTTGGACGTTTTCCTCTGTGGGTGTCGAACGCCCAACACATGCGGGAGAGGAATTAACACTTCCCAGAATTTTTATAGTTATGTAACATTTATATAATTTTCTGTTAACCAAATGCAAGAGTGCTCACTTTATAAGTATTCTTTTTTAAACGTGTGTGTGTTGCCTCGAGTGAGTTGAGTTTGCAGCGTGAGGATTGCAGAGCTGGAGGGCACGGCCCGCCCCCTCGTGTCCGCAGCCGGCTCTGCTGCGGGGTCTTGGCGCTGGGGTCACCTCCGCTTTCTCAGGTGGCCAGGGTATCGTGAGGGAGTCTTAGTTAAAGAAAAAAGGAGAAGGTGTTGAAATACTTTCTGTTTCCTATGAGAGAGCTGAGGCCTGTTACCGTGGGGTTGAGGTTGACTTGACCTTATGTCGAAGTCAGGAATAGAAGAACAAATACGGATGAAATCACTTGAAAAGAATCTGGAAATATCACACTCATGATGTGGTTCCTACTGCGTGGTGACGTCGCGCCCAGAGCCCATCCCGCAGGCTGGCCCCGCTCCCGGGCAGTTGGACGCTGACCGCGGGAGAAGGCACTGCCCTCAGGAGGTTCATGTGTGAGATGGCTGTTACCCTCTGCATTTCTCTCTGTTCTGGTCACTTCTTTATAACAGACAGACAGGATAGGCAGAGATGGCGATAATTCATAAATAAGGAAACTGGGGCTCAGGCAGCTTAGAGACTGACTTTGAGCCTCGCGCTGGTTAGTGCCTGAGTCATACCCAGAACCCAGGATCTCACCCCTCTCTCTCCCTCCCTCAACTTAAAACAAATCGTGGTAAAATATACATAACATGAAAGTTCCCATTTTAAATGATAAAGCTCAGTGGCATGAACTGTTCACATCATTGTAGAACCATCACTGTCATCCATCTCTAGATGTTCTGATCACCCCAGACAGAAACTCTGTACCCATTACACAGTAATTACCCCTACTCCCTTCCCTGGCCCCTGCCATTCTACTTATCTCTATGAACTTGATGACTCTAGGTCCAAGTGGAATCACACAATATTTGTCTTGTCGTGACTGGCTTATTTCAACGAGCTTAATGTCTTCAGGGTTCGTCCATGTTGTGGCCTGTGTCAGAATTTCATTCCTTTTTTTTTTTTTCCATCTTAACCACTTGAGTGTACAGTTCAGTAATGTTAATTATATTCATATTGTAGTAGCATGAATTATTCTTTTTTAAGGTGTTCCCTGGTACTTACCACGTTTTGTGTATCCATCCATTCGTCCACATACATTTGGGGGGTTCTGCCTTTTGGCTTTTATGAATAATGCTGCTGTGAACAGTGGTGTGCCCCCATCATTCTTTCCTGGACCTCTTTTAATGGCTTTGTAGAACTCTTAATATTAAAAGTAAATTTTCACCTGTAAACAAAATCAGTTTCTTAGAGCATTATAGGTGTCAAAAACCTTAAGTTTAAATCTCATTAAATCAAACGAGATCATTTGGTGTAAGGAGATTTAACTATGGGGAACACAAATGGAAATCATCAGCTAGAAATTGAATCATTTTTATTTATTCAAGGGAATAACCAGCAAGTGCCTGTCAAGAATGAAGCAGACAATTGTGAAACTTTGAAAAAGGTTGACACAAAGTCTTCTTCAGAAAAGAAGATTCACAAAGCATCTAAAGAAGACATGTGTTCTGAGAAACAGGACATACCTTCAGTCGAGGTTTGTATTTCTTTTCTTCTTGCCTATTAGAATTAAACCTATTTTTAGGGCTTAGCGTACGAATATCTGTGTGGTAACTGTACATCTATATTTCATACTTTTCGAAGGGGATAGCTATATATTTGAATTTACATTGATGATTAAGGTTGATATGTTCAGAGAGTTTGTCTTCTAATTATACAAGAGATGCTAAAATAATTTTTAGTGACATCAGATAGCTTTTACTCTCAAGGAAGCTGTTCTTAGGCAAATGGTTTAACTCCTGGGTAAAGATGTTAGAATAGAACCAGGGCACATATCCAGCATCCATTTTTAGAGCATAATCTTTCTGAGTTAGAAGCATAAGCTTTTACATAAGCAGCCCCAGGAGGGAGATGCCTTTCTTGCTCTGGTGTGTGGGCTCTAGTGTGACAGAATCCCAGAAGAGAGGGCAGAGCTTGTACCGATCCAGCTAGCTCTTTCCCTACCCACCAGTGTGGGCTCCTGCAGAGTGTCTAGAAAGCAGAACTCATCTCTGTATCTCACAGGGGAAGCTACAGTTCTCAGATAAAGGTGGGCAAGGGATTTAGGAGAATTATCTACTTTAGATCAGAACAAAGCAATCTGTGTATTAGCACAAGCATAGTGAAAAAAATACACAGATAGACTGTAGTAAAAATGAAGGAAAGGAATAAAACATATAGAAGAAAGATGGAGACCCCAATCTGGAAGGAAGCATATCCAGAGACCTGAAGGAAACTGAGAATACGTCACACTATAGACTATGAATTCAATAAAATAAGAGTCTTTAGAGGCAAATTAATATGCTAGGATGAGGTTGAAAGAGGTATTATAAAGCTCAGTCAATACATGTAGACATTACGTTACATGTGCAGTGGCCGAAAATTGGCTTATTGACCTGAAGAAAAGGCTTTGAGATCATCAGAGTGAATGTGTAGGGAAAAACTTGAGAGACTGAAGATTTTGGAGAAAAGGTGATGATAGATACGGGTACAAAGACAAAACAGCCCAAGGTAAGAAGGATGGTTGTCTAAGTCAATGGCCCAAAAATGGATCAGAAAAGTATTTAGAGATGTAATAGAAGAAAATTTTCCTGATGTGCGGGAAGAACTGAATTTAAAGATCCAAAGGGCACACCGTGCACACCAGGAAAAGTGGATGGACCTGGGCACATCCTAGTTAAAGTGTTCGACTTAAAGCTTAAAGAAGGGGACAGGGTATAGCTCAGTGGTAGAGCGTGTGCCTGGAGTGCATGAGGTCCTGGGTTCAATCCCTAGTACCTCCGTTAAAAAAACAAAAGCTTAAAGAATTGTGCAGGAGAGGCAGGAAGATCAAAAACACACACACTTAAGCCTGCGTCAGACTTTGGAGAAACATCTAAAGCCAGAGAATAGGGGAACAGTACCATTTAGAGAAAGATGAAAATATGAACCAGAATATTGTGTCCAGCAAGCTGACACCCAGGCACGAAGGCAACAGGATAATTCCCTAAACACAAATGAACTCAGGAGCCTTCCTCCAAAAAGGAAGTTAATGAAACTTAGCCAACTAAGGTAGACCTAAAGACAGAGAGCCAGGATTGAGGAAGCCATGATAAAGGTCTGTTGTTGAGGTTTCTGTCCACTTTATATCCAGACTAAGACCTGATAGTTATGACTGCAGCCCAGATCGCAAATGTTAAAACCTTAACAAAGCAAAAATAATAATAAAATCTGCAAAAACAGGAGGTGAAAGGTAGGTGAAAGTAAGTTTTAATTTTTTATTTTTCTTGGTAGAGAGCTAGTACTGTGCAAAACTGAAACGTGTAGTTTAATTAAAAGGGTGAAAACCTGCAAAAATACCTTTCACTATCCTTTTCTTAACCTTAGAGAGATCCTTAAGGAATTAATATATTGTGGAGGAAACACAGTTATTTGAAAGTTAGTAATTCCTTTGGTTCTACTTCAGTTTCTTCTGTTAAGTTCAGATAAAACTGAGCCTTAATTTTTTTTTTATTGAAGTACAGTCGGTTTAAAATGTTGTATTAATTTTTGATGTACAGCATAATGATTCAGTTGTACATACATATATTCCTTTTCATATTCTTTTTCATTATAGGTTTATTAAATGATGTTGAATATAGTTCCCTGTGCTATACAGTAGAACCTTGTTGTTTATTTTACATGTAGTATTTGTATCTGCATATCCTGAACTCCCAGTTTATCCCTTCCCTCCTCTCTGTCTTCCCCTTGGTAACCAAAAGTATTTTTTCTCTGTGAGTCTGTTTCTGTTTTGTAAATAAGTTCATTTGAGTCATTTTTTTTTTTAGATTCCAAATATAAGTGATATAAGTAAGTGATAACATATGATATTTTTCTTTGTCTTTCTAAGGCTTAAACTTATATTTAAAAGCAATACATGGCCCTGGTGTTGTAAATTATTCCCATCATCTGTCTTGCCTTCCTTACGTGTGTAAAAGTTCACAAAAATATAGTAAAAAATAAGGTTTGGGAGAATAACCTGGTTATTTCAGAGTGGTAGGATTTTACATGATTTTTTTTCTCTTTCTTTAAATGACTGTTTTTGCTTAAACTCTGTCATGTAAGTAAGTGAAGTGAGAATGATGAGAAAATCACGGACAATCCCAACTAGGAATCTGCAGCCTGCTGAGAAAGACAGGGCATTCCCACATAGTCACGTGCTAAAATCAGTCCACCGTGGAGGTGGTGTCGGACGGGAGATGCCCATCTAGCCTGCAGCAGCCGCGGGCATTCCCCGGAGGAGGCAGGCACTTGTGCAGGTGGAGGGAGGAAAGGCAGGGCAGGGGACGGGAGCAGTAAGGGAATCTTCTGACGAGAAGAAGCTCAGGACGGGGAGTAGGGGGAGTCGGCGTCCTGCCAGGGGGCCAGGGCCCTCGCGTGCCAAGTCCAAGTTTGGCCTTTATTCCCTGCATCTCAGTTGGGAACAGAATGAAGTAAGTGAGCGATAAGCAACAGGAAAGGATGGTCGCCTGCTGAGGAGTTTTGGGATCGAATTTTTAAAGGCACATTGGTTCACACAGAAAGTCTTTTTGGAGTTCTTGGCCTGAGGGTGGCCAGCCTAGGGGCCCTGCTGCAAATCATTGAGAGCTATTGAAGGTTCCTGAACTTGGGCGGCTGGGGAGAGGGTGGATAACAAATGAGAAGCCACCTGCAGGCTGTGATCTTTTTGCAGGTTGTCATTGAGTGTCTCTCAATTCAGTTTCACCGAGGCGGGCAGAAGGCCTGTTATAAAGAGCTCTTGCACTGGTTTAGTAAGTGCTGGAGTGAACATGTGAATTGTGTCTCTGAAGGGTTAGTCTGCGTGTTTTGGAGGCTGGGCTGGGGAGGGCACACATGGGCAGCAGCCCTCTTGTAACCAGGCTCTTCCTCTGCCGGGGGTGTGATGCGGTCAAGACCGTATCTGGGCGGGAGCCGGCGTAACCCATGGGGAGAGCAGGGGGAGAGACAGAAGAAGAACCAGCAGGACTTCTTAGTGCCTCACTACATAAAGGGACAGGACCAGCTTTTCTGACAGAGCCGTTTGTAAAAATAACGGTTTTAAGTCTGGGTAACTAGAAGGTGGAGAATTGGGATTTACGTGGTAAGTTCATTTTTATGCCTGTCAAGGCAGTGTTGCTTCGAGGTTAAGAGCATAGACTTTGCAGTCAGACTTCTTGAGTGTGAATCCAGCGTGACACTTACTCCTTTACCTTGGCTGAGCTACTCAGCATCGCTGTTCCCTCATCTGAAACATGAGGGTAATGACAGCATGCGGACCTCATAGGGTCAGGGGGGTTGGCTGAGTGAGTGTCAGTGCTGAGAATAGCAGCACCTGCAAGTACCGCCCAGTGGCAAGAACCACAGGAGTGACAGGTCTTGACTGATCATCGCCAACAGAGAGGGGCAGCCGGAATGGGACCCCGGGAGTCCTGGTTGCGGGAGCTGTGGAGCCAGCACCTTCCATGGCGAGGCAGGCCTGGTGTCCTAGACTCGGGAGTTGTCCCCGTGGTGGTTAGAATGGGGGGGTGGGGTGACGGGCGTTCTCCAACACGTGTACAGAGATCAGGATTGCAGACGGCTTGATGGGGCACATACAGCAGAGGGCCGGCCGGCTCGCCGAGCCCCGGAGGCAGAAGTCAAGCCATGCATTTGATGGAGGAGGACATGAGGTCATGAGTGGAAACTTCCATGGTCCACTGCAGTGAGATAGAAGCTGAAGCTGAGATGGGCAGGCCTGTTGGCCCCCCAGCCCTGTGTCCTGGAGGAGAGGTGGGCGCTCATCGCTCCAGGCCCCTCGGTCTGCTGGCAGTCAGATGGTGCCCTGCCGGCCGCACGTGGGGTGTGGGGCCCCCATCTCAGACTCTGCCGCCAGCCCCAGCTCTCCCCCAGCTCCTGTGCCAGACTTGCCCCGTCCGCATGTGCCCTTGGCTGTGGCCCTGCTCTCACTCGGGGCATCCTCTCCCCGGTGTGTCCTCACAATCAGGTCTCCGGGAGCACGAGCCGCGTCTTTATCTCGGTCTGCAGAGCCCAGACACTTCCTTGACACGGTCCCAAGGGTTGTGTAAGTTCCTCCCTACCTTCCTGATCTGTGAGCCTGGGCAGGACAGACATCTGGCCTGAGTGGGGGCAGCCGGCGTGGCAGTGGGGATGCAAGGGGTCCAAGGATGCAGCGGGTCTGGGGGACTCGGGCGGTGCTGGGTGGTCCTCGGCTCCTCGCAGTGACCGGAGTGGGTTTTCTGGTTGCGGCCTGGTCAGTCATTCCTTTGCTGTCTCTGTGACTCACTCTCAGAGTTCCGTAGAACTCTTCCTTGAAACCCCCTGAGTGTACTTTCCATTTCATTGTTCATTTGGAGAAAATCATTCTCAATAAACACATTCCCAAGTGCAGGGCTCAGTGTTTGTTTTTCTTGTACATTCTTGGGGCCTAACTTTGCAGCTAAGAAAATTGTATAAATCTGTCTGTAGCACATGGGGAACATTCTTCTAGATTTATTGGCAAAGGAGGTTGGAACCCACATTTGGGAGCCACAAACTAAATTTTAATCCCAGCACTGGCTGTTTATTTTCTTTTAAGCAGATCTTTTTTCTTTTTTCTTTTTCCCTTAGAAAAGGAATTCATGATTATTATGAAAGCATAAAGGAAGGAGGGAAAGATCTGTCCAAAATGGACTCCTTTTTGCATTCTTCCTGTGTTCTCTTCCTTCTCTGAGCAGGTGTTTAAAAACTCAGGGTCCTTTTTATTGTCTCTGTGTAGTTTTGTTATAATGTCATACTTCTGAATTTTCTCATGTTAGAAATTCACGGGGAACTTTGTTTTTGGTGGTTACATAATGTTCCATCATTTAGCTGTGCCCATAATCCAGACCGCTCTCCTGCAGTTGGACTTTAAAGTCATTTTGCAACTTTGACTTTTCGTAAATAACACTATGATGAGCTGTTTTGTTGTTAAGTCTTGCCTGAATACCTGGTACATCCTTCCCCTGGACTTCCCGAAATAGAATTAAAGAGGATCAGCTGGGAAGGCCCCTCGTGCGAGCTGCCAGCTTGCTTTCCAGAAAGGTGGAGCAGATTTCCCCTCACACGCGGTGTACGAGAAGGATCATTTTACTCTGGTCTCAGCAGCACGGTTATTTTTTTTGACAAAATCTTGGTCAGTGTGATAGGTAAACAGTTGTCTTGCTTCACATCTCAATTTGCATCTCATACTAGGGGAAAGTAAGCATTTTCCTTCATTGTTTTGTAAAATTCTGAAAAACAGAAGCAACAAATCATGCATCCATGATCTCACCATGGACTCTTGAAGAATTTTTTTTTTTTTAAAGTAAGTTAAGCAGTAAATGTCCAACCGGGTGTCACTGGCCCCGCTCAGAGGCACACACCGTTAGGTATGCTGCCTCCCCAGCCCTGCCTCCTGTTTGCAGCACAGACACTCCATGTAAACACACTTTGTGGTTTTAAAGCCAAAATGGAAAGATGAGGCACTTGTCTATGATCTGTCTTTCCTAAAAACATACTTTATTATTAAATATTTTGAACAAACTCTTCATGTTTTGGGCCTTTTCTCTTTCTTTTGTGAATTTGCATTTCATGTCCTTTGCCCACTTTTCTAGTGAATGTTAGTGTTTTTCCCTTGTGTTCTGTTAAGAACATGGGTGATGGTATTAACTCTATCAGATGGTAACAGCAGATCTTTTTCTTTGTTTGCCCTTTCCCTCTTTTTTTTTTATTTGCTTTGACTTGTATGCAGTGGCTTTAACAATACCTTTGTGCAGTCAGCCTGTGATTGCTCTTTGATTTCTTCCTTTGCTTTTATCAGTAAAGCTTCGTAAATCGTATTTCCCACCCTGTGGCCAGTTGAATTGTCCCTCCTGCAGGGAGATCAGAGAACTTAGTTCAGACAGTTCAACAGTGGTGGAGATAACAGCCCAGTCTTCTGTAAACTGCTTGCTGTGCGTCGGGTAATTTAATGCTCACAGCCGTCTTCTGAGGAAGAAACCGAGGCAGAGAGAGGCTGTCTCCTACCCGAGATTCCGCAGCACGTCAGCACCGAGGTTCAGACCAGGCGGTCTGGCCTCAGAGATGGTGTCTCAATTTCAAGTCTACGTGGACTCTTTCAGTTTCCTGGTTAGTCCCGCCTCCCCGCGTGGGACCCCTCCCTCCCAGGAAACAGAGAGTCCACTGTCCCTTCATCCTCCCTCCCGCGTCTTGACGAGTCTGTGGGTCTAGTTCTCCCAGTCTGCGTTCCCCTCTGTCCCACCACTGCCGGCCTGGTCTCCCCCAGCTGCCTCGGGCCGGGGTCCTCACTGCCTGAGCTCCCCTGTCCCTCTCCATCACGCACGCACACGCAGCCAGCGGAAGGGCCACTCACTCGTTTTCTGTTCCGCCGCGTGTCTCCTGCCTCTTCGCTCCCCTGTCCACACCCTCTTCCCGGCCCGTCTGATCTTTGCTGTGGACACTGCTCCTCCAGCACACCCCGCATGCTCCTAAATTCACTCTCCGTATATTCATAGAAGGTGGTGATGCCCCTGACCGCCGAGTCCCACCCGCGTGTGGTTCTGCAGTACCTGCCCTCTCGTGGGCACGCGATGGCCGTTCTGACCGCATTAGGTGGAAAGGCAGCGTGGGGCAGAATGACTCCGGACTGGCTCACCCCCTGACTCCACGGAGAGGCTGGTCCTTTTTGTGTGTGCCCCTGGAGGGACGGAGAGGCTCAATACTTACTGTACTGAAAAGCCTTTTCATCCCTTAAAAGAAGACAGGTTAGGGCAGGAGAGGGGGAAACTGCCCTCCCCAAAGCTGGAAATCCACAAGCAGCACTACAGGAATAAATGTGGTTTGTATTTACCGTTTAACATTGGGTCATGTCTGACCATACGTCTTTAGTGTGAGTATTTAGCATCAAACTTAAACAATTAGCAGAAGGTCCTGGAGGATAGGGCTTTGTGTGTTTAACTTGTCATGCTTTCAAAATACCTTC
This sequence comes from Vicugna pacos, assembly GCF_048564905.1. Taxonomy (NCBI): domain Eukaryota; kingdom Metazoa; phylum Chordata; class Mammalia; order Artiodactyla; family Camelidae; genus Vicugna; species Vicugna pacos. Next base: position 11,859,854 of record NC_132988.1, on the reverse strand, counting down.
AGAATCAGAAAAAAAGTTAATATATACTGGGGGGGGGATAGAGGAGTCTAAAGAAGAAAGCAAAAAATACCATAATCGCACCACATGTAGAGTTACAGTTTCATTGTATGTCTAGTGTTGGCTGATTGTGGTGAGCATATTGCTTTAATAGATAAACAAGGCCTTCAGTACCCAGATGTATCATGTGCAGACCTCTAAAACCTTTCATTTCTCTTCTTCCAAGTCTGTTTTAAAGGGGCAGCGTGATGGAAGGAAGAGAAAGAGTTAAGTGTTAGAAGGCGTAAGATGTGAACTACTTTAAAATGTTAAAGGTCAGCGGAACCCCCTCCCTTTGGGCCTGTTAGGAGACCATGCCTGACACTGAAAAGGGGAAAAAGCCCAAATTAAAAAAAAAAGGATGTCTATGTATATAATATATAGTATATTATCTATACTGTATTAGTATCTCACGCTCAATTGCTTTTCAGAACCACATTAAAAAAACATCAAGCATATTCTTGCCTTATTTACTTAAAAAGCTTAAACTTGTTTGGAGCATTCTCTGGAGTTTTGGCCATTCTCTTAAAGTTCATCTATAAACACAAGCATAAATACATAAATTATTCCTAAGTTGAGTTTTTACGTGATTTTTCTTCAGTAGTTAATTCATGCGAATTGCACATACCAAATAAACAGGTGAAGGATGGAGGATTTATTGCCACTGAGGCTAACAGCAAGCTGACCATAAATTGCTAACAGATGTTTTGCCTTTTTAGCCCCTGAGGAATTTTATAGGCAACGGTTTTTTTTTTTTCTTTTTTGCAGAGGTTGAAGGAGGTAGAGAAAAAAAGGAAATGAAAACAAACTGGAGACTGAGAAATGTATGTCTCAGTTTTCACCAGTGCTGGAATGTTCTGAATCCAGACTGTGTTGGTCTTCAAAAGTTATAAAGAAGAAAAAAAATCATGCAGAAGTTTTTTTTATAATGTGTATTTAGTAAGTTTAAGCCTTTACTAAAAGTTGTCTTTTTTTTTTTTTCTTTTTAGCAAGAAGATCCTTCTAGGAAGAAGAAGCTTCAGGAGAAGAAAGAAGGAAGTTTACAAAATTTAAATTGGAATAAAAATCGAACGTGTAGAAAAAACAAGAAAAGGAGTGCTGCCCAGGTCTTGAGGTATGTCATGTTTGCAGTCCCTTTAAAATCTTCATCCATTACTTAACTCTGCAATTTTCCATTTAGCTCTTTATCTTTCAATCTTATTTTTGTGAAGTTGGGTACAGGTAATAGGAGAGTGTCGGTTTTGGATTTTGAGATAAAAATATGTTATGAAAATGAATATCCTTAAAATCAACATATCTTCTGGTTACATTTTTATTTATTTTGTTGAAAACCCCTTAACATGAACCTATTTTTAAAATTTTACTTAATGAAGTGCTAAAAGCTGTGGGTGCTTTTAGGGGAAAAGCATAGACACCCCTCCACACCAGGACCTTCCTTCTGCCTGTGACACGCAGGGGCGCTGGTGGGGCGGGTCACAGAGAGACGCCCTAGGCGCAGGCAGCCCCGAGTCTGCACTTGATCCTGACCCCGCTGGGCTGCCTGGGGTCCTGATAATGAAGGAGAATCCTCCTCATGCACAGAACCTTCAGGCCCTTCAGTCCTGCAGAAGGTGGGTTCCCAGGGCGGTGGGCAGTGAGGTGCGGACACCCCGTGGTTTGCTGGAAGGGGCAGAGCCGGCCGTGAGCCCAGCCAGTTAGGCCCTCTCCTGGGGAACCCTTGCTTCCTTGAGACACTTAATCTCCCTGAGCTTTCAGTATCTTATCTGTGGTTATCCCATATTTCTGGGTTTCCAGAAATCTCTCTTTCCATTGAATTTTCGGTCAGTTCTGCAGCTTGAGGAATTTTTCCAGCAGGTCAGGAGTGTGTGCTTTCTGACTCCAGATCCCCACCTGGTGGTGTCGTCTCAGAGTTTTGACTCCTTAGGTTAGGTTTCCAACGCCCTGCACACAGGCACGGGGAGCGCCTCCAGCAGCGGTGCCCTCCCTGGGCCTGGTTTTATGAAGGAGACTCAGGCCCAGCTCCCTGACCCGCCCTGAGTGGGCGGCGAGGCGTGTTTCCTCCCTTGACACCGCTCCGCGCCCACCACTCTGGCTTTTCTTTTGAGTTCCAGCAACTGGGGATTTCTCTTTCCTATGAACCCAGCTCAGCACTTAACTGTGTTTCTGTCAGCTTGTCCTCTAGCAGGTCCAAACTGGTGTGGGGAGAGGGGTGCAGCTCGCTGCACTTCCTCTGGTTGGAAGGGAGCTCTGGCAGAGCCTCCGCCTGGTGGCAGGAGCCCCTGGTGGGGGCACATAAGATGCTCCTTACAGTGTCTGTCTCCAGGTCCCCACAGAAGTTGTGATCGGGAGCTCAGACCTTGGGATTCAGCCTTGAAATGCGCCCCCTGGCACGTCCTGCTCTGGGGAGGTGACCCCAGGGGGGTCAGCAAAATGCAAATAGAGAAAAAAGAAAGATACCCACGGTCAGATGATTATTAACCCTGAATACTGATCACTGACTGGTAGTTATTCTCATTTAGGCTGAATTATTTGAAAGCTGCAATGTGGTCTCCGGTAGAAAGGAAAAATCACCCCTTGTATTCCTTTACATGTATTTTCGTAAAAATTTGAAGGACTTAAGTGGAATCGAGAGAGAGAAAACTAGAGTGGAATTTCGCCAGTGAAATGTTCTGATGTGTTTTTAAAAGCAGATTTCTGACATGCTAAAGAAACAAATTAAGTAGTTAAAGAGTAATTCCCAGGTAGCTTGTAGCTCATCAAAATGTTTTGAGAACACGATGCTTAAGGAGGTGACTGTCACTGGCTTGTCTGTTTCCTTGGCTTGTGCTTCTGTCTGTACGCCATTTAGCCCGAGCGGTCAGAAACGAGTGAGACCGTGGCTCCAACTCACACATCTAGTCTTGCCTGCCACCCTCCAAACCTGCCATGAGTTGCTGAAATTGGACCGTGTGCAGTAATCATCTAAGCATTCCTGTAGCATTCTCTACGTGTTTCTGTGTCTCCTATAACTGCGTTATAGGTCTTTCCTCAAGTTCACGGTCTAGCCAGAGAGAGATTAGTATTGGACTATGAACTCCTGGGAGAGGAACTTCATTCTTTGCAGACACTGCACTGCTTTTCCTAACAATATGTGGCTCGTGGTCATCACTCAGCAAATGTTTGCTTAAGTGGATGAATGAGGAAAGATTTAAGTTAACACTCAGGACCTTCCCCTGGACCCCACAGGCATGTTCATCTGCTGAGAATCGTATTTTACACTAGAACCAAGGAAGACATGCCAAGCGTTGTGGGCTCTGTCTCTGCACCTGCCACCTGCCAGTGGACCTTGGGTGACTCCCTTAATCTGCGGAGTTTTATTCCTCTTGCTGAAAAATATGAAGAGATTAAATGAGCACCAACTTAATTCTGATTCTGAAATGGTAAACTCTTGTCCTTAGTAATAACATCTTCCCCTTCCTCATCATCTTCTCCCCGCAGACCCGAAGAGAAGGGGTCTCCAGTTGTCCCAGATTCGTATTCTCCCCTCGGATAAGTCTTGAGGAAATCAAGTAGGTATGTTTGCAGGATAACACGTGATGTGATTTTTTTTTTTTTTTGGTGGCTCTTCCAGGCCTTCTGAACAGAGTGAATTAAAGCTTGCGTGCAGTGAATTTGAAAGGTCAGAGCTGAGTGGCGACCTGGATGTAAGAAGCTGGTGCATCCAGGAAAACCCCGGGGAAACGTGTAAAACAGATGCTGGCCTGGGCTGCAGCTTACCTGCCGCGCAGGGAGAGGCAGGTATGGAGCCTTGCTGAGCTGCCCACGTGCTGCTGTCGGGGTTGCTGCTTCTCCGGGGGAGTGTCCAGTGCGTCTTGATGAGATTGTCACCTCCCAGGCAGCGTAGCTCACTGGAGCCCGAGTAGGATGCTGTCAGGAGGAGACCAGGCGCTGGGATTCTTCTGAGATTCTTTCCCTAGTGTTGTTGCCCCTTCCGACCTCCCCCTCCTCTGACACGTAGCCATTCTCATCTCAGTGCGTGCAGATTGCTGAAGGGACGGTGGGTGCTTGCTCTGGACTGACTTCCTCGGGGAAGGAGGGGAGTGGGGAAAAGGCAGGTGAGAACAGCGGCTGTTCTCATGCACACGCACTAGGCAGTTCCTGCAGAGCCAGGCTGCTGCCCTGTGAGGGCTGATGGGTTGGGTCCCGGGGTGGGCGGTAGAGGGCACCCAGCGCTGGGTGCAGGGTAGGGCAGTGCACATTGGGTGCCGGGTGGGGGAGTTGGGGTGCTCCCGCCGACACCCACGTTCCCAGACATGTGCCCACGTCAGTATACCCGAGACAGTATGCAGAGGTAGCGGGCTTCTCGTTCAGCCCCTTGACACGTGTGTGTTGCCTCTGGATCTTACTAGAGGTTCTTCCCACCCACTCTGGAACTCTTGGTGGACATTTTAATAAAGAAATTACCTATAAATCTCCAGTCCAGTAGAATAGCTTTGATTTTCTTGAGAGAAATGCTTGTTATTTCCAGAACCATTTTGGGGTCAAGATTATTATTGGAATTGATGGTCTGAGCCCCAGACAGCATTAATTGTCCGTCTGACAGCAGAGCACGTAGCACAGCACAGCTCACCCCAGCGGTTTCTTAACGTCCCATCATTAGTTTCAGTTAATTTTTTTTTTAATTGAAGTGTAGTCAGTTTACAGCGTTGTGTCAATTTCTGGTGTACAGCATCATGTTTCAGTCATACATATACATACATATATTCGTTTTCCTATTCTTTTTCATTATAGGTTACTACAAAATGTTGAATGTAGTTCCCTGTGCTATACACTATAAACTTGCTGTTTATCTACTTTATGTGTAGAAGTTAGTATCTGCACATCTCAAACTCCCAGTTTATCCCTTCCCATCCCCTTCCCACCCTGGTAACCACCAGTTTGTTTTCTGTGTCTGAGTCTGTTTCTGTTTGGTAAATAAGTTAACTTTTCTTCTCTCTGGATGAGCAGAGGTAGCGAATCTGAAGTTGAACCTTGCCGTCTTCATAGTTTGGCCTCCCTCCTTTGATGAGAGTTGGCCTCGCGCTGAACGTTGTGTAGGTGAACGTGGCCTCTCTTCCTCCCTGCAGAGGGTTACTACCAGGATTCCGGGAAGAAGTGCGGGGAGAAGTCCTGCTCAGACTCCAGCTCGGACTGCGGCAGCTCCTCGGGGAGCGTGCGTGCCAGCCGGGGCAGCTGGGGCAGCTGGAGCAGCACCAGCAGCTCCGACGGGGACAAGAAGCTCACGGCGGGCCCCCAGCACTTCCAGCCGGCCGGTGAGTCCGGGGCTGAGTCGTGGCCCCGGGACGGGGGCCAGGGCTGCCTCCCCGGCCCAGAGCACAGATGCCTGTGCCTTTGAGTGTTTGCTGTGCTTCGAATTTTATCCACTTTCTTTTTCTTCCTTCTTTCCTCCATCTGTTATTATTAGTATTATTATTATTTAAGTCTCCATCTTGGAAACAGTTGGAAGAATTCCCACGTTTTCACTTGTACATTTTTATTGTGATATACACAACACAGAATTTACCATTTTAACTGTTTCTGAGTGTACAGTTCAGTGGCATTGAGTACATTCGTATGGTTCTGCAACCTCCACCACTGTCCATCTTCAGACCTTTTCCATCTTTTCAAACAGAAACTCGGTACCTAGTTAACCCCAGCTCTCCCCTCCCCGCCCCTGCAGCCCTGTGACCTCTGCTCCACTTGCTGTCTGTGAATTTGGCCACTCTGGTAGCTGGTCAGGGGAGTCACACAGATTTGTCCTTCGGTGACTGGCTTTTTCATTTAGCATGATGTCTTCAGGGTTCACCCATGTTCTGACATGGCAAGGTTTCCTTCCTTTTTAAGGCTGAATACTATTCCATCATGGGTATATACCGCATTTTGTCTGTCCATTCTTCTGTTAACGGACACTACCTTTTGGGTATCATGAATAACATTGCTGTAAACAGTGGTCCCCACTTTGAGAAATTTGAAGATGCAGGAAAGGTGGAAGCAGCATCTGTATTTCTGTGACCCAGAACTAATCCCTCTTAATTTTGTCAGATTTTTCCTAATTTTGTTTTTAAAGAATAATACTTTATAGCCTGTTCCATTTCCCCCTCCTTGAGAGACTCACCGTCCAATGTCACGGACTTGGTGTGTATTCTTTTAGTCCATATTTTATTTTACATTCACACAGCCATCAACAAAATAGAGAGTTGTTTTAATTTACACAAAGGAGATCGTACTTCAGGGTCGCACACTGTGGCTTGCTTTTCCCTTGGCATCATTTGTTACAGCTCAGTGTCTATGTAAGGATTTAATTCACCCCTTTTCACTGTTACAGTCGACACAGAACGTGGTTAAGCATTGTATCAGGGCAGGGATTCCCGCTGGTGTCACTGTGGATCTGTGGGGCGCTCGCTCTGTGGGGTGCAGAGGACCCGGGCTCAGGACCCCACGTCTCCCTCAGAGCCCAGCCCACTTCCCCCACCTCCCACTCCGTACAGCAGGCTCTCGGCTGGCCTCTGTTCTCCCTCCTGCCAGCAGTGGTACCTGTAAAGAAGGTCTCATCTGACAGTCCAGGGTCCTGGTACCATAGTAGCCTAGACAAACGCCCACTTGTGAGTTGAGTCTGTTTCTCAGCCTTTTTCTCATCGTTGGCCCCTCCAACAGGTTCCTTCGTGGACACCGTTTGCCTAACAACCCACCTAAAATTTCAGTGCCACTGACATACACTGTGTATCTGTTTATTACTGTGTGCTGTGTCTCATACATAAATGATAAGCTATTATTCCCAGCTCCAGGAACCAAACCAGCCCTGCCCCATCTGTGGGGACAGTACCGCCCGCGTGGAGGATGCGCGGACTTGGATATAGGCCTGGCTTGTGGCGTTTTACTTGGGGGCAGGGATGGTTTTCTTGGTCACTGAAGACAGCCTGCCTGATAGAAGTGCAGCTTGGGGCATAAGGCCAGCGACAGGAGAATGAGAAATGTGTTGCTGTGACACGGTGGCATGTGATGCAGTCTGGGGGTGTCTGGAGATTGTGTAATAAGTACCAGGAAAATGTCCCCATTATAATTAACGGTGTGAAAGACCAAAAAGGCAAAGTGTTTCTGAAGTATGATCCCACACATTTTATGCATATACATACATAAAAAAAATTTTAATTAAAAAAATTAAATTACTTGATGTGTAAATGTCAGTTTAAAGTGAAAAATCACTCGTCAGCGGTTAATGATATTAGCAGTCTGCATCTTAATATATATACAAGTGAATTATGCTTGTAAAAACTTGTGATCCTCTCTTTGTTTTTATGCAGGAGACAGTGTTTTGCAAAGTGACTTTCCCCCCGAAACCCCCATCATCTTGAATCTTTCTCATAACATCTGCAACCCCACGTAAGTGTTTCATTTTCCAGCTTCTGCAGTGTGTTTTAGGTACTGCTTTTCCTGTCATTCAGTGTCTTTTTTCTTTGCACTTGGTTCTGCAGGCGAAAATATAAACAGCTTTTTAAGGATGTGAGAAAGTAAAGTCTGATTTTATTAACAGTTCAGAGCATGTGGTCCCTCCACGTGAACACGGTCCCGTGGGAGCGTCGGGTATCGCTGGTCCTTTCAGTGATAAGGCCACGCTAGAGAACATCTCATTCCTGAAAGTAGGAAGAACACGAGTTAGGGATGGGAACCATCTACTCTTTGCTAGGACTCGAAATAAAACTGAGCACTGATGATTCAGAGAAGTTTGCAGGAACCTAGTTGACCCGCATTTGTAATTTCGCCATGTGCTGATTTCTGCAGCATTGGGCAAGATAAACAAGCCCCATTTACTGAGAGAGAGAAGGGGAGGGGACGTAAGAAGGAGAGGGCTTCAGAGTGAGAAGTGGAAGGAAGTGTTAGGCGCCTTGAGGGGACAGGAGGGTGTCATTCAGTGGAACTGGACAAGGGAGGCTCTGTGCGAACTGTTTCTGTCTGGGGTAGAGAGTAATTCAGGGCAAGAACTGCTTCCCGCTGGTGGGAGGCGGATTGGAAACTGCAGATCGATGCCCGAAGTTACCTTGGTTAAACCGTGTTGTTGTTTATTAAAACAAGACTTGGCTGGACCTGGGAAAGTTAACATCCCCAGCCCTTTTCTGGGTGTGCAACGTTGTGTCTCCAGTATCCGTATGTGTTTCAGGGGAGGCTTTCATGTAAAAACTCAGTCAGAGTGGGTCGTACAAAGTCAGTATTGCCTTGTTCAGAAAGCCAGTAGTTCCCCTCTTGGTGCTCTCCCCGCAGACATGCGACTGACCTCCCCCGGTTCTCGAATGCTCCCTGTCCCAGCCTTCCTGCTGGACCTGCGGGTGTTGAGGAAGACAAAGGTGAGGCCTGTTCCTCTTGCTCGGGATGCCGGCCAGGGGTCCCCGTTGCCCTGCTGGCCGGGGAGCTGGGGGGTGGATGAGGCAGGCTGGGGACCAGGGCCCAGGACCCCGTGGCTCTGGGTTTTCGTGCCTCGGGAAGGCACCTGTCCTCTGCACGGGCATCCTCGGGGCCTCTGACTTCAGCTGCCCTTCTGCGCTGGCCCTCAGCCCCCTCCTGGTAAACGAGGCACAGATGGCCTGTGGCCCCCAGGCAGCAGTGCGCCCCTAAATACCACTGCCTTTAGTTCCCCATTCCCGTCCAAGGTGGCAGAAATAGAGGGTGGTGGCAGGCCGGCTGGAGAGCCGACCGAGGGCGAGGGTCTGGCACCTCTATCAGCCGACCTCCACTTCCCCTGCGTCTTCACCCTCCTCCCCTGCTGCAGAAGCCTGTTGGCCGGCCTCAGTGACCAGCCTCGCTCCTGCCCCAGAGCCCACTGAGCTCTTAGCTTCTGCCGGCCCCTGCCAGGCGGGGTCTGCGGCCCCGGAGCGCAGAGTGCGGACCCGGCGGGAGGGAAGCCTGCTCCCTCCTGGGTCTGTCCCGGAGGTTACCTCCAGGCCTTCTTCTCCCTTTCCCCTCCCCTTTACCTCTCTTGCCTTGGTTGGTCTCGTGGCTCCTGTTTTCTTCTTGTGCCGCCTTCCTCCCTAACCCGGTCAGGGCTCTGCAGGGTGAGCCTGGTGCGTTTCACCCTCCGGGCGCTCCCGGCTCTGATGCGCACGTTTGCTCATGTAAATCGTGCGGGAGCTAAACGCTGCTCTGCACAGTGGAGCTGTTCTACTATGAAGGCATGAGGCTTCTGTGCTGTCCTCTGGTCACATTTTGGACTGGCTGTCAAATTATCAACAAAAATAAATGAACTATGAGGTCGATCTAATTACTAGTCCAATAAAATTAGTTTTCAATTAAAAGAACCTCTTAAATTCAGTAGTTTTTTGAGGTAATATTTGGAGGTGTTTAAATGGTACCACCTTTTTTCTTGGAGATAATAGAGGATATAGTTGATGGTGGGGAAGGAGAAAACCTGTATCAAACAGACATGTCTCAACGTGTTGTCCTGTGTTTTGTCATCAGTTGGAGAATTATATGTCATCTAGTGCCTTAATCCATGGTGTGTATGTGTGTGTGTGTGTATTTCAGGTGTCTTTTACCTTGTCTTCACTAATAATCTGTTTCTTTTTGACGATGGGTTACAATCCCTGGTTAGACCATAAAGTCACTAAAGAAATAGAGCTTGTCCACAATTCCTGTCTGCAGAGCCCCGGTCCTGTCCCTGTCTCCCTGCCCATCACCTCCCTCGTGTGTGCAGCCTCAGTTCTCTGATCCATTGTTACATCACTTCCCCACCTCCCCTCCCGTGATCGCACCCCCTATGCAAAGCCGCAGTCGTGGTTCTGCCCGGTTCTCCAGCTTCTCTGCCTGTTTCTGTGCTGATGAGCGAGACTGGAACACAGCTGCTTGTCAACACGCGATCCTTCCCGGGCAGCGGCTGCATCTCCCTGGGCTCCTCACCCCCGACCCTCCTTCAGCATCTCTGCCTGGTTCTCCTAGTCGATCTTGCGTCCTGTTTCGCTGGGGAAGAGAGAAGCAGTTAGAGATCTTCCCCTGCCCCGTCTGTGACCTGTCACCCTTGCTCCTTTCATGTTGCGACCTGTGGGGTGGCAGTGCAGCCCTCCTCGCCAAGGGTTCTTGCCAGCATCGGGTTTTCTCTAAAGAGTCGTTCCCAGCAGTGTGCAAATATCCTGTAATTCTCCAGTCTTTGAAAAACCGACAGCAGCCAGAACCTTCTCCCTTGGCCCTGTTGTCTAGTGGCTCCTGACCTCTTTGTTTAGGGGAACAGCTTGCTGATTCAGACCCCTTTCTCTGGTTCTCCGCCAAACCCTGTGGACTGGCTGTGCTGTGACGCCCTGAGGCAGTGTCTGCAGGGCACTAGTGACTTCCTTGTCTGCAAATCCCACACTCCGTCCTTTGTCTTCAAGTCGACCTCCTGTGGACCCAAGACATTCTGCTCTGGCTGTGCCCTCCGGGGTCCCTGTGCGGTTCCTCCTCCCCTCCCCCATGCTGGACGCTGTCCCAGGAGGCCAGGCCCATGCTCCCCTGCTGGTCGTGTCCCTCTCACAGCTTCTCCCCCTCCCCCAACAACTCCCACCTCTGTACCTTCAGTCTGGCCTCATACAGCCACTTGCCACGTGCCCTCTGTCCTTGGGGGACGCACAGATGTCCCAGAGTGACTGTCACCTCCTCCCTCAGTCCTGTTCCTCACCGGCTCCCCACTTGGTCTGTCTTGTTGCTCAGGCCAGTAATCTAGGTGCCAGCCTCGCCTTTTTCCTTGTCCCCCATGCACAGTCTGTTGTCTTACTCTCAAAGTCGTCTGCCTTCCAGATGCATCCAGCGTCTGTTCACTCCTCCCACCTCCACCGTGACTGCTCTGGTCCAGGCCACTGTCATTCCTCACTTAGGTGGTCACCGTGACCACCGGACAGGTCTCTCTGCTTCCGCTCTCTCCTCACTACTGTCTCATTGTTTTCTCTTCTCTTTTTTTTTTTTTTTGAGGTGTAATTGATACATAACATTATATGAGTTTCAGGTGCACGGCATAATGATTGCACATCTGCATATGTTGCAGAACAGCACAGCAAGTCTGGTTAACATCCGTCACCACCTTGCCGTCTGTTTTTAACAGCAGCCAGAGGGGTCGTGTTAAACCTAAGTCAGATCACGTCACTGTTGAGGACTGGGAGGGGTCTGAGGCGTTCTCCCTAACCACAAGCCAACCAGCTAGTCTGCCACAACTCTGCAGATGCTGGCAGAAGACAGGGAACTCCTGGGTCAGAGGCAAAGGACGTTTAGCACCGCAGGCAGCCCGGCACACTTCCTTCAGGCCCCCTTGCTGCCGGTCTCTTGGGGGCCGCCTGCACGTGCAGTGGTCAGTGGTTGCATGACAGGAAAGGAGCCCTGAGCTAATGGAGCCCAGGTGTTTTTTATAAGAGGCAGGAGATGTTACCTTTATCGTGTTGGACAAAACAAACTTGCCCCCTGCTCTAAAGGGAGACCCTGTCTCTATCTTCTGAGGCTTTGTTTAGCAAATACCCTTGAAAGGGTAGGTCAGAATGTGGACAGCCAGAGCATCTGCTCTCAGGAAGTACAGAAAGGTGAGACCCACAGAGGACTGTCTCCTGGCAGCACACATGCCCCTTGTTTCTGTGTGGTCTTGGCTTCTTGTCCCTTTGCTCATGAGGACATCACTCCGTAAGCAGTTCTTGGTTCATCTGATGGACAGAAGGGGGCAGTGAGTCTCTTAATTGGCTCCTACAGCATCTAGTTCCCACTGCTCTCAACAGGACTCAAGCAGCAGGGTGCAGCTGCCCTGCAGCGCTGACCGCAGCCCTGCTGCGCAGCGTCCCGACCCAGCCGCTGAGCGAGGCCGGGCGGCTCGCTCCTCACGTCTCTGTCCTGACCTCTCCAGGCACGGCAGGGGGTGTTAGTGACGGCTAGACTGGGCCTCCGCCAGCCAGAGGGTGTCCAGGGCACTCCTGTCCCCAGCAGCCCTGACCAGTGGGCTGAGGCTGCCCTGAATGCCTTCTGGGCCAAGGGGGTGTCTTTTACCACTTCAGCTGATTTTAGCAAAGTTTATCCCACTTTTTCTAATTGGACGGCTCCCTCGTGGTGAACACTGCCCGTAGGAGGTACATGAACCACAAGTTATCCTTCTGGAAAGCTCCCTGCGTGGCCAAGGGTAGCCCCTCATTGAGAGACCTCCACACTATGAAAGCCACGTGGTCTACAGATGCTGTTTCTTTAAACACTCCAAGGTCTCTCTGACCACCCTGAGCGGCCAGTCTCCGGGTTTACAGGAGGGGGACTACCTCCCACACAGGAGGTGCAGTGAGGTTTGTGTCCACTTGTTGGGCTCCCCCCATGGCAGGGGCACAGGCAAGCAGTGTCCCCAGCGTAGCTGGCTGGCTGGCAAACCTTTGGGTTTCTAAGTCATTTTGAATGGTTGAGTCACGTCTTCCTATGTGGAGGCACTGCCTGTGTGCAGATGGCCAGCCTGTCCCTTTAGTCCATGCCACTAGCCAGTGGCATCCATCTGTCCATCTATCCATCCATTTATCCATCCATCCATCCATCCATCCATCCCATGAGTGACTGAGCAGTGGCTATGGCAGTGAAGGCGGGAGACCAGCAGAGGTGCCAACAGGTGTTTTGCTGGGAGGTGCAGGAGTGGGGCATCCCCTGGAAAGGTTAAGGGGGTCGGTGATCAAACTGAGTTCAGAACCATGTGGCGGGTGTTGGGAGGACCCAGCAGTCAGGCCTTTACCCAGCTTTAGAGAGCCGTCCCTGGCCCTGCTTCTTCCTGAGGAGGGGTCCGGGGGCAGTTCTGAAAAACTGGGATCACTCATGTCACTTTGTGCCCCAGGCCTCCTGGAGTCTACGGTGGTCCCTCCCCAGGTGTTGACATTGGTCCCCAGCCGCCCCACTGCCGCAGAACCCTGGTGTCTTACCCCTGGGGCTGCACCGTTTCCCCAGCTTCTTACTTCTGTTCCTTGTTTGGCTGACTTGAATGCAAACATGTTCACTGCTGTGTCCTTGGACTCTGGGGGCTTTGCAGAAAGCAGGCCCATGTGTACCGTTGAGTCATCACAACGGTCTTGTAAGCTGGGTCAGGAGACCGTGGTACCTGCCATCTGAGGTAAAGGTCAAAGCCGCCTGCTGTGTGTTCACTTGACGTCCGGACAGGGCTGGAGGAGGGCAGAAGTGGTCCCCATGATGGGGGATCGGGGTGTGCTTTCTGAAGGAGGTGAAGTTGAGCTGGTCCTGCAGGGCTGGGAGGTGGACTGAGAGGCCAGTTCTCTTCCCTAGGTCTGTACCCGCCAGGAGACCTGTGGCCCTCGCAGCCCGTGTGTGTGACGAGCGGCTTCAGCTGCGCCCTGGAAAGCGGCATGCCGGCCGGGGTACAGGGACCCGCCCCGCTACCCAACAGGTACGGCCTCCTCTCCCACCGGCGACCGGAAGATGGCCTCGCTTGGCCCCGTGGCGCCTGAACTGGGTGCTGCCACCTGCCTGGTTGAATCGCGATGTCTTAGAAATGACAAACCAAGAACCGAGAGAAACACGAAGGGGAAAAAGTAACGTAGCTGGTGACCATGTCATTGCTTCACTTTTTAAAAAGATGAGCTATTAATATATTCAATGAAAAGATGAACTATTAGTAGATTAGAGACAAAATGGAAAAAACAAAAACAGTCGCTCGTAATTCCTACTCGCTCACAGGAGACAAACTGCCATTTTTCCACGGCATTCATCTTGCATTTAAACATTTAAACATCAAAAGATCGAATAGTTTGAGTACTGGGAAATCGTTACCCAATGGCAGTTTCTTAAATTCATCATCGGATATGTCATTCAATTGTGAAAACTTGAGAAAATGTTCATATCTGTGTGTAATCAGAGTCCATTTGAAGTTTGTTTGTTTGTTTGTTCAGCTTATTATAGAGGTATTTACTTTCTTACTTTCTGTAGTGAAAGTCCACATTGGAATTGGGATCCTAGTACCTACCACGAGTCACAGTTTGTGTGGTTGTGGTTTCCGTGAGCGACTGCCCCGAGGGTGGACTTTAAATAGCGGGACGTGTTGAAGCCCCTGGATGTGTGCTGGGACCCTGGATGGCATCCAGCCCTCCGCACGTTAACAGAGCCACAGCCACAGGGTCTGCCTCCCGTTAGAACAAACGTGGGTGGATGCTTTTTGGAGTCTATACCTTTTAATTAGCAGTGAGAGCCAGTTTTTCAAATTTTGATCTTGCTCATTACACGGTTGCTATCTGACACCAGGTGAGAATGATTTACAGTCTAAATGGAAGTAATTCTCTGGCAAGTGAAAGCTGGGTTTGGACCCATTCCCCTTATCCTTGGGTAATTTATTTGCTTTTCATGATAAGCGTCTCATTTAAAGGAAAGCTCCCCCGGCCCCTTTTCTCCTGGCTCCTTGGCTCTCTCTGCTCAACAGATCAAACTCCCATCTCTGAGGGTTTTTTCGGGAATTACAGTTTACATACAATATCACATTAGTTTCAGGTGTACAACACAGTGGTTTGATATTTGTACACATTGTGAGATGGTCACCATGCAAGGCTGGTCACCCTCTTTCAGCACCGTTATTCCGACAGCCCTGACCATCTGCCCTGGGCTGTGTTTTTCACCCCCGTTGTGAAGGAAGTGGGCATCCAGTCCTAGCCGTCCACCCTGCAGTGGTAGGTCGTGGGTGATGAGCACACTGAGTTAGTCTTTGATTCCGTGACGGTAAAGTACACCTTTTAATTTCCAAAACTGAGGGACTGGCAGTGATGAGGATGCTAGGCAGGTAAACCGTTTTCCTCTTTCTTCCCTTGGTCAGTTGACATCCTGTTTCTGAGACTAGACCTCTTGCTTTTTGTAGCAGTTTCATTGATTGGAGCGCGACCTGTGAAGGCCAGTTTCCCGGTGTGTACTGCCCCCTGGAACTGAACGACTACAACGCCTTTCCAGAAGGTAGGAGCTGTTTGGACAGTCCCAGCGCCATCCTTTTATTCTGGGAAAGTCAAAACAGGGAGGGTGTGGACCTAAGACACCAGCTGCAAAGAATGTGGCCTTTGAGAGCCATCTAACAGGAGGCTGCTCAGTCCTTCCTGTAGGTCCTGCCGTGTGTCATTTTATGTGGCCTCAAGAAGCCCCCTCAGCCCGAGTGTACAGGGGCTTCTACACAGAACCCTGATCCACCCAGTCCCTCAGATCAGGCGGGACGGGCTCGTCTGCATTTGTGTGGACCTAACGTCGTGGGTGGTCCGTCGGGAGGCCAGGGCTTTAGTTGTTACTCTTTAAGCAAACATCCTTGGTGAGATAGAATCATTTACCTCCTTGTTCCTCAGCATGTCCTGACTCTTCTGCCCCTGGGAGATGCTGCGGAAGGAAAGAAAGGAGCTCGGAGGGGAAATTGTGGGAAATTACAGGTGCCTGGGCTGGAGTCAGCACAAACGCTTGTACTGATCTGGGTTTTGGCATATGCAGTGCTCTCTGATAGCCACAAGGGGGTGCTGTGGGCACTTTCTCCCTGCGTGAGGCTGTGTTTATCATCTTCTTACTGACAACTGCGAAGTGCCGGGTGCCTTCTGCTCTTAAATCAACGCATTTGGTGTATGTGCAGGTGGCTGACAGTGGCATGACAGGTAATAAAGGAAAATTTTCAGGATCAATAAGAATCTTGACACTATTTAAATCTATGGTAGTATTTACACTACCCATCACATTATCAAATACAGAAAATAAGTCCCAGAGGAACTACGTCCTCCCCGAGGGCTTCCCAGGTGATGTGTCTCAGGGAGTAATTACTTTATGTCTGTATTTTTTTTCATTTTTTATGTTTTTTTAGGGGGGGTTAATTAATTAATTAATTTCTTTTTGGGAGTATGGCTACTTTATTTCTTTAATTCATAAGCAAAATATGAAAGTTGTATTTTTCTTCATAGAAGCTTATTTGTGTCTCTCCCTCTCCCGTCATTTGCAGCCTTCTTGTTCACTCCCATCCCCCAAATGATTGCTTTGTAAATTCAATTTTAAAGATCCTGCTACTTAGGACCCACTTCTCCGACTGTTTAGTTGATGATTTAGTTTGTGCTAAATGGAAGTTTACCTCATACTGTCTATGCAAAAAACCACATTTTGTTAAGAG
This sequence comes from Vicugna pacos, assembly GCF_048564905.1. NCBI lineage: Eukaryota > Metazoa > Chordata > Mammalia > Artiodactyla > Camelidae > Vicugna > Vicugna pacos. The sequence goes on along the minus strand of NC_132988.1, from coordinate 11,843,719 downwards.
TCACGGAAATACGCTGCCAAGGGTATGGGAAGTCTAGTATCAGCCATTAGGAGACAGATGATATTAACTGCAGATCAGGGTTACAAAGCTAAACTGGAAGACAGTTGGTTATCAATGAATTGCCTCTCAGAGTAAAACTGTCCCTATGAGTAGCATGTTACAGATGACAGGACGAGTCTAGACCAGTGATTCTCAACCCTGGCCCCATGTTAGGGTTTATTTATTAATTTTTAGAGGAGGTACTGGGGACTGAATCCAGGACCTCGTGCATGCTAAGCACGCAGTCTACCACTGAGCTATACCCTTCCCCCACCACGTCTGTCTTTGGTCATATCGTAAGGCCTGGAAAGCTTTTTTTGCCTGAGAATGAGAATTTCATTCTTTCCAGAAAAATGTTCACTTCTGTCGATGTCTCCCATTTTTCACAGAAAACATGAACTACCCCAATGGCTTCCCCTGTCCTGCCGAAGTTCAGACGGACTTTGTTGACCACAGCTCCCAGTCTGCCTGGAACAGCCCCCCCAGCGTGCCGACCGCCTGGGGACACGCTGGGCTCATCAGTTCTCCGGTCAGTGCCGCCCGCCCTGCTGCCTGGGCCCCGGCTTCTTGCTGGTGCTTCCTTCCCCCTGGGCTCACCGGAGCTTTACAGCTGGGTTTAGATCAGCTGGAGAGCCTGGCGGCTTCCCTTTGGTCACCGGCCACACTCTGCGGGGCCCTTGCACGTAGTTAGACCGGGCTGGGTGGGGTGGATCGCTGCAGACACCAGCGGCCTGGCCACCCAGTGACAGAGACACCCCGGCCACACAGAGGAGTGATGGTTGTTGATAAAAGCAAACTCGGGCCAGGAAGCTGTCTGGGACACAGCTGTGTTTCTGTGGTCCTGCTGACCTTTCAGCTGTGGGAGGAGGTGAAATAAACGTCCCAGAAAGGTCAGTCAGTGGTAGGCGACCAAGGCCCGGGGGCTTCTGCCCCTGAACGCGCTCTGTGCTTAAAAGCCCGGCCCTTCCGCCTTACTCAGCCCTTTCTTACAGAGAGAGGCGTTTGACTGTGGGTCCTTCCTGGGGTTGAAATAAGTTGATCTAGCTTGATGGGGCGCTCACAACCTTCCGTTTGAGGAAAATGGAGTGACAGCAACCCAGATTGTTGAGAATAATTTAGTCACTTCCAAGTAGCTTGGACTGATACCACCGTGGCATCCACGGCTGTGTAGTCAACCTTGATATTGACATTGACATTGCCTCTCTAAGGCGTCTTTATTTTTTTTAACTTTTTTTTTTCCCCTCCTCATGTACACTTCAGCCCTACCTCACAAGCACCCGAAGCTTGTCTCCAATGTCTGGACTTTTTGGTTCCATCTGGGCCCCGCAAAACGACGTATATGACAACTGTTGCCCTGTCAGTCCCACCACGGAGCACTCGACTCACTTGGACAACCAGGCGGTCATGTGCAAGGAATACTACCCGGGGTTTAACCCGTTTCGTGCCTACATGAACCTGGACATATGGACTACCACAGCCAACAGGAACGCAAATTTCCCGCTGTCCAGGGACTCCGGTTACTGTGGGAATGTGTGAAAAGAAGAGTCGGATTTTTAAACAATGTGAATAAAGAGGCTTGTGTTTGGATGATAGCATAAACTGGCTGTTGAAATAGATTGACATTGGTGGATATTTTGGCACTTTTATATGAAAATAAATTTTTTTATGAAATCTGCGTGCTCTATTTTTTTTTTAACCCTTCGCAAATCAGTGGTAGAAACCAAGCATCTGGGCGTTGGACCTTCACAAGTCAAGAAGTGCCTCAGATGCACCAGATGTTTCTGTCAGAACCGGGGTGACTTCTCAGCAGGTAAGAGCTGAGAAAGAAGCGGCCAGTGTGGTTCCCTCCCACCGTGGGCACAGGAATCCAGGGAGCCTGCAGACAGCAAATGTGATCGGCGGCACCCCCAGAGGTTCTGAGCTGATGGACCGTAGCTCAATCAGGCTTTTGTTTCAAGCTCTCCGTTGACTGGAATGTGCGGCTGGTGTTGGCACCTTCGCCGATGGTCGCTGGCCTGGATGGACCTGCTCTGTCTGGGTGGAGGGGGCCCTTTGCAGACCTGGTGGGCACAGCTAAGCAGGGAGCCCGGCGCTGTTCTGCCGTCCGTCTGGCAGGGATGTCCCCTCCTCTCCGGCAGGCTGGTCCCTGGGGCGGGACAGCAGCACGGAGGTGCTGGTAGGTGTTCAGTTTCCCTCCGGGGGCGCAGGCTTCTGCCCAGCACGGGTGCCCAGGGACCAGGGGCCGATGCACATTGGCCAGGCTGGTTTGTATCTGCTTGTCGGTGATTTTAGAAATCCACGTGGTGGTAGAAGTATGTTTGTATGTGTAAACTTGGAAGACATTTTAACTTTTAATAAAAATGCCTTATTTTTATATTTTGTTTTGTCTTTCTTAGAAATTCAGTGGGATGGAGTTTCGAGTGGAATGCCGGGCTTGCTTGCTTTGAGTTTCTTTCTGCCGTGGTTGTGTGGGGCCTGGCCGAGCAGGGCGAGGGCACCATACACCGGGGACTGCCCGTCTGTCAGGAGCACCTCCAGGCATGCTCTCGGGTTCCCCGGTTAGAATCCTGATCTGAGTGAAGCAGACCCTCATCCCCAATACTGGATAACGCTGAAAAAAATAATTTACCTTCTAGGTATACACCCAAGAGGACTGAAGGCAGGGACTTGAAGAGATGTTTGCATGCCATGTTCACTGAAGCACTATTCACAATAGCCAAAAGGTAGAAACAACCTAAATGTCCATCAGTGGGAGAAAGTTTAAACAGAACGTGCTGTAGACGTACAATGGGATGTCACTCAACCTTAAAAAGGAAGGACATTCTGACACATGCTGTGACCTGAATGAACCCTGAAAACACGCTGAGTGAAGTCAGCCAGTTACAAAAGGACACATACTGTATAATTTCACTTATATGAGGTACCTTGTGTAGTCAAATTCAGAGACTGGAAGTAAAATAGAGGTTACAGGGGGCTGGAGCGGGGAGGCGGGTAGGGAGTTGGTGTTTAATGCAGACGGTTTCAGTTTGAGGATTTGAAAATATTCCGGGGATGGGTCGTGGTGGTGGTTACACAACAGTGTGGATGCACTTTATGCCGCTAGATTATACACATAAAACGGTGAAGGTAGTGAGTTTTGTGTTATACATGTTCTACCAAAATAAAAGAAATAGTATTTAGGTTGATGAAAAAAGGCCCCAAAGCATTTTCAATATTGAATTCAAAACTTCCCCACTGGACTGAGTCTAGACATTAAATACACGTTCTGCTCTCTCCTTAGTCCAAGGATCTAATTTTCCCCCTACTTTCATTGACCCCTCAATTCCCCTTCAGGCAAACATGAGAAACCAAAACAAGTACTTATTCCACTATATACAGAAGAAAGTAAAAAACCTTCACTTCAGCTGGAATATTATTTTCAGCCATAAGATAAAATCAGTCGGGGAAACTGGAAGTTTTTATCTTTTAAAAGTACATACCGAGCGCCTCCCAGGAGCTGGGACCTGCCCCGCAGGCTGTGGGTGCAGCAGAGAACAGGACAGAGGAGGTCCTGCTGGCACATTCCAGAAGCAGGATTAGGGGAGAAGCCCACAAAAGGTTCAAGGAATATTTTGGATATGACATGTGCTGTGAGGGCAGTTCAGGGCGATGTGGTCAGCTCAGGGGAGGTGGCAGTGGGGACTAGGGGTGGGCGGGGAAGGTCTCCTTGAGGAGGTGCATCCCAGGTAAAACTTGATGAGGATGAGGAGAAAGCAGAGGGACGAGCAGGTGCAAAGGCCCTGGGGCAGGAGATCAGAGGGGCAGGGGCCCCGTGAGTAAGGGACACAGGGGAAAGAGGGGAGCCAGCAAGCTGGACAGAGGCCACCTCTGTAAGGCCTTTTTGGCCACCAAAGAGAGAATGGAAAGTCCAGCGAGCAGTACCTGGAGAGTCTTAAGAGAGAAGGAACGTTACCCGATTTGAGTGTCAAAGAAATCACCGACTGCTGGCAGGAGAGCTGGTACTGGGAGTGCGGGAGTAACAGCAGTCACAGCAGTCCCAGCAGTCAGAGTCCCCCACCCCATCAGCGGGATGAAGGACAGGACAGGCAGGTTGTGTGCAGACAGGCTGGTTGAGGGGGTGCAGGAGGTGAACACCTCAGACTGGGAGGCAGTGGCAGAGAGCTGGGTCGTGGTGATGCCCCTGACTGAGAGGAGGAGACCGGGCAGGGGCGGGGGCCTGAGGGTTGCATGTCAGACGGGTTCCGTGTGAGGCCTCGTCTCCCAGCGGAGACGGTGTAGAGGTAGCGGCACCGACAGATCAGGAGCCAGGTGAGGCTTAGGGCTGGAGCCGTCCACTGGGGCATCCTCAGCCTGCAGAGGGTTCTAATGTGATGGGAGTGAGTGATGGGGGCCTTGTGGGGAGAAGAGTCTCGGGGAGTGAGCCTGGGACCTCACATTTAGTAGAGGAGGCAGCGGCAGAGAAGATCAGAAGGAAACACTGATGAGGTCGGAGGAAGCCAAGAAGGGGAGGCAGTGGCCAGCATCAGGTCAAACGCTGGAGGACCAGGTCAGATGAGGGAGCCGTGAGGGACCAGCCAATGACCGGCACTGGTGTCGTCACCGTCCCAGCTGGAGCCAGTGGACACTAAGCGAGGTGGCGGAGGAAGGTCAGTTGTGAGGGGAGCTTCGAAACAGGCAGTGGATGGGAGGCTGAGGGGGGCGATGGCCTGGCCTGCTGGTGTGCAGGGGATGTCAGAGCAGCAGGGAGCAGGCGGGCTGCGGGGAAGATGCAAGTCACCTTCCTGAGCCTGGACGGGGCAGGGGAGCGGCGCCCCTCTTCTGCAGACCCAAGCAGAAGTGATGGCGCTCCCTCCTGGGATTCTGTCGGGTACCTGCTGCACATCACGTGCTGTACACGCCTGTTTCGTGGATCACGTTGTACCGGAACCCGGCCACTCCTTGTTCATTCACCTAAAGGGGCAGAGTTGTTGCCACTGGTATGGCCTAAAATATCTACTCCAGTCAGTCCTTTACAGAAAACGTTGGCTGATCTTCGCTGGAGGGGACAGAAGGGCAACAAGAGAGCAAGAGCCTGGGCCTCCAGCTCCATAGAGGTGCCTGCAGCCCCGGACCCCTGACTCTGCAGCGGGAAGGGAAACAAACTCTCGTTTCAGCTACTGTTGTTGGGTCCGTTACAGCATCCACACGCACACCCACCTCCGCACATGTCCGGGTCACCGCTGTCTCTGGCACCTGGCGTGGTGTCTGCTGCACAGGAGGGTGTGTAACAGGATGTGTGGGAGGGGCCTGTGTGAGTTCAGCCATCTGGCCGTTAAAGAAGAGACTCTTCATGATTAGAGAATACTTCAATTACTCTGGGATTGACCAGAAGCAAAGGCACACTAAACACACATACGTGCACGTGTCACACGTCAGTCTCCACGTGTACAGCTCTTCACGACGGTTGTTACTCTGCTGGATTATGCTGCCGCTGGGGGAAACTCAGGGATCCCTAGAGTAAGCGAGGCGGGAGAGGAGACCGACCCCGCCTTCCAGGAGCTTAGATTTTAATGGAAGACTCATCAAAAAGCATCCCCTTTGGGGCCAGATGTCGTGGGGTCTAACTCCAGCTTTACTACTTCTCAGCTTCCCTGTGCCTCAGTTTTCTCTTCTGTAAAATGGGGCTAATAATGGCAACAGACCTCATAGAGACGTTGTGAGGATTAAATGAACATTTAGATTGTGCTTGGCATGTAGTAAGCCCTCAGTGGGCTACTACTGCTGTGGGATACGCTTACTATCATCAATTTAAATGAAAGAACATGAAACAATAGGATGCCTATGAACTTAAGTCTCAGGGTCTGTAGGGGCAAGCGAGGCAAGCACTTTCTACATGGCTGATGAGATTGTAAACTGGTTGGCGATGTGTATTAGGTACCTGGAAAACTCTTCTAGGAATTGACTTCTAAGGAAAACTGTAAAAGATGTGCACAAAAATTGGGTATCAGTTTCCTACTGCTGCCATAAAAACTTCTCACAAATTGAGTGGCTTAAAACAACACACACACGCACGCATATTTATATTTTTACAGTTTTGCAGGTCAGAAATTGAACACACATTTCACTGCACTCAAACCAAGGTGGTGGCAAGGCCGTCTTCCTTTGTGGAGGCTCCAGGGGAGACTCTTATTTCCTTCTTCCTTCTCCAGCCTCTCCAGGCTGCTGACTTTCCTTGGCTCATGGCCCCCTTCCTCCATCTTCAAAGCCAGCAATGCAGCATCTCTCTGACCCCATCTCCGTTGTCACATCTTCTTCTCTGACCACAGGGTTCTCTTCTTTTAAGGACCCATGTGATTAGACTGAGTCCACCCAGATCATCTCCCCATGGCAAGGTTCTTAACTTAATCACGTTTTCCAAGCCCTTTAGGCTCTACCGTCACGTGTTCACAGGTTCCAGGGTTTAGGATGTGGGCCTCTTCGGGGGCGGGGTCGTTATTCTGCCTATGACGTACCGGCGTATCCATTACTGTGTTTAGAACAGGGATGTGTTGGAAATAAATGTTCGACAGTAGGAATATGTTTAAATTATAGTACATACAGATGGTGGAATACTAGGAAGCCTTTAAAAACCGTTGTAAGAGAACGAGGTAGGCAGTGAAAGAGTTAGGATACAGTTTATACGCTGTTCGGGTTCGCACTGAATGGGGGCAGGGGAGGATGCGCTGTCTTGGGGGTGGGATTATGAGTCATCTTCATTTTTTGTTTGTTTCTTTCTTTTTCTCTTTGGTATTATCTATTATTAGCATGTTTACTATCACCCCACCTCCTCCCAAAACTTTTAATTAAGTCTTAAGGGAAAGTGTATTTTATTTAACAACGGTGAAAGTAAGTATGTTAAAAACAAACACTGAAGTCCTAATAAAATTTACATCATACTATAAAAGGACAGGATTTAAAGGCAAAGGCAAAGTGAAACTTTCACTAAGCATTCCCTAATAAAAATCCTATAAAATGAGGTATGTAGAAATTACTTGGGCTAGGATTAAAGGCACATGAGATTGTCTTTAAATACTCATACAGCCAACATCCAAAATGCAAGGCAGTCTAATTATAATTAGTTAAAATACTGGGCAAGCGTTATAGAAGTCACCTTTAAAATACAACTTTGTTAAAATACATATAATATTTATGCAAACTCAGATTAACATTTCAAAATTATTTCTGTGTGACCCAGACATTTGGACAATTTACCACTCCCCGTGGAGTACAGAGAGGTTAGTAAAGTAGAACGTATTTATTAATTGTGTAATAGAATGTATGCAGTATTTAAAAAAGAAAACTTACTTTAGAAACCAAAAGCAAACAAAAACTCTACCTAATGTCATTGCATCGGGGGGATGTTTATTCCAGTTGTATGTTTAGTTGTTCACTAGATGGAGAACGTATTTAAAATCCTTAAAACATGTAAGGAACAGACCAAGGACAATGACCTCAGGATTGGAGAGGCTGCAACACTGACGGGAAACATGACCGCTCAGTCTCTATTTCAATGTGAAAAGCAATTCCCGCCGCAAAAGGAGCAAGAAGCTCTGAGTGAGGCCATGTCCCCAGATTTATCAAGTATCCCAGGCGCCCAGTGCTACCGGAGAGAAAGCAACCACTTGTTTGCCGTCCCTCTTTAATTTAAAAAAAGTCATTAAATCAAAATGATGTGGCAAAACCCAGAACTGATTGTGTGTTGGTTGGGCTAGGCTAGGTTACGCTGCAGAAACAAAGTGATCTCCCAGCAGACCCAGATGACACTCCAGGGACACCGTCCTGCCGCGGGACTCAGTATCCAGGCCACTCTGCTCTTGGATTTTGCCAACTTCTTAAGCGTCTCCCTGTTCACCTCCACAGGAAGGGGCCTGGAGGCCTCAGGCTGCTCTTCCGGGCTCCCCTCGCCCCACAGGGTCGTACGGTACGTGCAGTACGTCACTTCCGCTCACAGCCCATTGGTGAGAACCAGTCACGTGGTCCCACTCGAGCGGAAATAGCGGCTTCCACGTGGCTGAGCGGAGAAGAGAGAGTGGTGCCAGGCACTCTTTATGTTTCACCGCACTGTACCGGCTTGGAGAAGGTTTTTGTTAATTTCTTCCCTATTTGGAGAGGTTTCTCGTGTCTAAGGCAACCAGGCAACCAGTAGGGCATGGGCTTCCTTCTGGGGAGAAGGCCCTGCAGTGCCAGCAGGAGTGTGACTTGCAGCCCAGCTGTTGCAGCTGGGCCATGGGACTTCCGCAGAGTCCAGTGCAGCTTCTCCGTGGTGCCCAGCCGGCACCCACGCCTCCAGGCTTCCACATCCTGGGGAACTAGATGCAGCCTCTGAGGTCTGTGTCAGCACCAGGAGCCCAGCCTGGTCCTCAGACACAGCGCCCTGTGTTGCCTCTACTTCAGAAAAATAAGACTTCAGGTGTTAGGTGCCAGTACACGTCAACTGCTGAATAGTTAATTGAGAAACAGTCTGCCAGAGTAACTAGTAGGCCTGAAACCCAGGTAGCCATGAAATGAGTCATTGCTCGATTCATTCTGGAACAGAACTTGGAGAGACCAGTAGTGGTTACTGGAGGTAACTGGTGGTTTCCTAAGTGTCACTTTCTGATGGGAAGTGAAAGACTGATCAAGTTCATCTGGGAATGAGATGAAGGATGACTCTTCCACAGTCTTCAGTTCATGATTTCATGCCCCAGCTACAATGAGAAGGATGATCAAAACAGTTGTGGGACAGTATTCTAGCTGTTGAATATGAAGCAGCCTCCAGGACCATGGGAAAACAGGCAGTAGACGTGTAAGTGTGAGAAAAATAAAGGCTGGACCAGCATCGTGTCCAGAAATGGATTTGAAAGAAATGAGAAATGATTTGGACAAGGAGGGCCATCAGGGCAGGTGGAGGGAGTTTGGCCGAAGAGGAAGTGGCTGTGCTGCTGTCAACACCAAATGCTTTCTCTAACCCGATCGGAAATCTTGCTTTAGAAATGCCTGGGGTTTTGCCCACAGCAACCATAGTCCTCTCTCCTCTTCCCTGGTCACTGAATCTACTCGTCCCCCCAGGGAATGATTGCTTCTATGGTGCTGACTTAAATCCACTGTGGGTGCTTTATCCTCTAGTGTCTTAAGAATAAGTGGACGTACCTTTGTTGTTTGTTCTGTCTGTTGTGGCAAATACGGATAAGCAAAACGGAAAAAAATAAAACCACTGGAATCCTACCGCCCACCAAGTAGGAGTTAACATTTTGGTGTGTTTCCTTCCAGACTTGTTTTAACAAAGACAGGATATACACATGATCGCTTTTCTCATTGAATATTCTGTGAAAAGCTGGATTATTTCTGAATGCCTTTTAGACATTTTGCTGATCTTTCTCATTCAAGGTGTCAACATCAACATCACTTCTAGTCTATCCTTAAGTGAAGCCTGTGCCTGAGTTTGTTCATCTACTAATGTATTCATTTAACATCTTCCGAGCCCACACTAGGGGCCTCTTGATAAAGATAAGTCAGCTCAAATACTCTCCCTCTCCCAACCCTCCTCACATTTAATTGGTCATTAAATTACTCATTCATTCAACAAATATTTATTTCATCTGTCTTCACACGCCCTGTAGGCAGCCTGTGCCCTCTTGACTTGCTCATTCAGTAAAACTGAGCAGCTATTACATGCCAGACTTTGTTTTGTGTTGCGGACATACTGCACTAAACAAGCCACGCATGGTCCCTTCTATGATGGTGTTAATATCCTAGAGGGGAAATAAGCAAAACATCACTGCTTCGGTTCTTGATTGCTGCATAACAAATCACCCCCAAACTTCGTGACTTCAAATAACAACAGTTATTATCTCACAGTTTCTGAGGGTCAGGAATCAGCCCACAGCTCCACTTGGACCTTCTGTTTCAGAGCTTCTCCCGTGACTGTGGCTGGGGTGTCCATCAGGGCTGCCCCCATCCCCAGGCTCAGCTGGGGGAGAATTTGTTCCTAGGCTCCCTCCTGTGGCTGCTGGCAGGAGTCAGTGTCTTGCTGGTTGTTGGCTGCAGGCTGCCTTCAGTTTCTGGCCACATGCACCTCTCCATTGGGGCAGCTAGCTTCATCAGAACAAGCAAGTGAGGGGGGAGAGAGAGACAGCGAGCCAGTAAGACAGAAGCATGTCTTTAGGACATAATCCCAGAAGAGACAAGCCATCACTTTGCCATATTCTGTTTGTTAGAAGCGAGTCCCTTGGTCCTGCCCCGACTCCAGGGGAGACGATGGACAGGAAGTGGGGGTCTTTGGGAGCCATTTTAGAAGGCCGCCTGTCCTCTTCATGAGTAGCCAAGACGATTCCCGCTCACGTTCAGCCGTAGGAAGGATGAAATGGGGATGAGGCCAAGAGTGTCTGGGAGAGCTGGCAGAGGCCCTCCTGCGTGAGCGGGCAGGGAAGACCTCCCGAGGAGGGACTAGACGAGTCTGGGCCCTTCCCGACAGAGGGACCGGGGAGTGCACCGTGGGAGGGTGAACATCGCAGTCTCAAGGAAGAGAACGGAGGCTGCTAACACCGAACAAAGTGGGCGAGGGGGCTGCGGGTCCCTCGTGAGGTGAGAACTTTATCACGAACCTTGTAACAAACCATATGAAGCAAATATGAATCTACGTTTTGAAATAACGAGTAACTTCCGTAAGATCACACCACTTGGAAGTGACGTAGCACATGCAAGGATTTGAACTTGGGTCTCTGTGGTGATACAATCCACCTGTTTGCCACCACGTCCCCGGCAGTTCATGCAGGGGCCACTGGGAGGGGTGTGGTTGGGTGATCAGCCGCCCCACTGGCCCAGGACCGAGGAGGTGCCTAGGATGTGAGACTTTCATGGTTGAAACCAGGAGAATCCTGAGGAGACCAGGACAGTGGGTCACCCTAAAGTGAAAACCTGCCCCCTAGGCTCTTGGATGTGATACTACACCCAGGCTAAGCCAGCAGTCGTGAGTCAGCCAGGTGCATGGTTTGTGACCAAGAGAATAAACTGTAGCATGGCCCCGCCTCGTTGCTAAAACAGGCTATTGAAATACTTTGCTTTTGTTTCCTTTTGTTTTTCTCAGGTCATTCCTGTGGGAAAAGCCGGCCTAACGCCCAGGTGCAGTCGTGGACTCCTAGGGCGGGGAGAGACTGAGGCAGTCCCCCGCGTGTCCTCGGCCGCTGAGTAGGACATAGGGCACAGACAGGGCTCCTGGCCCCTCAGACACCTTTCCCGCTGGGCATCCTGCTTACTGGTACCTGTACATCGTGTCCCTTCCTGAATGATCTCTCTCCCTCCCCCACCTTAATGCAGCACTGTCCCCTGGAAGTTGCTACCCAGCAGGTCGAGGCACGACAATGACCTGTGCACAGCAAAGTGTGATAGGATGTGAAGAGGTGACACCGGCGAAAGCTGGAAGCTGAGCTCTAGACATGTCTTTGTTCACTTTCCCACATCCTGGTGACTCGAAGCAGGAAGATGGTGACTCTAAGATGGCCCCAGTGGGATTTGCCATCTCTCATCGAGGCAACTGGCCCTTCACTTCCCTGCAAACCAGCTCTCCTTTGTGAACCTCTCCGACCACAGACTCTGTGACCGAGAAGTTCTCCTCTGCTCCCCGCAGCCCTTTCTAACTCCTTTCCTGGCCCCGCTCTTCCTTGGAGAGGGAGTGACACCATGACCTGGCTCTGGCCCTTCTCCCTCTCCCTAGAGACCTCCACGCTCAGCGGGAACCTTTGCCTCTAAGTTGAAGACCTCCTAAGGGATCTCAGACCAGATGGACTCAATTTAGAGACCATGGCGGACCATATCCATCCTCTCCAAACAGCACTCTCTATGGGTGGAGCACACTCCATGCCCCATTGTCAGGCTTGGCCCAGTGTCTTGCGTTGGCCATGAATGTGGACGTAAGTGACAATGTGCTAATTTCCAAGAGAAGCTTTAACCGGCCCTGCATAGTCCTCTGTCTCTGACTCTTTTCTTCTGCCACCAAACGGCAGGCTCAAATAGAGGCTTCTTCATCAGCCTGGAATTTAGAAGGAGCGAACCAAATAGCTACCCTTTCTGTTTTCTGCAGAACATCCAAAGCTGATGGTATCACAAAAAGCACATGATTGACAGGTGTCTATTTGCAAATAGGATCCGATCTCTAAGGATGACTAGATAGGCAGCTTCTGCCCAGTAATTATTCAAGGTGAAATTTAGAACGGATGCACTCTGAAGGAGTACATAAAATAATGCCAAGATCCAATATTCAGAGACCAACTGAAAGTCACCTCCGAGAAAGCCGAGCTTTAAGAGAATTCTGCCTGCCCCACGTAACTAAGGTTGGATTGCAGAGCATGGGGGCTCTTGGTTTGAAAGACAAGCTGTTGAGATAGTCTATTCTTAACAGAGCAACCGGGAACAGTCCTTTCAATATGTCAGCCATGTCACACTTTCACTCGACACCCACTCGTGGCTTCCCATGACACCTGAGTGCCACAGCATCCAAGACCCTGTGTGATCTGACTTTCCCCACCTAGTCTCCTACACTGCCTTTCTTTCTCACTTAACTCCAGCCACGCTGGCTGACTTATCATCTCTCAAATACACCAAGAAAGCTCCTTCCTCCAAGCCTTTGCACTTGGTGTTCACACCACCCAAAACACTCACTCCCTAGATGCCCCCGGGACACTCCCTTTCTCTGTTTAGGTTTCTGACCAGATATCACCTTATCAGAGAGGTCTTTCCTGCCAGCCCTTATGTGGAGATTGTACTTCCTTGCCCATTATAGCTTTTGTTAAAATCAAATGCAAGTGGAGACCGGACTTAAAAATGACCTGCATGGTCATACAAGCAAAACTTAATTTAATTTATTTTGCAAAACAAGCGAGGTTACTAATTACTATGTCAGTGATTTGTTGGTTTTGTTTCTGTTTCTTATGAACTTTTGATGCTTGGGACAATGAATTTGAGCAAAAATCACATCACTCCTGGGTTGAAGCATTTAAGAGTCAACGTATAAGATTGATGTTTGCCCTCTACTGTCGCAAGCAGACAGACCACATGTTCCAGATGGTTTGATCACAGGATGGGGGCAACTATATTAGCCCGAGTTACTGAGTCACTACCTAGAGCAAAATTTGCCTGGAGACTTGTCTGGACCCACAGTGGACTCCCTATATTTGTTACAGCAGCATAACATAAGTTATGCTGATTAATACCCACTCCCACGTACCATCAATCCCTTTCCCCTTACACTACTTTATTTTGTCTGTAACATTTATTATCACTTGATATATACTGACTTGTTTGTAAAGGTCATTTGTGCTGCTCACCAAATATTTCCATCTCTCTGCTTCCTGGACGTGTGGAAGGATTGTGGTTAGATGGGGCCATGTTCTAGAGTTTCCCTTGTGCACAAATGGCCCCTTTGGACTCATCCTGGGTCACCAGAATGTGGCAGACACACCCAGGCTGGTCTCCAGGATCCCTAAATCCTGCTGTTTATGCCCTTGTATAATATTCTCATCTTCAGTACGGGCAAGACCTGTGACTTACTTCTAACTGATAGAATATGACAAAGGTGATGGGCTGTCACTCCCATAATTGTTATGTAGTATAAGACCCCCGTCTTGCTAGCAACCCCTCTCTCTCTGTTGCTGGCTTTGAAGAAGCAAGCTGTCATAAAGTGAGTGGTCATGTTGGAGACACTCATATAACAAGAGACTGCAGGTGGCCTCTAGGCGCCAACAGTGACCCCAAGCAAGGAGCTGAAATCCTCAACCCACAGCTTCAAGAAATGAATTCAGCCAAACACCTGGGAACTGTTGGAAGGGAGTCTTTTCCTAGTTTAGGCTGTGTTGAAAGCCTTAGTCAGTATCTCGGTTTCAGCCTGATGAGACCCTGAGCAGAGGACCCAGTGAAGATGTGCCACCATGTTGGTCTCCTCACCCGCCTGACAACAGTGAGCCCCCAAGAGGGCAGAGATTTGTTTTGTTCACTTCTATTTCCCCAGCGTTGCTTGGCACATAGTGGGCACCAGTACATATTTATGGGCTGAATGAATAAATGGGTAAGAACTTGATTTTGCTTAACTTCAGAGAGCAATTCTTACCCATAATACAATCATTAAATATAATATGTACATTTAAATGTCATTTGTATACATATGTTTTGAAAAGTCTCTAGCAATTAAACCTCTGTCATAAAATCATCCTTGAGTTCCAGTTCTCATTATGCACAAGATGATATGATTCAATCCCTGGTAGGACAAAATTTATGCTAAAGCCAAAAATAAGTTTTAATGTAAAATGAGTGTTTCTTAATCTATACAGATAAAACAGAACTTCCATTGGTCTTAACTGTGTCGTGAGGAGTTGGCTATTAGCATTTTCACATGCCAAACCTGGAGTGTATGTCTGAAATGGTCTGCTTTACGACATAACCTACATAATGGGCCTGAAGTCACTTAGTGGTTGCTTGAAGTGAGAACTTCAAAACAAAAATTATGAGGACAGACCTCGATTTACAACAGAGCCATTTCTCACGTGGGCAACTTCAAAACATACTGTAAGGTTTACAGCGATGGTTATAATTCTCCTGAGCAATACAAGAGACTAAGAGACAGCCAGATTCAAATATGTGGCTATTTTGTGGCAGTGGTCTATGTAAAGTGGCTTCCCTTTGTCGGCTGTCACACTTCTGAATTTCTGTCATACCGCCTGTGGTAGGCAGAGTAATGGTCTTCCAAAGACGTCCACATCTCCATCCCCAGAACCTGTGAAGGTATACCTTACATGGCAAGGAGGAATTAAGGTTGCAGATGAAATTAAGGATGCTAATCAGCTGGTCTGGAGATGGGGAGAGGATTCTGGACTATTGGGTTAGACCCAGTGTAATCATAAGTGTCCTTGTAAATGAAGGAAGGGCGCCAGAGAGTCAGAGAGAGGGTTGATGGTCTTATGGTGCTGGCTTTGAAGAGGGAGGAGCCAGGTAGAGCCAAGGGGGCATTTAGAAGGAGGAAAAGGCATGGAAATGGATTTTTCTCCAGAAAGGGTTTTAGCTCGGTGAGACCCAATTTGGGTGTCCGACCTCCAGAACGATAAGATTAAAAAAAACTGTGTTGTTTTAAGACACTCAATCTGTGGTAATTTGTTAAAGCAGCAATAGGAAACTTATACAGCACCGTCCAGAAGTGACACGTCCGAGACTTTACCCCAGTCGCAAGCTAACCAGTTGGCTTGTCTCAGTCCCTCAGATGCTAGCGGAACACATGAAACTGGTGGGTCAGAGACAAAGGACAGTTTCTTACTCACAGCAATGGCAGCAGCTAGACTGTCAGCAGTTTGCATGGTTCACTGAGCCCACATTCCCCGAGGGCGGTGTGACACCGGCACACGCAGGGGGGTGTGTGACGGAGGAGGAAACCTGAGCTTGGGGAACTCAAATCTTTCAAACTAAGCAGTAAGCATGCCGGCCCTTTGCTCCGGAGGCAGCTACTGTTACCTTCCAGAGCTGGGAAGTATGCATGAGAACAGTTGTTTTAATTTATGAACCACTTTTCACCTCTACCCTCTAATGTCATCTTTGTAACAACCCTGTAAACAGGTTAACACTTCCACGACACTGACACTCAGAAACACTGAATAATGCCCACAAGACCACCGGCCCGGTAAGGGCGGGGCCCCTTTCCTGTCACTTTCTGTTCTCCTGCTCTTGGCAAATCCACCTACTTGTGCAACTCTTCACCCTTTGAAGGTATGAAGCTCTCTGAATAGAGTAGATCATTATTCAAGCTCTCACCCCAGTGACGTGCACATGGCACATATGAGGTCAGCCGATAGAGAGAACGTGGGCTGTGGAACTGGGTGCCTGGATGTCAGATCCCGGCGGTACCTCTTACCAGCTTCTCTGACCTCTCTGAGCCTCAGGTTGCAAAACGGGCTTCATAATTCTTCCACGGGGTTGTGGCGAGACTTCCGCCCCGTGTGTACTACGTCCACGTTGTCCTTCTTGGAATTGCTTGCACAATTTATCTCTTCCTCATAAGACTGTGAGTCTTTTTTTTTTCCATTGAAAAATAGTTGACTTACAGTAATATATTAGTTTCAAACGTACTACAGAGTGACTGTATGTTTTTATAGATTATGCTTCTAAAGCTCTTAGAAGGTATTGGCCATTTTCCCTGTGCTGTCCCTGACATCCTTGTATCTTACCTCCTTATTCCTAAGAGTGTAGCTCTTAAGTCCCCTCCCCCATTTTGCCCCACCCCCACACCTCTCCCACCTATTGTTTGTATCCGTGAATCTGTTTCTGTTTTGTTAAATTTGTTCATTTTGAACACTGTAAGCTTCTCGAGGGTGAGGACCATGACTTTGGACTGTTCACCCTAGCAAACGGGTGACCAAAGACATACAGAGTAAATGTTGACAGGACACAAATAAGGGGGCACCCAATAGGTGCTTGACACCCAGTAGGCCCCTCCTCTCCTGCCGTGCTCCCCTCGCCAGCACAGAAGGCTTGTGCCCGGCTGGGGCAGTTTCAGAGGAAGTTCAGGCTCTCCGCAGCCATCACTTTCATTTCCTACATCTGAAATTTCTGTGAAGCACATTATGCAAGAGTGGAATTTTAATGCAGTCCTTCACTGGACGTCCTGCGGCCAGACAGCGCTGCCTCTGTCCCGGTTCCTGGCAGAGCAGGCGTTGGCACCGTTGGGCAGGAGTCTGAGTGCTTCTGTGGGTGCCAGGGACAACATCCTGAGCAGGTCGTCCCTCAGTCTTGGAAAAGAGAGCAGCATCCTTGCCATCCTTCCCGCCCCAAAGCCCAGCCCCGGGGCTCCCTCCTCTGAGAGTGATGAGAAGATTTACCCGGAGCCTTCCCCTGACAAAGGGGCAAAACCCTTCTGCCAATGATGCTGTCATTCAGTGGGTCCTTCTGCGTCTCCTTCCCCTGTCCTGGACTCTATGCGCTACTTCTGAGGGGATCCCCCTTCTTCCCAAACACTTTGCCTTCATTGTGCCAACTGAACCTGTGTGAGGCAACTCCCTCGGCTCCCATGTTGTACCTCCACCCCTGTCATCCCTGCTCTCACTGTCTGAGAGAAGCTAAGCTTGTCTAATTGGTAAGAAGGAAACAATATTCATCCTAAACTCCACAGTCCAGTGGCATTTATGTTCCCTGGTCTACCTGCCTTTTCTCAAAGGGACTTACTGAGCCAAGTGGATGCTGACAGCATGATGTTCATAGAGAATTTCTGACCAGTTGCTCCACTCCAGGTCCCTTAAGGACTAATTCTTTCTTGATCACACCTGTCTCTTTGACAGTGACACAGGGGGACAGCTGGGGACTTGCTGTCTGGTCTACACCGGACAAGGCCTTTCCTGGCCTGCTGAGTCTTCTGCACACAGCAGGCCGGAGACAAGGTAGGTTTGGGATCTGATTATTTGGGGGAGAATTGTTATCTGGTAACTTTCCTGGCAATTGGCTTAAGGTTAGAGACAAATGCTTTTTAGGAAAGACTGAGGAGAAAAAATTTACCCAGATGTCCACACCCACTCACGTAGTTTAATTTCCTCTCTGAATGTTCATTCTCTGCCAACACAGCTTTGAGCTTTGCAATTTCGTATGTCTAAGGGTTCCTCAGTCAACAGCTTGTCTTCTGACCAGGGCGCACGAGGTCACAAAAGGCCAGGCACTGTTTGTGTTTCGCACGTGGCATTTTGCCTAATTTTCACGATAACTCTAGCAAGTTCGTTTTACAGAGATGGTCACTAGGTGAAGACCATGCGGTTAGCCCTGCTTCCCTGCTTTACTTTCAGGTCAGAAATGTTTTTAAGTCACTCTGAAATAGTATCTCTCACAACAAAAAAGAGTCAGAGCATCCTAATTTTCCAGAAGCCAGTCTTGACCGTCAGACAGATGGACAGTTGAGGGAGGATCAGACCTCATTGCACCCGTAGCAGGTTCACGGCCGACAAGGTGACGTTCCTCCTGCTCCCTAGTTACCTGGAGATGCCATCACTAATCTTAGCAGGTTCTGTGGGGCTGGGGGCAATGGTCAGGATTTTCATGGTTTTATTATGATCATGATCACGATTGCTCCTGGCTCATTACAGCTTTTCATTTATTTTCTGCGTACATACTGAAATATTGGTTCTTAAAAATACGCTGTGTTGGCTCTAAAGGACTCACATGAGTCTCTGCCAAAGTCAGCTCCTGGACTGACTCAGGGCAGCTGCCAGCCGTGGCCCATGCACCACGGAGCACAGACCCAGTGCTGAACCAACTGGTTCGGGAAATCAGGAAATAGAAGGGTGGCTGTGGGTCGAGCAAGCGACAGTGTGATATTCCTTTCTTCCAGGACAAATGTTCTATTGTTTTCCTCCTGATCCATCAACAATTTGAGTAGACTGGCCAACCTCCAGCAAACTAGAGCAAGAACTAAGTTCCCATACTTTCAATGCCAGGACCTTTCTTAGAAATAATAGCTAACACTGAACATTTACCAGATTCCGGGCACTGTCCTCTGGCTAAGAATTATCGTCCCCCTGTAACAGATGTGAAAACTGAGTCTTGTGATCGGTGACAGAGTGGGCAGGTGGAAGAGGCAAGCTCTGAAACCAACTTGCTGTGCCACAAAGCTCTTGCCCTTACAAGCCATGCTCCGTTGTTCCCGTAACACGGTGGAGGAGGGCGCCGAGGGCTTGTGCTGAGCCCTGCACACCGGCCGGTTCAGCACTGGGTCTGTGCTCTGTGGTGCATGGGCGACGGCTGGCAGCTGCCGAGTCAGTCCAGGAGCTGACTTTGGTCGCGACTCACCTGAGTCTTTTAGAGCCAGCACAGCGTAGTTTTAAGAACTAATAGTTTAGTATGTATGCAGAAAATAAGCGAAGAGCTGTAATGAGCCAGGAACAATCATGATCATGACCATAATACCACCAGCTAGCGATGACTGATCTCTTTCTCGATGCCAGGCTTTCTGTTAAGCACTATATGTACACAACCTCACTTAAACGGGAAGGAAAATCAACTGGTATTTGAGAATGTTCCATAGGAGCCATTATTCAATCATCATTTAACTTCCTTCTTGGACTTGAAATAGTAAATGACGTCATTTCAGGCCGGGTTTGTTTTGCTTAAGAGTCTCACATGAGGCAATCACCCTTGAATTGTGCAACGCATTGGGGCAACGTTTATATAAAGAAACTTTGCAACAAAATAGGTGCACATACATATACACTATAACAAATCTAGCCTTTTCTGTCCTTTGAGTGTTCAGGCACATTCTCATTCAATAATATTATTCTCATTGATTAAGTCTAGCAAGACTGTGAAGCCTAGGAAGTTGTCTATGGAAACCTAGTGAAATGCATGGTGCAGGGGCTTGGAAATCAGACAGAAGGAGGCTTCAATCCTAACTATGTCACCTGGCAGTCCTAGGACCCTTCTGAGCCTCTTTAAGTTTAAAATGCAGATAATGCCTGCCTCATAGACTTGCTAACGCATTAAACAAACACACATTAAACAACACGCAGAGAGATTAACACAAGGTAAGGTCTCAGCTGAGGTAATTACCTCCCACTCCTCCATCCCCGCTTTGGATTCTACTCACCCAATTTGACAGTGTTCACTGACTTCTCCTCCATTCTTCAAGCTCTATTCATGCCCCATTTTATGGTTCTTCATTTCCTAATTATCTTGAGTTATTCATTTATCTATTCAACAGTTTTTACTGAACCATACTACATACAAGTTACTGGGTAAACACTGAGAATACAATGGTGAGTTAAACACACCAGTTCTGTTTATGGCCTGGTGAAAGAGACAGGCATTAATCACACACTTGGGAGGATACAGCTACAAACTAAGCTAAATGCTATGAAGGAAAGGAAGGCATATCTAGGGTGAAAAGTAAGGGAAGTGAAGGTGAGTGGGGACCTGAAGGAGAAGTGAGTCTCTGCGGCAGGTGGTGGTGGTGCTGGTGGAGGTGGTGGTGGTGCTGGCAATTCTATAATGATGGAGGTGGTGGTGATGGTGGGGTTGATGGTGATGGTGGAGGGGATGGTAATAGAGAATGACATTCACAGCAGAGGAAACAGCATATGCAAAGGATCTGTGGTGAGTGGAAACTCTGAAAGTCTGATGTGGCTGGTGTGTCTGGCACAGGTGGTGATGGGGAGAAGAGGCAGAGACAGGAAGTTTAGCACGAGCTGCACCACAGATCCTGCAGGAACTTGTAGTCTACGTTAAATATGTAGATCCTCATCCTAAGAACGATTTGGAAGCCATAGAAGAATCTTAAGCTTGAGGTGGGATGAAATGATCAGTTGCATTGTTAAACGATCATTCTAGATCCGTATTGTCCAATGGTTGCCACTAGCTACATATGGATATTGAACACTTGAAGTGTTGCTGGTCTTTGCTGGGATGTGCTATCAATGTGGACTATACACTGGATTTCAAAGACAGCATAAAAAAGGAATGTGAAATAGCTCATTAATTTTTTCATAGTCATTACATATGGGAATGATAATGTTTTAGGTTAAATAAAATAATTTTATTTTGTAATTAAGATTCGTTTTACCCGTTTCTTGCTTACCTGTTTAAATGTAGCTACCAGGGCATTTAAAATTACGTAAGCAGCTTGCACTAGTGGCTCCTGTGATATTTTCATGAGTCAAGGCTGCCCTAGATGCAGGGTGAAGCAAGCGATACGGAGAAGGCAAAGCAGGTGAGACCACTGGGAGGCTGTTTTTGGAGTCGAGACAACAGGTGAAGGTAGCTTGAACTAGGATGACGAAAGTGGGAGTAAAAAGAGTTGGATGGATTCGAGGTAAAATCAGCAGAACAAGTCTCCCAGCAGAGTCATCTGGGTGGATGGTGGTGCCATGTGTTGAAATAAAGACCACTGGGAGGGGGTCAGCCTCGGGAAGAGGTGTCATGAGCTCAAACTTGGACATACTGAGTGGACTGCTCTGAGACACCCACGTGCACACATCTCAAGAAGGCAGCTGCCCATCTAGGTCTGCAGCTTGTTGAGATGTCTGTGCAGGACACTTCAACTGGAAAGGTGCTGGCACGCAGATGAGCACAGATGAGACTCCTCAGGGAGAAAGCAGCCAGTGAGGAGTGGCCTAGGATCTAGACCTGGGAAACGGGGAAGGGAAGGATAAGTCTGAAAAGGAGAGTCAAACAGGAAAACTAAGCATATGGAGTCATGGAAGCAAAGGGACAGGATGTTTTAAGAAGGAAGGAGTGTCACAGTGAGATCTGTTCTAACTGTTCTAGGCAACAGGAAGAGAGTCAGCGACATAGTGATCGTTGATAACCTTTGCAAGCTGTTTGGAGTCACACGGGTGGAAGCCTTATTGGAGGAGAGTGAAGACAGGGCAAGAGGAGAGGAAATAGAGACTGGACATGTAAAGCGCTCTTTCCAGAGCTGGTGTATGAAAGAAGAGAAAGAGAGACACTTGAGGAAGATAGATGTTGTTGATTTTTGTTTGTTTGTTTGCTTTAAATAAATATGGAAGAAGCTGCGGCACCGGCAGGACACAGAAGGACACTGGCAGACTGGAAGATGAGGCCACAACTGACGCAGGCTGGAGGAAGCTGTGGGCACAGCAGAGGAGGAAGAGCAGCAGTTAACATGGGGAGAAAGGAAGCACTTGGCACATTTTTTTCTCTAGTGACTCAAATTTAATTTTGTCAATGTTGGCATTATTTTAATGTCCCCACAAAGTTTTGTCTGCAAAAGAGATAATTCAGAAGTTTGCCCTGGATTTATGATTTACTATCTAATGTACTAAATTTGCCAAATTAAAAACCTTGTCATTCCTTCAGCTTTTAGGCTGGACTATATTTATTTATAAATATACCAAATTTAAACACCATTTAAAAGGAACCTTGGCTTTTGTTTGATCCTACTGACAAACTCAGCTAATTAAATGTTTAAATAGTTTAAGTGGCATTACAGCACCATACATAATTCGGGAATTCCCTCTTAGACAGTTGGCCAATGATACAGACCAGGAAGCTGGCAGCAGCCTTGTCTGTGACCTTGTTTAGTACGCACTGAACCCTGGTTATGCTTTATAACATGACTGGGACCTGAAGAAGACAGTGGTCACACAGCTCATGTCCCTGGGTTTGTCATTAACATGAGCTCATTTTTTCCATCCACACAGAAGGTAGCAACTCCTACCCAGACTGCCACACCACATGGTTGGACTTAACAGTTATCTGAGTCTAGATATTTCAAAATATCTTCCAAGGAGCTCCAAGGAATTTGGAAGTGGATGAACTTTTGTGTTCTTTTCATATTCTTCCTGCCTGATGAGGACATAAAACCCTTACAGATATTAAGATGAAGCCAGTTGCTCACTCACGGTTGTGTCTGACTCTGTGATTGGAAAGAATACACTGTATGTCTTCATTCTTGTCTTGGCTATTGTGTGGCAATGGTAGGAAGCTGGAGCAAGAAGCCACTGGTCGGAGTTCTCTCCTTGCAGTTGCAGCTGAATCTCCAATGTTTATACTCCATTCCTCTGGACCTAATTGATGCTCTGAAGGGGCATGTCAGTTCCCCACCCAGCAAGTAGTAGGTGACAGTACGTTCCGTGCTCTCAGGGCTGGTGATACTTCACTGCAAAAAGGAGAGCAAAGCCCACGCCCTCATAACATTTACATCCAGCCGCATTCAGCAGGTGAATGTGAATTTGGAAGCTCCTTTTCTTTCGTCTAGAACAAGTCCTGCAACAGATGAAAATTATTTGCCTTGTCCTTGACAGTCTTGTATATTTGGACCTAAATTATAGCAATTTATCTCAATGTCATCTTCATAGCTCGGTCCTTTGCTTCTGGGATAGAGCATCAAAGAACTTGAAGAAAAATCTCCCCCCCCTTTTTTTTCTTTAACTTTTTTTATTGATTGATAATCATTTTACAATGTTGTGTCAAATTCCAGTGCAGAGCACTATTTTTCAATTATACATGAACATACATGTATTCATTGTCACATTCCTTTCTCTGTGAGCTACCATAAGATCTTGTGTATATTTTCCTGTGCTATACAGTAAAATCTTGTTTATCTCTTTCCCTCTTTCTTTTTTTCATTTTCCCAAGTTTCAGACTCCTGCAATATTTACAAATTATCTAAATTATTGTAAACTGATTATACTTCAAAAAATATATATATACAAAAAATAAAAAAACAAGATTTTTATGGAATTTCTATTCTGAATTAACTTAAGACTGATGCTTCTAAGCCTTGGCAAAATGTACCAAGAAGTTTGAAATCAAAGTAGAAGATCAGTCACTGGGGCTGACAGCCGAAGCAGTCAATTTTACTCTGAAAGATTTGGTTGGTCTTTCTTTCTTCCTTTTTTTTTCTAAAAGAATAAACATTTAGACCATTCTTGCTAGGAAAATCTTAATTTCTGGAATCATTATAGGATGACGAGTTTAGTCCTGGAATGAACTTTGTAAAATTTGGGTGGTGAATTGCTCTGAATATACATGGTGTGCTATTGGCAAGATGAAAAGTTGGAAAGTAGCATTCCAGAAGGGATAAAGCATCTGAATATGATATTAGAAGATTTTATGATATTATATTTCTAGGTAGTTTGGACTTCCTGAGTTACTTAAGAAACAATTTTCTTTCCATCAAGAAATATCTTAGTCAAATCTCTTTGGGTTACAAGTGAGAGAAATGAATGTAAACTTATTAAGGTGAAAGGAGATGTTTTATATGTAAGGCAGGATGACCCGCCAAAGAAATTAGGTGCTTTCTCCTTCCTTCTCTCAAAGACTAGCAAGAGATGGCACCTCTGTTTTGGAGATCTGATATATCCATCCTTTGTACTTGGGGGGAAGATTTACCAAAGTTGATTTTTTTTAAGATAATTTATATGCAATAAAATTTATCAATTTAAAAAGCACAGTTTGATGAGCTTGACAAAGACAGTCACGTAACTGCAGTCACAATCATGACACAGAACATTTCTGTTGCCCCCGAAGCCTCCTGCATCCCTCTTTGTGGTCAGTCCCTTCCCCCACCTGGCTCCCTGACAGCTCTGCTTTCTGTCACAGTTTTGCTTTGTGTAGAATTTCACATGAATGGGTTCTATAATATGTATTGTCTGTGTCTGACTTCTTTCACTTAATATAATTCTTTTCAGATCATCCATACTTGCATATTTCAGTGGCTCTGCCTTTTTATGTTGAGTAGTTTTCTCTTGTACAGATACGCAACAATCTATCTATTCACGAGTTGTTACATATTGGGGTTGTTTCTAGCTCTGAATAAAGTACATGCTTTTGTGTGGACTTATTTTTTTTCATTTCTTGTGGGTAAATACCCAGGATTGAGATTGCTGGGTCACTGAGTAAGTGCGTATTTAATTTTACAGGAAATGATCAAATTTTCCCTAAGTGGGTACGTCGTTTTGCATTCCCACCAGCAACGTATGAGAGTTTCAGTTATTCAACATCTTTACCAACACTTGGTGTTGTCAATCTTTAATTTTAGCCATTCTAGTGAGCATGTAGCAGTATCTTAATGTGTTCCCCTCGCCCCCACAGTTTTATTGCAATATGATTGCCATGTACAATTGTATTAATTTAAGGTGTATAACATAATTATTTGATATATGTATATATTGTGAGATAATTATCACAACAAGTTTAACATCCATCATTTCACATAGTTACAACTTTGCTCTTTTGATGAGAACTTTTAAGATCTACTTTCTTGGCAACTTTCAAAAGTATAATACACTATTATTAACTATAGCCACCATGCTGTATGTTACATTCCCAGAAGTTATGTATCTTATAACTGGGAATTTGTATCTTTTGACCACATATGAAGAGATCAATTTTATTCTGAAAGGTTTTGGGCAATCTTTGAAGTTTTCAAAATACTTAAATGTGAGAAAAACTGCTCTTCATATGAGATCACAGGTAACAAGAAAATCTTACACTCAGGCTCACAGCGAAAAAAACTAATAGTAAAACAAATTGAAGTAATTAAACAGTAAGATTTGAAAAACAGTTATTGGATGTTGAACTGGAAGACTGTACTTCAGGAAAATGGAAAATGGGATGGCTGAGATTCCATGATCAGACCAGGCTCAATAGAAGCTATAATAACAACAGGGTTTAGCTATGAGAATCTTCCATGATGACAGAACTTTAAAGACATGCTTGTTTTATATTAACTAAAGATATTCACAGCTGAAAGTGCCAAAGTCTGCTTAACACCAACCACATCCTGGCACGCAATATTTCAAATCCACAGGATACCTGGATCTCAGTGAAAATTTGATGCTTGGAGACTAATTGAAACAGTCAGTTCATAAGGATGTGTGGGGCTTCCTACAGAGTTTGAATTTAAGACAAAATAATCTATAAACTCTGGAGAACATTACTTACTCTAGAAAAACCTAATTAACATTGATCTTGGTCAGTGTACACTTGGTTCTTTACCTAACTCCTACCAGTGGCCAGAAAAGGAAACATACTTGAAATTATTCAGTACAAAATTACACAATTTAACACTCAGTGTTTCCCAGACTCTAGGCATATTAGATGTTAGCAATAAAGTCTTTTATTTTGTCATATCCTAAATAACTTTACATTTTCAAGTATCTGTTGAAGACCCTCCCAGGTGCTTCCTTCTGCTTTGGTAATTGGTAGGAAAGTAAAACTTTCTCTAACAAACAACTTGATTTTTTTCCCCCCAAAACTGAAGACCTTGGAAGCCAGCAGCAACAGCTTCATTTGCTCCTGTGACTTCCTGTTTTTCACGCAGGGGCAGCGAGCACGGGCCCAGGACCTGATCGACTGGCCAGAAAACTACGTGTGTGACTCTCCATCCCACGTGCGGGGCCAGTGGGTTCAGGATGCCCGGCTCTTGCTGGCTGAATGCCACAGGGCAGCCGTGGTGTCCGCCAAGTGCTGCGCCCTTTTCCTGTTGCTCCTGCTCACCGGGGTTTTGTGCCACCATTTCCACAGGGTATGGTGCATGAAGATGATGTGGGCCTGGCTCCAGGCCAAACGGAAGCCCAAGAAGGCTCCCCGCGGGGACCTCTGTTATGACGCCTTTGTGTCCTACAGTGAGCAGGATTCCTACTGGGTGGAGAACCTCATGGTCCAGGAGCTGGAGCACTTCAACCTGCCCTTCAAGTTGTGTCTTCACAAACGGGACTTCATTCCTGGCAAATGGATTATTGACAATATCATCAGCTACATCAAAAAGAGCCACAAAACCATCTTTATGCTCTCAGAGAGCTTTGAAGAGTGAGTGGTGCAAGTACAAGCTGGACTTCTCCCATTTCCGTCTCTTTGACGAGAGCGATGACGCTGCCATCCTCATCCTGCTGAAGCCCATTGAGAGGAAGGCCATTGCCCAGCAGGGAGGGTTTAAGTTAAAGAATAATTCTAGTTGGTAAAAGAAAAATATTTACACAATGAAATAGTCTCAGTTTTCAAAACTTGGCTCTATTTTGATTTAGAATTTTGCTATCATTATTTTGCATAAACAGTAGCAAGTAGGATTCTTAAAAAATTACAGGTGTTACTGAAATCTGTTCAAAGCAGAAAAAATTTGCAGAATGAGCGTTTGTGTACAAAGATCTGTATATTAGTGCAAGGATTATAGCAGATTTTCATTAAGTGGTTTTTGATGGATGTATTATTATTTTCTTTAACAATTACAAAATATTGTATGTGAACAAGACACAGACTGTTTTTCGATAACTTCACTTTAGAATTGCAGTCAGTTTCCAAAATATAGATACCATGAGCATTACATTTTTACCAAATACTTTTCCATATTTTGTTCATTTTCCAACTGAAAAAACAGTTTTGTAGGGAGTTAGAGGAGGTCTCAGGTCACAATGAAAAGAGGCTGAGGAGTTTTGGAGCCTGACCTGGGATTTGCCACTTGGCTGCTGTGAGTCATGTGACTTGAGGCAAGTTCGTTCTTTAATCACTTGACCTGAAGGTGTAATAATACCAGAACTGTTTATTTCATGTGTTAGTGTGAGATTCGGGTGAAAAGATTTATGTGATAGAGCTTTGCAAACATTAAGAACTGAACACGTGTAAGAATGCTCCTGAGTAAAACGTGCTAATAGCTTCCTGAGAACGTTTAGAAAAATCTTCACTGTATACAGAGGACACTGGTAGTAAGTTGTGGGTAAATAAACGATTTCCACCTAACTTTGCCAGAATATTCGAATTGACTTTGGGATTATGAAGCAATAAAATCAATCAATCTAGGCAGTTCATCTAGAAAAGCTAGATAGAGAAAGAACAGAGGTTTTTGATTTCAAGGCAAAGAAATTGGAAAGAAGTTTTCTTAAGTATACAGTTGAGAAATCATGAGGAAAAGAGGTGGAGAAGTAGGAAGAAGGAAGTCTTTCAGACATCTGAAGGGCCTGGATGGTCAGGGATACAGACAAATCGCCACACAGTAATCAGCAACCTGTATGGAAAATCAGACTCCACTCTCTCAAGTTCACATCCCATCACGTTAAGCCTAGTGATTAAGTTTGTCAGAGTCTGGAACCTTTACTGAGCACTAGGCATGTAGAATAGGGTAGATAGAAGGTTGGGGCAAGAAGCCAGGGTATCAGAAGGAACCCTGAACATAGGACAGAATTCTGGTTTCACATCTCACTTCTGCCACTTGCAATTTGCATGGCATTTCCTCCCGGGTAAAAGAGGAACAAGAATACTTCTTCAGCCTCCCACCTCAATTTGGGAAGATCAAATGTAATTGTGAATATAAAATGTAGTTTATGAATATTAAGGCAACTGAGTTTTTAAAATTTGTTTCCCTTAGAAACATGCCTCGCTAGTTTCTGGGGCAATGAAGAAAGCCAGTCTGACTGCTTTTGAAATTGCTTACTTTGAGAAGCAAGGATAGAAATGAGCAAGGTATGGACTAAGGTTCAAAATCTTGGATGTAGGCTGGAGCCCACATCTTCTCATGTTAAGAGCAGGGATCGGAGGTAGGTGCCAGAGGCGGTCACGCACCACCAGGGGACTGCCACAGGACTGAAAGTTTTAAAACATCTGGGCTGTCCTTAACTGCAGCTCAGGCAAAATCTTGCTGTGTCAGTCTGGGAAGTGACTGGGGAGTTACATAACGCAGGAGAGCACAGGCTTGCGGGTGGAAGTGGACCCTGGACATACACTGGCCGGTGGGTTGTGCTGAAAAGGAGGAGGAGCACAGGTGGGTATCAGGCATAATTCGCGAGCTGGAATTTGGACTTCCGAGGACGGAGAAGAACGGAGACGTGTAAAGCGGCATGTTTCAGGGCAATAAGAGGCTTTGAGCGCCTGAAGCTTGAAGAAAATACTGGCAGGGTAATAAGCCTTCTCTTGGTTTCGAAATCTGCTTCTGTCCTTGGGGGAATCCCAGGCTGGAGGGGGCTGGGGGGTGGCGAGGTGGGGGTGGAGGTGGGGGAGGTGTGGACTCAAGCAACCCGGTTCGCGTTCCGCTGCCCCGCGACCCCCACCCAGGCCCCAGCATTCTTTTCTGACCCGGGCCGGCACGAGGCTGCTGTCAGGGCAGGACCTCGGTGACGGTCACCTGACGGAGCCCGCGGGGAGGGGCGGAGGTGGCGTTGTGTCCCTGGTCACCGGAGCCAGGCGCACTCGGCGGAGCGGGTGGTCCCCGCCCACCGGGAGAAGGGGGCGCCGGCCGCGCGCACTGCTCTCTGGAGGTTCTCCTGGGCGCGGGCGGGTCCCGACCCGAGGCGGCAGAAGGCGCGGCCGCCCAGGTACGTCGGGTGGAAAGCGCGCTCGCGGGCCTCCTGGCTCCGCAGCCGTCCCCGGTCGGGCGGGCAGGCGGGGCCGGAGGGTGGCCGCGGCGCGGATGCGGGCGCCAGCGGTCTCTGCTTCCCGATCGGTGGCACCCGATCGGTGGCACCCGGGGTCCCAGTCTCGCGACTCGGCTCCGGGGGAGGCGGCGCGGGCGCGGGGGTGGCGGGAGCACCCGGTCCCCAGGCCGTCGACGCTCCCGCAGCCCTGTCTGCGCGGCTCCGCGCGTGGATGTGGACACCCGCCCGGTGGAGGCGAGCCCGGGGGAGAAGCAGGAGCAGCCCAGAGGGGACGGGGCGCGGCCCAGATACGCCCAGCCCTTGGCGTCCCGGTGCCCGCCGGCCGCGGGGCGCCCAGCGCGCTCCAGCCTCCAAGGGGGTGGCCGCGGGGCGCTTCCGAGGGCTCCAGGCGGCCGCATCCCGGAGGCGGGAGTGGGCAGTGGCTCGGGCTCCCCTTAGGGCCGCCCTCTCGCTGGCGGCTCTGTGCGCCCTGGCCGCCTCCGTCCTCGTCCCCCCCCCGCCCCCGAGCGGCGATGGCGGGGATCAGGTAGAGGCTTTCCAGGTTGCACAGGCGCGTCCTGCTGGGGGTGCGTCTGCGCTCACTGGTTACCGCTGGGGCCGAACTGTGAAAGGTAGATTTCGGCCACCAGGGTTCAGAAGTGGGACAGGGTCAAGATCCCGATCTGCCCAGGACTCTTCGCTCCCCTGTTCAGAGCCTGGCCTCTGCGCCAGGGTGGGCTCCACACCCGCTGCCGTTACAACTTCTTCAACTTCTATAAATGAGAACTTGTGTTTAGAACTTCGAAGCCGCCAGCCAGGATGGTGTTTTTCCTGCTGGGAGGGTGGTTGCGGGGGAAGGGCTGGGAGACAAAGGAAACTGATCCGGATGTAAACAAAATCAGCCTGGTGAGGTGCTTGTAATCTTGCGGAAGATCTTGTCTGCACCATGACTAACTCAGATTTTTACCAAAAAGCAACTGGTAGATAAGATGGCCTGACTTGAAAGTACTCCCCACTTCCCAAAAAAGGGGCAAACATCCTTTCAAAAAATGACTTGTTCACCAATATTTTACGTTTGTTCCTTTTTTGGAAAAGCAGAGAGCATTTGTATCTTTAAACTTTTTATAATGCACCTATTACGTAACTTGCCGGATGTTGACAACATATTTTGGAAGTTTCTAAGCTGTCAGTTAATTTTTTTCATTATTGTATTTAAGAATTTGATGTGCTTGGTTAAATATCTTGTTTTGATTTTAGTGATGGAGCATAATTTATTGTATGTGACATCCTGAGTGTGACCTCCTCATAAAGACCTTTTAGTAAATCTAAATTGTATTCGTCTTCCCAAATAGGCTTACTTGTCAAAAGTGTTTTTATCTTCACAGTATCATTTAAAATTTACATAACTTTTTCCTCATACCAAAAAGCCTCATCCGGGTTTCTGAGCGTTGTCTTTTTTCTTATCTACCATTACATTAAAAAATTCAATTATTGCTTCTTGTTGCCTACTCTTACCAGGTTTATTTTCCATATTGCTGAAGAACATGTTTTCGGGTACTTCTTTCAGTGAGGGTCTGTGGATAATAATTCTTTTTTAGGTTTTGAATGTTTGAAAATGTCTATCTCATCTTTATTCTGGATGACGATTTGTTTGTTAATTAATTAATTTTTATTGAAGTATAGTTGATGTATAATATTGCATTAGTTTCAGGTGCATAGCAAAGTGATTTGGTTATACATATATACTCTTTTTTTGACTCTTTTCCAGTATCGATTATTACAAGAAATTGACTATAGTTGCCTGTGCTATACAGTAAATACTTGTTGTTTATCTATTTGATATATGGTAGTGTGTATCTGTTAATCCCATAGTCCTAATTTATCCCAGCCTCTTCCCCTTTGGTAAATTTGTTTTCTATGTCTCTGAGTCTGTTTCTGTTTTGCAAAGAAGTTCATTTATACTATTTTTTAGATTCCACATATAATTGATATCATGTAATATTTGTCTTTCTCTGTCTGACTTATTTCATTTAGTATGATAATCTCTAAGTCCGTCTATGTTGCTGCAGATGGCATGATTTCATTCCTTTTTTATGACTGAATAATATTCCATTCCATTCTTTATCTTGGATGGTAATTTAAATGGGTATAGACATCTAGACTGACAGGTATGTTTTCTCAGCCCTTTGAGGATATTATCCCACTGTTTTGAGGCTAGATGAGAAATTTCTATTCTTTTTTTGCTTGAGATTCAATATGCATTTGAAATTTGGGAATTTATGTGTTTCTTCAATTCTGAAAAATTCTTAGTTGTTGTATCTTTTAATATTTGGTCCCATATCAGCACATGTGGCAGGCTTGGGTTCTGCTTTCCTACGAGAGAGAGGTAGCAGGCTGGCTTCCAGCCAAGTGGAGACCCTGGGCAAGAGGGCAGAGATTTTTAAGGTGTCTGTTCACGTATGGTGTAGCCTTTTCCCTGCATGTGGCTCTATGGAAAGCCCACTTTCAGTTCTGTATCATGCACTGGGTCAGGAGTCCCTTCTCCACTCCAACTTCCCCCAGACATCACAGCCCTCATCCTAAAGTGGGTGTCTGGCTCGGGTTTCACTCTGGGGCACAGGGCTGCAACTTCCTCTTGGCATGAGTCACCTTTAGCACCAGGCTTACTCCTCAGACTTCCATCTTTTCCTGAGTCTTGGACCAATAATTCCTCCCCACTTTGTCAACTTTCTGTATTCCTTAAGCAGGTGATTTTTATATTTTGGCCAGATCCACGACCTCTGTTAGATCTGACACCACTCAGTCTAACTTGAGCCGTCACCCTTGCCTTGCTCAGTGTCTTACACTGAGGAGTTCTCTGCCCCGTGCTGTAATGTACTGGGGAAGCGGGAGAAGAGATAGGTAATTCTGATCTTCAGTGTCAAGTCATTAACTGTAGTTCTGGCATCACTGATAATTTTTATTTGTTGAAAATCCACCATGCAATAGGTACCAAATAATATCTGTATCAAATAGCCCAAGATCTCTGCTCTTATAAATTTTATCTTTTAAAGAGAAAAGGCTAGAAAAATTAAAAATGGATGTGTTTGACATTAAATCTTAGCCAAAATTGATATAGATTTCTTAAGATTTGTGCAATATATTACAAAAACGGGGGAAAAAAATCAAATAAATTTTGGTTGCCCAGAGCAATTATACTAAGAGGATTTTTTAATGGCTGATTAAGCAGAAAGACAACGGGATAGATATAGTACCAGACAGCAATAGGCGCCTCATCTTAACCCTGTCAATTTTAGAGGTGGGTGCAATGATGGGTGGGTAGCCCCTGGGGGTTAGTTTCCATTGTCTGCTGTTTCTCCTCTTCTCATGCTTAATGCCTTGCTTCCTTTCACGCCCAGTTGTTTTTTATTTTATTCTCGGCATTCTATTTGAAAAATTACTTGTAGAAAGCAATGTGAGGCCTAGGATAACGTTATCTTCTTTGAGAGAAAATCTTCCTTTGCTTCTGTAGGTACCCCCGTTCCAGAAATAACCGTGGTCCGTTTTCAGAGACTGAAGCAGTCTGAGCCATCCAGGTAAAGCAAAGCTCTGCTGCAGTTTACCGGAGGGCTTATTTTCTGAAGTTCAGCCTTACCTGTCCCATCCGTGACTGCCCCGGGCCTTAACCTCTGACTCCTTGTCTTCCAAGGTTGTCAGAAGTGCCATGCACCCTATCAGACTGTGCTGACTGTGTTCATGGTGATCAAGGACAAGACTGGACATTTTGGCAGAGAATTTGAAACTATAAGAATGACGTAGCAGATGCGAAAAAGAACCCAATGGAAAACAGATAGATGAAAACTGTAATACTGCCATGTGGATCGTTTCCCCTAAATGATCTTTTAAAAAATAGTGCTGGGTCACTCAAACGCTGCTCCCTGCACTTAGTCCTCTGCAGGAAGAGAAGCTTCTCGTGGTCTGATTGTCCCTCTGTCCAATAAACCACCTTGCTCTCCCAGGGGTTCTCAGCATCCCTCCTGCCCGCTAGTTGGAGGTGCAAGACAGGTTGGCAAGCATGGAACCTTCTTCTCTGGGTTAAAGAGTGGGTTCCTCCTGGATCTGCATTCAGTGAAAGTTGTCCAGTGAGAGCCGTGGTCTGGCTCTGTTAGGCCTCTAATTCTGAGGGGTATCAGGGGGTATCCTACATAAGGTTTGAAGTGTAGGAAAGTGTAGAAATAGGTGGTTGTACATCCGTATGCTTAAGCCCGGCCCATTTCTTAAACTGCTTGCTCGTTTACTCCTCCTTTCATTCATTTACTCGTTCTTTCAACCCACGTTTGGTCCCGATCCACACTCCCAGATGGAACTGTGCTTTTAAGTCATGGCTCAGTGGCAGTCTGTCTGTGTTAGTGTTGCTGGATGTGCCAGGGAATTCATTTTTTTATCCCCATTCATACATTCCATTTGCCTGTTCCTTCTTGGTAGTTAGCTCTGTGTGTGTGTGTGTGTGTGTGTGGTGTGTATTGCATTTTACAAAGTGTTTTTCAAGACAAGCATTAAGATATGCTGTCAAACACAATCACTCATTTGAACCTCTCTTATTTGTAGGTTGCGTCGCTGGACAATGCCACATGCTTTGTGGACAGTGTGGGTCTTGGCGGCAGCAATCAGCCTCTCCAAGGAAGGGGCCCTTGATCAGGCTCATTCTCTGTCTTGTGACCCCACTGGCGTCTGTGATGGCCGCGCCAGATCTTTAAACGCCATCCCCCCAGGGCTCACGGCAGCTGTGAAAAGCCTTGACCTGTCCAATAACAGGATCACCTATGTCGGCAACAATGACCTGCAGAGGTGTGTGGGCCTCAAGGCCTTGAGGCTGGGGTCCAATGGAGTCGACACAATTGAGGAAGATTCCTTTTTTCCCCTGAGGAGCCTCGAACATTTGGACTTATCCTATAATCGCTTGTCTAACTTATCAGCTTCCTGGTTCAGGACCCTTTCTGCCTTGAAATTCTTAAACGTGCTGGGAAATCCTTACAAAACACTTGGCGAAACGTCTCTTTTTTCTCATCTCCCCAGTCTGCGAATCCTGAAAGTAGGGAATAGTAACCCCTTCTCCGAGATTCAGGAAAAGGATTTCTCTGGGCTCACTTTTCTTGAGGAACTTGAGATCGATGCTTCAAATCTGCAGAGGTATGAGCCAAAGAGTTTGAAGTCAATTCAGAACATCACTCATCTGATCCTTCACATGAGGCAGCCGGTTTCATTGCTGGAGATCCTTGGAGATCTTTTAAGCTCTGTCAGACATTTAGAACTGCGAGATACTGATCTGAACACTTTCTCTATTTCAGAAATAGTTGTCGATGAAACCAATACATGGATTAACAAGTTGACCTTTAGAAATGTGAAAATCACTGATGAAAGTTTTAGTGAGCTGGTGAAACTGCTGAATTATATTTCTGGGATGTTAGAAGTAGAGTTTGATGGCTGCACCCTGAACGGACTTGGTAAATTTAGAACGCCTGTTTTAGGCACAGTTAAATATCTAGGTAACGTGGAGACGTTAACAGTACGGAAGTTGACTATTCCAAATTTTTTCTTATTTTACGATCTGAGCAGTATATATTCACTCACGGGAAAAGTGAAAAGAATCATAATAGAAAACAGTAAGGTTTTTCTGGTTCCCTGTTTACTCTCACAACACTTAAAATCGTTAGAATATTTGGATCTCAGTGAAAATT
Source organism: Vicugna pacos (assembly GCF_048564905.1). NCBI lineage: Eukaryota > Metazoa > Chordata > Mammalia > Artiodactyla > Camelidae > Vicugna > Vicugna pacos. The sequence continues at coordinate 11,809,152 of NC_132988.1, read as the reverse complement.
TAATGTCTGAAGAGTACTTGGAAAACTCAGCCTGTGAGCATGCCTGGCCCTTCCTGCAAACCTTAATTTTAAGGCAAAATCATTTGAAATCATTGGAAAAAACTGGCGAAGTTTTGCTTACTCTGAAAAACCTGACTCACCTGGATATCAGTAAGAATAATTTTGATTCAATGCCTGAAAATTGTCAGTGGCCAGAAAAGATGAAATACTTGAACTTGTCCAGCACAAGAATACACAGTTTAACTTATTGCATCCCCCTGACCCTGGAAATTTTAGATATTAGCAATAACAATCTCAATTCATTTTCTTTGATTTTGCCGCAACTCAAAGAACTTTATATTTCCAGGAATAAGTTGAAGACCCTCCCAGATGCCTCCTCCTTACCCACGTTATTAGTTATGAGAATCAGTAGAAATACAATCAGTACTTTCTCTAAGGAGCAACTTGCCTCTTTTCAAAAGCTGAAGACTTTGGAAGCTGGCGGCAACAGCTTCATTTGCTCCTGTGACTTCCTGTCTTTCACGCAGGGGCAGCGAGCACTGGCCCAGGTCCTGATCGACTGGCCAGAAAACTACCTGTGTGACTCTCCATCCCATGTGCGGGGCCGGCGGGTTCAGGACGTCCGGCTCTCGCTGGCTGAATGCCACAGGGCAGCCGTGGTGTCCGCCGCGTGCTGCGCCCTTTTCCTGTTGCTCCTGGTCACCGGGGTTCTGTGCCACCATTTCCACGGGGTGTGGTACATGAAGATGATGTGGGCCTGGCTCCAGGCCAAACGGAAGCCCAAGAAGGCTCCCCACGGGGACCTCTGTTATGATGCCTTCGTGTCCTACAGTGAGCAGGATTCCTACTGGGTGGAGAACCTCATGGTCCAGGAGCTGGAGCACTTCAACCCGCCCTTCAGGTTGTGTCTTCACAAGCGGGACTTCATTCCTGGCAAATGGATTATTGACAATATCATCGACTGCATTGAAAAGAGCCGCAAAACCATCTTTGTGCTCTCGGAGAACTTTGTGAAGAGCGAGTGGTGCAAGTATGAGCTGGACTTCTCCCATTTCCGTCTCTTTGACGAGAGTGATGACACCGCCATCCTCATCCTGCTGGAGCCCATTGAGAGGAAGGCCATTCCCCAGCGCTTCTGTAAACTGCGGAAGATAATGAACACCAAGACCTACCTGGAGTGGCCTGCTGATGAAATGCAGCGGGAGGGGTTTTGGTTAAATTTGAGAGCTGCAATAAAGTCCTAGGTTCCTTTACCAAAGGCCAGTCTTGGTCTGGTGGTGGTTTCAGTCTCACTAGGTATAACCAAGTCCACTCCGACACAATTATACATAAGCCACACGAATGAGGACCTGCTTACTAAAACCACTAAAACTGTTCAAATTTGCTCTAGAGTGCTGTTTTATAAAAACTGCTACCAGAATGGGAGACCATGGTTCTGGGCTTTTCTTTCTCCTATGAGAGAATCATGATCAAAGTCCATTATTGATATCTGAATTATCTGTACCAATTGGCTTAGTCCACTAGGAAACAGCATAAAGAAACAGAAAGTTGCAAATGGAAATACCTACACGGTGTGTTTCATGTGAACTGGGTCTGTCTTTTTGGGTATTTGATGATCGAGTTCTTCAGCCCCAGGGAGAGGGTACACAGCACAAAGTGCAGTAAGTTCTGTGTTTCTACAACAATGAAACTAATAATACATAGGCAAAATACTCAGTTTAGAAGAATTTGAAAGAAGCCTTCTGTATCCGTGACTCTGGTCTTCAGCCTTTCACTCTTTGTGAAGCTCTGACTGGGGTCTGGTTCCTCTGGTCCCTCAGCCCCTGTCTTCAGGTCTGCCTCCCCTGCCTCAGGTTGCTTGTGTCTGCTTTGACAAGTCTTGTTTCTGATTCCAAAAAGGTCTTTTTTTTTTCTTTCTGAAACTTTATAAAAGTATGTGTGAGCTAAATAGGTGTTTAACAAGTATAGACTTGAATCTTATAATGACTGGAAAATATTTGAGACCTGATAATGTAAAAGGTAGATGCTACTTCCATGGGTTAATTTTTATAATTAGGTAATATGACGTTAAAGGAATGCATTATATTGAAAAGCAGGGAGTTATTTATGGATTTCGGGCGACCCTTTTCTTAAGCTGGGAACCACACGTGACAGGAAGTGGCCTTGCTCAGCTCTCAGCCAGGACTGGGTCTGTGTGGTTAATTGGGCTCTGGAGTCAGAAAGACCTGAGTTAGTACATGTGTATCTTTGGGCAGCTCAATCTGAACCCAAATATTTTCCTGTCCTTAAGACAGGGATAGTAATAGCTACATGACAGGATGTGATGTAGTTATTAACATGCAGTTAACGCCAAGGAGGGAGGGTCTAGCTCAGTGGTAGAGCACATGCTTAGCATGCATGAGGTCCTGGGTTCAATCCCCGGTACCTCCTCTAAGAGTAAATAAAATAAATAGACCTAATTAGCTCCTCCCACAAAAAAATTAATTTTAGATAAACAAGTTTATACAGTATAGTACAGGGAACTATATTCGATATCTTGCAGTAGCTTACGTGAAAAGAATATGAAAATTAATGTATGTATATTTATGACTGAAGCATTGTGCTGTACACCAGAAATTGACACGACATTGTAAACTGACTACACTTCAATAAAAAAAAAATACAGAACATGCAGTAACATCAGTGAAGCCCAGATCATGTACCCTTTCGTTGCCATTCAAGCTGAGGTGACAAGAGGGCCACGCCCTGGAGAGTGGGAGCCACGGGAGCTTGCACAGGGCGACAGAGGTGCCTGTGGGTAGATGTCACCTGTTATTGTTATTTTCCAAGAAGTCATTCACCTTCTTAAATATTATGGTTTGTAAGTGAATGTTTTTCTGTTATGGGTACTAGCAGAGATCTAAGGTATATTTTCTGTTGTCTGCAGAAAGTTACCCTGAAGAAATAAGTTCATGAAGTGCACAAAAGGCTTTAGTCCTTGGGAAACTCACGTGGTGTTTCTTCTCTCTCATACAGACTCCTGGGAGAGTCTAACGGAGGAGGCAGCAGCCAGCCTAGGAAGGAAATGGGCAAGTTTAGGAGGAGGGAACTGGAGGAGTTGCCATAGAAACCAAACACACAATGAGCTTTTTGCTTTACTTCTCTGTTTCTTACATGAGGCACAGTGCGAATCATCATGAGTACCAGATAGATTTCATGTGGACTTAGTTGATCCGCAGATTTAATTTTCAATAATTTAAACAGCGATAGAAACAGCTTCATGGTTAATTGATAGATATAAGGCACTATTTTAAAAGTAATCTTTATTTTCCTCATTGCAAATGTTGAACGTGTTTATGGCAGGAATTTTGGAAAGGAGACAGAGCATATAAAAGAAGATAAGAATCAGCTCTTACCCCTTCACTGTGAGAGAACCACTGGTGATGAGGGAGTGTTTGCTCTGCATAATTTTTTCCGTGTATTCAATGTATATATATATTACTTCATAAAATTGGGATTAACTTTTTAAAAGCCTAAACAGTGTAAAGAAAATAGCATCTTTATTTTTTTTCTGAGATTGTTTGGTGATTATCTAACATTTCTGAACTCGGAGGGTCACTCAGAATTCCATGCAAATACACACTGGTTTACTTGCCCAGAGTTTTAAAGGCTCTTCTTGCAGCCGTCCAGAAAAGGTAAGTGGCAACGACATCAGAGGTCAATTTAATGGCTCTTTCTTTTACAGAGGAAAAACAAATCTTTAGTTGGCGCTTTATGCAACTGGGAGGTCTTTGATTTGTGGATAGACTCAGGGACTTGTCAAAGTTCAAGAATCTTGTTGTATCTTTTTAATCCTTGCCCATGCCTGGTACGTAGTAAATATTGAATTGTTGAAATGTTTGCTGAGCAGAGAAATAAACCAGAGTTAAATCTTCTAATAATCTGGATGGTGAGCCAGCTGTGATACTGAAGCCCTGAGCAGTTTCAAGAAGGAAAAATACGAACAGGTAGAAATCTTAGTGTGCGTTACCATTACAACTGTGATGGAATGTGGTACAGCATTAAGTTCATTGTCCATATTTTTGACAATGGGTGTGTTTCCTTTCTACTTCATACAAGTGTAACACCTTCAAGGATGGGAAAGGAGATGTCTGGTGTTATGTATACCATGTTGACTGCTTAGCAAATGACCAGTCATTGAAAACAAATTAATCTGGGGGAGTTTAACATATTGTTCTTGGGTGACTTCGTTCTGACTGGTCTTCGCAATTCCATTCATTTTTTTTCTTTCTTGCTGGATTAATTCACTTAGTTCAGCAAGTTATTTGTCGAGTGCCTGTTGTGTGCCAGGGGCTGCTCCGAGTGCTGGAGAGATAGTAGGGAACAAAACCAATCAAATTCTCTGTCTTCATGGAGGGGAAGGCAAACAATAAACGAATGAGTCTCTGATATGATTTCAGGTATTGATAAATGTTATGAAGAAAATACAAGCAGCGTATGGCAATGGAATGGCTGTGTGTGCGTGTGTGTGTGTAAACAGGGTGCACAAAAAAAGAGTGATTCTTCCCCTTTAGTGCAGCCCTGGGGCGGCCTGAGTGCATCTGGCAGCCCCAGGAAAGCCAGCGTAGATCTGGTCCATGGAGTGGGCTGTGGCACTAGTGCTAGAGGTTTCGGAGTAACCAGTAACTAGAGGACGACCCAGAAGGTCTCAGTGGTGTCAAAGCTGCCACGTGGTAACAAGTACCAAGGACAGAAAAGACCATATCCTTAAACCATCGAGCACTTAACAACTCTGCTTGCTTCTTTGAAGATGTGGAACTGATAAGCAGGTTTTTGTTATTCCTTAATGTTGTATCTGAGAAGTACTTTGCAAACCTCTGAAACACATGAAGGGTGAAATCGTTATACGCCAAACTGGAGGATGTCCTGTGGTGGGTTGTACCAAATATGTCACATGCGTGCATTAGAAAACAATCGTAACGGGAAAAAGTGCAAAGCACGTTTTATTTGTTTATTCCATTGATCAGCGTCTTTGAAGATTCGTTCCACAAGATGGAAAACAGATGGCCAAGTTTTATTCCATTCTCTAAATTCATGGGATCATCTCGAAAATTAAAAAAAGAGTATCAATATGAAATGTATGATCAAGGATTTGAAAATATCTCAACATGTGAGACGTTGCTTCTGGGGTAAGTCGTCTGTGTTATTCCAGCCCGAGAGAATAGTTAATGCCTTGAACGATTCCTATCACCACGGGCTGCCAGGCCACCAGGTAACGAAGCCAGTCCAGGATTTGTCCGTATAGAATGTGTGTGCGCTCCCAGCTAAATCTCAGTTAAGGAGGTTGCTCTGCATACAGCCACATAGCAGAAATATTCATCATTATTAACACGCCACCTTATTTCTAAAAGTAATTCAGAACTGTCTACAGGGGGGTGGGTACAGCTCGGTGGCAGAGTGTGTGCTTAGCACGCACAAGGTTCTGGGTTCAATCCCCAGTACCGACACTTAAAAGAAATAAATGAGTAAAACTAGTTACCTCCCCCACCAGCAAAGGAAATGGAAACTGCTCTAAGTGAGAAAAAAAACCCAGCTCTGGGTTCCCCTGCCATCGGCTCACTGCATGTTAAAAAGGAAAATATTAGTTCACAGATAACACCTGCCTTACCCTGGTATCTTTGATAAATGGTGCTAAAGGAACTTCATTAATACGTAGCATCTCTGTTAGCAATGCTCCACACAAAAAAACGACAGCTTGTGGACTGTTGCTCTTCTACTGAGTCTCAAGAAAAAGGGTACATGTAATATTCAAATGTTTATGCTCCCAGGACCATGAAAGTTTTTTCTCTCAAGATTGTTGCTTTCTCTCAAAGAAACCAGTTGTCCTTTGTTACTTACACGATCATTCAGGTGACATTTATGATCATATTATGACCGAGTTTATAACAAAGATTTATATACTGCAGTTTCATCAGTCAGTTATTAACCAAAAGCTGTTCTGGACTCAGCCTCCTCCTGTTGGGAGGGAGATGCAGGGAGAGTGGATGCAAGGAAGGGGGACGGAGGACCGAGCACCACACGCCTCTGGCCCTGGTTGTGCTGGAGCTGCACCGACTCAGCGGGAAAGGCCAGGCCTGTCGGGGAGCTGGTGGCCACGGAGGGTGTGCTCTGTGGCCGTGGCGTGGCTCCGAGACCCAGGGACCCATCCAAGCTCCCTCCTCTGCGGCCCTACTTACCAGTTCTCAGAGATGGGGTGTTGCTGCCGACAGCCGTTAAAGCTGTGTATTTAGAGTTGGTGTGGAGCTGGGGTGGGGCACAGGGAGCCGGGGGCGTCTCCTTTGCACTATGACATGTAGGGGACTGGTACTCAGAAAGAAGAGGAAGGCTGTCTCCTGGGAGAAGAGAGGATACCGGGCAGGCTGTAGCCGTCCTCTTGGTGTTCTGCTCAGTGGGGGATATGCTTTAGTGCCATTTTCTCCCCTGGTGGGGTTGAGGGCTCAGTCTTTGCAGTCAGCCCCACGCGGGGCCGTCCCCCTTCTGTGACCTTAATGAGATTTGAGTTTATTCAGTTGGGGGACCCTTGCTGTCTCTAAAACTTTCATGGCTGCCATTCACCACCCAAATCTGTAGTAGGTCTGCACTCCTTTTGAGTCAGCCTAAGAAAAGATGAGGCATAGCAGAGAACTGACACAGCCGGAACTCCAGGGGAAAGCACCCGTGCATTTCTGGAAGTAATAAAATTTGGTGCAACCGAACAATACTTTTCTATATTCTGGTTCCCATTTGGGGCTTTTAAAATTTCAGTTCTAATCTATCTGTTTATCTCTCCACCCATTCATCCCATGCACCTATTACCTATGAGCCATCTTTCTGTCTGTCTAGTTAGCTGGCCAGCTGATCTTTCCATATACCTATCTTTTGCAATGTTCCGTCACATTTCCACTAAGGCCCTTACAGTAGAATGCATGCACTCTGAAGAGTAGAGTGGATCTTTTTTGGCGTTTAACTTCCTAATAAGAAGAGTAACCAAAGCACAGGGGAGCAGTGAGACAGGAAAGTCATTTTGAAATAGGTGGTTGGGGAAAACATAGTGTTTCCTGCTACACTGATAGTGAAGATAAGGGAAGTTACAGACTGTGTCACCAGAAACATTTAACACACTATTTCATAACTTTATATAAAAAAGGATACGGGTTATTGATCATCCTCTTCAAATCAACCTTCTCTTTGCAGTAAGGGCAGGTCTGCTTTTTCCCAACGATACACCAACCTCGGATGCAGAATTCATGAAAGCTTAGGCATCTCGTTAGGGAAGCTTCTGGATATTCTCAGGCAATGTCTACTACACGATGACATAATGAAAGTGATCCCCACTGTCGGGTGGAGTGGTGGAGGTGACAATGGCTGCTAGTTGTGACCCGGTTGTGGACCTGACTTTCTCAGGGAGATTCTGCAGAACAATAGAACCCCCGAGAATGGTGACCTTGGAGTCAGAGCTGCAATAGCTGATGACCTTGAGGAATTTCCTGATCTTCTTGGCTTTACGTGTTTGTACCTCACTTGATTCTTGATTCCTGTCATTAAATTAGATAAGAAATGTGGAAGTCTTTTTTTTTTTTTTAACAGAAGTCACATGTAAATGCATCCTCCAATTTCCCTGCCTCGTGGATCATGCATTTCTCTGTCTGGTTTTTGTGCACTGCTCATTACCTACTATGCAGTCAGACTTGTCTTTGGCCCTTAGATGAGTTTAAATTATTTGTGGTCATAAATTTACAAATACTTCTATTAGCTTCATCAGTTTTTTCCTCAAAGTTTTATTACTGGTAAGAAGCCAGTTTATTTTTTCATAGCATAAAAATCTAATAAACACTAAAACTCTAGGCATTTACAAATTCATTTGTATGCAACCCCTTGTCCAGAAAGTTTGACCCTTTGGCCCCAAAGTTGAGAGTGAACCCTTCGTTTTCCTGTAGCACCAGGGACTTAGAGAGCACATGTCATGCTGTATCTTGACTTTCTGTGCACTCATGGGGGACTATGACTCATTCGTCCCTGTCCTCAGCACCTTAAGCAGTGCCTAAGTGCTTGTGTACTGAATGAATATTTGAATGAATCACTCAAATCCGGTTACTCTGGCAAACATATTTCCCCCAGGTTCCACAACTTGTAGGTGTAGGTAAAATGATGGACTATAGTGAGACCCGTCCTGATGCCTTGTTTATTTCTGCAGTCATTGATTTCAATGTGGTTTCCTGGGTCAAGACCATATAATGTTCTGACTAGCCTGCGACACACCCAAATGAACGGCAATGATGTGGGAGTCCCCTCTCTAACAGACGGAGGATCAAGGAGGTCAGGACAAGCCAAGGCCGTGTAGATCATTCCTCAACATTAGATCCATGTGCAACTAGGAGTTTCCAGTATTTCACGCTCTTGGAATTGGGGTCATTTTGCAACATGCTTGGGTTAACGTAAAGTCGTGTATTAGAACAAAGATTCTGAACCCTAAACCTTACAGCCCTTCATTCAAAAGGGCTGGAGAATAGCCCCATTTTCTGGATAATATTGAGTTCAGGGGTCACAGAGCCAGCACTGAAATGTCCATCTCCTCTTTGATGTTCTCTCTTTAAAAATTTTTTTAAAAATTATTTTTAGGGGAAGAGGTAGTTAGGTTTATTTATTTTCTTATTTAACGGAGGTACTGGGGATTGAACCCAGGACCTCATGCATGCTAAGCAGGCACCCTACCACTGAGCTAGACCCTCCCCTAACATTTTCTTTTATCTTCAAAATCTCTGTGCTGAGAAGCCTCTTCATGGGCGGAACTGCCACCGAGTGGGACTCAGATTCCCACCCCTTGTTAATATGATTCATGTTTGCCTGCTCCTTACTAATATGACTCATGTGAAAATAGGCCATTAATGATACTCCCTGAAAAGCAAATTTAAAAGTGACTACATTTCAGATTACATATGCACACATGTACAACAATCCCTAAGGGCTTTTAAAGGTGGAGAGAGAAAAATATTTCCACTTGCAAATGGCAAAAGGGGCTCTGGTCCAACATTTGAAAAGGAAGTCATATTGAAAACTAGGACCAGACTTGGAAAATTTCTACTAAGACTGATAGCCTTTTTGGGGAAAGGTATCACACTGAAAAACCACATAGAAGTCCACATGGGATAGCTTTGTGTTTCTTACCTTAAAACGTTAAGGCTTAAGTGTTGGCGTCAGGGTTCCTATTACATTTCAGATGCATTTGGTCCAGGTTTTTACTCTCAGGATGGAATAAATGGAACCTCTGCAGATCAGACAGAATCAGATCACAGCACTGCACATCTAAGGTATTACTGACCACGTTAGGTGGGCTTCAGAGGCAAAAGACAGATGGTTAGACCACCTTATCATGCCAGAGCTTTGAAATGACTGTGTGTAGAGAGAGATGATAAAATTGGTATTATACTATAAAATAAAGATAAATGATGGCTTCTCTCCCCTGCATTTAGAAAAGAATTGAAATATGGATGGTTGGCCAACCCAAGCACAACTCTGGTATATAGGGCTCCTGATCTCAGCATCTTTCAGCTTACGGCGTCTTTCTCAAGGTGACTGGAGTCCCAGAGAATGCAGGTTTCCAGGCCCAGGCTTGTCTGGTCCTTAACACCTCAAGTTCCTCAGCCAGTAGATGGTTATTTAGGGGCAGAACCCATAGGCAGAGGAGCCAAGTGGTCCGAGAACAGGGTGCTCACATTTTGGTTCCTCCCTGTGTGATTTAAGGTGTCCCGCTGCCTGTGGTGTTATCCTCCTTTCAAGACCAAAGCTGATACTCGGCTTCCCCCATCACTGCTGTTGACACAGCAGGTTCCTAAAGATTATTTTCAGGCAAAGCACACCTTATCGTTCTTGGTCCTTTGAGACTCGGACACAGGCTCCACCTGGATAGTCCAGAGTTCCTCCCTCTACCTAAATTTCACTCTTTTTTTCACTCCCCAACCCCTTCTCTCCCTGGTTCTTCTTGGCTACCTGTCCGTTTATGGTTTACCAGCTTTCCCAGCCAATCTCTGCATGGATGCTATAGCCTTCAGGTCCATATGGCATGAAGATTCCTTTTTGAAAAAGAAATTACTGAAGGAGGAGGAGGAGGTTCACCTTAACTAGTAGTTCAGTATTCAGCAGGGATTGCCAGAAAGTCTCCAAAAGAAGATGGGCAGGAGGATAAAGGTCTGGGGCTTGGGGATGGGAGGGAAGCAGGGCAGCAGGCACGGGGGAGTTGGGGAGAGGAAGGAGGAGGAAGGTGATGAGACTATCTTCTCTGATTCGCCATCTCCCGTGCCCAACACAGATTATCTGAAGATGGCTTCCTACAATTGGCCTGATGAAGGCCAAAGGGTTCCTCATGCAAAGGATACACGTGATGGCACGAAAGCTGGTAGGTGTTTTCGATGAGCCCTTCCTCGTCGAGCTCCACAATGATCTGCTGCCCGCAGACGGCACAGATGTTGTCTGACAGGCTCCTGGTGGGCATCCCACTGACACTGTAGAACTGCTGGGGGAAATGCACAGGTCACTGTGGGAAAGGAGCGTGCACACCATCCTCCGAACACAGGGAAGCCACCGCCAGGCTCTCGGACACAGTATTTTTTTTTTTTTTGCTTTTTTAAAAGATTGGAGTACAGTCAATTTATAATATCATGTCAGTTTCTGGTGTACAGTATAATGTTTCAGTTATACATACACATACATACATTTATTTTCATATTCTTTTCATATGTATGTTTTCATACTTTTTCATGATAGGTTACTACAAGATACTGAATATAGTTCCCTGTGCTCTACAGAAGAAACTTGTTGTGTATCTATTTTATTTATAGTGGTTAGTATCTGCAAATCTCAAACTCCCAGTTTATCACTTTCCACCCTCTCCCCCACCATAACCATAAGTTTGTTTTCTATGTCTGTGAGTATGTTTCTGTTCTGTAAATAAATTCATTTGTGTCTTTTTCTTAGATTCCACATATGAGTGATATTATGTGGTATTTTTCTTTCTCTTTCTGGGACATAGAGTCTTTACCACTTTTTTGTTGCTTTAGACCTTAAAACACTTTTCCCCATAAAAATAATGCTACAGGGGGCAAAGGTTTCCAAGCAAAACCTCACTGAACCACAAATGGACCCAAAGCACATTGCTAATGATAACATCCAGTCAAGGTCCACTGAGGAATCCTTCAAAAGGAGCAGTTAGTACCCAGGGCTGGAGTTCAGAATCACACGGGAAGCTTTTCAGGCTTGCCCAGACTCTTCCCTTTATTTTCCTGGAATCTCTGATGCACAGATCTGGAGTAAATCCAGGCGTCTATGTAAATTTTTTTAATTGACGTATAGTCAGTTACAGTGTGTCAGTTTCTAGTGTACAAAACAGACTCACAGCCATCTATGTACTTTTTAGCTAATTTTAATATAATTAAAATTTTAATTAATTTAAATACAATCCCATGGGATTATAGGGAGCACATAGATTAATCTCATTAGAAGGAAATGCATTTAGAATTCTAACTTGGGATCTACCTCGCTGCAGTGTTGTGGATAAGGAGTGATTCTCAACACTGGCAGCCCATTAGAATGTCTAAGAAGCTCTTTTAAAAAATTAAATGTTGACTTTATAGTTGTTTTAGACTCACAGAAAAGATACAAAGGTAGCACAGGGTTCCCAAACCAACTTTCTCCTCTGATTGGCACCTTCATTAGTATGGTAACTTTGTCACAATTAACGAGCCACCATTGATACATCATTACGAAATAAAGTCTATACCTTATTCAGATTACTTGGTGCTTCCCTAATGTCCTTATTTTGTTCCCAGAATCCCATCCATTTAGTTATCATGTCTCCTTGGGCTGCTTTTGCCTCTGGCAGTTTCTCAGACTTTGCTTTATTCCTATGACTTGGACAGTTTGGGGGATACTTTGTAGAGTGTCCCTCCATTGGAATTTAGTGGAGGTTTTTTTTTTTTTTTTTCTGTTGATTATCCTGGGGTTTAGGGAGGAAGGTAACAGAGGTAAAGGGCCATTCTGACCACACCGTAGCAAGGTACGTGCCATCACCACGACATCACTGACAATGTGGCTCTTGATCACCCAGCTGGAGGTAGTGTTTGTCAAGTTTCTCCACTATAAAGCTACCTGTTCTTTTCCTCCTTTCTACACTGTATCCTTTGGAAGGAAATCACCAACACCATGAGCAGCCCACTCTTAAGGAGTGGGGAGTTATGAACTATGCTCCATAAAACTTTCTCAGGGGTGGAATATCTACATAAATTATGTGGAATTCTTCTGCATAGGAAATTTGCCTATTCTTCTCTGTTTATTTATGTATCTAGCTATTCAATCATTTATTTATGTCACTATGGACTCATGGATATTTATTTTATATTTCAAGTTATAACCAAATACTATTACTACTACTCTTACCGCTACTATTTTGTTGCTCTGATTGTTTCAGCTTCAGCCATTGGGGTCTCTTTCAGTCAGTTGGCTTCTGCGTCTCTTTGACATATGCCCATCATTGTGGGCTTTCTCTTATGTGTGGATTTTTTTTTTTGAGCACTTCCTTACTTTCTGGCACTACAAGATATTCCAGACTCATACTGTATATTCCCTGCTAAGACCTAGAATCAGCCATTTTCCAAGGAACCCTGTTTTCTTTTATTGTAGAATGGTATTAGAAACCAAGATATGGGCACTTGGTGTGCTCATTGCTACTGAGGTGTCACTGTTTCTAACGCCTCTTACCTGACAGAACATGGAAATATGTCTGTGTATACTATCCCATGTGTATACACGTTTATATATGTATCATCTACACTGAGATACATATAATCTATATTAAGCTAAACATGAGTTCAGACTGACGCCTTCAACTCTCATGCATTACTACACAGACCATTCCAGTCTTCTCTCCTTGCTTGTCTGCAACCTTCTGAGAATAAGAAACATTGTTTCCACTATGGGTCTTCCATTTACTTAGTAGTCCAGTTCCAGAATGCATGTATAGTGGTATCAGAATTGTTAACCACAGCCCTGAGGGAAACCATTTATGAACTAGAGTTCAGTGCTTACATACAGTTCCTCTTGCTTTTAATCTTAGATCTCCACTTATTTCAAAGTTACTTAGGTCAGCACTTTTTCCCCACCCCCTTCAGTGAGGCTATTTCATACATTTGTAATACAATTACTCTTCTGTCAGTCTACATTGTATGCTGGCATTCCCTGACATCTTAAATGATTTCTTTAAGATTTGCATACATTAAGGTTTATCCTTTCTGCTATAAATTACTATTGATTTTGACAAATGCATAGTGTCATGTAGTCACCATTAGAATATCATATACAGAATAATTTCACCACCCTAAAAAAAGTGTCTGTGCTTCACCAGTTCAACCCTGTTCCCTCCCTAACCCCCTGGCAACCACTGATCTCTTTAGCATCTCCATAGCTGCACCTTTTTCAGGTTGTCGTATAATTGGAATCACCTAGCATGTGGCTTTTTCAGACTGGCTTCTTTCACTTAGCAATATATATATATTTACGATTCATCCATGTTTTTGCATGGCTTAAGAGCTCATTCCTTTTCCTAGGGAGCTTTTAAAACAAAGCAGACGCATTGGCTCCACTCCCGGAGTCTGACTTAATTAGTCTGGGGCTCAGGAACTGGTGTGAGAATGGAGTTGCTCCCCCTTTGCTTCCTCTTTACCTCTGTCACAAGCACGTGCACCAGTGTGCACACACGCGCACACACACACACCCATCAGTTCAGGTCACTGGTGGCTGTGCCAATGGCTTGAGGTGGTGGGTTTATATATTTGGTGGTTGGAATAAGGATGACAGGAGATGACAAGATATTGAAGACTGGTGGGGTGGGATCAGGTGAGAAATCTCCAGAAAAGTGGTGCTTAAAGCCTTGGTTGTCTTGCTAGGTTGAATCTCTTCCTCCTGGTTCACCGGAGAATGGAGGGCATGCAACTCTTCTCTCCCTCTCCTGTCCGTAAACAAGCACAAGAGGCTTTGGGAATATTCTCAAGGGGGATGGCTCCGGTTTTTGTTGGAGGAACTAGGAATAAAAACTCTCCCTCCTGTGCTCACCTTAAACCTTATTTAAAAAGGCAGTTGCCCCAGAGATGACATATGGTAGAGGTTCCCAGCATCTCACCACAGGAGCTGGGTTTCAGGCTCTAGGGAAAGAGTAAGATGGTGCCTACAGGGACGGGAAAGGGGACGGGAGGGGATGAGGTCGAGGTTATGTTAACTCAGTCCTGCCCCGTAAATGGAGAGAGAGAACAGTCCAGAAGTTCACTCTGCTCTTGTTATTTATTCACACTGGGTTTCCCATTTCACACTGGCTGTGTACCAAGAGACTGGTAGAGGGCAGAGGCGTGGAATTCCTGAAGCCACTGGGCCATCCCCCAAGCCCTTGGTGTGTAAGTTTTTAAGAGATGTGCGTGTGTCAGATGCAGATGGGTACTCCTAATACCTGAATCTGGAATCCATCTAACCAGAAAATACGTCCATCCTGAGTTTTAATTTAAAGAGAGTTAAAAGAAAAACTATTAGGGATTTTTTTTCTTTAAATTCCAGGGAACAATATATAGTCAGAATACATTCAGCACACTTTTTAAGTCTTCTTCTTCTTCAAATGCTGTATAACTCACCTTATGATAAATATTACCCTGAGGTACTGGTTGATTCTTAAGCATTTTATGTGCATCAAATATGACTTTTATTTGCATCAACAGGGATAAAGGGCTTTTGTTGTTGTTGAATTTTACTAGTTCTTTAAATGTGGGCAATTTGAGTATGCTAGATGTAGTTACTTCCAAATAATTACCGTATTTTATTTAAAAAGATGCCTTATTTCTCAATCACTTTATGTAAATAAGAAATTTATTTAAAAAATAGCTTTATTCTGTTTTTCAGGGGGTTGGGAGGATAGATAATTAGGTTTGTTTGTTTGTTTGTTTACTGGAGGCACTGGGAATTGAACCCAGGACCTCATGCCTGCTAAGCACATGGTTTACCACTGAGCTATACCCTCCCCTCCAAGAAATTCATTTTTCAATGAATTAGCTAAGACAGTTTTGATGCCAGGAGAATCCAGGGAGCATTTGGGATGGGAGAATCAAAAAAGACATCTATTTCTGAAAACAGTTGCAAATGTGTAAGATAACCATGAATGGTTTCAAAGCCACACTTACCCCTATAGTAGAAGCCATGCAATCTGAGCAGATCTCCGCACAGTCTCTCCCCATCACTCCATAGTAGAGGCCATAGAACAAGGACACGATGCCGAAGTCCATGGAATCTCTAGCCTTGATTCTGTCGAAAACAACAATGAAGAAGGTAAGAACATGGCCTTTGCGGAGGCAGGGGAGGGCTGCAGCTTGGAAAGTGTTTCCTGCCGTGGCGTCCAGCAGATTCCTGAGGGTGTGTTTTCCCGCTCCTTTGTTTTCCTTTTTCCAAATGAAAGAATTGAAAATGTTCTCAGTTTCATTCAGATTTTACCACTCAGTGCTAAGTGGACAAAGCAGTTCTTGAGAGAGTGTTTACAGGCTCCTTAGGACCCCAGTGCTGAGACAAGTAGACTCTCTCCAGCGGTTCTCAAGCTTGGCTGCACGTGGAAAAACCTGGGCAGCTTGTCAAAACCTCCATCTCCAGGCTGTGAGCCGGGCCAATTACATCAGGCTTTCTGGGGGTGGGGGCCCGTGCAGCAATATTTTTGGAGGCTTTCCAGATGCCAGATGGTCCCAGGGGGCAGCTAACATTAAGAACCTCTTTAATAGTGCAATGGTTCTCAGTCCTAACTATAGATTAGCGTCACCTGGGGAGATTCACACATCTACTGATACACGAGCCCACCTTCTGGGGCTCTAACATTTTTCCTTTTCTTTTTATAATTAATTAATTAATTTTTATTGAAGTATAGTTGGTTTACAATGTTATGCTAATTTCTGGTGTACAGCATAGTGATTCAGTGATACATACATATATTCCTTCTCATATTCTTTTTCCATTATAGATTATTACATGATTTTGAATATAGTTCCCTGTACTATACAGTAGAACCTAGTTGTTTATCTATTTTATATATAATAGTTTGTATCTGCTAATGCCGAACTCCCAATTTATCCCTCCACCCCTCCTTCCTCCCGGTAACCATAAACTTGTTTTCTATGTCTGTGAGTCTGTTTCTGTTTTGTAAACAAGTTCATTTGTATCGTATTTTAGATTCCACACATAAGTGATCTCTTTGTCTTGCTCTTTCTGGCTTACTTGGCCTAGTATGACGATCTCCAAGTCCATCCATGTTGCTGCAAATGGCATTACTTTATTCTTTTTTATGGCTGAGTAGTTTTCCATTGTATATATACACCACAATTTCTTTATCCAGTCATCTATTGCTGTACATTTAGGTTGTTTCCATGTCTTGGTTATTGTAAATAATGCCACTATGAGCATTGGGGTGCATGTATCTTTTTGAATTAGAGTTTCCTCTGGATATATGCCCAGGAGTGGGAATGCTGGATCATAGGGTAAGTCTATTTTCAGTTTTTTAAGAAAGTTTCTTACTGTTTTTATTTTTAAATTACATTTTGTTTAAATTAGGGAGACTTTGAGGGGCCCAGGGTGAGGTCTGGACAGCAGCTAGGGCTGAGAATCCCTGCTCTCAAGCTTAGATTTTATAGAATATTTTCAAATACTTTATTTTACTGAAAATATTTGAGACAGATTGCATTGTCCCCACTTTACTCTTGAGAAAATGGAGCTTTAGAAAAAAAATGATTTGCTTAACGTGATGACTGGTGCAAAACAAAAGTAGGACTGCAGCTCAAGCTTTGAGGCCCGTTGCTACTATGCTGTAATTGCTGTGTGTTAATCAAAAAAAATTTTTTGCAAGTTGGATCGTATTTCAAATACACTAGGATTCTCTATGCTATCTCCCTCTTTCTTTTTTAAAGATAAATATTTCTTTAAAAGTTAATGATTAGCTCCTAATTTAACATCTGGATTTTTTTTTTTAAGTTGAAGTATAGTCAGTTACAATGTGTCAATTTCTGATGTACAACATCTGGCTCTTCATCATGGCACTTTTGGTTTGCTATCTCTATAAGCAGTTGGGGAGTCTGTCTCTGGAAGTTTTTCCAGGTTGTTTCTGTGCTCTGTTAATTTGAGGAGGAAGTGGTAAAGGCATAGGCTTTGTAGACTGAGAGGGCAGAGGTCTTTTGGTGACGTGAACTGGGAATTCCAACACAGCGGGTGGCTTCATCCCTTCAGGGTTTGAGAGTTGGGACAGTGCAGAGTAATGAAGATGACCTTCCCTCACATCCCGGGGAACATGTATTTATAATCTAATTGATAAAAAGTGTAGCAATGAACTTGTGATTCTGCAGAAAGGAATCAATACAATTATGCTCAACAACTAGTGAAAAAAAGTTGCTTCCCATTTGAAGGGTTAGGTTCTTGGTATGACTCACTATAGGAAAACGAGGTTAAGGTTTTTCTTTTTTTAAGTTGTAATTTTTTTCTTCTTCTTCTTATTTACTTTTCGGAGGGTGGATAGGTAATTAGGTTTATTTATTTATTTACTTGTTGACGGAGGTACTGGGGATTGAACCCAGGATCTTGTGCTTGCAAGCATGTGCTCTACCACTGGGCTATACCCTCCCCACAGGGATCTTAAAATGGGGCATATATTAAAAGATAATATAGCACAGGGAAATATATGCAAGATCTTGTGGTAGCTCACAGCGGAAAAAAAATGTGACAATGAATATATGTATGTTCATGTATAACTGAAAAATTGTGCTCTACACTGGAATTTGACACAACATTGTAAAATGACTATAACTCAATAAAAAATGTTCAAAAAAAAGAAAAAAGATAATAATCTTGGAGCAACAATAGTCCCAAGTAATTTCACAGAAGTCCTTAATATTTTACATTCATTAAAATACAGTATACTGAAAAAATAAATCAGTGTCTTTCTACAGCGTTAGTAATAATAGATTTGTACAATTGTTTTCTATGCTTCTCCTGCAAGAAAATGATATGAGCCCCTTCTCTGAAAGTTGCATGCAATAAAATCAGGTTGATGAAGGAAGAGCCCTTTCCCCCAGGGCTGATTCTCCAATTGTCTTTTTTATTTTATGAGTTAAGGGCTGCCAACCTCTGCCTTTCAATTTCTATTAAAGTCCCAGAGATTTAGAGTAACTTTGATGTGAAAAAGATTCTGGGGAATTTTCATTTGAGCTGCTTTCCACAGCTGTGTGCCTGTCTTAAATTCTCTCTCCAGAATGTAGGTCGATTACACAGCCGCGTCCTTCCCTGCGGGAACCCCACCACAGCGCATCTCAGCAACCCTCTTCCTGACGGGAGCGCGGTTCTGAGCCACACATACAATTATCCTGGTTTCCTTTATTTCTCCCCAGACTTTCTCGCTCTGCTATTTCACTTCTCTTTCAATTTCTAAGTACTCAGTTTCCTCCTTTTCTAACTGCCCTCAGCAAAAGGGATTTCCTGGACACCAGAAAGAAAATTCTAGAGCAGTGCTGTCCAATGGATATAGATTGGACATAAAGAGAAAATGAAAAAATTTCTTGTAGCCACATTAAAAAGGTAAAAAGAAAGGGATGAAATCATTTCACCGATACATCCAGAGTACTATTATCTCAACATGTAGGTGATATAAAAATTATTTTCATATACTGTCTTTCAAATCCAATGTGTATTTTAGACTTAGAGCATCTCTTATTTCATATTCTAAGTGCTCAGTAGTTACATAAACTAGCGGATACTGTATTGGACAACATTGTTCTAGAGGTTTTTTGTTTTTGTTTGTTTGCTTTTTAAAATTGAAGTACAGTTACAATGTGTCAGTTTCTGGTGTACAGCATAATGTTCCAGTCACACATGCATATTCACGTATTCATTTTCATGTTCTTTTCATTTAAGGTTATTACAAGATATTGAATATAGTTCCTTGTGTAATACAGAAGAAATTTGTTTTTTATCTATTTTTATATATAGTAGTTAATATTTGTAACTCTTGAATTCCCAAATATAATACCATTCTAGAAGTTTTAATGTGAAAGAGATTCTGGGGAATTTTCATTTGAGCTGCTTTCCACAGCTGTGTGGCCTGTCTTAAATTATTTTCCCAGAATATAGGAAGAAGCTATATAGAAAGAAATGACATTTCAGAATTTTGTGGAAGGGAAATTTGTAGTTCAGTAAGAATTACTCTATCACAAATGTAGGCCTGCTTTTAATGGTGATCTTTTGAATTTGCAGATTCTCTTTAAAGCTTATAATTTTTGGAACACTTTTTAATCTGTGGCTTTTCTCTTCCTTTTCTACTGGTTTCCCCCAATGACATCTACTATAACAATGGTAGTACTATAAACAATGTATGCATGGAAAATTTTGGGGCCAAATGCAGCTTCCAGATACAGAGAAGCGGCCCAGGTGAATGTGACGAGCAAGTGCTTGGAGATATTAATGTCTTCATTGGAAACACTTACTTGAAAAATAAATTTAATCCGCACATTGTAAACATGATCGCCAAATAGCCTACAACACCAAATGCATAGCTGAGTTTGTAGATGAGAAGAAACCATTTGTAGACCAATCTGTGGAGTGAAAAATGGGGAGAAGCACAGAAAGTGATATATTAGAAAATACTTTATCTTTTTCAAACATTGTTAGTCAGTTTTTAGTTTCTAAAATTCTGCTTCTGCCGTATAAGAACCTGAGTATATTATATCAGCTGAACTGAATAATAATCTAGAGTCTGAGTATACTATGAACAAGCAATGTATAAATAATACTGTCATGCACACAGGATTCTATGCACATGCACATGCACATGTCAATTCATTGTGATTTATTTATGTTCCTCATGTAAAAACTGCCTTCAGGAATGGTTAGTCTCTATGGGGCTCCGCCTACTTTCCTCTCCTCCTTTTCTCACTTGGCCCTCGGGTTCGCTTAGAGTGGTTTTGGTAGGAGCACCCTGGAGGCAAGTAAAAGATGGAAGTCAAGAAGAGAGACAGACCTCCTCCTCCAGGCGTTTCTCTTCCCTCCTCCTCCTGCTGCTCCCAGCCCCAGGGCAGCGCTCATCACCCCTCCACCATCAGCTCTCCGCTCGAACAGCCCCTCCCCAGCCCTGGAACAAGAGCGCTTCAGACTTGGCTTTTCTGCTCCGTGGATGGGTCTTTTGTGAGTCCCACACTCGCCTCTTCCCACAGGGTCCGAGTGGAGGAGTGAGACGACTGGGGGTGGAGGGCAAGAGTGGACATGATCTAGAAGGAGCCATGCATTGTGTTTGTTTCCCTCGCTCCAGGCAGTAAAAGCCCTTAGACAAACTGCAGAGGGGCCTCGGGATGCTCCATGCCTGAGAGAATGTGGGAAGAGGCTACCAGGGCTCCACCTACTGGAACAAGAAGCAGTGGGGCTGGAGGGCCCTCCTTGGTACCCAGAGAAGATAAGGGGGTGCTGAGATGTTACACACAGGGGTGAATATGGCAGGAGGCCCTGTTAGTCCTCAGCCCTTATTTACCCTCCCCATCCTCTTGAACCCTCTCTCCTGCATTTCAGCCCAAACTTCATTCAGAGTTTCTCTTCAGAGACTTGACTCTACCCTTTCACCTCTGACCCCTGGAGCCCTGTCCCCAACTCTCTCACCTTCCCTGACCTCCTCCCTGTTGGAGGCATTGCACCAAATACTTAAGCCCTTTGGTATTACTGGTGCAATGTTTCAGTGTTATTTTATTTATTTATCAAAATTTTTAATTGAAGTGCAGTTGACTTATAATATTATATTAGTTTTGGGTGTACAATATAGTGATTTGAGATTTTTATAAATTAAGAAATTATCACCACTATAAGTCTAGTCACCATCTATCACTATACAAAGTTTTTACAATATCGATTATATAGGCAGACCTTGTTTTATTGCAATTGGCTTGACTGCACATCACAGATACTGTGTTTTTTACAAATTGAAGGTTTGTGACAACCCTGCATTGAACAAGTCTAGAGGCGCCATTTTCCCCAGCAGTATTGCTCACATCATGTCTCTGTGTCACATTTTGGTCTTTCTCATGATATTTCAAACTTTTTCATTATTATTACACTTTTTACGGTGACCTGTGATCAGTGATCTTTGATGTTTTGATTGTAATATTTTTGGGGCGCCACAAACCATGTCCATGTAAGACAGCAAACTTAACCCATAAATGCTGGGTGTGTTCTGACTGCTCCTGACCAGACCGGCCATTCCCCCATCTCTAGCCCCTTCTCCTCCAGCGTCTCTATTCCCTGAGACACAGTAATACTGAAATTAGGTCGACTAATAACTCTACAAGTGTTCAAGTGAGAGGAAGAGTCACATGGCTCTCACTAGAAATCAGAAACTAGAAATGATGAAGCTTGGTGAGAAAGGTATGCTGAAATCTGAGACAGGCTAGAAGCTACGCCTCGTGTGTCAAACAGTGAGCCACGCTGTGAATGCAAATGAAAAGAGCTAGAAAGAAATGAAAAGTGCCGCTCCAGTGAACACACCAAGGAAAGTGAAACAGCCTTATTGCTGATGTGGAGGAAGTTTGAGTGGTCTGGATAGAGGATCAAACCAGCCACAACATTCTCTTAAGCCAAAGCCTAATTCAGGGCAAGACCCTAACTGTCTTTGATTCTGTGAAGGCTGAGAGAGGTGAGGAAGCTGCAGAAGAAAAGTTTGAAGTTAGCAGAGGTTGATTCATGAGGTTTAAGGAAAGACACTGTTTCCACAAAAGTACAAGGTGAAGCAGCAAGTGCTAATGTAGAAGCTGCAGCCAAGTTATCCAGAAGATCTAGCTCAGATCACTCACGAAGATAGCTGCACTGAATAGCAGATTTTTAGTATAGACAAAACAGCCTTCTATTGGAAGATGCCATCTAAGGCTTTCATAGCTAGAG
Source organism: Vicugna pacos (assembly GCF_048564905.1). Lineage (NCBI taxonomy): Eukaryota > Metazoa > Chordata > Mammalia > Artiodactyla > Camelidae > Vicugna > Vicugna pacos. Next base: position 11,787,168 of record NC_132988.1, on the reverse strand, counting down.
AGGAGAAGTCAATGCCTCGCTTCAAAGCTTCAAAGGACAGACTGACTCTCTTGTTAGGGGCTATTGCAGCTGGTGACTTTATGTTGAAGCCAATGTTCATTTACCATCCTGAAAATTCTAGGGTCCTGAAGAATTATGCTCAGTCTATTCTGCTTCTGCTCAATAAATGGAACAACAGACTGGATTAGAGCACATCGACTGACAACAGGGTTTACTGAATACTTTAAGCTCACTGTTGAGAATTACTACTCACAAAAAGAGACTCCTTTCAAAATATTACTGCTCATTGACAATGCACCTGATCACCCAAGAGCTCTGATGCAGATGGACGAGATGAATGTTTTTATGCCTACTAACACAACATCCATTCTGCAGCTCATGGATCAACCAATTTCAACTTTCAAGTCTTATTATTTAAAGAAGTACATTTCATAAGCTATGGCTGTTGTAAACAGTGATTTCTCCAGTGGACCTGGGCAAAGTCAATTGAAAACTTTCTGGAAAGGATTCCCCATTCTAGATGTCATTAGGAACATTTGTGATTCATGGAAAGAGATCAAAATATCAACATTGACAGGAGTTTGGAAGAAGTTGATTCCCGTCCTTATGAATGACTTTGAGGGGTTCAAGACTTCAGTGGAGGATGGAACTGCAGATGTGGTGGAAATGGCAAAAGAACTAGAATTAGAAGTGGAGCCTGAAGAAGTGAATTACTTGCTGCAGCCTCATGATAAAATTCAAAAGGATGAGGCATTGCTTCCTACGGATGAGCAAAGAAAGTGGTTTCTTGAGGTGGAAACTACTCCTGGTTAAGATGTTGTGAAGACTGCTGAAATGACAACAAAGGATTTAGAATATTACATAAACTTAGTTGATAAAGCAGTGGCGGAGTGCGAGAATATTGACTCTACTTTTGAAAGAATTTCTACTGTGGGTAAAATGCTATCAAATAGCATTGTATGCTACAGGGAAATCATTCATGAAAAGAAGAGTCAATGCATGCAGCACACTTTATTGTTGACTTATTTTAAGGAATTTCCACACCCACCTCAACCTTTAGCAACCACCACACTGATCAGTCAGCAGCCATCAACACTGAGGCAAGACCATTCCATTCAATGAAGGCTCAGATGATGGCTATAAATTTTTTAGCAATGAAATATTTTAAATTAAGGTATGGGTTAGGGTTATCACCTTAAAACAAACCCTTATGTGAATAGGTCCATATAGGAACCTCATGAACCACAAACTGAAAGTGAAAAGGTGGAAAAAGATATTTCATGCAAATAGAAACTAAAAGAAAGCTAGAGTAGCAGCACACATATCAGACAAAATGACTTTAAAACAAAGACTAAAACAAAAGACAAAGAAGGGCATCACAAAATGATAAAAGGATCTATCCAAGACAAGGATATAACATTTGTGAATATTTATACACCCAACACAGGAGCACCTAAATACATAAAGCAAATATTAACAGGCATAAAGGGAGACTCTGACAGCCATATAGTAAAAGCAGGGGACTTTAATACTCCACTTACATCAACAGATAGATCATCCGGACAGAAAATCAATATGGAAAACACTGGCCTTAAATGATACATCAGATTAGATGAACTTAATAAGTATATATAGAAATTTGTATCCAACAAAAGAATACACATTCTTTTCAAATGCACAAGGAACATTCTCCAGGATATATCACATTCTAGGTCACAAAACCAGTGTCAATAAACTTAAGAAAATAGAAATCATATCAAGCATCTTTTTTGATCACAGCAGTATAAAAGTAGACATCAATACAGGAAGAAAACTGGAAAAACATAAACACATGGAGACTAAACAGCATGCTACTAAACAACCAACAGAACGACAAAGAAATCAAAGAGGAAATAAAAAAAATACTTGGAGACAAATGAAAATGGAAACACAAAGATCCAGAATTTGTGGGACTCAGCAAAATCAGCTTTAAGAGGGAAGTTCATAGCAATACATGCCTTCAAGAAATAACAAAAAAAATTCAAATTAACAACCTAATTTTACATCTAAAGGAACTAGAAAAAGAAGAACAGACAAAGCCCAAAGTTAGTAGAATGGAGATAATAAAGATGAAAGTGGAAGCAGAGCCCTAAAAAATAGCAAAGAGCAACAAAACTAAGAGCTGTTTTTTTGAAAAGATAAAAAAAAATTGATGAACCTTTAGCCAGTCTCATCAAGAAAAATGAGAGGGCCCATATAAAATCAGAAATAAAAGAGGAGAAGTTGCAATGGATACCACAAACATACAAGCAATCATAAGAGACTACTATAAACAATTACATGCCAACAAGTTAGACAACCTAGAAGCAATGGACAACTGCTAGAAACATACAGTCTTCCAAGACTGAATCATGAAGAAATAGAAAATCTGAATAGATCAATTACTAGTATCAGTAATCAAAAACTTCCAAGGAAAGTCCAGGACTGAAGGCTTCACAGGGAGTTCTACCAAACATTTAAATAAGGGTTACTACTTACTCTTCTCAAACTATTTGAAAGAACGGAAGAAGAGCGAACACTCCCAAACTCAATCTACAAGGCCAATATTACCCTGATATCCAAATGAGACAAAGACACTACAAAACAAGAGAAAATTACAGGCCAATATCCCTAATGAACATAGGGGCAAATATCCTTAACATCATGATCAAGTAGGATTTATTCCAGGGATATAAGGATTATCCCATATCCACAAATCAATCAATATGATACACCACATGAACAAAACTAAGGATAAAAATCACATGATATCTCAACAGATTCAGAAAAAGGATCTGACAAAACTCAACATCCATTTATGATAAAATCTCTCAACAAAGAGGGTATAGAGGGAACATACATCAACATAATAAAGACCATTTATAACAAACCAACAGCTAATGTCATACTCGATGGTGAAAAGCTGAACACTTCTCTTCTAGGATCAGGAACGAGACAAGGATGCAAACTCTTGCCACTTATTCAACATAGTATTGGAAGTCCGGGCCACAACAATTAGACAATACAAAGAAACAAGTCATCCAAATTGCAAGGAAAGAAACACAACTGTCACTATTTGCAGATGATACGGTACTCTATATAGAAAGTTCTAAAGACTCCAGCAAAAAACAACTAGAACCAATAAATGAATCCAGCCAACTTGCAGGATATAAAATTAATATACGAGAATATGAGATTCCCTGTGGTTCCTGGATCTGAAAATCTTTCCTTCCCTAGGCTAGGGTATTTTTCAGTCATTATTTCTTCAAAGATGCTTTCTGCCCCTTTCTCTCTCTCTTCTCCATCGGGATTCCTGTGATATGAATGTTAGTAATGCTTGATGTTGTCCCAGAGATCCCTTAATGTAACCTAATTTTTTTTAATTCTTTTTTTTTTCTTTTTGTTGTTCTGATTAGCTGATTTCCACTCTTCTATATTCCTGGTCACTGATCCGTCTCATCTAATCTGCTATTGATTCCCTCTAGTGTATCTTCCACTTCAGTTATTGTCTTCTCCAGCTCTGCTTGGTTCTCTTTTATCTTTCCTAACTATTTGTTGAGGCTCTCACTGTGTTCCCTTCATTCTTCTCCCAAGGTTTGTGAAAATCTTTGTGACTGTCACTGAGCTCTTTATCAAGTAAGTGACTTGTCTCTGTTTCATTATTTATTTTTTTTCTGGAGTTTTATCTTGTTCTGTCCTTTTGAACAAATTCCTTTGTCTCGTTTTGTTTGACTTTTCGTGTTTATTTCCATGAATTAACGGCTACCTCCCAGTCTTGAAGGTGTGGCCTTGTATAGTGGTGCCCCTGTGTGCTGGGTGGCGTTGGCAGGCTAACTGGGGCCCAAGTGGGCGTGCACTGGGATTTCCCAGGGTGTGCTGTGGCCGAGTTGCCTTGCCTGGATGGCTGAAGTGGGTGTGAGCTGGGGCCAGGGCTATTTTAAAAGACATTCTGCTTCACTGAATTCTAGTCAGAAGGGATCTTGTGAAACATTATGGTTTAAATGGGGGTTTATGGGCTTGCCTGGTAAATGATTTGTCATTTACATTATTTCTATGGTGAAACACTTTCCCCACTTCAGGCTACTGACATACAAGGGTTATCTAGACAGCACCTCCCCCTGTGGGTGTAATCCTGCCTTGTGGGAGGGGTCTGCCACGGGGACTTACATGGAGCAGGAAACTCACACGGGCTGCACAAGGTGTCTCAGATCGCCATGAGGCCATGTCATCTCCAAAGAGGGTCAGAGAAGGCCTTTGGGTTCTTTCTGCCACAGTGACTCCTTGGGCCATTGGTCCTAATGATTGGCCGGTGCTGAGCGCCGTGAACCATTGTTCAGTGCAGTGACATAAAGGTAGAGGTCAGTGTGCTAAAAAGTGGTGGCTCTGAGGTCTCCCTCCAACCCTGGCAACACCGGCCCACACCGGAGTGCTGACCTTGAACTCCACATATACTCTCTGCATGGAGGGGTCCCTCTCAAGGTGGCTCCAGCATCAGAGGTGTGTCTGACTAATAATGGCTTAAACTGCAGGGTTTCTCTGTGCAAAGCAGTTTGTTGATGTAATTAAGCCACAGCACACTGTTGGGGGCAGGGGCTTTGCCTTCCAGTCTGTGGCTTGATGCTGGGCTCCCTTGCTTACGGCTTGTGCGACCTTGGCCACCCTACTTGGCATGTCTTCCTATGATTGCCTCCTTTATGGAGTGAGGAGGGTAACGCCAGCTCCTAAAGCAGTCCTGAAGATTAGATGAAAAAATGTATTAATGTTTAAAAGGCCTGACACATTCACTGCTCAATATGTCATCTCACTGTTACGGATGCTGTGTCTTCCATATCTGCCCCTCCTTCCCAAACCTTCCTGCTTATTGATGGTGTGAGTTTGTAGAGCCCTAGAGGCCAGAACTTCCTTGCTACTCAGATGGCACTGGGCGGCAGATACGCCAGATTAGAAATTGTGCCTGTGCTTCAGAGCAGCCTGCCCAAAGGGAAGTTGGCTTGGGGTTGGAACTGATGTGATCAAGCCCAGCTCTTTGTGGCTGGCCTGCGGCCTGTTTTTGAGCCTGGATATTGTTGACAGTCAACCCGACTGCAGTAGAGAGGAAACCCACTTCCCATTCTCGGTTACTGTCTCCCACAGAGGGGTCTTGGTCCGGTCTATGAGAGGAACAGCCAGTGTTTAAACTGCGCTGGTCTCGGAGACGGCTCCTCTTGGGTCTGCCAGATTCTACACCCTGCTAGTTTGCTCCAACCAGCTTTCCTCCCTGGTCGTGACATCCTCCACTTCCCAATGGAAAGTAGCTAAGATGTGCCTTACCAATAAGACGATGATTAAGCAAAGATGTACAAAGTCCTTAGGGCATACTACCTCTCATAAACAGGAACTTCCTTATCCAGACTGCTTTTCTAGAAGAAATGGAGCCCCGATGAGCCTCTCCCATTGTTATCTCTTAAATAGTAGCAGAGTGTCTTGGCTCTCACACTGTGCCAGGCTCAGAGCAGCACAGGCAGGAAGGACCTGAGGTGGGAGCACTGCTAACACGAGAAGCAGAGGGCACGAGACCCTGGCCTCCTGAGACGGAGGAGCCATGACGTGTCAGGAGGCAGATTTGGGTATTCTGGGGAATGGAGTTCCGCTTCACGGGCACAGAAGTACTGTGTTTAGCTTAGGTAATTCATTATACAGTAGGAAAGTGAACCGTTTTCACTGAAATAGAATACGGATTACATCCAGGGGATGAAAACAAGTGCATTTCAATTCATCCAAAACTTAGACCACTCTCACAGTCTTAAGTAACTGACAGCATTTTGTAAGAAGGAGAAGGGGTACCATATGCCCATTTACTGAGGAGTAAACCAGGCCCTACAAAGGCTGCATAAAACCCCAAACTGGCCAGTTTAGGAAGTCTCCTAAAACCACCCTAAAGCTCTTGCCTAAGTGGTGTTAAATTAAAATACTCATAAGCTTGAATTCATTTCTTTGAATGTCACTCTTTCTCATCACATGTATTTGATTTCTCTCGCTGAACAGATTTTCCTTCTCTAAAGTAGAAGAAATAGTTGATGTTTGTCTCTCCCATTTTTCTAGGGGATTAGAAACAAACACCCCAATGGCTAAATAATCATAAAACTATTTCACAGCCACTTAGAATTTACTCTCCATCACAGATCAAAACTTGACATTGTCTAATGTCCATTTAATGCTCCATATTTTCTCTTTAGCTCATCAATTGCATGTGGATTGGATTCAGATCTAGTCTCCAGAACCAGGAGAATAAGAACAAACTTGTGGAAACTTTATGAGATTATAAGCACTTTGGAAAGATTTGTGGATGATCTGATGGAATTACATAAATTTCAAGAGGTTGGCAATGATAATTAAAGTGAGCATTGGAATATTAAAACCACATTTATTCCGAAAGTAATAAGTTGTCCATTACTCATGATTTATCAGACATAAAATACATACCTCATTGCTAGAAGTACAAACTTCTGACTCTTGCTTTATTATAAAATGCGTGTGACTCGACTTAGAGTGGGATCGCATAAAATGCTGAGCTCAAAGATTACCGTGCAAATAGTGCTCCAGAGAATTTAAACAATAGTTTCACTTCTCTTTCTCCTGGCCTTCACAAGCTAGTATCTGAAGTCATAGATTTTACAGGCATGTCTGAATCACCGTTAAATGTTCTCCGTGAACTCACAGCAGTATAGCTGATCTCTCACTAGTTTTGCTCTAAAGGGTCAAAGGAGTGTCACACCCTCCTCTCCATCAGGAAAATGGAAATTAAATATAATTTTTAATGGTTAAAGTAAGGGCATGATGGGCAAAGAAGGAAGCGAATATGTACGTACCGTGGTGTTCCCCCTGAGAGGGGTTTTCGGGTAGCTCTGAAGAGGATGTAACTGGTGGTAACTGAGAACATTCCCCAAAGAGACAGAAACCGCCACCAGTAAAGTTTTATCGTGAAATACAAAGGGACAACCCACATCTGCAACAGGGTCACCAGCTGTCAGAGAGATGAACAGAAAGTCTCCTTCAGTGACTGAGGGTCTAGATGGCACACCCACTAGTAAACAATTCAGAAGCTACGCTGGGGGAAGCCCCCTTCACAATCCTGTCTGGAACATGCAACTGGCTCCCCACTCAACTGCAAGCTGTTCTGCGCATGCGTAGCTATGGAGCAGGTCGGCGTCATTATCTGGACACTCGGGTGGGAAGTAATTCAAAACACCCACCTTCCATCACCTCCTTCCTCTGGATACTTCAGATGAAAGCAACTTTAGGCTGCAATAGCAATGTGATTATGGACTAATGAGCCTCACTTGAGTTGTTAAAATTGGGGAACCGCAGTGCCTGCTTCCCTGGGCTGACCAAAGTGGGGAACAAGTGAGATCACAGCTGGGAGAGCGCTCTGGAAACACTACTGGATGCTGAGGGGCTGTTGTTACTATCCCGGCACGTGTGCAAATGCACGGTGCCGGCAAAGGCGGAAGTGGAGTCAGAGCAGCGTCTGGGAGGTCTCCTGCCCGCTGTCCCAGCGCGCTCCTCAGCGTTAAGCCTCTTATCCCAGCTGTGGGGTTATCTTGCGCCTGATGATCAGATCTGCAACCCACCGGTTTGCTTCTGGTCTTTTCTCTCCAATTACTGGTGCCTTTTCCAAGCAGCCCAAGTTGTAGATTAGACCCTTTCCTGTCCCTCTGTCTGTCACCCCTTGTGGCCTGTACCACTGACATGAGTCCAGGTAGCCTTCAGAGGGTCCTTTAAGTTGACTGGCCTCAATCCCACATGGCAGGAAGCAGGACAGACTGCGCTGATGGGCTGTGGGTCAATGACTTGATACAGTTGCCATAGTGACGCTTCTACTCTATAGATCAGGCCTAGTACCAGCTATTCACCAACCTGTAAAAAGCAGATAGGTTGAAATAATAGCAATAACCTTTGGACTTTTATGTTTTATCACATTTGGACTGACCACCTATATTTGCTCAGCACCAGTATACAAGGGGGATGGCAAAGAGGTTTTGTCTCAGGTGTGGACTTTAATTGGTCATGGCACCTGGCAATGCTCTATCGAGGAAGATTCTGAGCCTGGGTTCTGGTTTATCAATAAAGAGTATCACGATCAATTAATTATGTCTGCCAGTGATGTGGAAAGAGCTTTCAGAGCATGTGTGTCACAGGTTTATCACCTGAGTATAAAAAAGACATGCCATTTGCTAACTTTGTTCATCTTGGTGATAAAAGGAGGTGATTTAGACAAAAGAGTCTACTTTAAAAAAGTTTTTGGATCTTTTAATAAGAACTTGGTGATAATAGTCTCGAAGTCAGTAACTGAAATTATTTGATAGAACTTCAAAGTGTAAATGAAAAAGGCCAGGCCACAGTCATTCTTCTTTCCATGTCAAACGAGAAGATACATTTTTCCAGGCTTTTCATTCTTTTTATTTCTTCATCCCCGTGAATGGCCTGGATCTGAAGTCTTCTTAGGGTGCCTCTAAATCTCCTCTCAGAGAACATGACAGCTGTTATGATACATATGCATTTGGACAAAGATACACACAGAGTAAATCTGAAGTAACTATTTGTAGAGTTTGGGAAAAAAAATATCCTATCACTTACTTTTTTGGTTTTTAAGTTTCAAGCAGTACTTCCACAGAAGAATAAATATTCTTCACTCCTGCCTGGATTCGTCAGATCATTGCTTTAATCTTCTGTCCTGCTTTGTGGGGGTGGTCAAAGGTAATGAATGAGTTTGCACCTTTATTTTTGAAATTGAGATAAATGTGTATATATCCAAATAGGAAAAACAAGCTTTACTTGAGGGAGCAGAATAGTTTCTCATGAGGGCCAGAAACCACAGGCTAGATAACCAGGACTCACGCCCAGTTTCCTTTAGCACTCAGCATCAGAACCGTGACTCTGCTATGGATAATAAGAGTGTGTAGCCTCTTAAAAAATTCTCCTCAGTATTTTGGTCATTCATTTCCTCTAGCTCATCATGGAGATGGTTATAGAGGATAAATGATAGATTCTGGCTTCTTTTGTTCATTACTTCTGATATGAAAGAAGGAAATGGACATAAACTCCATCTTTCAAAATCTGATCATCTATCATTTGCATTTTTCATCCTTTTGTTTTAAGAATTTGATTCACTTTAACATTTACCCCATAAATGCTGATTTTTTTGAAAAATAAAAAGATTTAGTTCATTTTAATTTAGTGAAATGACCATCCTCTTATATTTTATACTTTAGACTATAAGCCAAAGTTTACAAGACTAATCTATTTCCTCTGATCGGTGGAGTTACACTTTACTGTAGTTTGAAGCGATGACTGGTTTTTTATAAAACTAGTTCTCTCCTTGTAGATCTATAATTGCAACCCATTTCTAGAAGATGCCAAATTTCTCTTACTTGATGCCTGTCTTTCATTAACAGTACATAACAATGTTCAAATGTATAGACATGCTACTTTTAAAAAATAGGCCTTGGAGATCAGAAATAAAGGAAAGTAAAGAAAAAAAGTCCCAATAGCGTGTTGTATATGCAAATATTTAATTTCTTAACTATCTATAAAGTGTGTACTCAATGTCATATTTTCTCAACCAGCCAGGGGAAAGGTCAGAAATTCACATTATGAATTCAATAATTGCATGGGAAGTCATTTTGAAATGAGGGCCACATTTCAGAGCAATTTAAAAGATTCTTTATCAATTTCCAGAGCAGTTAAAACTTCTCATTTTTAATAGTAACTGCCACATATGAAATGCAGGAATGTTGTTCCTCATAAATAAACACATGAAATACGTGAAATGGAGGTGCAAGCTTGCGGAGGAGAAAGGTTGGCAGCTGGGACACATTAATGATGCCAGAGGGGTCACCATCTGGGCATGTGCGGATAAAACACATCTGCATTCCCGGCGGAGGGCAGCCCGTGCATCTGGATCACATCACCCCAGCCTCCCCACCCACATATCGTGGCAGGAGGAATTTCCTGACAAATACGATGCTGCCCAAAGGTACCATGTTTGTTCTTGGGGCCAGGCACATGATGAATCTGAGAAGAACTGCTAATCAAGACAAAACAAAGATATCTCTTCATTTGTCTAATTGTACAGAATGATGAATGGGTCACATCAAGCGAAAGAAAGAAAAAAAGGAGAGAGAAAGAAAGTTATGTGATGCCCATTCCCTTTGCACTGTAAATCCCCAACTTGCCTGCAACCATTGGCGGGTGTGTCTGTGTGTATTTGTGTGGGTGGGCACGGAGGGAGATGCTCAAAGGTAAGCAGAAAATTATCCTGAGAATAAATGACTCCAGAAAATATTGCTGCTATCCGTGCAAAGTCAGTAAATAGAAGTGTGGACAATTCGAACAAGTAAAAGTACAGAATCCTGGCATATGAAGGGCTCTTAGAAATTCACTTGGTCCATATTTCTATTCCATTCAATTTAGACTGTTGATTCTGCCATGGTATGTGTGGATGTAGGTATGCAACTTTGTATGTATTTGTGTCTTGCCTCATTTTAAAAAGACTCAATAGATGCTTTATTGGTACAGCAATATGTGCTAGTGTTTCACAGCTATTAATAGGCAGGAACTTTGATTTAAATAGAGCAATGTTTCAACTTGTGGCAAATTATTTGCTTGTGTATTGATGCAAGTCAACAGTGTGTGTGTGAAGTCCAATTTCTGTGTGTGTATCATCAGGCTTTCTATTGATTTGAAGGAGAGTAGAAGGGTTCTTTTTTGGTGCCTCCTCCCCCATTTCCTGCAGATACGAAAAGTAGGAAACAAAAGAAGGTGGAGAGGACGATGTTGAATGAAATTGTATTTTTTAATTAAATGCGGCTAAAAGCATTTGGAAATAATTTAACGTTGAGGCTTTGCCCACGTCTACATCATGTCAACTGATATTTCCAGCTGATAGTCAGCTGGAAAGAGAAAAATTCAAATGTCCAGATGCTCAGTCTCTGTTGCACTAAAACTGTGACTGTGTATTTGGAAACATCCAGGTATTTGGCAGTATCTCAAACAAAACATAAAAAATTTTCTACTTTCTACCCACACTTTTGGGCATCCCTTGGGAGCAGTTAATGTTGTATTTTTAAACTTTATTTTCATAATCACCTGTTTCTTTTGCTTTAGGTATTTTAGAGAAACTGCCCTGATGTACACAGCTCCTGTGCACAGTACACAGGAACTGTCTAGATGAACGAGCACTTCAGAAGATAGACCAATTTGTTGAAAGCTCTGTCTGAAAAAGTTCTGAGCTTTTTGGAACAGTCTCTCATCTCTGAAGTCCATGGTCCAAATTATGCATGAAATAATGTGAAAGTAATAAGACTTCATGTATAATAAACAATAACTTCAGAGTACAAACATTATATGTAAATAATAATACCTTCAGTATACAAAGCTGTTTACACATATTATTACGTGTACACTTCCTACTTTTTTCTCGTAACTCCCCTACCTTTTGTATCTGTAAATTCCCACCTCCACCATTGATCATCGATTTATTTAGTTGTTCCATCCCAGCATGACATATATAGCGGCTGCAGAATTGTTAACCCAGACCACCGTGAGAAACAACCTCATCAAGTCGGGTTCAGCGATCACATGCAGTTCCCACTGCCTTCATCTTACAGATGTCTCTCATTTCCAAAGGTACCTGGAACAGTCCCTGCCCCCAAATTCCCTTCCATGAGGTTGTTTCAGATACTTGTAACTCCATTTTATAATTCCATTTTCCCTCTTCTCTTAGTATATCTACTGCATCTCTTTTAAAAATTGCCTCAGTGGTTGCCCTAGAGTTCGCAACACACATTTATGACAAATCCCAGTGCACTCTCAAATTACATTACACGGCTTCACTAGTCGTAAGGAAGCTTATGACAGGGCAGTTCCAAGTCCTCCCTCTCATGTCTCATAACATTGCTGTCATTCATTTCCCTTGTCCAGATACTAGGACACCCAATGCACTGTTACTGTTACTACACTGAGCCAAATAGTTATCATTAGATAAATTAAGAGTAAGAAATACAATATTTTATTTTGCCTTCATTTATTCCTTTTCTGACACTCGTCCTTTCTTTATGTAGATCTGAGTTTCTGACTTACGTCATTTTTCCTTCTTGCTAAATAACTTTGAACAGTTTTTGCAGGTTATGTCTACTGACAATCATTTCCTTCATTTTCTGTTTGTCTGATAAAGTGTTTATTTCTCTTTCACTTTTAAAGGATAACTTCTCTGCATATAGAATTCTCGATTGGTGGGTTTATTTTTTGTTGTTGTTCAATACTCTAAATATTGTACTCTTTTTTTTTTGCATGTATGGTTTATGAAGAAAAATCTGATGTAATTCTTATTCTTGTTTCTTAATAGGCAGGGAATAAGGAACTTCTGGCTGCTTTTAAGATTTCCTTTTGCCTTTGGCTTTTTGCAGTGCGACCAAATGCCATGGTACGGATTTCTTCCTTTTTTTTTTTTTTTAACATTTTTTATTGATTTATAATAATTTTACAATGTTGTGTGGATTTCTTGATATTCGTCCTGCTTCTTCTCTGAGTTTCTTAGGTTTGTGGTTTGGTGTCTGTCATTAAATTTTAAAAAGTCTTAGCCATTATTACTTCAAATGTTTCTTCAGCTTCATTACATTTCTTTCTTCTCCTTTCGGTATTCCAAAATGTGTATGTGGCACCTTTTGGAATTATTGCACAGTTCTCGGATATTCTGATTTTTTTTTTCATTCCTTTTTTTTCCCTCTGCATCTTAATTTGGGAAGTTTCCAGTGACATTCTCCTCAAGCTCACTGATTCTTTCTTCAGCCTTGCCCAGTCTGTTGATGAGCCCATCAAAAGCATTCTTCATTTCTGTTACAGTTTTTCTCTCCCCTAGCATTGCTTTTGGTTTTGCCCTTGGAGTTTCCACCCCTTTGTTTACATTACCCATCTCTTCTTGCGTGTTGCCCACTCTTCCTTAGCATCTTAACCACAGTTATTTTAAGTTCCTGGTTTTGATGTTTACTTTGTCTCTTCAGATTGTGTTTTTGATCTCCTTTTAGTACGTCTTGTAATTTTTGGTCGAAAGGAAGGCATAATGTTTTGCGTAATGAGAACTGAAGTTCTTCTTTGGGTAACAGAACTTTTACTGTGAGGTTTTGTGCTAACTTGGCCAAGAGTTGAGCTGTGTTTGATGTTTGCTATGTGTCAGAGGTCTCTCATTTCTATTAGTAGACTTGCTTGTGTCTCTGTTCTTGCCTTTAGGTTCCCCTAAAAGCTCATTCTTGTGTAGCCTGCCGCTCTTTCATCTGTAATCACCTGTTATACTGGAAACTTGATGATGTGGTGATAAGGTAGGGGGCAGTGTGAGTGTTCTATTATTTTGTGACTAAGTCTTGGTCTTCTTTTTTTTTTTAATATAATAGATTTATTTTATGACATTGAAAATAGTTTTAAAAAATTTTTCTGTGGGGGGAGGTAATATGTTTATTTATTATTATTATTTTTGGATGGAGGTACTGGGGATTGAACCCAGGACCTTGTGCATGCTGAACACTGCACTCTACCACTGAGCTGTACCCTCCCCGCAAGTCTTGGTCTTTCAGTTCGATCTTTCCTTGTACTATGACCCTCCCAAGTGTTTCTGAACTTTTTGTTTTTCCCTTAGGTGAGACAGGAAGGCTAGAGGGGGCTGAAGGTGGGTAAGTTCCCTTTCTCCATGTTAGATGAAGCCTTGATAAAAGCTTTTCCCTTGCTGTGTAGGTCTTTGTTATGGCAAACACTTCAGATCTAGTTTAAAATGATAAACTCTTCCTCTAATCCTGTCAGAAACACAAGGGTTTTTCTTGGCTATTTACCATGAGAAGACCTGGTGGGATTCCTGGAGGTAAAGCCTACAGAAACATGTGGGGGCCCCTAAGACATTGGCCCCCAGGAGCTTCTCACTCTCATGCTAGTCTGAACTCCACTTCCAGCAGTTCTCCCAAATTTCTTCCAACTTCCCCATTAAATGCTTCCTGCAGTTTATGATTTTGGCAGCTTCTGCTCCCAATGAGCAGAGCTTGGTTATGACTCCCTGCATTCATCTGTGCTTCCAGACTTTGGGGATGGTGGTCTTTCCTGTGGCCTCAATTCTCTGAGAGGGCCAAGAAAAGTCACTGACGTTCAGTTTGCTAAGCTTTTTTTCTCATAATATGGGAGTGATGACTTTCAAGCTTTTAACATATCAGAGCTGAAACCAGAAGTCTTTTCTACCTTAAAAAAACTCATCATTTTAAAAATCAGGAAACTGAGGCTCACTGTAGTAAAATGAGCAGCTAGAGTCTTCTAATTCCTGAGCCAGTTCTCGTCTCTTCACCAGCCTGCCTCTTGTTCCTGTAAACCCATCTCACAAAAGCAGCCTGGGGAACACTCCCAGACAAAGCAGATGGCAGAGCAGGAGGGTGTGGCAAGGCGGGATAAACAGGTGTAATGCTCTGAGAAAACAGTACATCAAAATCTCCTAATGGAGAGTGTAGATTAATGGGGGGCACATTCACTTTAGCTTTACAGAAGCATTCAGAAAGGGATTCTTTTATTGGCAAACTGCTTTAACAGCGTATGATTAAATTTGCACACATGTTTTACACAAACAATATCTCTTGAATGCATTCAGAATCAACGAATGGTACTGAGCGCTCACTGTGTATCCAGAAATTCTCACAGGGCAATGATGCGAATGACAAGAAGTCTGGGGTAGATTTCTATTTGCTGTGCTTGCGTTTTGCAGGTAAGGAAGCCACGGTTCAGAGATACTGAAGGAGCATACCCCTGATATGAGAGAAAATAACTAGTGAGGTTGGATTCTCGCCTCTTCTTTGCAATTAACTAGTTATATGACTTTGATCAAGTTATTTAATCTCTCTGAACTATATTTCACAAAGGAAATAAAAAATAATTACCTCCCAGGGTAACTTAGATAATGTACCAAAATCACTTATCATGAGTGTAATAATATATAATAGTCATTTATATATCAATTCATATATAGTATTTCATATTAAATATATTATTATAGTAATATAATAACATTATTATGGAGTAACTATTATTATAGTAATTATAATTAATATGTTATATATAATAATATATTATTAATATATTGGTGGAAGTTACAATATCAAATCATGGAAATAAACTTCACTATGTGGCCCTTTGTAGAAAAAAGCCAAGAACTTCATGAACCTTATAAACATGTTCAAAACTCTCTGTGGCTCTGGTAGGACCTACATAATCTTAAATGCCAAGAGAAACAAGTTAAAATTTAGGTTCCCTTTGGATGATAAGGCTATTTAGGTCAGCGTTTGTGGAAACATATCCATCAATTCTACCCCAAGATATTAAACTGAGTAGTGTGCTAGGTCCAAGATTTTGGATACAGTTCATGCCGAGCACAGTAAAAAAAAAAAAAACTGGAAACCAGTTCTGGAATCAACTACTGTTGTTCTGGGAACCATTTCCAGCTGCAGTGGTTGCGTACGTCAACACGAGTTCCTGAAATGGCTATGTTCTGGTGATGGCTCTGGCAGTGAACCCCCAGGCAGAGCTGCAGAGCATGGAGCAAAGTCAAGGCAGCATGTGGGATCACGCACATGCTGGACCTCACCTTGAGCCAAAGACTGTCATCAGAGCCACGCAGGGGAAAGGGGCTGCTTCACCTGTTCCTTTGGGACAATGCAGTCATAGATGGACTGATGGGACAAAGAAGTAGAAAAAATCCTAGAGGCCAAACTGTGTCTATGAACTAACCCAGAAGAGTTCCAGTGGGGAGCCATGAGACCCAAATCTATCCTTGACCACTGCGGGCGTCTTCAGGCTCCTAGCTTTGTCAAAGTGCCAGTCTGGGTCACCCTAAGAGAGGCCACGATCACAGTCACCTGGTCACCTCCAGGGTATCCTTAGGCCCACAGAGCCCCTCTGGGTAACCATAAAATAATGCAGCTGTGTGACAGTAGGACACAGTGAGAAGTAGGGAGACAGGAAACCTAGATGGTGGGCGTGGAGCACAGTCAAAAGCAACGCGCCTGGAGCACTCCGGGCAGTGCAGCTTGTGCAGTGAGCAACGGGAAACGATGGGCAGACCACTCCAGCTAACCAACAGTTGTAGTCTGAGCCATCAAGAATCAGACCCTCCAATGGCAAGAAGTCCTTCCAGGGGCCGCTGACCCGTGGGTAGGTGTACCCGTGTCTAGGTAGAGCCAGTGTTAACTCATTGACAGGTGTAGTGACATTTTCAAAGAGTGACATGGGAGCAACTTCTTCAAATACAAGACAGGGACAGATTCTTTTTGACATAAAGCACCTCAAAGCATCATCAAATAACAATGGTGGAGGAATGGTGAGACACATTGCAAGTCAGTTGGCTCACGTGGTGTTTCCTTTCAAGGGAACTTTTCCTTCTATGCAAAATCTGCACCTGTGTCATCAAGGAAACTGAACTTAAAAAATCTAATCCAGAAGCAATAATTAATAATTATAAAGGAAGGAAGGACTAGGGCTCTGAACCCTTTCCTGAAGAATCCAAGTTTCTTCTTAAGGACTCTAGGACTTCTATGTTAGGTATTTCCATTTTGAAGATAAAGAAACCATATATTTAAGGGGCTGTTCTTTGATATGAGAGAGAATAACTAATGAGGTTTGATTCCACTATCTTTCATTAAAGAGCATTTGTCCAAGTATAATGTAGAGGGCATTCGTTTTAATTGACAAGAAATGACATGACAGCAAACGGATGCATTTGCTTGAAAAACAAACAGAAAAAACCCCCCACAAGATTCCCCTGTAGAGAATGCAAAAGAATTCCTTTAGATCCATGCTATGTAGGATAAATAAATGATGGATAAAAATAGTGGTCTAAGCCAACACATTCTATGTCACAGGCAAGTCTTGTACAATGACCAATCCAAGACCCAGAACCATGTAGAGTGTTAATTGAGGATTGTTTTCCTTTGCAACGTTTGTTTCTGTATTTAGTCTATACTCAAGTCGAAACCATTGGTTCTCAAAATGCAGTCCCAGGACCAGAAACATCAGTACCGTCTGGGAACTGGTTAGATGTGCAAATCACTTGGTCTCCATTGAATCAGAAACTCTAGAGATGGGACCTGGGGATCTGATTTAATGAGCCCCTCCGGGTGATTCTGAGGCACCGTGAGACGTGAGAACCACTGCTCTAAACGTTGCAATGCCATGGTCTCAGGCCCGATGAGCCCAGGGTATGACTCCGAGGCCGTGAGATGGGCAGGTTCCAGTGGGCATGCTCAAGTAGGATTGGTGACAACAGGGTCCTGATCTGTGTGGCTGAGGTCAGCACAATGTCTGCATTAACACGCTCCCTGGGTATGGAAACCGTCTATGCCAAGACAGTTCATTGCTAATGAAGCAAAATTAGACAGCCTCAGTCCTTCAGTTCTGCTGTTCCTAATCCTCTTTGCCCTGGGCCAGTGGCAGAAGAAGTTCATACACAAAAGGAAAGTTGGTTTACTTAAACCAGGATTCCTCAGCCTTGGCACTACTGACGTTTTTGTCATGAGGAGCTGTCCTGGGCATGTTTAGTGGCATCCCTGGCCTCTACCCACCACATTCCAGTGGCAACTCCCAACCCCCACCTCCCCTCCTGCCAAGGCGTGGCAATTACAAATGTTTCCAGATGCTGCCGATTGTCCCCTGCACTGGGTTGAGACCACTGACTTAAACCAAACCAGTTCCTTCAACGTGGTAACAAAGGAGGTATGCCAGGTGAAGAGGAGTGGGCTTCCTGCGGCCCCTGGGCAGGGGCGGGGGTGACTCACATTGTAGGACCGGCCATGCCTCTGTCTCCACTGCACCAGCACGACCTGGGCGATGACCAGGGCACAGAGGAAGATCAAGATCATCTCCACGTGCATGGACTCGTGGCCCCGGTGCGTCTTGTACATCCTCTCCTGCTGCAGACTGCAACCGGCAAAGGAGATCATCTGAAAAAGCCCTCAGTTCTCGCACATTCAGCCAAAAAAGGAAAATAGGCTGGACTCATGAAAAGCAGTTGTGGATTTCAAATGTCAGGTTTTGAATGTAAAGCTCTCCTAAGTCCTTCTTAGTTCCTCCCTTTTCCCCAGGCTTGGAGAAGGGTCAGCCTGAGTTTATCAGCGAAACCAACTCTGCTTAGCCCTTAGCTTTCCCATGTACTTTTGGCCTCAGCCTTGTCCTTTCAAGGTAAGGCAACTCACTAATGGGCCCTGGGAAGACCTGGGTTGCAGTCCCCAATCTGCTACTTCATCGCCTTGGGAAAGTCACTTTTCCTCTCGGAGCCTCCGTGTTCACCTTTGCAAATTTAAAACAATGATCCCTCTGTGACTTGCAGGGTTGTTCCAAAACTGTAAAGCACGTATATTATTTTATTTGGACCCATACGAGGAATAATAATTACTATTATGTTGATTCATAGGAAAGTGTCATTTTTGAAAGTCAAAGAAATCCAGTAAAATATTGGTAATTTCAAATAATTTCTAATATTCTCAAGTAAAAGGGTATCTTGCAAATGAGACCTATGGAGAGAATATTATCCACAGGGCTCCAGAGAACTCCTGAATTATGTACATCGTTTTCATTATAAGGAGAAAGTCTTGAGGAGTAGGTTTTATTTTAGGCATAAACATTCAGAGGATGGTTAAATGCTTCAGTGTTTAGTTGGGCTCTTAATTTTATACAATGGTAGAGAAAACCACTGAAATAGTGTGTTATCCGGTTTAACTTCCTCCAGCAGAAGTGGACTCCAAGAAAGCCTAGAGCCATGGTTCTTGACCTGGACTGTAAGTTGGAAATCACTGGGGAGATTTTAAAAATCACAGTGCCCAAGCTGTACCCTAGATCAATTTAGTGACCATTGCTGAGTGTTCTAGGCTGAATTGGATCCCCTCAAAATTCATATGTAGAAGTTCTAACCCTCAGGACCTCAGAATGTGACTGTCTCTGGGGAAAGGGCCTCTAAAGAGGTAATTAAGGTAAATGAGGTCATTAGGATGGGTCCTAATCCAATATGGTTGGTGTCCTTACAAGGAGAGGTGATGAGGACACAGACTTACACAGAGGGAAGGCCGTGGGGAGACACAGAGAGAAGGCGGTCATCTGCAAGCCAAGGAGGGAGGCTTCAGAAGAAACCAAAGCCAGCCAACACCTTGCCCTTGGACTTCCAACCTCCAGAACTGTGAGAAAATAGAAATTCTGTTGTTCCAGCCCCCAGTCTGTGGTACTTTGCTGTGGCCACCTGAGCAAACTGACAGAGATTTCTAGGATTGGATCTAGGCATCAGTAATTTTTAAAGGTTCTCTGTGTGATTTTAAGGGGCAGTCAAGATTGGGATCCACTGGCCTAGAGGGAGAGAGAGTGGTCCAGGATCCAGATGAGGGAAAATGGGGGAACAATTATGAATCTGGCCGATCGATTACTTTATAAATATTGGTTAACGTGATCTTTCACCCCAAGTGGGGCAACGTCAGTCACAAAATCTCTTAAAGCTTCTACTTATGACTAGTCACAATATGCATTAGTTAGAGTACCAGCCAGAAAGCTCTCCAGGGTCATACTCTGTGACCTTTTAAAGGCACTGGTTGGGTGCCTGGATTGGATCTCTGCCTTTACCAGCGTTTCTACAGAGCTGCCTCAGTCAAGGGCCCCATCCAAATCCCAGGGGTGCCCCCTGCTGGAGAATGTGCAGAAATGAGCCCACAGAGCCTAGTAAAGATTCCTGCTTCTGAGTTCAGCTTCTCTGAGAGGGCATTGTAGGATGTTAGCGCTGGGAGGGGCCGCAGATATACTAAAACCCCTTCATTTATCACGTGAAGAAGCTGAAGTCCATGTCGGGTGATCAAACTGAGTACAACAGCGTGGTTACTGGTCTCCACGTTGGAAGCTGAGCTTAGAAGCCAAGAATGATTTCTAGAGGCTCTTTAAAAAAATATATTCACTCTTCTGAAGAAATGGGAAGTGAAGAAAAATAAGAAGTGCGAGCACTTCGTTATAGTTTTTACAGCCCCCCAGTCAGAAATTACTATTTCATATTCTATGTAATGAACACACTTCAACAGAGGCCACATGTAGAGAGAAGAGTGAATTTGTCATCAGACTAAGACAGGACTTGCACAGATATCAGACAGAACACACTCCAGGACATTTCATCTCTTTTGTGTACATACAGTGAAGGTGCATCTCAGATGGTTAACGTATGTGGAAGTACTTTCGAAACTATAAAGTAGTGGACAAATGTAAGAAATATTTCCTATTTTGATTAGGAATGCATTCACTAGCGGTGACCATAATACAAAAAAGGAGGGCCATTTCATTTTTGTTTCATGGCCCCACAGTAGGTACCATAACACAGGAGAAACAGCCTATAAAGAAAACTAGGTGTGTCTTGTGCCAAAAAGGACAAGGACATGTAAGGACACATACTGAAGGACAGACATCTTTGTGGAACAGCGTGTAGCCCACTGTAGAAAACAGAAGAAACCCCTGTGGTTTTGGTCTATAAGATCGTTGTGCACACGTGCCCGTACTAACTCACCTTCTACCCCAGGAAATTTATAAATAAAATGAGAGCTTCATTTAATTTCTCAAACAGTGGAGATGGAGATTCATTTTTAGTATACCAGCTGTAAAAGAAATACAAATCACTTACTTCCACTCATCATCAGCAGAAAGCTTCTTTGTGTGAGAGATCTGAAAAACATAAAAAAAAAAAGTCCTTCTCAAAACTTTCTCATTTTCTTAGCTTGCATTTTAGAACATGACCTGGGAAACTGAAACCATGATAAATAGTGATGTTTCTTAGTACTGGAATAATTGAGGGTGGGAACTCTAATAGAATATTTGCTTATGAAACTAAAAAACATGCGCACAGGTACACATCCAAAACAAAACAATAAGCAGGTCAACGTCAATAAAGATCAATAAAGATTTGATTCTGCTTTCTAGGTCAGAGAACCAGATGAGGCCCGTTCTGTGGTTTGGTCTGGCAATTCAGTCGAGGTTGTAGAGAGTGGCAGTGTCACCCTGGCTGCTGGTATATGATGTGTGAATTGGAGAACACCTAAAAATCCCTCCATTTTGCTGGTGAACTGAATGATGCCAATGAGTAAATGCCATCTCCAAATTTAAGGTTTTTGAGACAAGCTTTCCAGTTACTTGTTTGGAGCATTTTCATGTCCTCCTGCTAATTTACCTTAACTTAAACCTTGACTCCTGGGAAGTAGGGGTAACCTGGCCTTGCCCTGCAGACTGAGCTGGAGACCACAGAGACCATCCCCCGGCGATGCTTCTGGCCGATCTACACGGTGTACCCACATGCTGTCTTCCATTGGTCACTGCTAATCCACTCCATTTGGTCATTTGAAGCCTTTAAGGCCAATCACTGGGAAGACATCATTGTGTAACTTTCATGGAGGACACAACTTTATCCCAAGTCCGGTAGCATTAAAAGCTAAAATCCCCAATGATGGCAAAGAAGACAAGGCAAATAAAACATTTGTTACATAAACCTGACATTAACCAGGTTTTTCTTCCCCACTTTGTTTTCCTTAAGCGGCAGAAGTAATTCTGACAGACGGAAAGAAACAACGCCACTCATCATTCGGGCTAGGATTTCTCCTGTACTCCGGTTCCACAATAACGTCTGTGCCTTGGTCGGAGGCTGAAGGGGTTCCCTTGCAAGAGAGGTGAAAACACCGGATGACACAGCCAAGCAGAGGCTTAGGCAGTGTCTCTCCAAAGCTAGGACTTGCTGGTTGATGTTGGGAGAGAGGAAGTGGGTGAGGCTGTAGGTGATGCTGGCAGCATCTGCACGTCTCTCTGCCTATTGGCTGATCCCACCAGGTGGTCCCTGATATCCAAATGGAGGTCACAGCACTTGGGGTCCAAGGCCGCCTTCCAGCTGCAAGACCTCAGTGGCAGCCCCCAGGGAATAGCAGTGCTTGAGCCCCCTCCTTTGTCTGATAGGTCCCACTCTGCTGAGGGAGACATCTGCTTTGAGGGAGAAAACATTGGATGGGTTTGGAGCCCTGAACCATGCAGCCACCAAGCACCACTCAGCATCAAACACCAAGCTGACTCAGAAGACACTGGATTGACGTTGGGCACATCACTAACCTGGGTTTGTCTCCATTTCCTTCTTAGAAACTGGAGATTGATATAAAAACTGTTCTTGTCTGCTTCACTGGAGTATTGTGAGTATAAATAAGACATAGGATGAGAATTTTATAGGAAGGTGCTTCATCCAAGGGCCAATTATCTCAATAAACATTATAACCAAGAAACTCCCTGGGTCCTTCTCTTTTTGCTGTTCAAGGTCTTTGGGTTCATGGTGCCTCTTGTTCAAATCAGCTTAAAACAGGGAACTGGGTTTTAGTTAAATTGAGAAGACAAATTCCCTTTGACTTTTACAAGCAATATAGCCCTGGGCATAAACGTGTAACTATCCACCAGATTCCAAGTCTCTTTGTTTTTAATTGAGGTATAGTTGAGTCACCATATTCTATTAGTTTCAGGTATACAGCACAGTGATTCAGCATTTTTTTACAGATTATACTCCATTAAAAGTTAATACAAAATAATGGCTATAATTCCCGGTGTGATATAGTATATCCTTGTTGCTTATCTATTTTGTAGTAGTTTGTTTCTCTTAATCCCACACCCTTAGTTTGTCCCCGCCCCTTTCCTTTCCACTTTGGTAACCACTAGTTTGTTTTCCATATCTGTGAGTCTGTTTCTCAAGTCATTTTTGGGGGGAAGAGGGGGTGGTAATGAGGTTCTTATTTATTTCAATGGAGGTACTGAGGATTGAACTCAGGACCTCGTGCATGCTGAACACAGGCTCTACCACTGAACTGTGCCCTCCCCTTCCCAAGTCATTTTTAATGAAGTATAATAAATTATTCTACTGCTGACCAGGGAAGCTTCAAGAGTGGAAATTGTAGCTGGAAAGATTTCTGCTAAATGCAATTAAGAACTTCCTTAGATCAAGGGGTATTGAAACAAACAATATTCTTATTTCCTGGGGAAAAAGCAAACACTGACAATGATGGTGATGGTGATGGTGATGATGACATTCTTAGAGACAACTCTTTTTTAGCTAGTAACAGTTCCCCGTAGGACACTATTTTCTTCTAGGGCAGAACCTACTTTTTGACAATTTTTTTTTTCTGTTATGTCATTATGTACGCCCTTCGATGCTCTTAAGAGCATTTATTCCGGAAATTGAAATGACATTAAAATTCATCTGAAGGATTAGCATGAGGATAGCCAGGAAAATTCAGAAAAAGAGTGAAGACCCGGGGCTTGGCCTCTCAGGCACTGAAATTCACAATACAGCCACAGAAATTAACTAAAAGCCTTACTGGCCCAGGAACAGGAAGACAGATGAGTGAACAGAACAGAAAGTTCAGCAACAGGCCCCATTGTATATGATAAGCGGGTCACTTCAAATCACTGAGGAAAAAAATGGTTTGTTCCATTGAAACCATTAGCTAGTCATTTGGGAAAAATATAACGCTGGATACATACCCGGCTTCAAAATAAATTCCAGAAGGATCAAATATTTAAACGTAAAAAAGAAAATCTTAAAAGCACTAGAAGTAAATATGAGTAAATATTTTAATAATCCTGCAGTGGAGAAGGCATTTCTAAGTATGACTTGGAGCCCAGAAACTATAAAGTAAAAAAAAAAAAAAAAAAAAAAAAAACGGTAGATTTTGAGGACATAAAAATCAAATTACGTTGTCATCACCTATATTTCAAAGACAAATTAAACTGAAGAAAATACAACATATGTGAGGGCAAGAAGTTAGTAACCTTGTTGCCAGAGAATAGGTTCTTCTCTTCGTGCAGGAAAAAATTCAAGTGCGAGGTTATAGTAAAGTGAAGGCAGATTTATTCAGGGAGATACACATTTGACAGACAGAGTGCTGGCCACCTCAAAGGCAAGAGGGAGAGAGGCCATGAGGTGCAGGGGTGTTTAGTTTAAAGTAAAAGTAGATACACACTCCATAGGCAGGTTGTCAGCTGTCTCAGAAGGCAAGAGAGAGTGGGTTGTCAGTTTTTACGGGCTCATTAATTTCATATGATAACAAGAGGGAGGATTATTTCAACAGTGTTGGGGAAGGGGCGGGGATTTCCAGGAATTGGTCCCTGCCTATGTTTGCCCTTTTGTGGTCAGCCGAGGCACTGTCATGGTGACTGTGGGCGGTGCGCCATGAGGCTCAAGGTCTCCTGGAAGTCGAATCTTCCGCCATCTTGGTTCTAACCAGTCTGTCCTGTCCTCAATCATTGTGTCATTCCTTCAGTGGTTGTGCCCTGTCCCTTCCCTCCTGCCTCTTGAATAGGAAAAAAAGCACTTATAGTTTAATCCAAAAGAGACACACATTTCCATTTAGTCCTTTCTATCTCTTAGGAAAATTTTTTGAAAGTTTGGTAACTGAGTAGAAATTGATGAAAGAGGGCTGGTGTAGGGCTGGCACGTTCAGGTGGATTGGGGTAAAAAGAGAGGAAATAAAGAAGAGCTTGGGCCCTGGGAAATCAGAGATAGAGGTGTTAATTTGCACTCCACCACCCCACCCCAAAGCTGGTGTCCAGGCAGACCGGGTTCCCTTCCTAACTGCACCGCCTCTCTCCCTGCCACTGCAGTGGGGTAGTTTGGAAGCAGCTACAAACTGCCTGGAAACCCTGAGTCTGAAAAGTGAGGAGGTGAGTGTGGAGGGGCTAGAGAGGGTGATGGGAGGGTGGCTTCCAACCGTGGATCTTTGGGGCATTTGACGGGACCAGGCTTCATCCCTGGTTTAGGTGCTGGAGAGGGTTGAATGGTGCCCCTCCCAACCAACCGCTCCCCAAAAGATATGTCCAGTGCTTACCCTCAGGTACCCGTGACTGTGATCTTATTTCAAAATAGGGTCTTTGTAGATGTCATCAAGTTAAAGATCTTGGGATGGGCTCATCCAAGGTTCAGGGGAGGCCCTAAATCAAAAGGCTGGTGACTTTATAAAAGAAAGTCAGAGGAAGATTTGACACCCAAAGACACACAGAGGAGGAGGCCATGTGAATTCAGAGGCAGAGACTGGAGATACACAACTCCAAGCTAGAGACACCTGGAGTCGCCCAGAGCTGGAAGAGGCAAGGAAGGATTTGCCTGCAGAGCCTTTGGGGGGCTCATGGCCCTGCCGAAACGTAGATTTTGGATGTCTGGCCTCCAGAACTGTGAAGGAATAGATTTCTATTATGGCAGTTCTGGGAGACATACAGGCACATCCAGCCGCAGCAGGTCCTCGCTCCACTTAGGTGTGTAAACAGTGGTGCAGGTGGGGAGAGTGTGGTTCCTACAAACTGTGGGTCAAGCAGGCTGCCCAGGTCATGGGTGGACTGCAGGCAGGGTTGTCGGAGCAGCGTGGTTTATAATCTTTAGACGTGTGGCAGGTGGGCCTTTATTGGTACCCGGGGCCTGTTAGAGGCAGGCCTGCCACTTGGCTGGGGATGCTGGCCGCCAGGCAGCACACAGAAATCATCCAGGCCAAGAGAAAAGACTTGCAGACGTGGACCGTCACCATTCTCCCCATGAAAAGGCCCCGCTGGGTCACCCTCCAGTGCAGCCTGCCTGTCAGCAGACTCTCCTGCTTACAAGAGCTTCCAAATAGTATTTTAGTGTCTCCACTCAAACACAAGCAGATGGCCCAAGGTCACCAGGTGCTGGCGACAGGAGAGGGTCGGTTCTGTGTCCACGATGACAAGGACACCAGGCTTCAAAGATGTAACCAAATGAAAGCTCTTAGAAACGTAAAATTTGAGAACAGAAATAGAAAAGTCCAATGGGAAAGTTGAAGATAAATTACGAAACTCCCTCGGAGAGAATAACTAAGCTGCCCCTCCCCCAAAGAGATGGAAAAGAAAAAAGAAAATATAAGAAAATTAGAGAATCTGGCCAGGAAACCTCATAACCAAAAAACAGGAGTTCCAGACCAAGAGAATAGAGTTGGCTGATGGCAAGACATTTTTAAGAAATGATACAAGAAACTTCCCAAGGATTGAAAGACGTCTGCTTTCAAATGAGAATACTCACCAGGGGCCCAGGACAATAAATGAAAAAGGAGCCACATCACATCACATCAGTAGGAAATCTGAAAATTGTGATTCAAGAGGAAAAGCTGATCCAGAGAGAAAACACGGGTCAAGTGCAAAAGATCCAAACTCGGGAGCCCAGGGAACTTCTGAACACCAGTTCCACGAGTTGCAAGACAGCAGAGTGAAGTGCTGAAATCCCTGAGCGAAAATTACTTCTATAGACAAACTACCAATCAAGTTTGGAGGCAGAATACAGATATTTACAGACCTGCAAAATTTTAGAAACTTCACCTCCTCTCACATACAGACTAAAACTGTCAGCTTGCTGGTGTCTGTTAATTACTTTGTAAAATATACATGTATTCTTGTTTTGCCATTGTATGCACACTGAAAGACAAAGATGTACCATTTCTCTGTTTTATGTTGGATTATATAGGAAATGTTTGTGAACAATTTTACAAAGATGAAAAAAGTTCCTGTGGATGTTTTGTGGAGTATCTTGGCATCTGTACTGATAGTTAGAGGTTCACTTCCAAATAAATAAAACTCCCGTAACGCTAGATTTGAACAAGTGTTGATTGACACATGTAAAATTTGTTAAAACGTTCCTCTTGTAAGGAAATACTATAATCACAAATTTTAAAAAACAAAAACCAAAATCTTCATCTCCTGTCTCAAGAGACTCCACTAAAATAGCAGAATAGATGGAGAAAGAGAAAAACAGTATTTCCAGGAAACTGGGATGCAACCAGGACAGCCCCCTCTAGGTGAAGGGACCCCCCAGGACGATGGTGGAGGGGCCTCCAGGATGGGTGTCTGGGCAGCAGGCTGAGGGTGCAGCCAGCCTAGACTGGACCAGGAACGTGATGTTTCACCAAGTGTATCTCCAAGAAAAAGATGAAGCCAAGAGATCAGCCGATGTGTTCCAGTGTGTCGAGAAGATAGGAACAATTCCGGCAGAGGGTCAGGGGATGAACAGGGCACTGGTACACAGAAAGCTGAGGATGCCAAAACATGAAACTCACAGGAGAGCGGAATGATACAGGGTGCATATGCAGTGCATGGATGTGGGACCCGGCTGAGAGTGATGGTATGCACTTAGATTCACTAAGAAACTGGTGAATGAAGACTTCGACAACACTTGTGATGTAACTAAACTGAGAGGATGGGAGAAAGGGAGGGAGTGGGAGTGGGATGGGTGAGAGAGCATAGTTCTCATCATCCATAGCAGAGGATCAATGAAACCACACCAGTGACGAGGAATCGAGGTGCTGTACAACTGTGTTATTTAAACTAGGGAGTGTGTCACAGAAAAGATGGCTGAAAGTGCTGAAAATTGTTGCCTCTGGGGAGCGGACATCAGGAATGGGGATGGCGAATGCAAGTGGGGCTGCTGGGGTTTGTTTGTGTGTGTGTGTGTGTGTGTGTGTGTGGTTTTCAGTCTTGTAGAATTATTTGACTCTTTAAATTGTGGCTGTACGAAATTTTAATATAAACTAACATTAAAAAGAAAAAAATATTCATAACAAGGAGGTATAATTTTCCCCTAAAAGAATGACAAGGGGAAAAATGCTTTCTCATGCAATTCAGGTGTGCCTATATGTGAAGACAGGTTCTCTGGAGAAATCTGGCAAAATTTTAAGTGTTCCTCTATCCTAGTATAGAATATTCTAGGAGTATTCTTTCAGGACATGAAGAGACAAACACACAAGGAAGGCTGACACAGGTGTTCACATCGTTTTTAAAAAAATTTTCCTTTTTTTATTAAGTTCTTTTGGGGGGTAATTAGTTGTTTGTTTATTTAGTGGAGGTACTGGGGATTGAACTCAGGACTTCTTGCATGCTAAACATGAGCTCTGCCACTGAGCTATACCCTCCTCCCATGTCGTTTTATTTATAGTACTGAGAAATTGTCAACAATCTAGGTGTCCATCGCGGGGGATTCCTTAATGAGTTATGTTATCTCTACACAAAGGAAATCCATATAGATCTTTAAAATGATCGTGCAGAGCCTTATCCATTGACGCAGAGATATTTCCTCAACATATCATTAGGAGAAAAAGGGTCCTCCGTAAACAATTGGCATAGATGAGTCTATTCATGTAAATGTATAGTTACACAGAATGAAGGACAGAGCCATCCAGAAGAGAGATCCGTCCAGAACGGTTACTGAAATGTCAACAGGAATGGTCCATGGGTGATGCTCTATCTTGGGATATTTACTTCTTTTTCACACTTGCCTACATCGAATGTATTCAACGTGAACACACGTCACTTTAAGAAATCTGGCCGTCGTGTTTGTCTGCCCACTCCTTATTCCTGCTCCTCATCTAGAATTGCCACGAACTTTCCTGCCTATCCGTGCATCATCATCCCAAGCACCCCTCCTCTCCGCCAGCCAAGTCTCACTTCTGAGCTCTGGATTCCTCTGCCCAAGTGCCTCCGACACATCTCCACCTGGACGGCCCTCAGACACAGGAACTCAACCCGCTCCGAACTGAACACATGAATTTCCCCCCAAACTGCTCCCATTCTGGTGCCTGCCATCTCACTCATTTGCCCCACATCCCATGCACCCAATTGCTCAACACAGAAACTGGGGGCACCATAATTGACATAACCCTCCACTTAGACCTTGTTGCCCCTACCTCTAAATACTTTGCAAACCACTTCTTGCCACCTCTATGGCCTTTATGCCATCCAGTTTTTTATTCCTTCAACAAATATTTATTGCCTCCGACCTGTGTGCCAGGCACTGGATAGGGGCGGGCATATGATGGTGAGTAAGACCGACAAGGTTCTGTTCTCATGAAAGTGTGGACAATAAACAAGTAAACAAACCAATTACCTAATGTAGCAAATTCTAGAAGGAAATAAACACAATGTGATAAAGCATAACCAGCGGGGGAGGGGCTGTTACTCTGTAGGTGGGTGGCGGAGGAAGGCGCTCAGAGCTGAGGAGAGATGGAACCAGGCATGCGGTGCTCCCCTCCGCCCTAGGACCTTGCCTTCGCCTTTTCCCCCTTTCAGACAGCCAGGTTATCATATCAAAAGCCGACTGATCATATTATCCTGCCTCTGCTCATAATCCAAGCAGCTGCCCTTGTTAACATGCCTCATCAGGCCGGTGTCCCTTTTCGGCCAGGCTTCCCTTGGCGGCCCCTGCACACACTCTGCCCCAACCAAGCAGAAACTTCTGTCCCCTGAATGCTTTTCCTGTACCCTGAGCCTCCCTCTGGGTGACCCTGGGCTCACTTCCTCCAGGAAGCCCTTCAGGTTAGGCCCCTCCATTGGCCCATTGGTTCCTGCCCACTGTTGCCTCACTGCAAGTCACTGATGGTTTATTTCTGTGTCTGAATCTGCAGGTAGGCAGGGCTGGGCCACACCCCACCCCTGAGCTCCCGCCGGCGTGACACACACTCAGGTGATGTATTTGAAGAGCACCACCCTCCCAGGATAGACCCTCATCATTTCTCACCCCAGTTGCTCCCTTTTTTTCTTTTTTTCCAACCTTTTATTTGGGGGGGGGAGATGTGGGGGAGGTAAGTAGGTTTATTGATTGATTGATAGAGATCCTGGGGATCGAACCCAGGACCCCATACATGCTAAGCACTGCGCTATACCCTCCACCTATCCCGGCTGCTCCCTTTCACTTTCAACTCCTCCCTCATGACAATCCATTTGTTAGAAAAATCTTGCTACAAGGGGTGGTAAAACCAGAACAGTAAGTGCAAACTACTGATGTCCCTAAGACACTCGTGAGCCGGAGGAGAGGGTGTTAGGTTTGGAGCACTGTGTTCAGTGACGTGGAATTTGTGTTAGAGGAGGAGGGCAGAATTCCCGGGCACAGAGGGGAGTGGGGTGTGTGTGACCTCCCCCAAGGCAGAGAGCAGGTTTGGGGCAGAGGAGGGTCCTCTCGGGGGAAACCAGAGCCTGCAAAGCAGACCTCAGAGAAGCAGATGGGAGGATCCCTGACTCCACACTCACCGCTCTCTTGTACTCCAACTTTGAGGAGTCTCAAGAGCACGCCAGGCATGGCTGGCTCAGTAGACCGCAGGGGTGTGTCTGAGCTGGGGGGAGGAGGATGGATGGGGAATAGGGTGATGGTGTCTGCTACAGAGAGGTCGGAGGGGAGCTGGGCCAACAGTGACCCCCGTCATGGAGTTGTCTGCTCATTTGTCCACTCATTCATTCTGTCAGTGAATATTTACAGAGGCCCTGCCATTTTCCAGACTGTTTTCAGTGCTGGAACCATTGTAGCTAGCAAAGTAGATGATGCGTCTGCTCCCCTGGACCTCCCAAGGTGATGGAGGCTCTCAGAGAAACAAACTCACCAACAGACCACTTCAGGTGGCAATGGAGATAAGGAAAATAAAATACGGTGAGGTTTAGGGTGAGAGAACGATATATAGGTGATCAGTAAGTTTTTATGGGGTGGTTGGAAACTCTCTCTCTTTTCCTTTTTTATCCTCAGCTCTTGTAAAGTCTGGTTTAAACCAGCACTTCTCAAACTTTGATGTGCTGTCACCCAGGGGTCTGGTTGCAATGCAGATTTTAATTCAGTAGGTCTGGGATGGGGACCCAGAATCTGATTTCTAATTGGCTCCCAGGTGACATCTTGGCTTCTGGTGGTCCTTGGAACACACCACCTTGCCATGGGGGTCTAAGGGAAAAGCTGAGTCCCTCCTAGGGCGGACTTAACAGAGAGGCCATGCCTCCTGAGGGCAACAGCAAGGCAGTGATGTCAGCCTTAAGGGAGCCGCTAGAGCAGCAGCAGGAGTGACTCTGCCAGTCTCCCGCCCCTCCTGGTGTGCAGAGTTCTTCATCCATAATCCTCTTTGGATGATCTGGATTTGAGACCAGCAAGGAAGCCATGGAGTTTCCTTTTAGGTTTTCCATTTTAGAGAGTAACTTCCAAGTGCACAGTGTGGCCTGCCGCAGCCTTTTACTACAGACCTTCCTGAGCCCTGAATTTCTACCTGAGTCATAGTGAATACCATGACTCTCTTCCCCCTATCCCCATGGTCACCACCCCCCCCAACAGTTTTATTCACCTCCAAGCAATCTGGTACTGTCCTTACCTCATCTAGAATCCTCATTGGCCCTCACCACCACGTGGTCAGATCTCCCCCAACTTCCAAGGCCTGGCTTAAATGCCACGCCCCCATCAGCCTTGCCCATCCCCCCGCCAGGAGCAATCCCTTGCCTCTTAGAAATTCTACAAAGCTTCACTTGGGACAGTCATTTCTTCCTACCCTATAGGAGTTATTTTTGTCCTTGTTTTACTTTCTTTCCAGGAGGTGAGCTCCCAGAGGAAAGGTCCACCTCTAACTGCATCCCCCCCACCCCAAGCGTAGCACAATTTCTAGTACAAGATCATGGCGCAAGAATTGTCCTGTCAGTGAAAAATAAATTAATGATTGGGTTTGAAAGCATCACCAGCAGGAGGAAGAACGTGGCGAGCTCAGTGGTTCTCAAAGTTCAAGCAGAAGCACCTCCTGGGAACGAGACAGACTTGCAAGCCATCAGGCCCCATCCCAGAGGTGAGGCTTAGAGACCCTGGGGGCAGAGCCCAGCCATCCATCTGCGTTTTAACCAACGATCCGAGTGGCTCTGACTCAGGCTCCAGTTTGAGAACCTTAGAGTCCAGCCCGATGTACACCCAATGTCCCTCAGCTGTCCTCCTCTCACGCCCCGGCCTTCATTCACCTGGGCCCCGGGGGCATCCGCCGGGGAGCGCGGAGGAGAGGGGGTGCAGCCAGTACGGAGGGCAGGGAATGAATGCACAGGGGTGAGCAGGACAAGCCTCATGCTGGATCGACAGAGCAGGTGGGAAGGAAGAGGACGGAGGAAGGGGAAAAGCAGGGGAAGGGGAGGAGGAATGGGAGAGGAAAAAGAAAGAGGGAGAGAGAAATGGAGAGGAGCTCGGCCTCCTAGGGTGAGCGGGGTGAGGCGAAGCAACAGCACCTTCAGAAGGTCATCTGCCCCCCCCATCCCGGGCCGGTTCACACCGGGTGGGGCTGGGGCCTTGGGGACCTATCTGTCCGGCCTCCCAGCCCGGCTGCACGAGCCTTGGACCCCGGCCCGGTGTCCCCCACCCCCGCGCACCCGCGCCCCGCGCCCCGCGCCCCGCGCAGGGTACCTGCTCGTGCTGGGGGGGCGCCTCCGGCCCCGGCGCCGCCCCCGCCGCCATGCCTCTGGCGCACCGAGGGTCTCGGAGTCCGCAAGAGGGGGCCTCCCGGGCGCGCCGGCGGCGGGCGGGAACCGGGCCTGCGGCGGCCGAGCGGGCTCCCCTCCCCAGGCCGTGAGCGCGGTACCGGTACCCGCGCCGGGAGCCTCTCGGCGCGCCCGCCCGGCGTCCTCGCTCGCGCTGTGGCCTCCTCCAGCGGAAGGACGCTCGTGACCGTCACCATCACTGCTGATGAGACCCTCTGGGCGTCGGGGCCCTCTGCCGGGAAGCCATCCTCACAGCCACCCTCGCTGGTTAAATGTCCTGCGCTCCGCCCTGTGCGCTGGGCTGGAACCAGCGGCTCTGTTACCAGGTGACAGTGCAGGAGGAGATGTGGGGAGTCGGAAGGGTGAGAAATGGAGCGGAGAGAGGGGCGAAGATCAGAAAGGTCGTTTTCCCCTTAGCAGTTTCCCTCAGAAGCGTTTATCAGAAGACAGGCGTTTAGGTGGGGGTCCCGCTGTCGCGGGAGGGCTGGGGGGAACGGAACCTTTGCTGCCTGCCCAGTCGGGTGCCTTTCTCTGCCCTGGCCCCTTCTTACTCCGGGTCTGCAGTCTCGGAGACGTGGGACGGCTCCCTGGCAGAGTCCCACTTGGCTCCCGCACAGATGACAAAGGAGAGAAAGCCCCCTGTGGGGAGAAGGCAGACCTCTAGGTCCCCATGCCGCTCCAGGACATGGGCCTTCCCCTGAGAGATCACCCACCGCCTGCCTTGGTCCCCCCCACTTTCTGGGTCCCCACCACCCCCTTGGTCTGGGGCCCAGTCCTGGACTGATGGCTGGGAACAAGCTGGAACACTTTTGCAAGCTTTTAGGAATCCTTGGGTGCGAATTCAGGGCGACAGACACACAGGAGACAGTCTGACTTACAAAATAAGGCTTATTCGATTCCAGTTTGTGAATTGTTGTTGTTTTCCAGTATGGTAGGTTGCTCTTCCTTATAGAGGAGCTACCAGTGGAGACTGACTGACACCAGGGCCATGTCCCTGCCATTGTGCAACTTCAAACCTAGCAAGGGGAAGAGACAAATAAACAAGCAGTACAATTTACTGCGATAAGTGCTTTTCCAGCCTTGGCGTGCATCAGAACTCCCTGGAGGGGTTACCGAAACTCGAATTGCTGGGCTGGACCCTGGTTTCTGATGGAATAGGTCTGGGATGGGCCCTGAGAATTTCTTCTCTTCACAAGTTCCCAGGTAGTGCTGTTCTGGCTGCTCACATCGCAGATTGCTCTGTGGTATGGTGATGGAGAGAATGTTCCGGATGGAGGCAACAGGGGAGGCAAGGGCCTGGAGGCTGGAGAAAACCAGGAACTGGAGGAACTGAAATAGGAGTCACAGCTGGCACTGCTAAAATGCTTCCTATGTACCAGGTCCTGTTCCAAGGACTTTTCTGGGCTAGCTCATTCAGTCCTCACAACAACCCAACAAGGTAAGTGATATCTCCATTTTACAGGGATGACAATGAAACACAGAGAGGAGCAGACGTTTTTCCAAGTTTCAAAGCTACTGGGTGATGCAGTGGGAATTTGAACCCAGAGGAGACTGACCCCACCGCCTGGGCTCAGAACCACTCAAGAAAGTGGCTGTGAAGGTCAGCAGGGGTCAGATCAAAGTCTGTGCAAATCCTGTTAAAGTGTTTCGACTGTACCCTAAGGAGTGTGGAAAGTCATTCAAGAGTCATAGGTAAGAAATGACATTTCTGGATTTGCCTTCTGGCTTCAAGGTAGGGTTGGGGTAGGGGGAGGGAGCTCAACTATGACCCAATGCAGAGGACTGGCCAGAAGTCTCTTGCAGTAGTTCTAGCTGAAGATGGCAGTGACCCTGGTGGTATAAGTGAGTCTGTGCAGGGATGGGGTGGAGGGAGGTGGGAGGATGTGGAAGGAGCTGAGCAATTTAGGTGACAGATTGTACAGGGCTTAACTGATCTTCAAGGATGTGCCCAGGTGACATGTTGCTTGAGCAGCGGGGCATTCAGGCAGACAGTGCTGCCACCTCTGACAATGGAACCCTGGAAGGTGCTGCAGATTTGGAGGGAACAAAGATAATGAGTTTATTTGCACATGCTGCCTGGCTTCTGGCCTGTCTTCACGTGGCAAAGGCCACTTTTTCTCTCTGGCCCAGGATGTCCTCAAATTCTGGCTTCTTCTGAATCAGTCTCTCTTCCCCCTCCAAAAAAAAAAAAAAATCCAGAAGTTTCCTGGTTCATTGACACCGGAAATATCTACAGATGTCATTGGAGACACACATAAACCCAGAGGTGGTTGGTTTTCTTCCTTCTGGCTTCAGCTCCACAATTAAAAAGTCTATTTCTCATTCTCATGGTAGGTAATGAGAGATTTGCTCTAAGTTATTCTCCTGTCATACCCAATTCCTTTTGTGACCAAATTCCTGGTGGGTAGAACTGATTCCTTTTTTTCCCAGTAAGTTTATACAATTCTGTCTGGAGTCGTTCACCGAACCAAAGTTATTTAATTTGCAACTTTGTTTCCCAAATCAAATGGTTGGTGGCTGAGTGTCATAAATGTGGGATGGAGGAACCATTTTCCTGTTATTTAGCTGTAATCTCTTCAGCATATTAGCCATAGTCTGTGCCCCCTTCTGTCCTCTCTTGGTCTAGAACCTCGAGGTGATAGTAATGATGTAATAGAAGAAATGAGCTAATGTCAAGAAGGTGCTTGAAAAACAAAATGGCATCAAGACTAGCTAGACTGTGGGGAGGGTATAGCTTAGTTGTAGAGCACGTGCCTGGTATGCACAAGGTCCTGGGTTCAACCCCCTGTACCTCCATTAAATCAATCAATCGATCAATGTAATTACCTCCCCCCAAATAATTAAATTTAAAAAAAAGACTAGCTAGACAAATATGGTATATGATATGGGAACTGAGAAATAGTTCCATGGGACAAAGCAAAAAGATTCCAAATATTCCTAGTATTTATAGGAAACCAATTTTAGGAGATGAAGGGCAAATCCACAGGGAAAGGATGGGCTAGTTAGTAATTAGCTTATCCATCTGAAAAAAAAGTTGCAGCATACCGAGTCAAAGCAGGTGGTTTAAAAAGCAAAACTTTAAGAAGATGATTTAAAATAATATCTTTATCATCTCAAGAGAGTAAAGATATATATTTCAAAAAAAGAAAAAAGATAGTAAAGATATATTAAACAAGACTCAAAGAGAACAAACTATAAAAAAGATTAATAAATTAGTCTATGTTAAAACGTAAAATTTCCATACAACGGAAAGTTACCTAAAAAGAAGCAAGCCATGGACGAGGAAAATATATTTGCATATGTCTAGCTGTCAGAAAATTAGTGCTCAGAATAAACAGAATTGTTAGAAATAAACTTTAAAAACATCAAAATCAATAGAAAATGGTCCAGGGATGTAAACTAATCAATCAGAAGAAAAAATTATGAGATGTTTTTGTAATTTAAAGAGAATTAATTATTGTAATTTTGCCTAGAAGACTTCATTTAGAGCGCACGCTTCACAGGGATGCCTTGTATATGTTAAATTACTGAATGCAAAGTGGACCCTTCAGCCTTTCCACCCATTCTCTGACCACCTCTTAATTCTTCCCCTTTCTCCCAGTGAACAACCAAACTGCCTTAGGCTGACAGTGTCACCTAAGGGTTTGATTTTGCAAAAGACCACCATATTCTTTTTCAAAAATTAATTAATTAATTTTACTTATTTATTTTTATTTTTTACATTTTTACTGAAGTATAGTGAGCTTACAATGTTGTGTCAATTTCTGGTGTACAGCACAATGCTTCAGTCATATAGGAACATACATATATTCGTTTTCATATTCTTTTTCACAAGTTACTACAATATATTGAGTATAGTTCCCTGCGCTATACAGTAGAAACTTGTTTTTCTATTTTGTATGTATTAGTATCTGCAGATCTTGAACTCCCAATTTCTCCCTTCCCACCACCTTTCCTTGCCTGGTAACCATAAGTTTGTTTTCTATGTCTATGAGTCTGTTTCTGCTTTGTAAATAAGTTCATTTGTCTTTTTTTTTTTCTTTAGATTCCACATATCGTATAGTACTTTTCTTTCTCTTTCTGGCTCACTTCACTTTGAATGGCATTCTCCAGTCTTATCCATGGTGCTGCAAAAGGCATTATTTTATCCTTTTTTTATGGCTGAGTAGTATTCTTTATCCAGTCATCTGTTGATGGACATTTAGTTTGCTTCCATGTCCTGGCTATTGTAAATAGTGCTGCTATGAACATTGGGATGCATATATGTTTTTTGAAGTAGAGTTTCCTCCAGATATATACCCAGGAGTGGGATGGCTGGATCACATGGTAAGTCTATTTTTAGTCTTTTGAGGAATCTCCATACTGTTTTCCATAATGGCTGTACCAAACTACATTCCCACCAACAGAATAGGAGGGTTCCCTGTTCTCCACACCCTCTTTAGCATCTATCATTTGTGGACTTTTTAATGATGGTCATTCTGACTGGTGTGAGGTGATACCTCATTGTAGTTTTGATTTGCATTTCTCTGATAATTAGTGATATTGAGCATTTTTTCATGTGCCTATTGGCCATTTGTATGTCTTCATTGGGGAATTGCTTGTTTAGGTCTTCTGCCCATTTTTGGATTGGGTTGTTTGTTTTCTTGTTATTAAGTTATATGAGCTGTTTATATATTTTGGATATTAAGCCCTTGTCAGTCTCATCTTTTGCAAATCTTTTCTCCCATTCCATAGGTTGTTTTTTGTTTGTTTGTTTTGCTCATGGTTTCCTTTACTTTGCAAAAGCTTATAAGTTTAATTAGGTACCATTTGTTTATTTTTACTTTTATTTCTATTGCTTGGGTAGACTGCCCTAGGAGAACATTGCATTGCTGAGACTTATGTCAGATAATGTTTTGCCTATGTTTTCTTCTAAGAGGTTTATAGTGTCTTGTCTTATGTTTAAGTCTTTAAGCCATTTTGAATTTATTTTTGTGTGTGGTGTGAGGGAGTATTCTAACTACATTGATTTACATGCAGCTGTTCAGTTATTCCAACACCATTTGCTGAAGAGATTGTCTTTGCTCCATTGTATGTTCTTGCCTCCTTTGTCAAAGATTAATTGATCAAAAGTTTGTGGATTTATTTCTGGGCTCTCTATTCTGTTCCATTGATCCATGTGTCTGGTTTTGTACCAATGCCATGCTGTTTTGACTACTGTAGCTCTGTAGTATTATTTGAAATCTGAGATGATTATTCCTCCGGCTTCATTCTTTTTCTTCACTAATGCTTTGGCAATTCTGA
Organism: Vicugna pacos; assembly: GCF_048564905.1. Classification (NCBI taxonomy): domain Eukaryota; kingdom Metazoa; phylum Chordata; class Mammalia; order Artiodactyla; family Camelidae; genus Vicugna; species Vicugna pacos. Next base: position 11,749,533 of record NC_132988.1, on the reverse strand, counting down.
GTCTTTTGTGATTCCATATAAATTTTAGGATTATTCATATTTATTTATTTTAAATTGCAGTATAATTGGTTTACAATGTTGTGTTAATTTCTGGTGTACAGCATAGTGATTCAGTTATACATATATATGTATATATATTCCTCTTCATGTTCTTATTCATCATAGGCTATTACAAGATATTGAATATAGTTCCTTGTGTTATATGGTAGGAACTTGTGTTTATATGTATATATTTATTGTAGTATAGTCAGTTTACAATGCTGTGTCAATTTCTGGTCTACAGCATAATGTTTCAGTCATACATATACATACATACATTTGTTTTCATATTCTTTTTCATTGTAAGTTACTACAAGATATTGCATATAGTTCCCTGTGCTCTACAAAAGAAACTTGTTTATTTATTTTATGTATAGTAGTTAGTATCTGCAAATCTTGAACTCCCAATTTATCCCTTCCCACCCCCTTTCCTCATAACCAGAAGTTTGTTTTCTACATCTCTGAGTCTGTTTCTGTTTTGTAAATAAGTTCATTTGTTTTGTAAATACGTTTATTCGTAAGACCACCCTATTCTTTATAAATGATCTTCTCCAAGTAACTTTCTTTTCTCCTGTGATACTTTCCTCTTTCTCACCTCTTTGTCCTATTGCTAGATAAAATTTCTATTGCATCCTTATCAGTACAGCTAAAATAGGTGACTCAGAATGTCTTCAGCCCAATGCAGTGCTGGTCACGTGGAGCAGGGTGGCGGAGGGAGAGAGATTAGGCACCTGGTGGGACCTCCCTTCTGTGAAGGGGTGGCGATAGCAGGTTCAGTTTAAATGAGGGCAGAAGTGTCAGGTTCAAAAAGAGCCAGGCAATGTGAGTGATCGAGAGCTTGCCTGGCCTCAGAAATCAGAACTGAAAGAGGCATCAAAAGTTCTGCACTTCCGGGATTCTTGGGGTCAGGGCAGACTGGGTCATTAATGGGGGTGATCGTCTCTGAAAGGAGAGGGACACTGAAACCAGGTTCCACCTTGGGAGACAGAGTGGCTGTGCAGAGATCACTAGGCTAACTGCTTCTTAGTCGCCTCCCAACCCCCACCTCCCGTCCTCTTCTGGATGATAGTCGGTCCTCAGGTGTAGACACTGGCTCCTTAGAGTTGGCAGGAATCATGCCAGGGCTCCTGTCTCCAGTCCCAGTGTTCCCCAGCCCCTCAGCCCCACTGGGTAGACCTTTACATTCCCCTTTAATTAAATCTGCTTTTGCTTGATCACTAGTACTCAAGACAAATGAAAGCTATACAACTTTATTGTGTATCTCATTCTCTAATAATTAGCACTGGAGCATTATTGACTTCTTTTTTTTGGCAAAAATGTGCAGTCTTTAGTTATATTATGGTTACACAGAGTTTTGTGAGCTGGCGTGTGGCCCTAATCACCATTTATAACGTCGCTTCTTTGGGAAAGTGTATTCTGCCTTTCAAACCACAGCCTTCCAAATGCACATTTGGAACACAATCCGTTTGTGAGCTGGGAACTCTCTGTATTGATGTCTGTTGGCCCAGGGCAGCCCTACGACCAAATGACATGTGGTTTAAAGTTCATGTAACAGCCGGTTCATTTAAATACTGTTAGCTGGAGCTCAGGTTTCAGGTTCTCGAATTTCGGGTTAATTTAAAATCGAGGAGGCAGCAGAATTGCAGCGATCAGACAACAGCCTGTATGAGGCTCCTGCTTCCCGTGGAGAGGTGGCCGGTCTCCACTTTTCATAGTTTTCCCTGTGGGTTTTTTAGGACTGAGCCTCTTTGGAGCACGAGCTCTTCAGTTCTGCTGAACAATTGATCTTGAAAAAGAACTCCTTTTAAAGACCAACTATACTTTCAAGCCTGGAAGTTCAGCTAGGGTCATTCTAGTTTATTGAGCGCAGGGGCCCCTCTCAGCAGGAGGGAAAACCACATTTAAATCCTGGATGGGGGTCCTTCCCCTCGCCTCTCCTTGTTTTCCTTTCCCCAGTGTCTCCTCTAGGAAGTCTCACCTTTACTAAGTTAGAAATCAGACAGCCTGTCCCAGGAAAGCCGGTCTCTCCACCGTTCTCACATCGGAAGAGTTAATATTTTTCAAATGCCCACTGTGTGCCAGGCACTGAGCTAAGCAAGCTACATGTGTCCAACATCCTTTAATCCTCAAAATGGCCCCCTCCTTCCTGCCAAAACAGACATGAGCATCTACTGTTTGCAGATGAAGACATATAAGTCAGAAGAGGGTAACTGTTTTATCTAAGAACGCAGGGCTGCAGCACTGCCCCACCAGCCCCTCATCCCTGGGTGGGGTGGGAGGCCCTGTCTTCATGGGGGTGCCCCCAGGAAACCCCGTCCTGGTGTGGAAGTTGTATTTGTCATTTCCCTTTAGGACCAAGGACTTGCCATCAAAATCCCTCCATCTCAGCTTAATTGCCAAGATCGCATGGCACCTCTGTCCCCCAGGAGCCACATTCCCATGGAAGAGAAGTACTAACATTTCTATTTTCTCTTGACTTGAGAGAGTTGTCCTACCTGGGGGCTTGGAACAAGATCAGTTATAGAAGCAATGCCAAGAGGACACAGTTACTATTTTCTGGGGTACAAAGCCTTCCAGTGTGCCTTTCTGGCCTTACTTTTGATGCTCCCCACCGCCATAAGAGCTAAAGCTTTTTACAGTGCCTCCCAACGCCAGGTACTTTCTGTGTATTTCATCCTCGGAACCACCCGATGAGGCAGGAGTACTGTCACTCCCCTCACTTACAATTAAGAACAAATAACGACTTCTGGGCCACCCCCTCTGCTTAGAACCCCCTTTGGCTGTCCTCATTTGGATCTGCGCAAGTCCCACCCCTCACCTCCCATCGAAGGGCCTGGCCAACCTGGTTCTCTCACCAGACTTTCCCAGATCCCGTGTGGGAACACGCCTCTCTCGGCCCCGCGTTCCCAGAACTTTTTTGCTTTTGCCTCTATTCCAGACGCTCTGAGTTCAAGGTGCTGGCCCGTATGTCTGTCACGCACCAATTGCCAAGGCTAGGAGAGCAGAGACCCTTTCATTGGATGATCACATCTTTATTCCATCACTGCGTCTAGCACAATGCCTGGCCTGGAGCCAGATGGGATTGGTGGTGTGGTCGCATTTCCAGGACAGATGTTTTCCCTTAGCCCGTTGCCTGCAGAGTTTCTTTCAGGAAGGAGAGGGAGCTATTGTCACTGTGGCCACAGATTCTCGCCTTCTAACACATTACAGGACCCTTGAGAACTCTGTGCTTCTTTACAAACTTAAAATAAGAGGCCCAAAATGTACCCTTGACATAGCTCCATGCAGTTGGGCCAAGAACGTGCATATGCTATTTCTTGTTTTATGCCGTGGCTCTGTTCTTCAGGACTGGGGCATCCTTCTGGCATCACTTGGAGGATGCTGACATGTGATTGGGAGGAGAACAGCATCAAGGTGAGGCGTGAGTCTGTTCCTTTCTGCTTGTTATTCTATCCCTGTTTCAAAGGAGCATAAGTTTTGGTGTTTAGCCACATAACTGCTGAAAATATGTGGCACGTGTGAGTGCTGGAAAGAGAGCTGCTTTTCTAATTTATTCCATAAATACAGTAATCCCAGCCCATCATATAACAGTTGGAATGGTGGAGAGATGGAAATAAAACACATAGTCACATTATTTTAGAGTATCAGAAAAATGGAGTATCAGCATTTTGGATTGTTTGTTATTGATTTTAGCTTTTTTTTTTGTGAGGGAGGTGGGGAAAGATTTCAGGTATTCTAAGTAACTAAACGGTTATAAACAAAAAACTGGGGGCTGGGCATGTTGTCTAAATATGGCTATTTGAAAATTTTAATATCTTGGCATAAAATGACTTCTGTATGTTTAAGTTTTATAGCCAACACATATGGCTGGATCTCAAAAGAAGGAAAATTTTAGAAGCTATACAACAGTTTTCGGGTAATTTAGGGACTAGTTAGACTTTACCAGTTTAAGGTTTTCCTGAAGACTTCTACCGGAATGGCCGTAGTTTTGGGGATGACCTTAAGAGATCAACTCAAAGGAAGTTTCACGTGGAGAAAGGCATGGGTGATCTCTGCACAGCAAGACTTGAGTCAGGGTCCCACTTCTTTAGAAGTTTTGGGAGATAAAGTCTTTATTGTTTCCCCTTAGTTGCTATTGTGTCCATATCCTAAGAAGATATTTAAGATGTTATTAAGGTGAAATGAGAATGACAAATCTCTTGGGAGTATGTCCTCTGGGTGAAGAGTCAGCCAGGGGAATGGTCAGAGCTGTAACCTGAGCTTGAAAAACTTCATCATTTACTGGACTTGGGGGGGAGGTTAATTATCTTTTCTTTCCAAATAGCCCGAGGAATGGAAAGGGCAGCAGCTGGCGAGGAATAACTCCCAGTAAGAGCAGCTCATACAAGGAAGAAGGGGTTGTGGAGGGTGAAGTTAAATTTGACTTATTTAACACAGGTTGATTCCAAGGCCTCTCGAGGCCACACAGGGAGGGTTGTCCACTGTGCGAGGCACACCCTGACTCAGGAGAAAAGTTAGGGGCAGAGACAGAGATCTGGTGTTCGGGAAAATTCACTCCATAGGATGGCTGACCTTCTCTAGAAGGTCTGTAATGTGAAAAAAGAAGGCAGCCCAGGTGTGTAGTTGATGGTTAAGACAATGGAATGTAGAGGCAAGCAAACTTTCAAGTCTCATTTATAACACAGTCTCTGTGTGATCTTAAGCCTTGGGATCCCCCCTTTTTTTAAATAACAGACTTGAGACATAATTCACATGCTATGCAATTCATCCTTTTGAAGTGTATGATTCAACCGCGCAGCTATCAACACTATATAATTTCAGTACATTTTCATCACCCCAGAGAGAAATACCATATTCAGTAGATGTGTCTCCCCAGTTCTCCCATCCTCTGTCTCCTAGGAAACCACCAGTCTACTTTCTATCTGCACAGATTTGCCTGTTCTGGATGTTTCATATATAATTGGAATTGTACACCATGTGGTCTTTAGTGTCTTGCTTATTTCACTTAGTCTAAGTTTTCAGGGTTTATCCAGTTGTAGCATGTAACAATATTTCACTTCTTTTCATGGCCAAATAATGTTCCATTATACGCTTACACCACATTTTGCTATCCGCTCATCAATTGATGGACTTTTGGGTTGTTTCCACTTTTGGCTCTTATGATTAACACTGCTATGAAAATTCAGATACAAGTGATTTTGTGGATATATGTTCTTAATTCTCCTGAGTACGTACATCAATTAGTAGTACAATTGCTCTGTCATATGGTAACCCTAGGTTTAAGATTTTGAGGAATTGCCAAGCTGTTTTCAAATTAGCAGTACCATTTTGCAATCCCACTAGTGAAGTAGGAAGGTTCTGATTTCTCCGCCTCCTCTGGCTTTTTGGTTCTAGCCATTCTGGTGGGTGTGAAGTGGTAACTCATTGTGATTTCCCTAATGACTAATAATGTCCAACATCTTTTCATGTGATCATTGGCCATTTGTATATCTTCTTTGGAGGAACGTCTAGATCCTTTGCCCATTTTTAAATTGGGTTACCAGTCTTTTTATTGTTAAGTTTTAAGAGTTCTTAGTATATTCTGGATACCAGTCCTTTAGGAGGTATATGATTTGCAAATATTTTCTTCCATCCTGTGGGTTGCCTTTTCATTATTTCGATGGTCTGTTTTGAAGTGCAAATATTTTAAATGTCCCTATTTTTTCTTTTGTTTGGTGCTTCTGGTGTGATAACTAAGAAATCTTTGCCTAATTTCAGGCTGTGAAGATTTACTCCTATGTTTTCTTCTAAGAGTTTCATAGTTTTAGTTCTTACATTTAAGTCTTTGATCCATTTAAAATTAATATTTTTATATAGTGTGAGGTAAAGGTCCAACATTATTTTTTTCCATGCAGATATCCAGTTTTCCAGGTACCATTTGTCAGAAAGACTATGCTTTCCCCCATTGAATTATTGTCTTGGCCCTCTTGCCCAGAATAAATTGACCATAAGTATAATATAGATTGATTTCTGGCCTCTCAGTTCTGTTCTTTTGATCTACAGGTTTATCCTTACCAGTGTCACACTGTCTTCATTGCTGTAACTTTGTATTAAGTTTTTAAGTTGGGAAGTGTGAGTCCTCTGACTTTGGTTTTTTTTTTTTTTTTTTCCCTGTCTTAGCTATTCTTGGTCCCTTGCATTTTCATGAGAGTTTTAGAGTCAGCTTGTCAATTTCTGCAAAAAAGGAAGCTGAAATATTGACAGGAATTGTATTGAATCTGTAGACTTATTCGGAGGAGTATGACCATATTAGCAATATTAAGTCTTCCAATTCATGTATGTGGATGTTTTTTCATGTATTTAGTTCTTTCATTTCTTTCAATGATGTTTTATAATTTTCAGCATACAAATCTTGCCCTTCATCTGTTAAATTGATTCTGAAACATTTTCTTCTTTTTAATTCTATGGTAAATGGAATCATTTTCTTAATTTTATTTTTGGATTGTTCAGTGCTAGAGGATAGAATTACACTAGATTTTTGGATGTTGATCTTGTATTTTATAGCCTTGTGGCTCTCGTTTGTTCTAATAGTTTTTTTAGTGGATTTCTTAGGATTTTCTTAGCTGACAGGATCATGGCATCTGTGAATAGTAGTTGTTCTGTTGCTTCTTGTCTGAGCCGGATTCTTGCGCTCCCCTTCTCGTCTTTACCTTCCCTCCCTTCCCCTTCCCTTCCTTCCCCAGTTTTTTTTTTTTTTCTTTTTGCCTTATTGTGACAGCTAGAACTTTCAGTAATATGTTGAATAAGAGTGCTTAGGGTAGATGTTACTCTTCTTTTCTTGATCCTAATGAGAAAGCATTCAGTTTTTCACTATTAAGTATGAGGTTAACTGTGGGGTCTTTGTAGATGGCTTTATCACATTGAGAAAGTTCCTTTTCATTCCTAGTTTACTGAGTGAGAGTTTTTATCCTGAAAGGGTGTGGAATTTTGTCAAGCACTTTTCTGCGCCTATTGATATGATCATGTGGTTTTAGTCCTTTATTCTATTAATATAATACATTACATTGATTGATTTTTATATGTTAAACCAACTTAGCATTCCTGGGATGAGTCCCACTTGGTCATGGTGTATAATCCTTTTAATAGGCTGCTGGATTGCTGAGGCTTTTCGCATTTATATTCATAAGCATTATTGGCTGGTAGTCTTTTTTCTTGGGATTTCTTTGTCTGATTGTAGCCTCAGGGCAATGTTGGCCTCATAGTATGGGTTGAGAAATGTTCCCCTCTTCTATTTTTTGGATGAATTTGTGAATGACTGATATATACTCTTCTTTAAATGTGTTAACATTATCTAATTTATTGCCATAAAATTGCTCATAGTATTCCCTCATAATCCTTTTTACTTCTACAAGTTGGTGGAAATATCCCTCTTTCATTCCTAACTTTAGTAATGTGAGTCTTCTCTCTTTTTTTTATTTTGGTCAGTCTAGCCAAACTTTTGTCAATTTTGCTGATTTTTTTTAAACAATTAACTTTATTCTCACTATTGTTTTCCTAGTCTCAATTTTATCAATTTCTGCTCTAATCCTGCTGGCTTTGGGTTTAGTTTTTCTTGTTTACCTGTTTTTTAAAGTGGAAATTTAGATTGTTGATTTGAGATCTTTCTTCCTTTTTAAAATAGGCATTTACAGCTATTTCCCCCTGAGCACTGCTTTAACTGCATCATACGTATTTTGGTATATAGACTTTTTGTTTTCATTCAGCTAAATTTCAAACACGCTTAGAAATGTGGTGCTTAATTTTCATATATTTGTAAATTTCCCAAATTTCCTTTTCTTATTTATTTGTGATTTCATCCCATTGTGGTTAAAGAAGATACTTTGCATGATTTGGGCTCTTTTCAATATATTAAGGCTTGTTATATGGCCTAACATATGGTCCATCCTGGAGAACATTCCACATGCACTTGTGGGGTGAATGCAAGGATTTCGAGGCTGATCAAAGAAAGACCCAAGCATGAAATGGCTGTAGTGCACAATGAGCTTCTTGGGTGGTATTTGGACAGGGTTGCATGAGAGGGGAAGTTCCTCACAGCAGAACTTCTAGAGACAGAGGCCACCATCCAAATGGAGGAGAAGGTAAGTGAACTCCCAGGGAAGAAGGGAGTGGAGAGGAGGCTTCTGTGTCAAGGTGATGTCACTCAGCAGTGAGGTGGGGGGTGGTGTCTCTGAGTCAGAGAGCTCTGAGGGGCAGCAGTGCTTTGGGTTCTTTTATACCCTCAGGGTTTATCTTCTCTATGACTTGCTGATATTGGGTACGGTTTTGCAGGGTATGCAAAATAGGCAGACTGTAAATGGCTAAAACGTGCTTACTTTGGATGTATTTAAAGCAATTGTATAGGTAAGAATTTGAGTTTTGTTTTGAGCTAATGGTGGCCAACCTGCGGTGAAAAATAAACAACATAAGAGCCAAAATACAGGGGCCATCTTTGGCCCACTCATAGAAAAATTGGAGAAAAATGTGTATTCTGCTGTTGTTTAATGGAAAGTTCTATAGGTGTCTGTTGATCTAGTTGGCTTATGGTGTTGTTTGAGTCTTCTGTTTGCTTTTATTGCCTACCTGTTTGTTCAGTCCATTGCTGAAAGTAGGTTTTGAAGATTCCATTATTGTTGAGTTGTTTATCCACTTTGTCTCCTCTCCACACAGCCTTCCCACTTTCTCCTTTGCCTGGGTAACTCCTTCTCATACTATAAAAAGTTGCTCAGGATTCATGTTGATGGCCTGGATCTGCTGAGCAGTGGGTAACTTTACTGGTTTGAGTTGATTTGGGTTTAAATTTTATTTTCTAGCCTCACATTACAGGCTGTCTATAAAGGGTGAGAATTTAAAGGAGCTAGACCAGAAAACATGAAGGGGCCATGCTACACTCAGAACCTCTCCCCTTTCCATATCAGCAGTAAGTGAGTGTTATTAAGATCGTTAGAAGTCCAAAACACTGAAAAGATTATTATTATGTCCCCACATCACCCCTATATTTTCATTCTGAAAACAAAAAACCTCACAAACTTATTTTAAAATGTATAAGTAAGAATCTAGCGGTTTAGTTTTCTTTTATGGTAACTATTCTAATGCTTTAAAAAAAATCAAAAATCAAAGATCAAATGCTTTCCCCCCTTTTCCTGTTTTGGGAACTCCTGATTTATTGGCACCCTAAATACAATGTTTTGCCCCTCATAGAATTAAGCCCTCCAGAACCCTCCTGTTACACTGCTGATGGGAATGTAGTTTGGTGCAGCCATTATGGAAAACAGTTTGAAGATTCTTCAAAAGACTAAAAATAGACTTACCGTGTGATCCAGCCATCCCACTCCAGGGCATGTATCTGGGGGGAACTCTAATTCAAAAAGATACCTGCACCCCAGTGCTCATAGCAAGACTATATACAATAGCCAAGAATGGAAGCAACCTAAATGTCCAACAACAGATGACTGGATAAAGAAGTTGTGGTATATATATGTCAGGGAATACTACTCAGCCATAAAAAATAATAAAATGATGCATTTTGCAGCAACATGGGTGGACCTGGAGGTGGTCATTCTAAGTGAAGTAAACCAGAAAGAGAAAGAATAACTTATATCTAGAATCTTAAAAAAAAGAGAGAGACACACACACACACACACACACACACACACACACACACACAAATGAACTTATTTACAAAACAGAAACAGACTCACAGACATAGAAAACAAACATGGTTTCCAGTGGGGAAAGGTGGTGGGAAGGGAGAAATTGGTGGTTCGAGCTGTGCAGATACTAATTGCAGATACTAACTACTACATATAAAAGAGGTAAACAACAAGTTTCTTCTGTATAGCACAGGGAACTATTCAATATCTTATCGTAACCTACAATGAAAAAGAATATGAAATAGAATCTATGCATATATATGGATGATAGAAATATTATACTGTACCCCTGAAATTGACACAACATTGTAAACTGACTCTGCTTCAACAAAAATAAAGAAATAAATAAGAAAAGAATTATCTTTTGATGAGAAAATAGAGAATGAAGACTGGAGAGTGCTGTTAGATAAAATGGATCCTGTGAATTTCAGAGCGCATAGACAGAACCTTTGAACAGTGGGTAGCTTTGAGAAATATTGCCCCAAAAGTCTTATAAAATGTGTCCTCGTACCACAACTCATTTCTCAAGTTATTTAGGAAAGGGAAGAAGAATTACATGTGTAATAGACGTGTAGTTTTTGTATCTTTGAACTTTTCCTTTTAGGCTGATCTCCTATTTGGGGACATTTTAGCCATTTATTAACAGGTCATGAATCATCAGGAAACTCAGAAATCCCATGTTTTCTGATTGCTTGCTTTTTTCCCCCAACAATGGATAAACATTCATGTTTTCATCTGCCTACCAAATACATTTGATAGGTGAAAAAGTCATTAAGAATACAGTTATGATTATCTCAAAAATAAATGAGCCATATATATACTTGAATCATTACGCATCTACCACAGTGTAGTGTCTCGCACATAGTAACACAGACAATAATAGTTCTCACATGACTGAAATCTAAAAGTTGAACCAAGTGAGTGTTTCTGACACTTTGTATGTCTTGTTGAGCTGGAGGACATAGCCATATTTCCAATGTTTTTGTGCAGTGTACTTTTGTAACTTGTTTCATTTGCATTTTTGTCTTAACCCATGTTGCTGTTTGTTAAACAGTTTTTTTTTTTTTACAATGAACACTCAGGCCAGAAAAAAAAGAATGCAGTTATGATTATTTCAAAAATAAACGAGTCATATATATATATACTTGAATCATCATGCAAAAGAAAATAATAAAACAAAGTGAAAAATCAACCCCAAACCTACCCGCTCTGCCCTGGCATGTATCATTGGCTCATAGCTTCATCAAGGATGGGAACAAGGGGTGGATGGGGATGATGGAAGCTCCATAGAGAGGCATATATGGCAGGAGGCAGACACTAGAGTGTTACTTCTTCTACTTCCTCAGAACATGTCTGGCACTAACTACCTCTCCAGAGCTGGAGATTTCGCATCCCTTAATATGGGCAGGTGGCTTTTGCTTTGATTGGAGAGGGAGCATTCAGACAGATCAATTTCTTCCAAATTGTTTCTTTCCACGAGTTTTGGTTGTGTTGTACTTGCTTCCTATTTCTGATTCCTAAATCCTTGGTTTACTGTTTCTTTTGTCTTTTATCTTCTCTTTCTTTCTTTCTTTTTTTTTTTTTTCCTTTTCTAGGGTCTCTAGTTCCCTGTTTCAAATGTTTGAAATGAGTAATGGCCTTGGTATGTGAACATCCCTCTTCTGGTCCATGGGTGCCCTGTAGGAAGAGGGCTTTCCCATGAGTTTGTGGAATCAGATGAGAAGCAGAGTTGAGAGGGGAATAAAAGGGATCACCGAAATCCCGGAGCTCAGGGAGGCAGTGGGCTGTATTGACTTTTGGTGCCAGAAGACCTTGAGGGGCTGTAGAGAGATCATGGCTGTGTGTTCAGGAAACTTTCAAATGAAATCAACAAAATGCCACCAGGTATAGGCTTCACACGAACACCACTAAAATTTTCAGACTGATGGGGACACTGCGTTGCTCTCCCATATTACCTGTCCTGATATTTCATGCAGCTTCTCACCTGTCAATATGCAATTATCATCGTGGTTACTTATGTTCTTTCACCCTCTCATGTAATCGCCAAAAGAACAAGGACTAACTTCTGTGTCCCCAGCACTTGGACAGGGCCAGGCACCTAGCAGATGCCCAGTAAATGTTTGCTGAGTAGATGAGTGCCACTCTGTTTCTACATCCCTCGCGGACTGAATAGAAGACAGGATTTGTTGCCTGAAAGGCCTTGCTTTCAGCTCTGGCTCTGCCTCATATTAGCCACGCCACCTAACCCCTCTGAGCCTTACTTTACTCCTGTGTTTACTAGAGTTTTTCTGGAGGCTCCTAAAACAAAACAATGAAGCGTCTGGATGGACATTTTATGGATGGATGCCCTTCTCCTCTCAATGCTGGTTATTTTCATCCTCCCCTTCCTATCCCCCGCTTCCCCATGGCTACTCTTCAAATCATGGCTCTCTTGATCGGAAGGTTACAGTGTAAGTGGGGAAAGAATGAACATTTTTTACAACGGTGATTCCTTTTCATTATAAAACTCTGCAGAAATGAGAAAGCACAACCGTCAGGCTCGTGAACCTTAGGTTTTTAGACTAGCGTTGCCCCAGAGCTGCCGCTGGATTGCTGAGAAGGGACAAAAGCAGGAACGCCCTCTGCAGAGCCCTCAAATCTCTGCCTTCCTGCAGGCTCCGCAGGGGTAGGGTCTGTGTGAGATGTGAGGCACCAGGCAGAGCTGGCGGAGGGGGGAGACGCTTTCTGAATCACTTAGGAAACAGACACTTCAAACTGTGGGGAGGTGACAGCTCCCTTCCCAGTTCCTCCCACGGAGAAGACAAGACAGAAGACGAGGAGTTGGTAAAACAGGATGTCAAGTTTATATACAAGAATATAATGTTTATCTGAAATATTTACAGTGTTGGTTAAAGCAATATTTGTACAACTTTTTCAGGTCAACTACTATATATATTACAGGGAAGCTACACTGGTTTAATTTGCAAAATTAAGGAAAAAGTGTTTTAAACAAAGCTTAAAGTACTCAGGTCAATGATAACATTTGTCTGTGTCGCTCTTTATTTGAAGAACTCATGCTACGGTGGTTAATGTGGTTTTTATAAATGGAAATACTCTACCTGGAATAGCGATATGTACTGCAGTTGTCAGTTCCCGACAGGGATGTAAAATGCCAAGTGAGCTGTTACAAGACGTAGGCGCTGAGTATCAGGCTGAAGCCAAGAGAGATGTTGAGATAACAGCCAGCTTTATCTCAACCGGGTTTTGGACCCACGACAGTTGGAGCCACAGAGCAAAGCGGAGCTCTCTGCACGTTCCGGCAGCCTCCTTGGAAAGTGAAAATCGGCTGACCCCACCCAAACCAACCAACAAAGTCAAACCCAAGGCCCAGCTGCACCTAGGCGAAGCTAGTTTTGACATGAGCTATTTTAAAACATCGTAGAAATAGCCGTGATTTTATTAGTTGGAATATTTCTACATGATTTGGGTGGGTTTTTTTCCTTTATGTGAAAACAGCTCTCCATTGCTGACGCCTCTGAGGGCCTTACAACTCAGGACATGCCAGGGGTGCAAACGTGCAAAGGGCAGGGGGGCAGCTCCAGGCTGGGGCCCGAGCTGCAGGGACTGTGCCTGGGAAACGGGCGCTGAGGTCCCGGAGGAGACGGGGTAGGGCGGGCGGAGCCGGGCTGCGCGGGGGCCTAGCACTGCAGCTTGCGGATGCTGCGGGAGATGCGCTTGAACTCTCTCTGCCCCTTCTGCCACCGCTTCACCGAGGTGATGACCAGCTCCCCGCCCAGTTTCTGTCCCATGACCAGATAGGGCGCGTTGATGTCGTTCATCTCCTCGCAGGTGCACTGCAAGCTGTCCTTGAGCCACAGCACCGATTTCTTCAGGTCCCTTTCGGACACACCATTCAGCTTGTAGATGGTCTTGCTCTTGGTCTCCAGGATGATTTTGGTGTCTCTGTTGATGTAGGTGATCTCCTTCACTTTTATTTTCAGTGCTATGAAGACAAGAGGGGACAGAATTACAGTTATAATGAGGGAACACATCCCGCTGCATGTTTGTGGGACTCGGCTTGGGGCAGGGAAAAGAGCCCCCCCCCGCCCCCGGCCCTGGGCTAATGAGACTGTCAGGGGCTGCAGGTAGGGGGTTGGGAGCCCAGGGCAGCAGGTGGCTCCAGTTCTAAAGCCTCAAAGTCTCTGCCAGGCACTTTGTTTCAAACCCGCCATCTTTTAAAGATTTTGCGGGACTCAGCTGACTTTTTCCCCCCTCGCCCTTGTGTTCCTGTGTTTGTACGTAGGCTGCATGTGGTTTGTGCTCTCCTCCACAAACGACTTCCCCTGTTGGAAACTTCAGCATGAAAAAGAAATGCCTGACTCTTAGGTGAAACACGATCCTTCTGTGGCTGTAAACTTTAAACTCAATTTATATTGTCGGAGAGGTTTTTGGACAAACCTGTAAGAGAATTATATCACACAATCATTGTTTTCTAAAGAACAGACTACAGGGACGGAGCACTGATCTTACAGCTGCATTTGATTTGGTAAAGTAACTAGGAGGAAAAAATATCCAAGACTTTTTAAGAGCACAACATGTTTAGCTGTAAAAGTGTTTTTCTGAAGACCTCATCCTCAGATACTATCATTTGCCCGTCCAAGGCCAAGGCGTTTACAGCTCATATATGTCCTGTTTCCAAAAGGGGTATGTAGGCTCATTAGAATGCTAAGACCAAAAGTAAGTGGTTTACTATAAAAGACACATTTTATGGTCATGAACAGTATGCTTTGGGAAAGAAAACCCTCCAAACATACATGCTGGAATTAAATTTCAAGACTCCATGAAGGCAGGGAAAGGATCGAATTTTAAGGTTCAAAGGAATCATTCAATTAAAATCTCTTGTTGATATATGAAGCGTCTGAAACCCAGAGAAGTTTAGTGACTCACAGGAGGTCACCAAGTTAGGTTGTGTCCTGGCTGAGTCTAGTTCTCAGAACTCTGCTCCCCAGATTTCCTCCACTAACTTCTGTGGTCTCTGAAGGCAGAGTATCAGATTTCTTGTCCTGGTTGGCGCATTAACACACGCAACTGTAATGTGTCCTAAGACCCTTGGTGACATTAACAGTTGTTCCCTATAGATGCAATGCAGGTGTGACTTCCTGATGGATGGAGTTTAATGCATTGTTTAAATTAGTAACAGAGGAAGAGGGTTTTGTGCAGGTATCACTGCTCTGGGGATTTCTTTTTTTTTTTTCTATTTCAGAAAGAGAATCTGACTAAGCATGGCTTTTCCAGTCCAGCAGGCAATGACTGATGCTCAACCAGGTAAATCAAGGATGCTGTGACTTGGCCAGCCATTATTTTATCTGATATGCATCTGAGCTGCAGTACCGAGTTCTCTGAGTTCATCATGAGATAAGTCCCATGGAAATATCACATGTTCCTACAGCCTCTGCCTAAGGGCTGGGAATGGGGAAGATATACGTTGGGAGAAGTGATTATAAGGCTACCTGGGAGGCTCGCCTATAGCCTGCGTGAAATTTCACCTGGTCAAATGAGGCATTCTTGAACTCCAGACATGAGAAAAATCACCCCTTTTAACCAGGGGGGAGGATTTCGGGAGAAGATGAGTGCATCTTCCCCTACCTATGGAATAACCAACTTTGTAAAAGCTTATTATGGGAAAACGTCAGACATTTCCTCCCTGGGTTTTCAGCTGGGACCAAATAGGGAGAATCAAAGCGCCCAGATAGCTTCCTGCGCGGGAAGATGTGAACGCGGATGCAGGATGCGGCAGGAGGCGGAGGTGATGCTACTACCTGCTCCAACAGAAGGTTACCTACATGGGCTGGTAGTTTGGGCTATTCTTTCTTCGCCAGTACTTTTATCACTAGAATAAGGAGGTGTTCCACATCCTCCCTGTACTTCAGAAGTGCACGGAGGAAGGGTGTCACGCTTTTGTGGGTGATTCAAGTTAAATGCATCAGATTTCTACTTTTGTTCCTACTACCTTTTTATGACTCCTCCAAAGTACAGAGGCGATGTGGGAAACCGCTTATAAATCCTATGTGATGCACCCCCTCCAATTTAGGTTTATTATCCCCTTTGGGACAAAATGAATGTGGAGAACTAGAACACAAAGCTTGTGAGGTATCTGCATGTGTGATACCTTAAATGTAACGACTTCTATGTCGTTTTGAAAGGCTTTCTCCTCTAAGGAGAGACGGCATGAGGACACACACTCACACACTTTTTTTTTTTTTTTTTTTGGCCCAGGTCATGATATAGCATCCTTAGGAAGGAGATCTTCTGTAAGGAAAGCCACAAAGCCAGTAGGTAGTGTATGTGTGTGAGTGTGTGTGTGTGTGTGTGTATGCGCGTGCCCTAATTTCAGCTGTTTTGGAGCCCCATGATATAACCAACTTTTTCATGGAAGCCAGGAGAGAGATCTGTATTAAATCTACTGCAAAGACCATAAGCTGCTTAAAGGAAATGATATTTTATATACATTTTACTAAAATTATATATATTGTTTTACCCTCAATAAAATCTTGTAGCATGGAAGCTAAGCACTGGGTTTGGAAAGGCTCTGGAGATTTGGGATTGCTGCTGCCAATGTTTCTGGTCCTTCCCTACTTTGAGAGCTGTATGTTTTTGAATGTAGGCACATGAAACCCTATGATCCAGCTGTGGCTCTTGCTGAGGGGAAGGACTGGCTGGGACTTAGAGCTGCCTCCTTCCTTCTTCCCTTCCTCAGCAGGATGAAGCTTCCCCTACGGCAATGGCTACCCCGGACCAGCTAAGGTTAACCCAGGACACCTCCTGGCAGAGACCTGGGGTTGTAAGGATGGGAACGGGTTGTTCCCAGAGTTTTAGGGACCTGGCCAGGTCTGAGACCTCTGGGGCTCGGAACCTGGAAGGCGAGTGGTTGCTCTCAGACTCTAGAACTTAGTCGAGAATGTGGAAATGCTCATATAAATTAGAGTCTGTTAGTGTTTGATAGAACAGGGACCATCTCTGTTCACCAATAAGGTCAACCTTCTGCCTGAATAAACACTTTTAAAGGGCACCAACCTCTCAAACACACCAAAAAGTGCCTACTCTTGGAATGGGATGGAAACAAGAGTGTTGCAGGAGTCTGGTGAAGTTCCTGACCACCCCAACTTGGAATTTAATGCTGATCCTGTGTCTAGCTGGCCCCTCCCCTCGGAGGCCTGAGGACGGCAGAAAAGGTGCTGCTAGAGCTCCGGGTGGACAGTCTCTAACCCTCTTTCTCTTATAGTACTGACTTATACTCCACAGAACTGGGTCACATATCACACACATTATTTACTGTCCCAAAGCACCATGTCATCACAGCACCTTTCACGTATTTTGCCAAAAGTAAATTGCTAGCTTTATTTTTTCTTCTTTTTAAATGTAAGAACACTCTCCCCGCCAAATTACTAACCAGTACCTTGGATATATACACTGATGGTAGAACACAGAGACGCAAAGCCTCATGAGTTATGAATAAAGTGAAAAGATTTCTGTTTGGCACTGTAGTAAATTTTTATTTTTGGTCAACTTAATGCCTGGAATCTGTTTGTCTGGGGTTAATATTTACATGTTTTCTTCCCTAGTACATATGTTAAGTGACTTAAAGAGAACACGGTCCAGGATTATGCCTGTTGGCAAGAAAAAGCCAAAGTGAAATGAAGAAGGTGCCATTGAAAATTCATAATTTGAACCATTCTCATTACCTGATCATTGCTGAACAGGAGCAATGAGTGTCACCTAAAAAGATACAACTCAGTTAGGGAGGAAACCAGCAAGTTAGATGATTTTAGGAGAGATAAGCCGTGATGATATTTTTAGCCTTTATGTAGTCACATCTTAATGAATTGTACCGTTAGGTTGTGCTGCGAAATAAACCTTCTGAATGTGAGCTGTTTTGTTGGTGGTGGTGTGTTACTTACCAAAATCATTTTTACAAAGAGTTTCCATTATGTCGTTGTCATCCTCGTTTTTATTTTTGCAGGCGTCGCATACCTTTGGAGCTAGAAACGTGACAAATTAGTAAGTTTCCTTAAAGGGGAACAGCAGGTGGCATTTGTAAACAACTCACAGGGGCTCATCCAGGCAAGAGCAGCAATTGTCCTTCCTGTAAGACCCCAGCTTCTGGCTCCTTTACAAAAGAAGGAACACCCATTCCTAAGAAAGTCTCCCATGTCTCCCATTTTTTGATGGGTAAAGCTGCTCACATGCTGTGCTTAATATATGATGAATCCCCAGGCAAAGGGCGCTGTATAGCTACAGGTAACTGGGCCAGGCTGCAGCTTTGAGCTCTTCCTCCCAGTCCGGGGACAAACTCAAGTCTCTGCAAAAGTAGGTCCCAAAGCCTCTTTGAGGAGAAAGCTCTAAAAGACCCTTGAGGGATTTTGGAAAACGAGCAGCCACAAACTCCGGCCAAAGGATCGTCTTTCTCAGCTGCAGGCCACCAGGGCCGCCTGGCCTCTGCTGGGCTCTCAGCTGAGCTCTGTTTCTCGGGGGAGTCATTTCAAGATATTTTCAACTCGGGGACATGGAGAGGTGGCTGGCATAAGGATCACATCTGGGCTCTTTCCACCTGGAAGCACACCTCGCTAACCACTACAACCTGCTCTCACTGGTGCCATCACCTCGTGCTTTCTGCCAAGTTTGTGCTTGAGTTAAGCGGCCTTTCTTTCATTGTTAGCTTCCTCCCTGCTGCTGGTTCTTCTTGCCTCTCTTTGCCTGTTTCAGACTCTCAGAAATAAACAAAACAACAACAAAACCCAAACAAACAGAAAACTCAAAGCTTTTCCTGAAGCCAACGAAAGTTAATTGTCTCTGGGGTCTAACCGAACCTAGGAATGTGAGCAATTATCAGAGAGCCTGCTAAAGGCTCTTTTAGAAGAGTCTGATTTCTTGGGAAAAAGGAAAAGCAGAAAATATTCATTTTCTCCCATTTATAATGTACTTAGGCTGTCTCTAACATTTAGGTGAAATTCGATTTTCCTTAATATGAAATTGAATTTTCACAGGAAAACAAACTATGTGACTCATTATAGAAGTTATTTATCAAATTAGAGAAAGTGCAGAGCGGATTTTGAAGAACATGAACTTTTATTTTGAAGGGGAAACGGCTTTTTGGAGAAATATAGTGTATCATGCTTGGTGCTGATAGTGAAAAATAAAAACAAAAGCAACACACATAAAACTGCCCTCAACTCCCCTCTCTCAAACAAAATGAAACTTTTCCAATTAGGAGCTCTAGGAATGTATATAAAATGTTACTAACCTGTATTGGTTGGTCTGTGGTATATGTTGGACAAATGTTTGAAATATGCCAAACATTTGCAATAAATTAGAAATCTAGCCAATAAGATGATTGCATACTCGCGGTGCCTGCCAGGAAAGATTGCTGAGCAACTATGCATTTTCTTTAACTAATGATGGCTGTAGGAAAACAATTAGAGATTGAAAGAGAGATGCTCCTGGAGCCCTGAAGGGGATTAGGAAGCCCCCTTTCCATTGGGTGAGGGGGGGATGTAAATCAGTTCAGACACAATGTATATGTTTTCCTTTCAGGAAGAATATCAAGAGCCCATGAGGTTTTCATTGCTTTGATGGTTTTTGTGCAGGAACTCCCCCTCTGTTTTCTAAAAAACTTGGGAAACTCTCTTTTGCACGATTTTCTCCAGTTAATTAAAACCACTCCTACGATAAAAGCTGATCAGTGATAGAAAAGTGATTCCTGGAGATTCCCTTTGTGCCCTCTTTCTTGGGCACCTGAGCAGTTACATACAATCAAAGCTCAATTTTCAACACGCATGAGCCAGTCTGGGTTTTTATTTTCAAAGCTGAAATCGGCAAAGAGCAGAATGCCTTAGAACACCATCTGAGCATTTTGGCTATCCTGCCTGTAGGGAATGTTCCTGCGCCTAGCATCCTGCCCAGTGGTAAGAACGTGCTGCCTGAGGCTCAGGCCAGGATGCTCTGGCCAGGGTGCTCACCGCCAACTCCTCCACGCAGGACTCTTTCCAGCACTCTCCACTGTGGCCCCCATGCTAGCAGCTTTAAAAAATAATTGTACATGTATCTACAAGGGAAAGACCTCTTTTAGTTCTACGTTTTTCTCTGCCCCTCCCTTTTAAAAACTGTCCCTAAGAAAGAGCAACGGGTATAACTCGGTAAGGGAATGAGAGGCTTGGGTGTGTGTTGCAGAGGGGAGGAGGGTAATCTCAAATTTGTCACGATAACACACCAGGGCAAGGAGAGCGTCTGCCCCGCCCGGGACTAGCACCCCAGGCGGGAAAGCTTTGGGATGTGGGGCGGGCGGGGGCCGTGAGAACACCCCGAGAAGCCTTAGCGGAGCTGGCCGGGGAGGGGCGAGGATATGGAGGAGGGCTTACCTTCCTCGGTGGCCGGCAGGAGGTGATCGCTGCTAGCGAGGGGGATGCAGAGGTCGTTGTCCTGGGGGAAACGGTCGCACTCGAGCATGTCGGGCCAGGGGAAGCCGAAGGCGGACATGACTGGAGCGCAGCGGTCCTTCACCTGCACGCAGAGCGAGTGGCACGGCTGGATGGTTTCGTCCAGGTCATCGAGGCAGACGGGGGCGAAGAGCGAGCACAGGAACTTCTTGGTGTCCGGGTGGCACTGCTTCATGACCAGCGGGATCCAGGCGCCCGCCTGCTCCAGCACCTCCTTCATGGTCTCGTGGCCCAGCAGGTTGGGCAGCCGCATGTTCTGGTACTCTATGCCGTGGCACAGCTGCAGGTTGGCCGGGATGGGCTTGCAGTTGCTGCGCTTGTACGAGAAGTCGGACTGGCCGAAGAAGAGCCCGCGCGCGGAGCCCAGGCAGCAGTGCGAGGCGAGGACCAGCAGCAGCAGCGAGCCGGGGCCCTGCGGCATCGTGGGCGCGCGACCCCCGGGGGGCGGAGGGAGCCGAGCCGGGGAAGCACGAGGCGGCCGGGGCCCGAGCTCGTCCCGGACCCGCTCGCTGCGCTGGAAAGCGGGCGGCGGGACGGCGGGAGCGCCGAGACGCCTGGCGCGGGGAGGACGACGCGGGCGAGGCGCTCTGCGCTAGACTCCGCGCTACAAGCCCGCGCGCAGCTCCGGGGGGCTCCGACCCGGGGGAGCAGAGTGAGCCGCTGCTGGGGCCCAGCCAGAGTTTTCTTGGCCTTTTTTATGCAAATCCGGAGGTGGGGAGGGGAGCAAGGGAGGAGCCAGTGGAGAGTAATCCGAGGAGGGTTGGTCACTAGCCTCTTGATCTGGTTTTGCGTTGAGAATGCCCCTCACGCACTCCCTGGAAAGAAATTCTGGCTGCGTCCCCAGGCCCCCCCATGCCCCCTCCCTCGACCGCCGCCCCCGATGCTGCCGGGCTCGCGCTCTAGGACTCTGTAAACAACGAACAGACAAGCCTGGCAGCTGCTCCCCAACAACGAGCGGGCTGCGAGAGACAGGGGGACACGGGGGGCGCGATGAGCGGCCTTGTCGCCAGGTCCGGGCGGGAACGCGCTCCGCCCCCGGGAGGCCCGGGTCGGGGTTGGTTTGACTCCAGCCTTCAGTCTCTGCTTGGGCCCCGGGCTGCGGGGCAGAACAGCGGTCCCGGGAGCCGCGAGCCAGCAGCCGGTCGGCTCTTTGTGCCCTTGGCTCGCGCCCCGGACCTGCCAGCCCGAGGCGGTCTCGGCGAGGTTGGATGGTTTCCTCTCGCATCCCCGGCCACAGTTCCCAGCCTGGTCCTTCCCGTACGGCGTGCTCCCGCCCGCTCTTTTAAAAATCAGAATTTCTATAAATAGGGTCGTATGAGTAAAACTTTTGCATGAAAAATGAACTATCAATCAAACGTTGCGGGTGTTACTCTGTTGGGGTAAGTCTAGAAAATTATGCTATTGAGGAAACGCCTCTACGGAGTCTCGTAGTCTCACACAACTGCCCACCATTTCCCGGTTTGGGAGAAGAAACCTGCCTCCCTTCTTAAACGAATGGGATGGGATGACTCAGCGCTCGAAGGCATCACGGGCCCTAACACACTCTGGCCCTGGCGCCGGGCGCTCCGGAGTGTGTACTCTCAGGGAGGGGCTGGTGCGGGGCACGAAGGGCTGGCAGAAAGTGCGCCAGGTAGGCAGCCTGGGACGGGGTGGGGGTGGGAGGCAGAAGAGGAAGTCTTGGCAGAATTGGCTTCTCCATCCTACCCACGCCAGTGGGCACCGTGCTGAGTGCGGGGTGTACAGAGGCGAACAAACAGGCCGGCTTCTGCTCTCGCGGAGCTGAGGTGCCCTGGAGAACTGCAAATAGTAAGTTCACAGCTGTAAACCTGGACTAGGGTGCCAGCAGAGAGAAAGTTTGTGTGTGTGAGGTGGGGCTCCTCTCCCCTTATCGCCCCCAATTTCCCCTTGAGGCAGATCGTCTCCTCCCCCTCAGGCCCCCTGGCTGGGTGGCGTTGCAGATCCAGAGAGAATCCCGGGAGAGCAAGCCCGCCAGGCTTCTTTCATATGTAAGGTGGGCGCATTGTTATTACTTCCTGGCCACTTCGAGCCGTCCGTAGGCTCCGGCCGCAGCTTCTCTATTTCCCTCCTTCCGGAAGATGCTTTGGCTTTGGCGATCCCCCGGGCCTCAGTCGCCCGGCTCGCTATGTGGTCCCACTGCTTAGTGGAGGGGGTTAACGTGGGGTGACGAAACCCTACTCTCCTACCCTCTCCTGGCCGTGAACACACCAGGGAAATCCCTTCCTGGAAGGAGAGCATCTTTTGATTCTGACCCAGTAATCTGGGTCCCTAAAAGCCCAGTTTGCGTCTTTTCTCCTTTGACGCCTGGGCTCTCAGGGAAAAGAGCCGGGGCCGGTAGCAAAAGGCCGCTCTTCGGCCGAATCGGTCCTGGGCCTTTTTGTGTTTGACTAAAGCACCGAGATGCTTAAAAGCCCCGCTCCCCAGTACTAACTACTTTGCAAATAAACCCCCAGTAAAACGGAAGCACATCGAACCAAACAGCTAATGAGAGCCTGAGCTTTGAGAGATGCTAAGACTTGGGCCCGGGATTGGGATGAGGGCCCTCAAGCCTCCACCGCCCCCAGGCCCAACGCCCTCCCCTGGGTCGCCTCCGCTTCTCAGACTCCCTCGGGGCTCAAGGACCTCGAGGCACAAGGAGCCGGAAGCCGGTGGGGTTGGTTTGAGGCAGTGCGCGGCAGTGTACCGAGGAGAGGTTGGGGGCCCAGGCGTCCCTGGGTCCGTGCGGCCAGAGGCATTGTTTCAGGAGCCCACGCGGCCCCGCCGGCCGCCAGGGGGCGCCGAAAGCCGCGCTAGGGGTTCCATCTCGGCCGCGCCCAGTGTCCCGCTCCCGCCGGCCAGGTTCCGGGGTAGCGGCCCTTCCTCGCACCCGCGCCACCCGGCTTAGACCTCACCCTGCTCGAGCTGCGTCTTCCTTTCTCACCTCGGGTCGAGCCCTACTCTCTTTCCTTTCCGCCGCTAGTTCGCGCCCGGCCAAGCGCGTGCGCGTGCAACAGGCGCGCCCGCGGGACCAGCTGATGGCAAGGGAACAGCAGAATAACCTTTTACCGAAGCTGGGACGCGAGCGCGTACCGCTGTCGTTGGGAAGAGCGCACAGACACAGATGCTTGGTGACCAGCGCGGCTCCCCAGCTCGGGTAGGGGTGCCATCGCAGAGAGATGCGCGCACGTGGTGCAGCTCCTTGGCGCCTTCCTTAACCCGGACTCCTGCGCTCCGTGTTGGCCCTTGGGCCTATAGGTCTCCTCTGAGCCTTGCAATTTATCAAAATCCGCCAAAGGCTTTTGTTTTCACAAATGGAGAGTGAATTACCACCCTTACCTCCCCACCCACCCACCCACCCAGCCCCACTCTCCTGGAGTCCATTTAGTACTTGCCGGTTTTAGGAACACCAACTATTCGCCCAAACCCAGGGTAAGTAATGGTGGGTGCCCACTCATCTAAGGATTGAAGTACCCAGCCAGGCAACCTGCTTTAAGGGGTGTTCCATGGGTCCCAGGTGCAGGAGTTGGGCCCCCTCCCCAGGCCCCGCCACCGCCACACACACACGCGCGCGCGCGCACACACACGTAGCGAACCACTTCCCACCCGAATGCTGCAGGCCTGATGATCTCTGCAACCAGTGTTCTGGCTTTGGCCCCGCTTGTCTGTTTGTTTTCTGTAGTCAAGGCACTGAAGAATCTTGAGGCACAAAGAAAGTTTCTGCCAAATCGCTCCAGAGCAACTCAGCTGCTTGGTTAAACCTTTGCTGGCTGCAAACTGTTTCTGGGCAGGCAGGACCCTAACTCTCATGCTCAGAGATTCTGACTGTGGCGGGGGCAGGGGTGGTCTCCAAGCCCTGGGCTGCCGACCCCTCCGTCTGTTCTGCCTGGGCGGAGAGCCGGGGAAACAGCTTCTCAACCCCATTCACGAATAGTAGGGTATAGACGTTCAGACTCATTTCCGAGAGGGAGTGCAACCACGAAGGGGGAGAACGGCACGTGTAATAAGCCGACGTCTCCGTTCTCCTAACCCAGCACATGTGGTGGGCAACCTCGAATTGGAAACAAGTTTCGTAGCCCCCGCATGTCCACACCACTGACCTGCCCTTCCTTTAGATTGTAAAGCTTGTCTTTCGACACTCTCTATTAAAATGTACGGCCTCTTGGGCTTTAAGCCTTTGCAACTGTTCGTGGAGGGGAAGGATGCAGTTTCAGAGGGCAGGCCTGGAGCGCCCCGGGGAAACACGGAGAAGGACGACACGCGCCGACGACGCCTAACAGACTGGCCAAGGGTCCCCGGAAATCACCTCTGGCAAGTGGATGTGATTATTACTGTTTTGCAAATCAATGGTCACGAGGAAACTGAGGCACTTTGGCATTAAGTGACTAGAACCAGATCACACAACGTAAGGCACAGCTACTGGTGTTGCATGTGCCTCGGCTGGGTGACGCTTCCGAAAGGGCGGCTGTGGCGATGCATCCTGACCTGTTGGGCGACCAGGACAGCGTGGTTTGTTTGGCTTTCATCCCCGCACAGGCCGGCCGGGTGGGTGACGTCTCTTTCTCCTCCTGGGACTGTGGACCCGGCCCTTCCCTGCTCCCCGGGGACGGAGTGGCGAGCCAGCCCCAGCGTCTTTCGTAGGATTCGCGGCAGCCATCTGGGGGCGCCATTTCCCAAAACAGATGGTTTCCCCAACCCCCTTTAGGGTTGCAAATCAGCTTCCTTCACTCTATTGAGGCTCTGAGATCTTTTATATTTTTTACACTTTGGGCGCGAGGCTGGGTTTTTTCTTTTTTAATGTGTAGCGGGGAAGGGGTTACCTTGTTCTCTCGCCTTCGGCGCTCCCGGCACCCGCACCCGCTAGGACACCGACTGTGGCTGGACAGGAAGGTGCCCGGCGCAAACGCGCGCGGGGCAGGTGCCCGCAGCTCCCCTGCCGCGCACTCTGCTCCCCTCGGGCCCTCGGACCCCAGGGGCTCAGATGCGGGTTTTCGATGCCGGGGTCCCGGCTTGTGACCGCAGAGCCTCTGTCTTACATTTAAAGAAAAGTCAAGGCTGAGCGCAGTTTACCAACTGCTAACCCGAGCTCTCGCGCATATCTCCTTCTTTTAAGGTTTAAGGGGCCGGCGGCCCCAGGTCGGAGCTGGAAGAGCAAACGAAGGGTCAGGGAGGCTCTGACTCGGCGGCTGCGGGAGCCGTAGGGGAGGCCCGGCGCTGGCGGTGCCCACTGTCCCGGTCCCCGCCGAGGCCGGCGCGGGGCCCAGGGCCCCCTTTTCTCCTGGCGAGCCGGCCGAGAAAGCAGCCGGGAGGGGCGGCGGAGACCAAGACTGTGGTCGGCGCCCTGCCGGAGCCCTGGCGCAGGGCGCAGGGCGATGGTTCCCTGCAGGCGAAGCAGAAGCGGTTCCCGGACCCTCCCTGCCGGTCACCTGGCCGCGAAGGAGCCCCCCGGCGAGAGCCGTAATTGCTTAAGTCTGTGTGAGCTCTGGTTGGGGGCAGGAGGTGGTGCTCAAAGTCACTGGAACCCCTCATTCCCGAGGCATCTGCGAACCCGCTCTTTGAGAAAAGTCTGCAGGCACAGGATGTGGATACTTTTGGGGCTCAGTAAAAAATGACTGAAAAACGGTTGCTCCAAAATGGCAAAAAAAAAAAAAGTTGTTTTTACACGTACAGTGATAATCTACTAGTGCAACAGATCATTTTCTTGCTCTTCCCCAGTCCCTGGAGTGTTTTATTCACAGCTGACTTGGGATGCACTGAGAAAGCTGTTTGACAGGATGCTTCTCTCAGGAACAGCTAGAGGCACATTATGGAGGCTGTCTGTCTTGGAAGAGACCAATTTCCGTTTCTTCTCTTGTTCCATTTCTTCCCTTGCCCTAGACATTTTGGGAATAAGGATGGAGCTAGGACATGGCATGTCCTACTTGCAGCCCTGGCTACTTCTGCTTCAAAACAAAAACAAAAGCAAAAAAAAAAGAAAAGAAAAGAAAGAAACAAAACTCCTGGGGTGATTCAGTGGCGTGGACGTGGACCTCTGGGAAAGAGATTCTATTTCTGTTCAGTGCAGGCATCCTCACCAGCAAATGTTTGTTTAGAGCATAAAGTCTCAAGTATTAATTTCTTGGTCTCAGGGGCTCAAAAACTAGAAATTAGTGTCACCTGCATACATCTAGTCCACTCGCCACTCTTGCTTAAAGAAATCTTTCCTGATCATGCCTCATACGCAAAGAACCCTGTGGATACTTTCTCTCTACTCTCCCCTGCCCATTTCATCCCAATTTCCCCATCTGTGTCTGATATCCCAGTAGTTTTTGCTCACTGATGTGTTGCAACTGCTGATGAAGCTCTTGAAATGAAGCATCTCCTAATTGCTCACATTAGGAAATCCTGAATGGAAACTGCAAAATCCCAAGGCCATTCACAGAGGGCGGTCCAGAAGCCACAGAGTGTCTCTGGGAAGAAAGACCTGCTCCATTGTCTGATTTGAACAGCAGGGGTCAGTGGCTAAGCTGGTTCGTTTCACTCTGGTGGGAATTTATTACCATCAGATAAGAGCACAAAGTCAATACAATAAAGCCTGTTGGTTCTAAAGCAACAGATGGAATCTGAGTTCCTGCACACAAGTACAATCTTTCCAGAGGCAAATCCCGGAATAAAAAGCCCTTTGTCATTCTTGTTGAACTGACTTTTAGGGATACCTTTCCATAAGCGGTGTGTGTTTGTCTGTCTGTTTGGGTCTTTCTCATGGTAGATTTTTATGTTGCCCAAACTGACACGTTTGTCAGCTTTGTTAAAGTGATTCATTCTTTTATGACATCCTCAGCTTCAGTAAGTCAGAGGTATTCCCAGCAACAAATAGATCTGTAAATTAGAAAAAAAAAGCATTTGTTTCTGGTTGACTTAGGCTAATAGTATAACCTGAAATTTCAAACTAGATTCCAGGTTATACTAGTCAAACTACAGTGTAACCAGGTTATACTATTTCAAACTAGAAATTCCAGCATATCCACACTCAGCACGATGATTGAATTCACTGGCACTAGATGTCAACAAAGTTTCATTAGCATGCCAAATATTTCTTAATAGCTTGTAAATCTCCAGTGGTTCAATGGGGAGTGAAATATTACAGAGAAATAACACTTCCAAATGTTAAATTGGGTTTCTGGGAGATGGCCAGTCTGTGAAGTGTTTGGTGATCATCTTGGCCATGTTGTTCAGAGTTTTGCTGTTTTCCCTTAGTTTCCTTGAAATCTTAATTAATTAAAGAAATTTATAACAAGTTCTGCCCTGGAAGAAAACAAAGAGTGCTTTTATGAGCACAGTTAATTTATTATTATTTGTGCTAGTTCAGAAACCCTTTCCATGTCCAAATTTGTCTGGATTATCGCTTCAACTTGAGCAAGATTATCTGATGTCTTCTTTTATCAATTGTTTTCTTAAATCTTGATAACATGTTTTTAACGCTATGCCGTTTGGTATTATTAAGTTGAAACTTTTACTTCTTATGCTAATTATCATTCCATTCAGAGCAGCTGGGTGTGGTGGTGGTAAAATTTGCGGAGGTGGGGAGGTTGTCAATCTTGCTTGTACTCTGTCTCAAACCATGTTTCTTTCATTTGGAATTTTTTATTTTATGTGAAAGAGTGTATTATTCCCTAGGATATTCTCATGGTCTCTGAAAGACTTGGACAAGTAGTCACTGAATTTTTTCCATGGAATGTTACCATGTCAGCACAGACAGGACAACTATTCAGTCCTGCTCTTCTCTTTAACTGTAGATGATGTAATTTATAGACCAATGCCTTAAGACACTCCTCAAGTTTCTTGGGATTTAATTTCATCCATCCAATCAAAAGATTATTGGGAAGAAATTTGTGTCTTTTTTGGTGGGGAGAGCACGTAATTAAGGGAACTATATTCAATACCTATCATAAAGAGGAAGATGAAAACAATGATAGGTTTGTATATGTAGGACCGAAACATTATGCTGTGCACGAGACATTGACACATTGTAACTGACTATACTTCAATTAAAAAAAAAAAAAGATTATTGGGCCTCTACCCCGCATGGTGGGAATAATCAAAAGGTCTCCACCTTTAATGGGTTTATACTTTAGTATTTGTAGGTAGAAGTAAAATTTCCACTTGCCTGCATTTAGCATATTTCTGAGGATAAAGACTTCTCCCCATTACATTTGGATAAAGGGTTGTGACGGCTCTGAAGAGCCTCCTAAAGTGAAATATGTGCTTCTGGGGAAAGGAAAACCAAGGCCAAGGCTAATGATGCATTTGCATGCAGGTCATGTCCGAGAACCTTAGTTACCTTCTTTTCTTTGGTTTTTTATTGTTTTTGTTTTTGTTTTTGTTTTTTTAAATTAAAAAAACTTAAACTTTTTTCGGGGGGAGGTAATTAGGTTTATTTATTTATTTGTTTGTTTATTTGTTTATTTTTATGGAGGTCCTGGGGATTGAATCCAGGACCACGTGCCTGCTAAGCATGCACTCTACCACTGAGCCAGACCGTTCCCCCGAATTGGTTGCTTTTTGAATTGTGATAGAATATAGTCATAAGCCTCATTAGAAAGCAGACCATCAGAAGAACCTCCAGTAAAGATCTTGAGAGGAACAGATGTTCCTTGCCTTTGAATAAGACCAGCTTAAACTAACAAAAGGAGATTGCATTCTGCCAGTTTATGAATTTACTTTCAGAGGAGAATATTCTGTGTCTAGAAACCCTCAACTGTAATAGATACATGGGAAATTCTCATTAACCACTAGGTAAGTGACGTATCCTGCACCGTTGCATCTCCCAAATCAACCGCACACAACTGGATAGAAGACTGGAGGAATGAATTGAAAATTAAATTGAGTTAGTATGAAACTTTCATTTTTACCCATGGATTGTTCCCCCACCACCATGCTTGTTGTTTGTAAAAGTAATGCATGTAAAAAATTCTGGCAACACAGAAAATTATAAAGAGGAAGGTGGAAATCTTTTAATTTCACTGCCCAGATCTACAAAAATGAGAGACATAGTTACATTTTTCTAACTTAAGAGAAAATACATCTACACAAAGCTTTATAAAAATGCAATCAAATGATATACTGTTTGTAACAACTTTCCATAGGTCAACAAATGTAGATCTATGTCATAGTAATAATTACCTTTTAATATAGTAGTCAAACTACATTGAATTTCCTGAATGAATTCTTCTGCACTGTTTTCTATCCAGCTTCTTACCAGTTCATGAGTGGCCCTGCTTGCACAGTGGCTGAATTATACCTATCATGATTAAGATGGGTCTGGGTAAGCACCTCACTGTGCAGATTTCTCCCAGCCTAGAAATTTGATGGTAATATCTTCTGGCATTTGGACTGGTTGGCCACAACTCAGAAGCTGTTTCTCTCATATTTCCCAATATGATACTTCCCATATCAACTTGGTTGAAAAGAGGAATTTTAGATTTGCAAGGAAAAAAGAAAAAGCAACAGAGATTTTCTCCTAACCTCAAAAATGGTGTGGTTAGAATTTGAGAAGGGTGAGCTCTTATTTTTCTGAGCCATTTTTTCCCATTCATGTATTTCCAATATCCCTTTGTGCAGAGAAGAATGTACTTTGGGAACCAGCACTTTCTGGTTCTTGGAGAGGCTTGGAAGGCTCAGTTCTGCCTACCACGAGGGTGCTGGACGAGGGAGGTTAGGGGAGTTTGAGTCATGGCTCAGGGTTGCTGCTTCATGAGTTTACGTTTTCTGGGAGAACAATGTGTTCACTCTCAGGTGGGTGTAGTTTTGGAAGGAGAGACAGTGTCAGATGATGTCTGTCCCACTCACATGAGTGATGCTCCTTCTGTTTACAGAGTGTGTGCCCAGAGGACCTCCTATAAGGACCTTCATGCTGGCATGAAATAGCTGGATGCTGTTTGCTATGTTGCATTTGTCTATACTCTAATTCCAGAATTAACTGAGTTAAAACAGGATTGATTTACAACATATAATGAACTATCCTTTATGAGCAAGGATGGTCCTATTGAATATTAATCATTAAGATACGTGCCATCACTTGCTTTTATAGAAGTAAAGGGAAGGCACACTTATTTACACAAATTATCTTTCCCAGTTTTCCTTATAAACATGCTTATTTTCAAGATGGTCGGGTTAAAATGATGTTATGGGCAAAAAAAATTGACTAGTTTGCTCAGGAATTACACATACATTTTAGTATGTTGCAAAGCAGGAATCACATACAACGCTGTATCAGTCAGGACAGGCTAGGTTTTGCTGCTGTAGCAATCGTCACCAAACAACAGAAGTTTGCCTTCTGCTAATGCAAAGTGTGTTGTGGGTTGGGGAGGTGGGGGGAGCTTCCAGAGCAGCTGTTTTCCCAGCTCAGCATTCCCAGATGCTTTCTTTTTTGTCATTTCCATATCAAGATGTGTTCCCATAATCACTCAATAAGCAGAGAGAGGACTGGTGAAGCCATTATCGGAAGTTAAAGACTTCCATTTGGAAGTGATCTATGTCACTTTCACTCACATTCCATGGGCCAAAATAAGTAGGAAGGCCACCTCTAACTTCAGAGGGATTGAATAGGGGCCCTCCTGCCCCGTGGCTGGAAGTGGAGAAGAATTGGATTATCAGGGGATGGTTGTCACACCTATCACATATATGTACACATGACGTATCTAATTCCACGCTTTGTACGGTGCTTAACTTTCTATTGCTGATCAATAAATGTCAAGTAATTTGAGTAAATACTGGTAAGGTTTATAGATTGATGTGTTGTAACGTTGGGGTTAGTGAAAAAATTGACAACTGGAAAATTAGTACATGAACGTTTTTCTAGGGTTATGCTTTGACTTGCATGAGAGAAGAATTACATGACACCAAGCTAGGCTATGATCTGATTTCATTGCGTTTATAACTAGCACTGTCAACGAAGAAATAAAAATGGGCCACTGTTAGGAGGGCTAGAGAAATAGAAGTCTGCTCCCTGGAAGTGAGAGGCCTGTGCTGATGGGTGCTATAAAAGTCCTTCTACATTTCCAATTGGCAGTTTTAACGAGATCCTGTAGGCATTTCCAATAGGAATGCCTGTAGGAAATAAGACATATATGCTTTAAAATACATTTCCATTATATCGCTGAGAAAGAGAGCGCTTTCCCTGGGAGAATGGAATCTGGGAGAGTAAAACTTTTTTTTTTAAAGAAATAAAATGACTTTCTGAATTAATTTCTTTTCATAAAATAAAGTCCTTGAGCAAACTGAAATGTATTGGGGCTACAGCCAGGAGTACAGATTATGATATATTTTGTATAACATGCGTTACTGGTCTTCATGGATTAGATTTTTTATTTTGGTGGCCTTTTGTGGTGATCTGGCTATGAAAATATGTTCAATGAAATGTACATTGCCAGGAAATTAGAGAAAGATTGAGGTAAGGAAGATAAAGGAACCCTCCCTCTGAGCGATTTCAATGCTCTTGTTTTCCAGGGAATGAGGAATGCCAAAAGGAACAGGCTTTAAGACTCCCCAGGGGAGGGGAGTCAGAGTCTTTCTTGTCACAGAGCAGGCGTGAGGATTACAGATGTTCTGTTAGATTCTCTCCAACTGGGTTGAAGAGAAAGCAAATCTCTTGGCTGAATTTGAGCTACATATATGGTTGTGGGGAGAGACCAGCTTCTCCCGGGCTGATTCCTGGGATAGGTTGATGACTGAGACTCTGATCACATTCAGATCTGACTCCAATGTTTTGCAGCTGTGAGATCCTGGACAGGTTCCCTAACTTCTCCTTGCCTCAGTTTCTCCGTCCGTTAAATGGTATCCTGCTGCATCTAGCGAGGGTAAAGGAATAAAACATTCAGCAGTTGAAGCCGTTTGTGGAAGCGCTGTTTACTGTCTTTGTTCTGCGAGGTAGTCATTAGTGCATCATGTCAGCCAACTCTGCCCCCGGAGACTTCCTCTGGGAACTTATCCTGGGGATGTCACGCAGCGTGAAAAGACTCCCCCTGGTCACAAATAAAGCCCCGAATCATTAGGAGAGTTGGAGCGCCACTCAGCTGTGAAGGACCTGGCCAGGAGCAAACCCCACACCCGCATCCCAGGAAGAGGAGAACAAATCCAGCTCACACGTCATGCACGTTCACAAGACAATCAAGACAATCAGACTCACTCAATTGAAAAGAGATCTAATTCTTTAAAAAAATGTTGTTACTGTTGTTGGAATTTGAATTTGCAGTCAAAATGGTATTTCAAACTAGATGACAGGCAGTTGAAATATTAACTGAGGGAAACAGTTTTGGCGCTCCGAGAAAAACCCTTGTAATTAATCTTCACTGGTAATCTCCTCGGAGTAACCGTTACTAATTAGAAACATGTCCTGTCAGCCTCCCCAGATTCAAGGCCTGGGGGTGGCAGGAGTATATTCTTTTTTGTACCACCAGCCACAGCCCCGCGACTAAGTGGTAAGTTTTGCATACAGCAAGTGTATAATCCTTGAAGTTTGTTATGACTCTGCAGTGAGCATGGGACAGAAAATCCTAGACTTTAGGCACAGAGAAACCAGAAGGGGTTCCTGGAATAGAGCCCTTCCCTTTCCCTTTCCCAGTCACATGCTGCCATTGAGACACAAGCCAAGTGGAAAGAGTGAACTTGGTTCTGGCAGTCTGGCCCGGCACCCTGGCCCTCAACCTTCTCCTTCCAAAACAGTAGACAGTGCTCCTAGAAAAATGATTCACACCACATAAGACTGTCATGTTGGAAAATCCATCAGGGCAATGGGACTAGTATTTTGCAGATAAATTCATGCCGAATATAATTCTCTGAACAAAGACATTCAAATCTCTTTGAGCACAGATGATGCAATTCTCAGTTCTCCATTTTTATCCCCACACTATCACGCTGATCAACAAAGTTCCATTAATCTATCACCTGCTCTCTTAGAAGGCTCACATGCTTAGACATACTATTTTACTATAGTGACTAAAACTTGATGTGACTTTTTAAAAATCGTGGTAAAGTAGGTATAACCTAAACTTTACCATTTAACCCTTTTGAAAGTGCACAGTTCAGTGACATTACGTGCCTTTCACATTTTGGGGAGTTCGTTAGCATTTTTATCAAAGGGAGGGTTCAGAAGAGCAAGGACACCCTTATCATTTAATGGGTTCTCTCAGCAACAGCTTTATAAAATGATGACTTAGGAAATAGAATGTATTGCACAAAAAGCAAATGTTGTATTAGCAACAGTCATTGTTTATGCTATTCTTTTCTCTTAATGGGAATTGGTTAGACTGGCTAATAACTGTGACACAGGTCACAGTTCCCTGAGCTGAGCATTCTCCTTACAACCAGCAAGAGTAGATGCAGATCTGCCTGACTCTTGAGACTGGTGGAAGATTCTAGAATACTTGTAACTGCAGCTGTGCAAAGATCATCTTACCTCTCTGTGACCCTGACAGTAGAGACAGGGGTTCGTTACCCTCCTTCTTCCCACCTGGAAAGGCAACTCCCAGCCCTTTCCCTCCCATTTGATAAAATCCTATCCTATTCGTCCCTCAACTTCCATTTCCAAAAAGTGGGCAAAGGATGATGTCAGCAGTAAGAGACTGTGCGTTTGAGAAATTAAGGAGCCAAATGAAGGAGGAGCCAGAGGGAGTCAAGGGAAAGTATTTAAATGTGCTTTTGTTTTCTTTCAAATTTCTATGCTAGGAGACCCCAAAGTATACTTGATGATGGAAGTGATAATTGTCTTCCATGGAAAAGCTGAAGTTTGGAGAGAAAAATGATAGAATCTAAGTGTTGGAAAGACATTCAAGACCAATTGGTCTGTTCTCCCACCCAGCATGGTGTCCCTAACCGAGATTCACCCAATGTCTCCTTGAACCCACACGGGATGGGGGACTCCCTCATGAGCTCTTTTACAAGATCATCTAACTCCCTTCACTGTCTACTGCGTCCATCAAGCAACCCTGGTGTAGGGAAGGATGCTGTGTTAGTTGGCTGAGGCTGCCATGATGGAATACCATCGACTGGGTGACTTAAACAACAGAAATTTCTTTTCTCACACTTCTGGAGGCTGGAAGTTCAAGATCAAGGAGGCAGCAGGCTTGGTTTCTGGAGGCCTCTCTCCTTGGCTTACAGATGCTACCCTCATGCTGCCTCTTCGTTTAGTTGTCCCTCTGCACACACACTCCTGCTATCTCTTCCTCATTTTAAAAAGAAGATCTTTATTTAGTTTTGCTAGATTTCTTGAGGGGAGGAGGTAATTGAGTTTATTTATTTATTTATTTATTTATTTATTTATTTATTTGTTATTTTTTAACGGAGGCACTGGGGATCGGACCTAGGACATCGTGCATTCTAAGTACACGGTCTACCACTGAGCTATAACCTCTCTGTCTTCCTCTTCTTGTGACACTGGTCATATTGGAATAGAGCCCCACTGTAATGGCTTCATTTTTATTTAATCATTTCTTGATTGACCATATTTGACCATGAACTCCCAAGTGACGGGAATCTTGCCTTCTCCCTCCTGGGCTGCCAAAGTCTAGCACCATACCTAGCACGTAGTAAGCACTCCATACTCAAATGAACCCCAGTTCAATAAATGGAGATGCATCTCTTTACTCTTTGGGCTCTCCTGTTGGGAGCCAAAGCAGGACTGGATGAAGAACTTTGGGGGGATATGAGAGAACAGCTTCACGAGGGTGCCTGGGCACACCAGTGCTTTTGCTGCTTTGAAAGGGAGGTGATATTCCATGAGCTTGAGCACCTGATCCCATCAGGTAGGTCTTCAGTGTGGGGCTGTCTTTTGAGGTTTCGTACTTAGCTGTTAACACACTGACTCTTCACTACAGTTGAAGGGCATTCGCATTGGAAATAGGTGCTGACTCTACTGTGATGATTTCTTCTTTCCAAACAGCTAGGGGCAGATAATTGCAGCCATTTGATAAAGCCAACAGATTCGCTCTACATGCTTCAGTGAACTGCTCTTCTTACTCTGTGTAGACAAATGTTATTTATTTATGAACTTCGGGCAGGTTATTATATTCTAGATGACTTATATTCAATGAGGCATCCTCTTTTATTATTATTAGTTCTTTGCCCTTCCCATTTAATGATATTTACAAACTCTTGGGTGTCCTCAGTTCTTACTTAGCAGCAGAAGATTCGTCCTACTTTGACTAACGATGCATCGCTTGGTTTCACTCACCAATGATTGCTCAGTTGGTGGAGCCTGTATCTGGCTTCCCTGTTTCTTGTTATGTATATTTCTTCCTAATGTCACAGGTGTCCTTGTGGGGTGTGCACTTACATTTTCTGCATTTGCCTCTGTTTTGATGTTCTTTCCTACCTTTGCCATGTTGCTATTTATTTTGAAAAGTCAGTTGTTATACATACGTCTACTTCCATAAAATAAATATTTCAATGCATGTATTATTTTCAGATTCATTACCGATTTTTTCATTTGGACATAGTGAGATGAATGTGGAAGATAAAGATTGTTCTTATTTAGCATAATACAGTTGTGATCACTCTCCTTGGCCTTTGAGTGTCACACAGTGAGGATAAGGAAAGAGTCCTCTAGAACTGAGAATGAGGCACAAGGACCTTCACACACTGCATTACTGCTTTAAGCCATGAGAAGTTGTGTTAATGATGAAGAGAAAGGCTGGTAGCCATGGGAAAACCTCACCTGTTATTCATGCAGGTAGTTATAGCACAGCTTCAGGAGTGTATCCTGCCTGGCTTGTGGTTCACGGACCACGCTGCCTAATCCCTGGGACCACAAGCGACATCTGTGAATCTACTGTGAGTTCTTAAGCCAAAGCCACAGGCAAAGAGACCATTGTTGATGGGCAGATCGTTACACAAATTAGCAGATGAAATTTATTTTAATGTAGAGGAAGCTTTATGTTGAGGGTCGGTATCTGAAAATGACATTAATTTCCATAAGCACTTTATGAGATTAGAAAATGAAACAAACCTCACAATGGATGTGAAAATAACATAATTATGAAACATAAAACTAGTGGCAAGCTGGTAAAGCTACAACAGTGGAATCCCATTGACAAAGAAATAAGAAACCCTCAACAGAAATATTAAAGTACATAAGTAATCTTACTTTAGGGAATAAACAATGAATGATGACCAATGTTTTATTCAACAGAACTAAATAGGGTTAAAATAATCATTTGAAATTCTTTCTCCAAATGGGACTGACTTGGCTCTCTGACTTTCAGAAAATACTCTGAACAATGCCTGCCTCATTTTTTCCCCCAGATTTATACATTTCTGACATTTTACATCTTTATCACTATACAAAATACATGAACAAAATGTGTATGTTTTTCTTAGTGAGAGCCGATAACATGGTAGTTTTCATATGAGAAGGATGATTGTCAAAGTTTTGCAAGTCTGGAGCCCTGCTGGATTTATTTAGCTGTTGGTGGAGGTGAGGGTGTGTGGTTGGTGGTGGGGAGGTTGTCATGAAGAGAATGAATACACTTTTTTCCTATGATCTCCTTGTTAAACCTTGTTTTTGTTATATAACTGATTATTGACCTTCAACCTGTGTTCTTGAGACCCCTGGCTGTTGGTTACCAGGCTCCTGTGAGGAGTTCTTGGGGTGGCCCAGATCTTTTCTGTGATAGTTAAGTACTGTTACCCCATAAGCCTTGTAAGAAACTTGTAGCTCCCGACCCAGTGGACTGATAAGTCCATTCCCCTACTCTGTCATAAAAGGAGATGATTTGGGGACAGTTTCAAAGACAAGATGCTGCCAAGATTAGGCCTCCCAGTGAGTTACCTCACTCTTGAGAAATTTCAGCAAGTTATTAGACAATTTCATTTTTTTTTTCACAAGGATAATTTCAATTCTCCATTCCTGGACTGTTCTACACACGTTACTTGGGGATGTCACTTTTTGCAAAGGCTCATGTGTGCTGGTCACGGCACTTGTGACAGGCTGAACTGAGCAACAGCCTGGAGTGACAAACACAAATAGATCCAACCAAATTTGGTTTCAGGGTCTACAAAACATTTCACTGACCTTAACTTTCCAGGAGAAGCAAATATTCCAATCACATTAGTATCTAAAAAGATTTGTGCATCATCTTCTAACGTCCTTTGGGTTGGCTTTAGGCGGCTGGGAAGGTGACCAGATGGTCGTATTGCATAGAGAATTTATATTCTTCCTTGATGACCAACTCACCTCTGGGCTCCTGGGAGCAGTTTCCAGTGGAATGGAGAGCAGAGAGAATCATAATTACGTCTCAGCCCTGGTTCATCACCCAATAGGGACCTGTATTTCTACATATGCCCTTATAAATCTTTTAGCTAAATCAGGGCTCAAATGTAAAACCCAGTTCCCTAGGGAACTTTTTAATATAAACTAAAGTCTGGTTGAGGCTGATTTTTTTTTAACTTTGTGAAAAGTGTTTACTCATGATAGTTACAGATTTAGTACAAAGTCTTATTTATTTTGCATGACACTGAAAGCAAAAACAAGAACCTCCTAAATGAACAAAAAGCAGAAACAGCCCTAGAACACCTTATAATGTATAGATAAAATTCCACTTAAATGTATACCTATGAAAATAGAGTTTAGAAGCTGGTAGAATATTCAGAGAAAGCATAATATTTCTGGACAATGCCGCTGTCGTCATTTTGCTTGGTTTTGCTTGTCAGCTCAATGATGTTTTTCTTATAGTGCAGCCTATAAGGGGATAAAGTAATGGAAATATGACAGACTTGCCCTTTCTGGTTGTTCTTATGTCCTGTGATAACCATAGAGCCTCATACGGATTCAGCTGGGTTCAGTACAGGTTAAATGCTGAGTAAGTAGTGTTCTAGAGTTAATCTTCTAAGGAGTTCTACCTTGGTGTTCCGACTGCCCTCAAAGCAAGAGATTCTGTCTGGTCAGCAGCCTGGGAGCCAAGCGCTTCTTTAACATCTGGATTGACTGATGCTACATGTCAAAATCCAGCCAGAGTGATAAATTACTCATAAATGAAAAGAGAGGAAACTATTGCAGTGATGGTCACTGGCTACGATCATGGTAATTCCAGTTCTATAGCTCTTCTTTGAGCTACAGATTTTTTTTTTATATTGAGCATTTTATTCCGAATTTGAACCTCTGAATTTGAATGGCAGAGTAAGTTACTGGAAGCTGTTAGAAAAACAATGCTGTCTGGAAATGACCCCTGGGATCGCTACGAAGAAATAATAGAAAACCCAAGGACCATTAAACGCCATGCGAACTATCGGGAAAAATAGCTTGCATTTCCTGGAGGAAAGGTGACTTTCTGTATTTATGTAATCATTTCAATTATGATTCTGCTTATTAGCTATAAACCCCAGAAGTCATGAGGTTAATAGGAACCTTTCCAAAGACATCCATTAAACTTAGGGAATAAGGTCATACATTTGCAGAATTCAAGATTTATTGGGACGGGTATCTGTCTCACGTTAAAGACTTTGTAGGGACACTGGCTCCTGGCACACACTCTTCTGGCATCTGTACTTCTGTCTGTGTTAAATTCTGCTTATTCCTCAAGCTAGCAGAAGCTATTTAAGCCCTAAGGAATGGGTACCTCCTACATCCGGCATCATGTAAGCAGTAAGACACGTGTTCCATTTACCTAATTAAGAAAGGGCTTCAGCAAACAAGCTTGTACTCTTAGTGAGATGCTTTTGTATTTCACTACATTACTTATGTTGGAGTAAATTTTTTTTGTCTGTGTGTTTTTACTGATTTACTTTCAATTTCTAGCTTTTAATTCAATTCAGTTCAAAATTTATTTGCTGTTTTCAATATGTGCTAGGAACCATGTGCAGAAGACTGTAGAGTGCTGTAAATAAGACAGAAGAAATACAAGTAAATAATTAGCATAGGAAAAATGTTAATCTCAGGAGTAATCAATAAATATACATTATAGGATGATTTCTTCCCCTCATTCTATTATCCAAGATTAAGAGAAAAGAATGTTGGTGAGGCAATGAAGCTGAGGTCTTTGTGATGCTGCACTGGCGGTGAGTGTCATAAGAGAGAGACAAACTGAAAGCTCCCCAGGGGAGGACCAAGGTTGGAAACAGCAGGGAAATTCTCTGGAAGGATTTTGGAGAAGAGATGGAATTTAAACAGATGGAGGAGGACAGAAACGGAAGGCAGGGCACAGAGCCTGATGAAGAGTGATACTTTTTCATCTCACCCTGTTTTGAAGGTTTATCCATCCTGGAACAGGAGCTCTATCTCATTCGCTTTAGTGTTTTTATAGTATTCCTTTGGATGAATATGTAATTTATTTTCCCATCCTCCTACTGATGGACAGTTAACTTGCTTCCAAATTTTGTTGTCACAAACCAAGCTATTGTGAACACCTTCGCATATATTTTCTCTTGCACGTTGGAGAGAGTGTTTCCAAGATACATACTAGAGGGTAGGATTGCCAAGTTGGGGGGATGCACTAGTCCAAATTGCTCTCCAAGTGTCTGTACCAATTGAAACTCCCACCAGCAACGTTGGAGTTTTCCAGCACCCTTATATTTGGTATTGACAGATATACATTTTTACCAATTTGGTGGGTGTGAATGAGTATCATATTAATTTTTTTTAACTCCCTGGTTACAAGTGAGACTCCACACATATTTTGTACATTTATGGGCTGTTCAGATTTCTTTCTGAGTAAATTGGCTCTTTTCTTTGTTTTCAGTTTTTTGTTTCTTTAGATGATTTAGATCTTCTTTATGTATTCTAGATGTCATGTTTTTTAAAAAAAATCAATGAAACGAATTGCAAGTATTTTCACTTTCTCTGGGTCTTGTCTTTTAAACTTTTATTATTGTCTCATTTCATGTAGAGGTAATTTTAATTTAGGCAAAATTATCATTCTTTGTTTTTTGGTTTATGTTTTGTATGGCTCATTTAAGAGACCCATAACATTCTGTCCAGAAATCTTGCTTTTCATAGCCTTTAATTAATTTAGAATTGATTTTTGTGTATGATCTGAGATAGTGTTGTAGGTAGTACATTTTTCCCCCAAAAGGATAGCCAACTCTCTAAGTCGATAAGTAACTGTTTTTGTATTTTATTTTTGTGTATTTATCTCATCCCAGGCAACTCTGCACAGACTCCAGAGAACAAAAATTGTGGAAATCCCTCTCAGTGGCAACGTGTGTCCAAGCATCCCCATGGTCACGGGTATTCCAGAAGCAGCTAAAAACTGGTGACTTCGGATCTGATTGAGTTTGAATTCAGGCTCTCTCACTTATAAACAAAGTAGGGTAAAAAGAATGGTAACAAAATGAACCAATTTGAAAAAGTTGGTATTGAAATAAATATAACTGGACAGGAGTTTGGGATTGAAATAGGAACTGTCCGTATCAATTTGAAATGGTTGGAAGAGCTGGAATATAAGACTCTCACTGGACTCTAGAAATATTGGAATGAAATGAAAAGGACCCTTAATAACACCACCCTCAAGAGCTTGGACTAAATAAGTTGAACAAAAGAATATGAAAACGAATATATGTATATCTATATGCATGACTGGGACATTGTGCTGTACAACCAGAAACTGACACATTGTAACTGACTATACGTCAATTAAAAAAAAAAACCAATTTCAGTGAGGAGTAAAGAATGTGAAAACCATTTATTCTTGGGAAAAAAAACCATCTGCAAATAGCACCAGGACTTGGCTCACTCCACCCCGTTCCCAATTCTCTTTTCCCCTGCCTTCCCCTTTTAAAGAGGCTGAAACGCTCAACACTCACCTTTCTTGAACACTTTCTGCCTGGTGTGGTCATGTGGGTCAGCCCTGGCCAGTGATGTAGGTGTCCAGCACTCCTTTCCAGGCAAAAAGACTAAGCTGTTAGCCCTCTCACTGTACTGCTTCTTGGAAAATGGATATGGCATCTGGAAGCACGGTGGCCATCTTGTGACCCCAAGGACAGAGACTTGTGGCATTCTGAGCTCCTCTGCCAGCCTGGTGTTTCTAGTCTTAGACTTTTTGTGCCCGGAGACAAATAAACCCATCTCTGTGTAAAGCCTTGCAGTGAAAGTTTTTATTTTTTACATTTATTTATAGCTAAACACATGTCTATCTGATACAGCTTTAATACCTCATTCATTCATTCATTCAACATTGGTTATCACTGAAAATATTTACAGTAATGAGTGTATGTTACTAAGGAGAGAGAGGGTACAACAGAGGAAGGGAAGGAGAAGACAGCACAGTTCCCTGTGAATCCAGAATTTAATTTCTAGTAACAGGAA
Organism: Vicugna pacos; assembly: GCF_048564905.1. NCBI lineage: Eukaryota > Metazoa > Chordata > Mammalia > Artiodactyla > Camelidae > Vicugna > Vicugna pacos. Next base: position 11,708,086 of record NC_132988.1, on the reverse strand, counting down.
TAAGACATGACTATGGATTGGGAGGCAGTTTATGTTAAGTGTCCCATGTGCTAACAGTTGGTCCCATGTTTTCATCAGATGATCTTCTGTAAGCATCTGGGATTCATTGTGGCAGCTTGGGTACCATGTGAACATTTTTGTGCATCAAATACTTGGTCCTAAGAGCATGTGTCACGCTCTTAGTTCTTAAAGTCACATTATAAATAGCCACAGGACTATTTTGTAGATGAGATGTCCAATCGTGTACTTTCCACTGCAAAACACTCCATATAAAGTTTCTTTTGGAGCTACAACATTCGATTCAAGACACATAAGCAATCCAATCCACCTGTTATAGCCGCAGGATGGTCTCTGTTCTATTGGTGTGGCTTTGAAAGAAACAAGCATCCAGCTGCCACTCTGTGCCACCAACCTGTGCAGGCAATGCATGGGGGACAGGGAGGCAGAGAAAAGCCCACTTACAGCCAAGGGGCAGAGTCAGGATGTAAACTCTTGGCAGCTTGTTTTTTTGCATCCTGGTATCCCCCATCATGACTAATTTCTTATTTGCTAGTTTCAGGAGCTCAAAAAATGTTTGCTTTTTCTGATTTCATGTAGTTTCATTTTCTGGCCATAATTTGGTCTAGTGTATATACCAAGATGGAATCTGACTTCTTGAATTACTGGCCAGTCTTAGGTTTACAGTTGGCAGTAAACGTTCTATCCAGTTTCTGGTTCCCTGACCCAGACGAATGAATTCCCGGCAAGGACAGTCCATGCCACCTGCTTTCCCACAGAGTGCCCTTCAGTTCTGGTCAAGGGCTGAAGACAGGGTGGCAGGGGAAGTGGCATGGGTAAAGGCATGGCTACAGGGAGCTGTGGTCTTCCTTAGGCAAAAGAACCTCCAGGAGGATGTGTTGGGAGGCACTTAGGATCGTCAGTCCTCCTTGGATTTCGTTAGTGTGTCTGTGCGGCTGTTATCAAGGGCTTTGCTGCGATCCTGGTCATGGCCTTGAATGTGTGGTTCTTGACCCAGGCTGCCCCATCGTCTGTCCCTGGCACTTTCCATCGGACCAGGCTTGGGATGAAGCTATAGAAGAAGCAGTGGAAAGAATCAGGGTGCAGGACTGAGGCTGGGGAAAGCCTGCCAACTCATTTCTACGGGGCTGAAATATCTTCCCTTGGAAAACCCTCCCACTAAGACTTCCACGCCATCCTCTGCTAAGCTTTTCAGACCAAGATGGTTTAACTTTGGGAACAGGATGCCACGGGTCTTGAGGCTTTGATCTCTAGCTTGTGGAAACACACACTGGGATGATGTGGTTTTAGCCTATTTGGCTTTTCCCACCTCTTTTTGGAACGTGAACCTTCTTGATTAAAAAATGCCATGCTTATGAGATTGAAAGTTGGTGATAAAGATTTTTATTCCATATAAAGTCATTTAAACTGTTTTTGTTTGTTTCAGAAGTTGCTCAGTCCATCTGTGATTGTTTCAGTGCAGCTTTCCTTGATGTAAACAGAAAGGCTTTAAAAATTGGATGAATGCCAGTGTGGGTGAACATTAGAATTGGCTCATGTTGAAGTTCACACTGACCTCAGAGTGCAAGTTTATCTTTTGAGGTTGCTTTGACTTTGGGGAGCTAGATATTGGAAATTTCCATGGAGAATACTGCTTGGCTGACTTGTTTTTCTTCTCTGTGATGTTCAAAGGAAAATCTCCCTAACCAGAAGGCTCACTCCTCAGTCAAAGTGGGGATCCTGTCTAAAGTATTGCTGGCCGCACAATCTCAAGTTCAGTCGATCCAGCACCCAGCCCTGGGCTGGGAATTAAGTGTTTCTCTTGTTTTCCAGGTGATGTATCTGGAATCCCAAGAGGGCCAAACAGCTGAGCCAAATCACTGGGAAATGAGGCTGATGGTGGTGTGCAGATGCAGTGGTGTGGAGTAGGGTTCCAGAATTCCTGATTCTCAATTCAAGTCCACAAACCCCTATTGCAAAGCTGGCTGTGTCAGCTTTTCTAGTGTTCTTGATGCGGATCTGTAAGAATCTGAGACTGAGGACCAGGCTGGATGGTGAGGGAGACAAAGCTCTTCTTGCTACTCTCTCCTCTGTTTGCTACTTTCTCTACTCCCAGGGCTACCCCTTGTCTTTCAAAATCTCTATATTAAAATATCAAAGAGAAGGGAAGGGTCTAGCTCAGTGGTAGAGTGCATGCCTAGCATGCATGAGGTCCTGGGTTCAATCCCCAGTACCTCCATTAAAGAAGGAAAGAAACCTAATTATCTCCCTCCCCCAAAGCCCCCCACAAAACAGAGATTTTGGTCCCACTTTACCTATCCATGTAGTTTCAAAAATCCTAGTGAAATATTACTCAATTAATTCTACAATGTTAAATATTTCTAATACACAAAGTGCATTAAGTTAATTAATTAGTTAAATGTATTCAGTGAAATAATAGAATAAATAAATGTATTTAAAAAATAAAAATAAAATACCAAAGAAAAATGTCCCTATTTTTTCCTCCAAGACTTGAGTCCAGTTGTCTTCCATGGCTTCTTCATTGACCTGTTCTTTAGTAATCTCCTCTCTTTACTGGATTTCTAATCTCTCCTTCCCTCTGGGTCTTCCCTGCAGTTTATGAACATACTCAAACCCATCCTATATTAAAGAAGAAACCTTTATTCTGCATCCCACTGTCCTTTCATTCTCTCACAGCATAGCTTCTTGAAAAAGTTGCCTATATCTTATTTTTTTTAATTTTTTAAAAAATCAAAATATATTCAACATACAAAACACTGTGTGAGTTTAAGGTGTATAATATGTTGATTTGATACATTTATTTTTGTACTATGATTGCCATTGTAGTGCTAGCGTCTACGCTTGTTTTTCCCACTTCGTCCTTTCTAATTCATGTGAAGGTCACTGCAATCCTTGCCTTAAAGGTTCTGTTCAAGATCATCACGATATCCTAATTATCAAGTGGAGCAGATTCAGTTTTGGGGTCTCCGTATTTGACTTCTCTATGATATTTAAGAGTGTATCCCTCAACTTTTGGGGGGGTGGTTCATGAAGATCAATTATAACTTTTAAGGTCAAGATTAGCATATTTTCCTTTTTTGTTTTCTTTTTTCTTTTATTGAAATATAGTCAGCTTATAATGTGTCAATTTCTGGTGTACATCATAATGTCTCAGACATACATATACATATATATATATTCATTTTCATATTCTTTTTCATTATAGGTTACTACGAGATATTCAGTGTAGTTCCGTGTTATATAAAAGAAACGTGTTATCTATTTTATATGTAGTAGTTAGTATTTGCAAATCTTCATCTCCCATTTAATCTCTTCCCACCCCCTTTCCCCCTGGTAACCATAAGTTTGCTTACTATGTCTGTGAGTCTGTTTCTTTTTTGTAGATAATAGGATCTTTTTCTATGTTAAGCTTTATCAGCACACATATTAATTGAACTTAAGTTATTAAACCCTAGTCTTAAGAAAATAATTAATAGAGATTTTTGAGCAGTTTTGGGCTTATAGAAAATCCGAGTGGAAAGTACACAGAGAGTTCCCATATACCTCTTTTCTCCGTCTCAGTTTTCACATCTTGCATTAGTGTGGTATGTGTGTCACAAATGACGAGCCAAAATTGATACATTATTAACCTAAGTGCATAGCTTACATTGGGGCTCACTCTGTGTTGTACAGTTATGTGGGTTTTGATAAATGGCTAATGTCGTGTATCCTCTGTTACAGCATCACACAGAATAGTTTCACTGCCCCCCCAAATCTCCTCTGTTCTACCTGTTGATCCCTCCCCCAACCCAGATCCTGGCAACCATTAATCTTTTCACTGCATAGTTTTGCCTTTTCAGAATGTCTTAGACGTGGAGTCACACCGTGTGAGCCTTTTCAGATTGGCTTCTTTCACTTGGCAATATGCATTTAAGTTTCCTTCATGTCTTTCTGTGCCTTGAGAGCTCATTTTTTCATTATCCCTGAGTAATGTCCCATTGTCTGGATGTACTACAGTTTGTTCATCCATTCTCCTGTTGAAGGACATTGCCGTTGCTTCAAGTTTTGGCCATTATGAATAAAGTTGCTTCAGAGGAGCCAAGCTGGCAGAGCAGAAGGACGCATAGCTCACCCTCTCCCACAAATGCAGCAAAAACTGCATCAACATATGGTGCAATTCTCACAGGGTAGCTACTGAACTTTGGCAGAGTATCTCTTACAACCAGAAATGCAAGGAAATCCTCCCCAAACCAGGTAGGAAGAAAAAAATGAATAAAACTGCTAGAAACATCCATGCGCAGGTTTTCTGTTCGTTTGGGTCATGATCCCTCAGTTTCTCGAAAGCCTGTCCTTCCTGACTTTCAGGGCACCCTTCTCCTTTGAGTCCTACTCTTTGATTATCCCTTCCTGTTTCCCTTTGCTGTCGCCTCTTCTGCGGGCCTCTTAAATGGTGGCGTTTCCCCGGTCCTGTGTGGGGCTTTCTCCTAGTTTCAGTGTATCACACACGTTTCCTGCACCATCTCATCCACTCCCAGGACTCCAGTCCTCGCCTTGCAGATGTGCCCTACACCTGTATTTCCAGCCAGATCTTTCTCTTGAACCCCAGACCCACGCATGCGCTACACTTCTTGAAAGTCTCCTCTGCGGAGTTGTGGGCAGCGCCGCGGAGAAGGACATCCAATTCTGGGGACTGTTTCTCATACGGAGGGAAAAGTGTTTCCATTTTTCTTTTACACATATTTGAGCCGTGGTGAGGCTTTTCTACCGTATTTCCTCTAATGCAGGGTTTCTCATTCTCAGCCTTACTGACATTTTTGGGCAAGGTAATTTTCCTGTGCGGGAGGGGGCGGTGACATGGCTGTGTTTTGTAGGATTCAGCATCTCTGTCCTCTAGATGCCAATAGTACCCTCCCCTTCCTTCCAGATTGCGACAACCAGAAATGTCTCCAGACGTGTCCAAATGCCTCTGGTGGCCCAGGGAGTGGGTGTTGGGGGAGTGGATGGGTAGGGGACACTCATTCCCTCCACCCCCAACTCCATGTGTAATAGAAAAGAAGAAATCTGACTCCATATTAGATCTATTCCTTTGGCTTTAACCCTGCGCCCTGTTTTCTAGGCTTGGTCTTGCTAGCTCTGCACTCACGTAAAGATAACAAGTTGCAGAATAGAGAATAACATTTGTTTTGTTGGAGGTTTTGCAGGAGCACCGTGAGGTGGCCCATGTGGACAGCTGCAAGAACAAAGAATTCCTACACCAAAAAGTTTGCAACAACTGACCACCGCCCCCTTTTTTGGAGCCTGCATTCTGACTAGGGGAGGATAGTGCTCCAAGACAGTCTGCCATCCTTTCGGTCTGACGGCTTTCCAAATAAAGTTGCTGTTCCTTGCCCCAACACCTCGTCTCCCAATTTATTGGCGAGCCTTACAGCAAGCAGAACGAGTTCAGACTCGCTAACACATCTACGTGCTGATGGATACTCTTCCTACTGCTCTGCTTTTGTTCACATTTCTGCTTCTTTCTGAATTGCCCTTTCTCGGGGTGAACACCTGAGAAGCTTCTACTTATCCTTTAAGGCTTGGCTCTCCTCGTTTACAAAGTCTTTTCTCACGTCCCTTTCCCTGCCCTTCTCCGTGGAGTCACCTCTTCCTGCTGCCTCACTGGCCTCCCGGGGTCATGGTGGGTGCTTGTCCGCTTACCCATGTTGACTCCCTTCTCTGCACGGTGAGCTGCCTGGGGCTGGGCCTCATGCTGTAATGTTTGAGTCCCCAGGACTTCCACAGTGGGTGGCGATTCATGTGCCAAGGAATATTGTTAAATAAATGAACCATAATGGCCCCTTCTGGTCACAATCCTCTATGATAAATTCTCATAACACTGTGTGTAGCTCCTTCCAAGTGATTATTACAGTTACGATTTTTCTTTCTTTCTTTTTTTTAAGAGTAATTATTAAATTAATGTCTTTCCCCATCACTAGGCAGACCATCAAAAGCTCCATGAAGGCAGAGGCTAGAGCTGTTTTTGGTCATCACTGAATCATGCAGTGCTTGGCACTTACTAGGTGCTCCGAATATATCTGCAGAGTGAATAAATGGTCTCAGAAAAGAGTGGCCTTGGGAGGTTCAGTCTGGGCTTATTAAGAACAACAACAGTGACTACTAATGTTAGTTTAAAAAGTGTCTTCATAGATATTCTCACTTAATAATCACAAAAACCCTGGTGAAAAGATATTGCTTCTATTTTATAGATGAGAAAACTGAGGCAGCTTAGACAGATTAAACATCTTAAGATGTCACACCTCATGATCACTGTATTACAAAATCTGGGCCTTGTTATTTCTTGTCCATATAGCCAGATTTGGGGAAATGAGCAAATGTTTTAATGGCGTATTAAGTGAACGAGTAACTCTGTGATCATTCTGATTTTCTTATGTACTGGTTCAGAGAACAAGCGTGTTTATATCTATATGAGAAAAGGTCCCTGGAATTTATGGTAACTGCTTCTGGCCCTTACCAGCCCTGTAGTCACACAAACATTGTCTTTAATTTGTATTCCAGGGGCAGCCAGAGAGGGTTAACATGGGGAGTTTTGTAGATCCAGAGGACGCAGATACCAAATGGGAGAATTTTGATGTTTTGAAGAATAAAACACTTTCTCTGTATTAACTTACTATGTAAATGACTATCTGAATGAGATAGAGGAGGCTTTGGCCAGTGGTTCTTAAGCTTTGTGGTTCATAGAGTCATTTGATGGAGAAAAGATTAATACAGACCCATTAATTCCATCTTTTCTTACCGCTAAAAACACGGGGATTACAGCTTTTGTTTCTGTTAATCTGGAAGTAATGGAAATAGTGGATTTACATGTCTGAGAACCTACTGTGGGTAAATTATTAATATAGCCCTGAAATCAAGTAGACACATGCGTGCATTATGAACTTGAATGCTATAGGAGACCAGCTGAAACTCTTTTGCAGAACATTGGAATTCCCAGGCCACATCTAAATGTCACTGACTGATCACCCTAGATTTTTAACTCAAGAATGATGAGTTGAATCCTGGAAATATATATACATGGAAAAGGTAAAAAGGCATGTCCGATTTGTACTAATACACTTTAGAAGATGCATTTGACATGAGAATAGATTCTTCATGGGGTGGATAACCATTACTAGCTAGTAATACTCTTCATCACCACGCCGGTTCAATGAAGGCCTTGAACAAATATTTATTGAAGAAAACAGTAATCTATTCTATCATATGAGTGTCTGCCTAGAGAAGAATTTCCCAGGCCAAGAAACTAACCCCTATTCCAAGTAATGTTTGCTGGGGTGTATGGAAAGTTGTCTGTGATGACATCAAAGCAGAGTCTATACCATATTGTTTTACATCAGAGGAAGGATGGTGTCAGAGGGCATGTGGAATTCCAATGGAACAATCTTGATTTTTGGCCCACCTTTGAGACAAATGGAAAGACTAAAGATAATGTGAGTGAAGGGAGGAGAATAATATGGAAGCATGAGTTATCAATCTTTGGGTTACTGATCCTTGGTTGATTTCTTGGTGAGATCTTTATCAAGAGATGACCTTGTCACTGAAAATTACAGTATTGGGAAAATACACAGCCGCTGATGAGAGCATGTGAAGGTTTACTTTGTGTGAATGTGTGTGTGTATTGGATGGAGATATTGTCAACTGTCATTCTATCTAGTGAGGCAACTATCTCTTGTTCAAGAATATAATGGAAACCCCAGGGAACTTCTCCTTACACAGAAGAGCCTTTTATTTTGTCCTTTCTGAACTTACATTCACACTTTTGACCACCCACAGGCAAATCCAAGACAATTAAAGATAACTTTCATAGACTGGAAAACCAGAATGGGTTTGTGTACATTTCAGTTTAAGAGATCCTTTTTAGGGGAATTAACGTCGTAATGTTGGAAGGCGTTATTTCATTCACAAAGCATTTGTAAGATCTATTATGTGTGAGATTAATCACGTGTAAATATTTGGTAGAAGTAAAGCAAATTTATTCCCTGCAAAATGGACCCAGGGATGGGAACCAACCCAGCAAGAAGCGGCTGTGTTTCACTTTTCTGAGCATCACCAACAGAGCTGCTCATTTTCTGAGTTTGGAAGAGAGCCAGTGGAGTTTAGTTTTATGAGGTTTAATGTAAAGGTGTTGTATTTCATGAGATGAAATCATAACGCAGTGGGTTGCAAGAATTTTGAGAGATTATTTTTTTCAGAGTGTTGGCAAGCACCGTCCTCTAGAGAATTTTTTGTCTAAAAGAGAAATATAGATCTTCTTTCATAGGATTGAAATGATAACTAATCTTTAATCCTTTTTGGATGGCCAGGGTTCAACTGGTTAGGCTGATTTTGGAATGCATGTAGTAGTTCTGACTACTCCAGCTGGCCTTTTTCAAATCTGTGACTTCTTATGTATCCTAAACCTTCAGGGTATCTGGGCAATGTAATTTTGGGGGTCCCCACTCCTAACCCATGATAAAGGATTTTTGTATTTATTTATAGATTGCACTTCACATTTAGGCTTCACACACGGTTTGATTCTCCAGAAATTCTGACAATCCAAATGAGCATTTGGCTAAGACAAGAGGATGCTATCAGGCCTCCTCTCAGGTTTCTTTTCTCTCCCACACTTATTGTGTTTTCAGCTGAGAAAATTTCTCTGTCTCTGTTTTGCGAGACACCTGAGCCATTCCCTTGACTTAGGTTTGACTTTTTGACTTTGTTTTGGGACACATATAACTGTCCTTAGGCTAAACATCCCTCTACTTTTGTGACCATTTCATCTCCAATTTCCTTGCAAGGCAACCTCTTGGACCAGGTTTCTCATCAATGGCAGGAGAGAAACAAGACACTGAGGGGGGAAATCTAGTGCCTCTTCTGATTTCCTGATTTTTATGTATATGGAAGAGAGTTTTTCTGCTCTGTAGCTGAGAGTCTTCTTGAAATGTGGCTCAGGCAAGAATGTTTTGGAAGTGCAATTAATTCAGCATGAGAGTCTAGCAAAACGAATGTATGCCTCCTTGTATGCAGCTCCTTTCCCAGGGAGACTTTCCCTCTCCCTTGTTTCAGAAATAATCGATGCAATCCTAAAACTTTCAAAACGTTCTGCAGCGCCCCACAGATCATCCATAATGATAAAAAGCTGTGCACATCAGCACAGATGTGTTTGTATCAAATCGTGTGCTTGATGTACCTCATGCGGAGCCTCTCTGTGAATTCTCCTGGTAATGCTGATGAAATTAGTGTTGGGGAGGAAGGGAGGGGGGCAGTTTTGAGTTATTACCATCAAGGAACAAATGTTACATTCCTTATCTGTCTCAAATGCTTGCCTGCAAATGCATGTCAGAGCCAGCTGTCATCTGGAGAGAGTCCAGCTCCAGGATGCTGTGAGGAGTCAAGCTGAGGGAGGTTATGGTGGGGGCATCACCAACTGGAGGAGCGAGCTCATTTGCAGCTGTAGGTTGTCACCTATCACCTTGTTTCCCGGACTCGCCTGCTCACCTGGGGAGTGTGTTAATTGGGGGAGATTCCTGCAGACTCATCAAATCAGGGTCTCCAGGGGAGGGGCGTGGGAAATGGACCGGCTGATCGCTGTGATCAGGCAAGTCTGGGATTTACCTTGTATCATTAGGCCGGTTGTTTTAAAGGGAGTGGGTTTTGAGGCCGGGTGTGTTGGCGGGGTGGAGTGGGTGTGGGTGACAAGTGACGGTCGGAGGGACCATTCTGCCTCTGTTGTGGAGAAGATGCCTGAAGAACTTGGCCTTCATGTTTCTCAAAGCTCTTCCCAATGCCCCACCCAGTGTACTTCTCTCAACACTGGTTCAAGAAAGACCTCTGTCTTTCCTGAGGAACTGCTTTATTTTCTTCTATAAGATGAGAATTTTGCCACTTACTGAATTCCCTCTTTGCCTCAGTTGCCATGAAATGTGATGGTGGCTTCATACCCAGTCACCGTTACCACACCCATCACTAAGGCCTTTAGAGTTCCTCTTTCTGCCATTGTATTACCTTCTTTTTCACCCCTATGTGGATGGATTTTATAACTTTTTTTCCCTGAAAAATGACAGGGTATAAATACATTAAATGGAGCTATTAATTACTAGTTGTTAATGGAGGATAAAAAGATAATTTAAATGGTGCCTAATTTAATTTTTTTTTTTTAATTTTAGGGAAGAGGTCATTAAATTTTTATTTATTTATTTAATGGAGGCACTGGGGGTTGAACCCAGGACCTTGTGCATGCTAAGCACATGCTCTACCAGTGAGCTACACCCTCCCCTCTAAGCGGTACCTAATTTAAAGCACTTTCATTTGGATTCTGAATACATTTACAACCTTGCCCCACAAATATGCATTTCATCCTTTTTCCTGTCAATGACTGATGTAGGTTAAGAACCAAAGAGGCCAAGGCCCATTGTGGATGTTTGGGAAGGTGCATAATCTGAAGTTAATTGGTGGAATTTGCTTATGCAGATAATAGTTCTGTAAAGATAGGGTGATTTTTTTCTCTCTTATTCATAATTCGCAGGTATGGGTTTGACTAGAAATATGGTGAGTGGCACACCTATTTCCTTTGTTTTCAAGTTAAAATAATACACCGAGGTAATGCATGAAAATAAGAAACACACCACAGACAGAAGGAGTTAAATGAAAGGTGAGTCCCCACCCAGCCCTCCCGACAGCAGTCCCTTTCAGAGGCTGTCGCTTTGAACTGCCTGAGTGTTCAGTTCTGTGGGCGGCCACCTTGATGATCCTGTTGTCTTGAACTGAGCTTCTTTCGCTGTGTGCAGTTTTGAACTTCCATGATGCTGTGTCTCGGTAGACCCACTGACGTTTTCTGGGTGGACGCTCTACGCCCTTACGATCAGAACGCTCACTTTCTTCAGGTCTGGGGTATCTGATGATTGTGTCTCTAATAATTTCTTACTCTACATTTTCTCCGTTTAGGAAATCCCATTGGATCATTTCTCCTAGTGCCTTATTTCTATTCTCCCTTCTGCTGTTTTGGGAGGCAATTTTATTTTCCTTGACGGTAAACATTAGCTGACCTATTGCTCTGCGAGCGGGGCAACCAGGATTGCTTTTCCATTGACAGATATCCATCCAATTCCTTGTTTTCAGCTCCGTTTCTCAGACCTGCCCTCCATTCTCCTTGAGATCTTTGGTTTTTTGATGAGAAGATGCTTTCCTGCCCCCTACCTGCAGGCTCTTCCTGCACATACTTCGGGTCGTGGCTCTCTCTCCTCTTTCTTCCATCGAATTTCCCCCCTTAAACTTCTCTCTTTCAAAATCTGTTTATGGGTTTATTTCTACATGGATTCCGTTACTTTCACTAGGGCCTCGGTGTATTAGGTGGAGCAGGTGAGACTGTGCTGTATAATAATAATAGTAACAAACCCTGACGTCTCTGTTGCTTAATACAGTAAAGGTGGATTTCTGCCTCACCCAGAGTCCAGTCTGATGTTCCTGTTTGGGCATCTCTTCTGGTCAGCTGTCCTCCCAGCTGGGAGTCCTTCACTTTCAGCCATGCAAGCAGGGGAGAGACAGATAGAGCTAAAGACAGAGAGGTTTTACAGACAGGCCCGGAAGTAGGTATGTCATCTCTGCCAGTGTTAACTGGCTGGACTCATCAAGAGAAATCATGTTTAGCTGTGCACCCAGGAAGGTGAGCAGAACTGGGTGTGGGTGGCCGGAAACAGTTCCTATAACATTCTGTCTGCAGGGAAGGCAGGCGTGTGTGTGTGTGTGTGTGTGTGAGTGTGTATGTTCAATGTATCATGTTGAACGAGAATTACTCCTTACCCTTTAATTGATCCTTTCCCCCAACAAGAATCAGAAGGCTACCATCAAGAAGTAGCTCAGGAAGTAAGCCAGAAAAAGAAAAATACCATATGATATCGCTTATATGTGGAATCTTAAAAAAAAAAGACACAAATGAACTTATTTATAAAGCAGAAACGACTCACAGACATAGAAAACAAACTTATGGTTATCAGGGGATAAAAGGGGTGGGAAGGGATAAATTGGGAGTTCAAGATTTGCAGATACTACAATATATGAAATAGGTAAACAACAAGGTCCTACTATATAGCATAGGATATTCAATATCTTATAGTAACCTATAATGAAAAAGAATATGAAAACGAATATATATGTATATGTGTGATTGAAACATGGTGCTGTGCACCAGAAACTGACACAACATTGTAAATTGACTATACTTCAATAAAAAAAGAATGAAAAAAAATGCACTCTCTATCAAAATTCAAAGAAAAAAGGAATAGCCAAGGATGAACTTGGTGAGCAGACTTTTCCAGACTTTTTTGGATTTCTAGATTAGGCTGAAAATAAGTATAGTTTATAAATGATTTCTTTTATAGTGTACTTTTAAAGAAGACTATAAATGTGATACATTTTTACCAAGGAGAATGTCAAACAAAAGGAAATAATCACCATCAGTTTCATGTCTCAGAGAAAACAGTACTAACATTTTAGTATATTTCCTTCCACCTTTTCTATGCATTATATATACATATAAACCTTTCATTCTGTCTCACTGTTCTATTCGGTGTCTATATCATATTTTACTAAAGCATTCCCTTTTTATTATCTCTTCAGATTATTCCAACATTTCACTCTGATAAGCATTGCTGCTATAAACTTTAAAAACATGTATTTCTTTTTCTGCATTTAGAATTTTCCCTTAGAAATGAAGTTACTGATTAAACAGTAGAAACTTTTTAAGGCTGCTAGATATGTTTTACCAAATTGCTTTCTGAAAGGAGCTGTTAATTTACTCTTCTACAACATTGAGTATTATGGTTTTGTTCCCCTAATTTTGTACATGAAAAATGTTAATTTCATTGAAGCATTAACTGTGTAGTGAGCGATTTCTCTTTTTACAACCACTTACGTTTCCTCTTTTTATACTGTTTATTCATGTAATGTTTTCATTTTCCTATTGGAAGTCACTGATTTTTTTTAAATGAGCTCTTTCTATATCAAACCTAGGATTTTTTGGCTAACTAATTTTATCATAGGCTAGAGGCTTGTTTAAAAGCACACCGACTTGGTTTCAATTAACCAAGACTTGCTGGACACTTTATCTTGTCTCCTTTGCTTTTTTACCGTAATGGAGGAAGAAGCTATGAACTCACTTTAGGGAACTAAGATTTTCTCTTTCAGGAGATTACAGACATGAGATATCTTAGAAAGTTTGTTTAACAATTTTGCTTATAGCTGGAGGAGTGATTGGAGAACACAGTTTAATGGGAGAAGATAAGACAGAGTCTTAGGGGCTGAGAGACTATGGCGTGTGGGGAGCTCAATCAGAGTAGCTGGCAGAGAATAAAAGGCGAATCCTGCGAGATGTTTGGAAGTGAAACGGCTGAGGGGCAGCTGGGCCAGATCACGAGATGGGGCAGATGGTTAGGAAGGAACGGAATGAGAGTTTATTGCGGAGAGAGGCTGGCAGAGATCTACCACAATCAGAGCTTCAGCTTAAGCCAAATGAGGGACTTAATGATTGTTCACATCATTAAGGAAAAGTGCAACCTTGTTAGTCTTTTACACTTCAGTCTCAACGAGCTAATGACTTGTCCTGATTCTTTCCCAGGAATGTGCTTTGATAGGCAGGAGGGAACCAACTTCCAGCCCCTGGGGTTTGGTGACCAGGAGATGACACTGAGAATTAAAAAGGCAGAAAAAGGGGGAGATGGGAGTCTCAAAGACACATTTTCCCTATTCGGTTAGGGGGTGATGACTCAGGGCAATGGACTGGAGGCACCAGGAAAGGGGAGGATGGAAGGGACAGGCCTGTTACCTGAGGCAGTGCTGGTGAACGTGTCAAGCCTCCAAGAGACCCAGTGGTTTCTGGGGCAGGTGGGATGCCCGTGTGTGTATGAAGACAGTGATGGGTGGAACTGGGTGCTGGAACTGGCTGCCGGAGTTGCTTCTTCGGCCAACAGTACCCCAACAACATCTGTGGATATGCTGCATTTTAGGGGCAAAAACTTCAGGGATGTGTCAACAGTGGGATTGTCAGGGATGCCTCTGCTCCTAATTCCTTATGTGTCAAAACTTGCCGACTCCGCCAAAAGATCCCAAGCAAAAGATACAGTTGATTTAATGTGTCTAGGTTCAAAGTAGAAGTTTATATAATATATTGGTCAAGGATGCAGAGAGAGCCAAAAATATGACAGCAGGGATTAAATGTCAAGCCAGATGTATCTTGTGTGATCACTTCTGGATGATGCAAAATAGTGTGCAATCTTTAGTTTGGACGCATTTTAACTTATTTGGGATTTTTTCACTTGAGTGGTTCACTCTGGTGTTGAGGATTCCATTATAAGTTGATAATTCATTTTAATAACTAGACCTTGTGCAGGGTGAACTTTTTTTTTTTTACTTTAATATGTGAGAGCAAAGAGTCATTTTTTTCAACTAATTTCCCAATTTCCAATTTTTGTAAACCTCTTAGAGCAGTCAGAACTCCTACTGCCCAGAAAGGCTTAGTGAACAAAAGTGAGTCAACAGATTTCAAGTAAGTGCGGTAATCAATATTAAATGCTGCCATATTGGATTTTTCCTTATTCTTTGGGAACTCCAGTCAGTCATTATAATTTTTTTTTAATTCACTAAATTGTGAGTCTACTTTGGAAAGTATCTCATCATGAAGCAGATCTAATACTGGCTAATTTCTATTAAAAACTGTTAGGAGCCATTGCTTTTCAACAGCTGTTACCCATATCAAGAATTTGTATTCAGTAACCTAAACACATACATAAGTCAATGATGTCCTATTGTTCTTATTTAAGCTGCTGCCCCCCACCCCCTAAGCTGAGAACAAAGTACTAAGTATCTCCTACTTTCTAAAGACGGGATCAGAGACACCCCTGCTGGTCTGAGTAAGAGGCTAGCAGAGTGAGTCATGACACCCTGCCACGCCGGCTCAGCTCTTCTAGGGGCAAAGTTAGACCTTTGAATGGTGGGTTGAAGAGCATCTGTCAAGAGTAAGATAAGAAGCGTGTCAGCCTAGGAGGGAGTGGCTGTGTGTGTGTGTGTGTGTGTGTATTTCAGGGGAGGAGGTGGGCAGCTCTTCTAGAGAACTGCTCTAGAAACACACTCTTAAAGAAGGAGAATCTTAAGCCCCTTAAGAAGGTTTAAACCTCATTCCCAACTCATGTTCAGACCTAGCCCGACATGACTGACTATACTCTCTGACTGACTACCCTGTAACAGTCCCCCGACTCCTACTCCTGGGAGCTCTGGTTCAGGGAAGGTTGGGAGCAGAGTCCCTGGAAGAAAATCACCAGGAGCAAATAAGGAGTTTGAAAGGGTGGGTCAGACCAAGCCGAGACCTGATGTCAGGAGGGCACAGGGCTCGGAGGGCCACCGTAGCCCTCCCTCCCACACCCGCGTGTTCTGTGAGAGAGGGCTGCAGGTGAGGAAGGGGTGACATAATCATGTCACAAGAGCGCCCACAGCTGTGGCTGTCCTTCACTTTTCTGTACAAGGAGGATGTTAAAAGAGGTGTTCCTGTATCAGCGGGAGAGGGGCAGTGGTGGCATCGCTTAGGATTGCTGGAGGCTGGCTGACCAGAGAGGGCTGAAGCCCCGGGGGCGTGGTGGTCAAGAGCCGGCCAGCACAGGAGGTGGTGGGTCAGCAGTCAGACAGCGACGGCATCGGAGCCCAGGAAGCCCAGGCCTGTGTGATGGAAGGAGCAGTCGGAGCACGGGAGCCAGGCTGTCAAAGGCAACGGCTCAGCTCTGAACACACAAAAGATCGCTTTTCTGTCTGCCCTTCCTGGGCCGCTCAGAAACCTCGGGGCAAGGAGCTTGGGGAGAATCACTGTCTAGTGGAGGCAGGGCACTCACAGAGCCAACACATACCGGGTTCACATGTTCTTCTAGGGCCTGACAACTGGATGCGGTCCCCGGAACCCTGGGTTACACAACAAATTCAAGTGTGACCCACTCCAAAGGAGTTTGTTTCTTCAGACTGCCACGCGGATGCTCATTCGATAGCACTTTACAATATGGATAAGGATGGACACATTTGGTGACTTTCGGCGTTTAGTAGGCTTTAAAAAACGTTTGCCCCAACTATTATCTAAGACAAAAATCTCCAAAATTCGCCAAGTCCCCATGGAGCAAGTCTCTGGTTGAGTAGAAAAGGAAGAGAGGGCTGCCCCAAATACTTGGAGGTGTCGCTTCCTCTCAGGAGGAAAGCACCCCACAGGACTAACGCATCACAGAAGCCTTGAAATGGCACAGAAGCCCGTTTTACTGGACCGCTGTGGCGCCATGCCTAGCCGAGACCTCTCCCTTTCCATCAGATAGATTTCCTGGCCGGGTCCAGGGTCAATGCACAGTCTGCGATATATGCACTCGGCTATCATAACCCAAACAGAAACATGAAATGATTTCTTTGTCCAGGGGAATTTCAGCGGCAGAAATTCCGTGACCCTGTAACCTCCCAGTCCCTTTTCTCTCTGTATCCTCTTTCCTCTTGCCTTGTTTTGTTGAGAGATTTTCTTTTGTCTTCTGATTCTGCTTCATTTGGCTAGCTCTCTGCGGGTCTCTGGCACCTGGCAAGGTCTGAATGTGGCCTTTGTGTTTGCTGGACTGCGCTGTGCCCAGCCGGGCAGAGATGATCTCTAAGCTCTTCCACCGCTTCACAACCTCAAATTGCTCAGCCCTTTGTCCGTTAATCCTCATAAGCCCTTTGTGCTGGAGGCCGAGCCCCATCATCATCATCACCCTTCATTTTCCGGTCCAGGAGGCGCATGATGTGGGACTTGTTCAAGAACGCAGGTTGGGTGGAGAACCTGCCCGTTTGGGCCACAGGAGACTCGCAGGTGAAGTTAGAGCAGTGGAGCTGCACTGGGGAGACTGGGTGCGCTGGGGCAGGCTGAGGCCTGCAGGCTTTTAAAGACACCTTGATGCCCCAAGTGCAAGGAAGGGAAAGACTGACTGGTATAAGACCTCAAGTGGGAATCGTGCGGCGAGTGGAGCCTGTACATTCGGGGTACTTCTGGGTGATAGCGCTTACAGGGCGACGGCTTTGAGGCTGGTACTGGCTGGGTTCCTCGGTTATTTTAGGCCGGGTGTCTAGCCCAGAACCAGCCGGGCCGGAGTCCCACGGAGCGGCGCGCGCAGCTGGAGCTCCTGCCCCGCCTGCGCCTGGCACCCGCTTCCTCCCGCCCCTGGGCCGCCTTCTCTCCCACCTTTCCAGGGGGCCCTTGCTTACTGCTTCGCTGGGGAAACTGCCATAGGCAGGCTTTCAAGCTCCTTCATTCTCCTTTCTACTTCTGCAGAGCTAGTCCTTCCATGAATCCCTCTTCCTTTCCTTTTGTTTCCAAGAAAAAGATGAGCTAGCCTTCCTTCCCGGGCAATCTGGACACACTTCCCCTTGGCTGCTTTTCGACCTACCCTCGGGACGACCTCCCTCATCTCCCCAGTGCCCCATTCCCTCTGGCATCTAAGTCTCCCTGTTGACCGCCCCACACCTGTGCACGTTCACGGAGCTCCTTTACCCATTTCACTTGATCTGAGTGCCCCTGCCCACAGTCCAAGCAGTTCCCTCTGTCCCCCACCTGCAAACTCAGTGAATCAGTGGACTCTACTTCTCGTCTCCACGTTTCCTGCCTCCCACCTTCAACTCCCAGCCACTTTGCTGTTACCCTACCTGCGACAGACGCTGTAGCCATCCTGGTATTTTTTGAGTCACCAATAATCTGTGATGGCTTATATCCAGGGACTTTTCTGTGATTAACTTGCGGTGTTTTTCCCCGCCACTTCTGCCATGATACATTATTCCATGCTCGTGGAATCTCTTTTCTCACTAAGTCCTGGGACACAGCCTGTCCTTGTCCCTTTCGGAGTTTCCCTGTCTCCTGACAGGCACCCTCAAGCACAGCCAAAGCTGCTGTCGTCTTCTTTACATCCCTCAGAGAACTTGCGTATCGTCTTCTCTAATGACCCACGATTACGTGGCTGCCCGAATCTCTGTGTCTACTCTGAAATTCTCTGTTGTCCTAATTTCAAACTCATCACTGGACATTTTCGAATGGATGGCATGATGACTGCTGAAGCAAAATGTGTGTAAAATCGAATTCATAAACTGTGGTTCAAAAACCTGCTTCTCCCCACCAACCCCCTATGACTTCCCAGTTCTGTTAATTATGTCAGCAAGCACTAGCTCTTCCAGCCATCTCGCTCCCTTTCTCTCCTTGTCTCTTACCATCCAGTTAAGTTCAGTCACTTCCTCCATCACTGCGTGCCTGGACTCCATCCTTTGCCCTCCCACTGCCATGGCCCTGGTTCTGGGCCTCCGACCTTGGGCTCCCTCATCGCCATCACCTCCTAACTGGTCTCGCTGGCTTCCCTCTCCCTCCAGGCTCTCCCCTGCAGGTGATGTGGCACTTCCTCGAGATGAATGTCCCTGAATTTCCAGTTGCAGAGTTATAGTTATTGGGTCACATCACTTCTTGGCTCAAAAATGATCAGTGGTTTTGAAGTGGAAGGAAAGGGGGCAGAGCACAATCACTGAAAGAATGACAAAGCAACTGAGGACAGGACAAGCTTAGAACCAAGATGGCAGAAGATTTGATTTCCAGTAGACCTTGAGCCTCATGGCACACCCACAGGGGCCATCACAGTTCCTAGGCTGACCATAAAAAGTCAAAAAGTGGGTGGGGGTGTTTCCTGGAAGTCCTTACCCTTTCCCCAAAGTAGTTGGAATAATCCTCTGCCCATTAGCATATGAAATTACCGAGCCCATAAAACCTAACAACTCTGCGCTTCCTGGTCGCTCTCCCTCTTGCCTTCTGAGATGGCCCACACTCTGTCTATGGAGTGCGTATCTGCTTTTACTTTAAACTAAACATCCCACAGCTCTCGGCTTCTCTCCCTCTCGCCTTTCTGAGATGGCCACATTCTGCCTATGGAGTGTGTGTCTCCTAAGCCGCTCTCCCTTCTGAGAGAGACAGACCTCACTCTGTCCACGGAGTGTGTATCTCTAAATAAACTTGCTTTCACTTTACCATGCCTTGCTCTTGAATTCTTTCCCTATTCCCCCACAACAATTTCTTATTGCTTCTGAAGTCCGTTCCAAACTTAACTGCCCTGGGTCCCTCTGCTTCAGGGCCCTGGCTCACGTGTCTAATCTACTGTCCCCTCTAATTTCCCACAAGACTCTGCCCCATTCAAATTTAAAATCCCTGAAATGTTCCTATTTGTTTTTTTAAAATTTATTTTTTAAATTTATTTTTAATCTTTATTTATTTTTTTGAGGGGGAAGAAATTAGGTTTGTTGGTTTGTTTATTTACTTATTTACAATGAGGTACTAGGGATTGAACCCAGGACCTCGTGCATGCTAAGCACGCACTCTACCACTGAGCTATATCCCCCGCCCCGCACCTTGTTCCTTTTTGCATCCTTGTCTTGGTTTATAGCCTTTCCACCTCCTCTGGCACCCTTTCTCTGGCTTCCATCTCCAGTGCTTCAAAACTCCTCATTCTTCACGGCCCAGGGTATGGCCCCTCTACTTCAAGGGGTCAATACAGGAAGGAAGGAAGGAAGGAAGGAAGGAAGGAAGGAAGGAAGGAAGGAAGGAAGGGGCCTCCACAATGTGCCGCAGCTATTGAACTGACACACTTGACATTCAGGCTCCTCTGGGCTCCCTTCACTGTGGTCCTGTTTGCTTCTCAGCCTTGGCTGCACACAGAATTGCCCAGGAGCCTCTAAAAGCCCCTGCGGCCAGGCTGCAACCCAGACCAATTAAATCAAAATCTCTGTGGCTATGACCCATCATTAGAGTTTTTTTTAAAGCTCACCAAGTGATTCCTATATGCAGCTGAGAATTTGTGTCTGCTAATAATGTGACCTCCTCTGTAGATGATTTTAGTGGCACTGCATTTTTTTTTTCTTTTTTTGGGTGAAACTATTGGTCCTTGAGGGGTTTTTTGTTTTTGTAGCCTCGGTGATGTCTAGCATTGTTTCTTATCCTCAGGGGTCCTCCAGAGAAAGAAAACGTTTTGAATGAATTTAAAAAGGGAAAACAAATACAAAGAGTCATTTTTTAGGGAGGAATGCAAATCGGTTCAGTGGCTCTCCCACACAGGAATTGGTGAATTGTGTCTCTTGTATGTAAAATAGCTTGTTTTAAGAATTTTGTATAATCCATTTGTATCCAACCAGCTAATATGCCATTTAAATGCTTATTACTGTTTGTCTAGTGAGGTTATACCTTACCCATGTTACAATAGCAATTTTTTTTTTTTAACGGAGGTACTGGGGATTGAACCCAGGACCTCATGCACGCTAAGCACGTGCTCTACCACTGAGCTAGACCCTCCCCCATAGTAGCAATTAATGAAATGCTATTCACACTTCAAAAATCTTGGAGGAGTACTTGTCTTACCATGTGGATTGTGATCAAGATTAAACGAGTAGAGCTTCCAGGGGGAAACGCTTTAAAAAGCACAGTTAAAATATTATTTCTAAAGAGGCTGCATTTTTGAAAAGAACTGAGGCAGTGAGAGCTCGTGTTTGATGCACTCTTCCTTTGGTGAACACCCGGACTGACTCAAGTCTAAGGGAAAGCTGGGGCCGTCTTGGGCATATCTGCTTAGTTCCACGCCCTGTATTTCCAGTAATGACATGTGAATGCTGCAGGGCTTACGTTAGTCTGTGGGGATGGGAATTAAATATATTTGTGTCTAAATGGTTGCTATACTCAGGGTGAGGTGGTCTCTTACAGATAAAAACAGAAAGCAAAGAAAGAAAGCTGCTGAGTGAGTTCTTTTCTTTAGTTTATAAAAGCACACGGTGTGTCACGGAGTGTGACTTAATGGCCTGGATCCTGGAACCAGACAGATTTGTGTTCAAGTTCTGGCTTACTTTCCCAGCTGGGCTGACTTTGGACAAAGTGCTGAGCCTCTCTGACCTTTGGGGTCCTCAGCTGTGGAACAGGGACAACACTTACATCTCGACGTTGTAGGGGAGGACTGTTAGACGATGTAGGTAAGGCGACTGACCCTTCACAGGACCCCGTGAGTGTTCCCTGTTTCCTTAAAGCGCCATGGACATTAGGGATTTCTTTCTTTTTTTCCCCCATTGAACTTCTTCGTAGGGTTTTCCAGGTAATGTGCATTTTATTGGTAAATTTGTAGACAGAAATATGCAGTTTCATTTTGGATCTGAGAGGTTTTCATTCTTTGAAACCTAAAACGATTTCCTTCTTTTTCTTCTGTAAATTTGTTGAATATTTGAATTCCTTTGCAGTGTCTTTGCTGTAAATTGTACTTATCACATATAATTTAAGTCAAGCAGGAGAGATGTAATGGTATAATATCGTTACCCTCAGATGGAGCATTCACTGTAGTGTACTAACTTTACTTCCAAGGAACTTACATTTCTCTTTGAAAAAAAATTCTTTTTTTTTAACAATAGTCCAGTATTTTTAATTTTTTAAATTTTTATTTTTTATTGAAGTGCAGTCGATTACAATGTGTCAATTTCTGGTGTATAACACAATGTCCCAGTCTTGCATGTACATACCTATATTCATTTTCGTATTTTTTTCCTTTTGAAAAAATTTTGAAACTGAGTCCCACTTGCAGAAGTTTCTGGAAACTCAGATTGAGGTGTCTCTATACTTCTGTAAGGAACAAGCCTTTGGTGGTCTTCTATTTAGTTTATTGCTTTGTATGTCCATGGCTTGAACTAGTCACAGTAGTCTGTTATAAATCACAAACAAGAGTTCACCTTCACTTCATTTCCAAGTCCTACACACCAGTCAAATCTTATCAAAGAAATCTGGAAAAAGTCTGACATTTTGTTAGAACAACTGGCAAATAGATTTTTTCCTGCCTCCTTTCCACACTCCTTTCTTTATCCACTGCAGTGCAATTTGTATACTGTTTTTTCCAGTCTTCTTTTTTTTTCTTACCTATATACTGTCTATGCAACCTGAAATTAATTTTTCAGGCATGAAATTGGGCACTTTGCTGCCCTACACAGAAACACTACAAGTCCAGCTGCAACAGAGACAAAGTACACGCCAGATTGATGTCAAGATCTACTTACATGTAAGCAAAATTAAATTTATGGATTGGAGATGGAAGCCTGATTTTTCTCTGCCTCCCTGCTAAAAGCCAACTAAAATTTAGGAAGATGGAAACTGCCTGAGCCAGTCTGAGTGGACCCAACCCATTTCATTCTTTAAGGCTAATTGTAGTTCATTACTTAATGGATGAAGGCAGAGACCAGTTCACGTGGTATTAAGATTGACCCCAAGAACCTCTAACCCAAGGCCATCACTGTACCACATTTTTCAATACCTTGTCCAGATAGCTTAGGTCTTTCAAAAAATATTTTTTCAAGAAAGAGGTAAAATACATTTTCTATCCACCCCAATTTTAATTCTCTGAATTTTACTCACAACTCAGCATTTTCCATTCCTGGAAAACTCATTAGATTTTTATTATTTTTTTTTTCTAGCTTCCTCCATTCCAGAGCTATGCTTCCCCAGCAGACCACCTCATCTTTGAGTTTCGAGTCCTTGGAATTTCACTTCCCAGTTCCAAAGCTAAGGAGCCAATATGCATTCCTTCCTTGTCTCAAAGTCCTTCTATTTTGAATACCCCAACTTGCCTACATTTATCAAGGGGAAAAAGGAATGCATTATTTTGGCCTGAAAAACTTCTTGCTGAGTCCCTATTCCATTCAAATAACACCATCGTATTAGGAAGAAATTGCCAATCCCAATTCAAAGGCCTGAACGAACCAGATAATTTCAGAAAGAATCGTTCTGTGATGGTTTCCATTCATACAGTGACTAAAGCAATTCAGGCTTAACTACACACCCTGATGATCAGTTGGTATTACAGAAAGTAGAGCTAACAATCGGGCTGAAATGAATTTCCCCATCCTTACCTATTTCAGATAAAATGGTCAATGTGGAGGATGAGCCTTTAGTCCAGATTCTTCAATTGGTAACTGAGATGTGTTTTTTATCTGAGTATCCAGGAAGCTCAAAGTTTGCTTCTTAATTCCTAAAGGTTTGACCACAATTCTTACACATATTGTGTAGTTGAATTCTGTGCCATAGTCATAGCATTTTGGAATTAGGAGCAACCTTAGAGGTACTGAGTCAAATGCCTTTCTTCACATTCTACAAGTGAGGAAATGGAGTTTCCATGACTTCTCAGAGAAGGATGAATCTGAGATGTCTTTTAGTTTGACTTCTCTTCCAAGGGAAGAATTTTTATCTTAGTATTTTTTAAATTAGATCATCTATTCTACTCCCCACTAAGTTCTTGACATTCTCACTTGCCTTTGAACAGAATAGGTGAATCCAGTGAATTCAATAGATTCACAAGATACAAAATTAATATGCAGAAATCTGTTGCATTTCTATTCACTATCATACATAGCAATTAAGGAAACAATCCCATTTACCATTACATTGAAAAGAATAAAATACCTAGGAGTAAACCTAAGGAGGCAAAAGACCTGTACTCAGAAAATTATAGGACATTGATGAAAGAATGGAAGATGACACAAAAAGATGGAAAGATATACCATTTGTTCTTGTGTTGGAAGAATTAATATTGTTGAATATTTTCCATTATTGGTATTATTATTATTATTATTATTATTATTTACCATTTGGGTCCTTAGCTAGTGCTAAGCAGCACAGATGTGGCATGGAGAAGGTGGAAAGTTGGATGTGCACAGACCCAGGTTTTTCCAGGGAGATGCGATGGAAGACCAATTGGGCAAACAGGTTGATAATACTGGTGAGAGAGTGGTCAGATGACAGAATCGAGGCTGGCTGTGTGTAGCGACAGTCAGATGGGGCGGATAGGTAGGAGTGCGGGGAAGAACTCAGCGAGAGAACTAGGGCAGAAGTTAGAGTTTAATATTTCAGAAATGGCATGATCACAAATAAAGATAGTTATTCTACATTAGTATGTCTGCCTACTCAAGATTTGATAATCTGTAAAATCTGTCATCACCTCTTCAACCCCAAGGAGTAGGCAGATCAAGAAACTGAGAGACTTGGCTATGAGTTTTTGCAGAGAACAGGTACAAAAGTGTTAAATGAATGAGAGGAATGACTGGGAAAGTATGTCAGGTAAAGGTGGCAACATTGGAGCAGCATATGGTTTTCCCAGAAAACTAGAGGAGGAATGATCTGGAAGGTATAATGGGGAATAAGAAATAAGACTCATGCTGTCTCCCAACCTTGTTCTTGAAGGCTCTGGAAGAATGTCAGCCTCTACCAGAAGGAGGGGGGCAGAGGAAGCCACGTCCTCAAGGACAGCCAGGCTTCTCTCAAGATGAGGAGGTTGAGGGGCCATTCAGGTGGTTGAGGACGGAGGGCACTTGTGGTCCCAGGAGGAGAGATGAGAAGATGGTGTTGTGGGGAGCTGGTTGGTGAAGCAGCAGGAGCAGGAAGTACTGGGGAAGGGAAAAGGCTGGGTGCATCTCCCAATGGATTTCACTTTCTTCTATAGGACTTTCTGTATGAAGTTAATGGTGATTCCATGAGGTCAAAGAGCCACGCTGTGGCATTGTGTATTGTCACTTTGTGGTTGACAGTAACAACATTTCTTTTTAGAAGGTAAGAAGTACGTGGCCTTGATTACTAGATTATTAAAGTCATATTTTGATCTGAATTTTCTTTATTTTTAAAACATTACTGCTCTGCCTTTTCAACTTAATAATAATCACTGGAATTTTAGCTAAAATCTACCAGAAGGGAGAAATGAGTGTCCCTGTCCCAGTGACTTGATCTAGAAATGCTCATGATGATTGTGTGCTGCATCAGTTAGCATCTCAGAGATTTCCATAATTCACAAAAAACAATTTTCTAAGTTTTAGCAGTTACCAAAGAAGCTTTTCTATCAGATGAGAATTGGAAAAAAGGTAAGGTTAACTTAGCTGAGGGTTGTGAGCTGGGCATCTATCAGCCTAGGTTTCTTGGTCCTTCTGCCCCTCCACAAGCCCCTTCCCACCTGCAAACAGGAGGGAAAAATAAACCTTTAGCATGTTTGACTTCTGAAGTCTCAAGAGTCAATCTGTTAACGTCTATCTTGACTCATACACCATTAAACTGCACTCTCCTTGAAGGCAGGAGCTGTGTGTGTGTGTGTGTGTGTGTGTGTGCACGCGCACGCGTGCGTGTGTGCATGCACATATGCGTGCTTTAAAAATCTTTACAACCTGCACCCTTCACACAGTGCTTGGCATGTGGTCCATGCTTAGCACATGCTTAGTAAAGGAATGAATTCACAGAAAAAAGTATCTGAATGAATTCATCTTGGCCCAGTGAGGCATTCCCACTGAACACAACAGGAGCTGTCTCATCCACTTCTGGGGTGTTGGTTGTCCTCTGAGTCCCTGGTGCCCTCTGGTCCACAACCCGCTCCTTAGGCCTAAGTCACCATCTTTGAGGGTCCGGTGCTGACTGGCCCACTTGGTGTCCTGGGAAAGAGAAGGGTAGGAACCCCTTGAAAAAGCTCCACAGCTTTGACTTGACATTTTCCTCTGCCTGAAAGGATTGGGAACAGATAATCTGAATTTTGACAGCTGGCCTCTCATCGTGTGCCAGCCACACGCTGTGGTAAGTGCTTCCCCTGAACGGTTAGTTCTCACAACAGTCTGTAACTACCACGAAGCCCATTTTACAGGGAAGGAAGTTGAGGCACCATGGACTTGACTGCTTCAGTTCCCACAGCAAGTGGGCGGAGCTGGAACCCCGGTCCCGGCTATCCCAGGTCAGGGCGGGTGCTCCTGATCGCATTCTGTTCTCCCACCCCATGTCGCTGTCATGTCCCTACCTATAACCCTTTCCAGAGCTTCCCGGCTGCAGGACTCTGCCTCTGGGCTCCACGCCTTCAGCAACCTGGCCCCCACTGGCCACGGGTCCCTGTCCCATATCCCCGGGCTCCTTTGCTGGAGCGGTTCTTCCGTCCAGTTTTTTCTGGATGCTGCGCTAACTGTCCTGTCGGCTGCTCTGTCCTCAGGGTTCTTCGGGCTGGACCCTCCCCCTACCTGGTCCTCTGTGAGACCTCTTCCTCCCCTGGCTGGTTTGTCCCAGAGGTCTCAACTGTTTCCAGGTGTTAGCCATCCAGGGGGACGGTCCGCTGAGGCAGGTTTCCTTCTCACCTGTCTGCGCCGAACCTCTTGGTCCACCTTGTTCATTTGATGCGCAGCATGAGAGCAAACTGCTTGGCTTGTCTGTGAGGGGATACTGTCCTCGTAGGCTAGACGGCCTCACAGGTGTGCTCGGGGTAAGACTTGTACACCTTTCTGACGGATACACCTGTGCTGGGCGCTGAGGACGCTTTGTGCTGCCTCAGAGCCAAGAGGAACCCTAGGCAGGCGGTCCTCCAGCTGTAATTTTCTGAACCCTGTTCATCAATTTTTAAAATAAATTTTAAATTTATTTAAATTGTGTAATTTTATAATTTATAATATTATAATTTATAATTTATAAAAATTAAACTTATTTAATTCTTTTTAAGAATCGTTGAAGAGGGTTCAGAAAATAACAGCTGGCATCTTTTTATGCTGAGACATAGCTTGCATACAGTGAACACACACATCTTTAGGCACAGTTTTCAGTGAGAACCTGATTTAGGAAGCTGAGTTTCAAGAAGTGAATTCTCTTCAAACTTCCATGAGTCCATGTACCCCAGGGTAAGTCCTCACGAGCCTCCAGAGTTCCCACCGGGCGAGGTCTCGCAAGGAAGGCTCTCCCCTCCTCCAAACTTTATATGACCTTTATTGTATGGTTTACTGTTTTTTTTTTTTTTTTAGTTATGTGTGCTTATGGTAGAGAATGTGAAGTTGTCCAAGACTAAGTGGGTTCTTTCTGAAATTTTTGATTGAGGGCTCTGTCTGTAAATCTCTGCTCCTTGTTGAAATCGGCAGACAAACAGACTGACATTTAGAGTCAGGTCATTAGACTGTGGGTTCAGGGTGGCGACCAGGGGCTTTGGTTGGGCTGAATGATCCATTGTACGCCGTTCGGGAGAAGGTCCAAAGTGCAGCTGGGCGCTAAGAGCAGGGGGCCCCAGGAGGCAGACAGGCCCCCCAAAGAGTGTGATTGTGGTGCCCCAGAAGGCTCTCATCCTGTGCAGCGCCGACCCCAGTACCAACATGTGGGTGGAAGAGGTAAACAGCTCTGAGATCTGGCATTCCAGACAGCCACACACGTATCAGCCTAGATGCAAAGTGCTCACAGTACATCTGTGATTACATCTGACTTTATTAGTTGCAAAGGATAATTGCATCCAGAAAATTCCCCACGCAAATATACGCCACCAAGACAGTGTGCATGGCGCTCTGAGAAAACCATGTGGTAGAGAGGTTTCAAGGATGCGGAGTGACTTCCTAGCACTCATCGCTGATTCAGCGCTAGGCGGGCTGGAAGGAAGCAAGGCATGGGAGCTGCCAGAAGTCAGGATGTCAGACTCCTCCCTGGATTCTCAAATCTTTTCATCTCTCAGCTCTCTGCCCCAAGTGTCTTGAGGGAGGAGAAGGCTTTTGGAAGACACCAGGCCAACAGTTACATTCTGGGGACTAGATGCTCAGGCAGGGCGGCTGATTTTGGTAGAGCTGAGGTTGAAGCCAACCCTGGTGCCCCCTCATTGGCACAGTGATCATGGTAATCAGCCCCGCCCTTTCCGGAAAGCCTGCTGAACCCAGCGGGGGGCACTGAATGCTGTGCCCTTTCGCATCTGAGCAAGTTGAGGCCAGATTGCCTAATGATTAATGTAATTATTTCCAGCACTGACATTTAGGAGCTGAGACATATTGGAGATCAAGTTCCATATCATCGAATATTATAATTTTCCTGTATTTTAATTCTTGGTTCATTTAATCATTCATTCATTTGTTTCTTTTTTTTATTTTTGTTTTTATTTTTATTGAAGTATAGTTGGTTATAATGTGTCAATTTCTGGTGCATAGCATAACGTCCCAGTCATACATATCCATACATACATTCGTTTTCATATTCTTTTTCATTAAAGGTTGGCACAAGATATTGAATATAGTTCCCTGCGCTATACAGAAGAAACTCGTTTTTTACATTTGTGTCAAATACTTATTGTATGCCCATCACTGTACACAGAGGGGTGAATGAGGTCCAGTCTTTGCCTGTGGGGAAGACAGATGCATAAGCAAGAGGTGTGATATGATGTTTGGAATGAGATGACAGACACAAGAACGAGATGACAGGAAAGCCCCGGCTCAACAGAGGGCGTTCAACCCAGCTGAGGGCCCTGGTGAGGTTCTGAGTTGGGGGTGAGGCCTGAACGACCCTTGGAAGATGAGGGAGATTAAGAAAAGACCCACAGGGATAGTGGGAGCAGGATCCAGACTGAAACAAGTCCACCAGATTTGGTGACTGGGGGCCCTGAGTGACATCAGCCAGGTACTCTACTATCAATGCTCCAATAGCAAAAGGAGGGGGGATGAGCCGGGGGGATGAAAGCGGGGCATTCAGGTAAAGCAGGGGGACCAATGAGAGGCAAGGGTCCAGGTGAACCAGTAGGACTTCCAAAATGGTGGACATCACTCCAATGAAGCCATTTGGATAGGTCTTGTCTGTAGAGGGAAACTTTCTTTTTTGGCGTCCAAAGAGACAGAGGATACCCTCCTCCCAACCTAGAAACCCTTTGGGTGGGATGTAAGGCAGAACACAGTCTAGTGTGAGTGGCAGGAGGTGGGTGGAGGACCTTGGCCGTCTGGAGAGTCCGTGTCCTCAGAAGGCAGCAGCTGCCTCAGGGTTCCCGCCATACTTGTCATGGAAGACTGGAGGTCCAGTGTGGCTAGGTCAAGGGAAGCCAGAATTCTGGATTTTCGTGTGAAACCTTCCAGTTTTCAAAAGTTGGCAAATATTAAACAAAAACAGCATACAAGTCAAACAAGATATGTCTGCTGGCAGAACCTGGCCTCTGGCACCAGGCTGTAAGCTCTGATTTGGGGCTTAAGTTTATCCTCACATCTTCCCGTGTCAGATCTTCCCTTCCTGGTACAACTCTGGAGAAAAACATTAATATGGAAAATAACATGCATAGTTGGAGAAAGGAAGCACAATAATGCGTTTAATCCTTCTAAGCCCAGTTCTATGCTGTGACCTCTCCAGGACTTTAATTTTAGTAAGTGGATTCCCTTCTGTCCACGCCGATTAACTGAATTTTCTTCGTTCATTTTCAAGTTCTCTGGAAAGTGGGATTGCTTCAGGAACCAGAAAAGACTTAATTACTTAGCTTATGACTAAAAATAAAATGGAAAATAGTGTACTTTGGGTTTTTTTTTTTTCTAAATCTGGCCCTTATTCTACAGGGCAAGTCTGAAGAAAATTATAAGTACAAACAAGCAAGATATTTGCATGTGCCCAAAGAAACAGAGACCTGTTATAATTTATGCTCTGCTTGACTTTGACGAGTGATCAGTTGGTTGTAGCAGGAAAATGATGATAGATTAAAACCAGAGAAGTCACATGGAAACCTTATATCAGGTAAACAAAGACGCTTCAATTCAGAAATTTGATGAATCAAGCTATCAAACGCACTAGAACAGTGGATCACAGACTGTCGTGTGCATCAGAATCACCTGGAGGGTTTCTTCAAACACAGGTTGCTGGGTCCTGTCCCCAGAGTTTCTGATTCAGTAGGTTTGGAAGTGGGGCAAGAATTTGCATTTCTAACAAGCTCCCAGGTAAAGCTGATGCTGCTGGCCCAGGGACTGTCCTTTGAGAACCGCTTTTCTGGGACATCTCCAGGCTTTGCTATTTATAGACATCACATCTGTGCCACATTGTGTTTAAATTTACTTAAAATTCATCAAGTCTTCTGGTTTATAAATGACTAAAGCTGACGTATGCTTTTGGACTACTGGACTGAAAGTCTGGCATTCGTTTTGTGAAAACAGAAGATGTGCTGGTCCAAGCAGGAGAGATTATTTATTAAATACAGCCCAGGTTGTCTGTTCTCTTTTAGATGCTGTTGTCTCATTCAGGCTGGACTGGTGATGTGCTCACCTGGTAGCATCAATATCTTGATTATCAAGGTATTGACTATTCCCCTCCTGTGCTGTGCCCTGTGACATGGGGGCTGGAACTCGGCAGGCTGCCTCTCTGCTGGGTTCTGCCAACAGGAGGCACTAGAGGGCATCTTTGAGGATGGAGGAGGAAGGATTTGCTCCTTCTGGTCTACTCCTGTTCCTGTCAGTGTTGTCCCAGAAATGGTTGTTCATTCTGGCCATGGCAGCTGGGTCCAGTGTCCAGTTTTTTCCCCACTCTCAGAATCATGCTCACTGAAGTCCCTCAGGGACGAGCTCCAGACAGCCGGTGCCATTTCCCTCAGAGATCTGGGCTCTAGCTCCACGGGGTCCTTTCTCCAAGTTCCAGAGACACCAGCGCTTAGTCAAGCAACACACTTCCTTGGAGGTCTGGGTCCTCACTCTGCAGGGTTACTATTCCAGGCTTCTAGTTTCTAATAATTCCACTTGCTTCTTTTTGTCCCCGCAGCCTGCAGGGTGGCCACTGCCTCCTGCAGTAACATCTCTGGGTTACCTCAGGGTTCCCTTTGCTTTTTCAGTCCTTCCATATTTAAACAACTCCCTGTATTAAATTCTGTGTGTTGAAAGAGCACCTTTTGGGTTTTTGCTTTTCTGACTGAACCCTGATACCAGCCGTGTCCATCTCACTGTGACATTTGTAATATTAGTGATATTAGCACTCTGCTACGGCTTTCAAATCCCAGAATGTGGGTATTATCATTTTCTTTAAAAGCTATCCAGGAAGCATATAAACTACTGTCTTTCTTTCGCTGTAGTTCGACAGAGCACTTGAATCGGAATCACTTGGAGTGCTTGCTTAAGATGCACATTCCTGAGTCTCACCCCCAGACAAATTTGCATTTCAGACAAACTTTCTAGGTGACTGTCCATGATGGCTATGATGATTAATTTTGTGTCGACTTGGCAAGGC
This sequence comes from Vicugna pacos, assembly GCF_048564905.1. Taxonomy (NCBI): domain Eukaryota; kingdom Metazoa; phylum Chordata; class Mammalia; order Artiodactyla; family Camelidae; genus Vicugna; species Vicugna pacos. Next base: position 11,677,041 of record NC_132988.1, on the reverse strand, counting down.
TATGGTGCTCAGTTGTCTGGTCAAACACCAGTCTAGATGTTGGCTGTGAAGATATTTTTAAGATAGGATTTACATTTTAAAAAATACTTTATTTTTTTAAACAAAAGAAGAATTTATGGGTTACTTTATATTAACAGTGATCACAAAATATTGGCTACATTCCTCATGTTGTATAGTACATCCTTGAGCCAACTTACACCCAATAGTTTGTACTTCCCAATCCCCCTCCGCTATATTGCGCCCCCATTTCCCATAGCTAATCCTTAGTTTGTTCTCTGTGTCTGTGAGTCCACCTCTTTTTTGTTGTGTTCACTAGTTTGTTGTGTTTTTTAGATTCCACATTTAAGTGATATCATATGGTAGTTGTCTTACTTTGTTGTGATTCACATTTAAATTAGTAGACTTTGGGTAAGGCAGATAACCCTCCATAATGTGGGTGGGCCACATCCAATCAGTTGAAGGTCTTAAGACCAAAGACCAACATTTCCAAAAGAAAGGATCTGGCCTCAAAGCTGCAACAGAGGAAACATGCCTGAGTTTCCAGCCTGCTGGCCTGTTCTGTGGATTCAACTTTTACCTGACTTTCCAGTCTTCTGGGCTTGCAAGCAACCATAATCTTGTGAGTCGACTCGACTCCTGAAAATAGATACCTTTGTCTCTACCTTTCTCTCTCTGTATATGTGTGTGTGTGTGTGTATGTATTTAATTGATTCTATTTTTTCTGGAGGACCTGAGGTGGGGCTTAGGCATCTGCATTTTAACCAGCACTCTAGGTGATTATGATGTGCTGGACAATGCAGTTTTCTAGTGAGAGCTTTAGAGAGCAGAAAACTCTGTCAAAGTGGTCACCAAGTGCTTTGAAACAAATGGTTTATTTGTGCATTCATCCAACAGGTATTTCTCATGGGTATACCATGGGCCTAGGAACTATTCTGGCATGCACTGGGCATACTGTATTGTATGAGATAAATCTCAGCAACTTTCCAGAGGAGTCCTCACTCTACAGGATTCTTAAGGTGGATCTTCTTGGCCAATTTGAAAAAATTAGGCTTGTCTACATTTTAAAGTTCTACATCTATCCTCTTGCCCTTCTTGTGTACTAAAATTTTGACTTTAGCCATAATAACTATGCTTTTATGGTGATTCCATGCTTTAAGAAAATTTTCTTTAGTCTTAGAGTCAGGCCTTTTGGCATTTAATTGTTAAAGCCCTATTTTTTTTTTTTAATTTTTAGCGAAGATATTGTAAATTAAATTCAAGAAGTACTTACTATGTGCAAGGCATTATATTAAATATTTCCCCCTTTGGGGGTTCACAGTTTAGGTAGGAAAAGACTAGGATCCTAAACTAGCCATTAAAACACAGCAAAGTTGTCCTAAAGGCGTGTGTGCAGTGTCCTGGGAGGACAGAAAGGGTTCCATCCTGGAGCTGGCTGTAGGAGACAACCTCTGCTCTGGCTTAAGTAAGATTTCTTGAATTGAGAGTTACAATGTTGTGTATAAGCACTGAAGAATCAAGCTACAGGGCTCCCTAACGTTCCACTCTGCACCATAGGTCCTGACTTTAGTTTCTGCTGCCTTCTGTTTACCTGGTATCAGACTCATTGCTGGGGGTGGTGTGTGTGGAGCTGAGGGGAAGGTACTGAAAATAAAGTTGTTCGGGGGAGATAACACTGAATCTTAATCCTGCATTTTTTTTGATCTTCCATTATCTTCTGGGTTTCCTTTGGCTCTAGACTCCAGACATTTGAGAATGAATCTTAATCACCATATGAAGTAAAGTTAAGGTAATAATGATTTTTATTGATAATAAGGCATTTTTCTTTGAATGTTGTATTTGGTAAATGCTAGGTTCCAAGTTTCTCATAAGGAACGAATTTTCCAAGAGACCCCAAAGGAATGTGCTGCATATTTCACGCACAGACCAGGAAGAGCTGGAGTAGATTAGTACCCAAGGAATCCGTGTATCCTGAAATACAGATTCATTCAACATATTCAAACACAGGTTTCAGTTACTAGATCCTGCTTCAAACTATCCTTCTGAAGATAATTTTTGAAATGACATGGTCCATGTTCAAATTAATGAAGGTGAAAGGAAAGGTCATGTTTGATTGAGTCACCAATGAAAACAGGAGAATTTCTGCATCATAAATCTTTTATGCCACATCATTTTAATCACCCTTTGTGAAGATGATGCCAATAAAGGCATCCAAAGTTTTGATCCTTCAGTCATTTCGTTTTACTAAGGAAAGAAGCCCAAGTCCTTATCATTTTGTATTTGGACTCTTTATTGAAGGTGCACATGCACAGACACACAATGTGCATATAAAAATTACATGCACACACACGTGATGATACAGTAGCCTCAAAATACATGACAGGAAGCACAGCCCCTGTCACAGAGTTGGGAAGAGTTGGGGAGTGCTCACTCACGTTTAACTGATCTGTTACCAGACTCAGATTTGGCTGCTCATGGCCCGAAAGCCAATACTCAAGAGATGAGTGTTGGCTGGAAAGGGAAAGTTGCTTTATTCAAGAGTCTGGCAACCTGGGGAGATGACAGTCTTGTGTCCAAAAACCAACTCCAAAGATTCTGCTTGACCATGAAAATTTTAAAAGGGAGAATCATTTGAGGAGGGGTGAACTTTCTCCTGATTGGCTGGTGGTGAGGTAGCAGGGTGATGCTCCAGGAATCTTGTGCTCTACTGGAAGTAACCATCCTCTGCCTGGGTGGGAGCCTTAGTTCCTACAGAAGGACTCAAAGGTATTGTTATGTATATTCCTTGAGGAGGAACCGGGACCCTGCCCCGAGGCTGCACTGTTGTTTCTTGACTGCCCCTCCTTTGTTTCTGCCTTCCCTCCCTTCCCTGATGAGCAGTTGTTGGAATCTGCCCTTTGGAACTCAGGGAAGGTCAAGGAGGCTGAGTGAAGCCTATTTCCTACAAACAAGAAACAGGGGACACAGAAAGGATCTGTACCAGTGAGACAGGAAGGAAGGGGGCAGGGCACAGCCATTCAAGGAATGACACAGCAGTTAACACCAAAAAGGCAGAAGATTCAGTTCCCAGCAGTTCTTGAGGCCCAAGATGGTGGGAGATCTGACTTCTAGCAGAACTTGAGCTTCATTATATGTTCAGTGTAATACATTAACATGGTAAATAACATGCCCACAGGCGCCATGATAGTTCCAAGGTTAACCACAAAATGTCAAAGAGTGGGCAGTGGCCAAATTCCTGGGAATCCCAGCCTCTTCCCCAGGGTGGTTGGAATGATCCTCCCACTTGTTAGCACATGAAGCTACCAAGCCCATAAAAAATGGCAGCATCACACCTCGCGGAGGCCTCTTTTGCTCCTCATCTTCAGAGACGGCCCACACTCTGTCTATGGAGTGTGTATCTACTTTTACTTTAACCTGAGCACCCAACTCCCACACTTCATGGCCTTTCTCTTGCCTTTGAGACAGCCTACACTCTATGCAGTACTTATTTCTCTAAATAAATCTGACTTTACTTAACTGTCGCTTGCACTCAAATTCTTTCCTGCACAAAGCCAAGGACCCACACTTGGCGGGGCACGTCCCAGGGGCTCAACTGAGACCTGGGACACAGCCCTCCTCTAGCCCCACATTTGTTTTTTTGTATCACCAGGGAGGACCCCACAGGGTCCTGCTCTGTTTCAGATTCTCTACATTAAAAAAGACACTTCAGTCACCCCTGAGCCATTCAAATTGGGTTAAATAGAGAACTGGTGCTCTGGACATAGAATCCATGAACATATTAGCTTAAAAATTGTGCTCAATATATTTTACATATTCTCAAGGGTTCCTGAGGTCAAAACCATTTACAGGAGGCCCTATAGTTCCAAGACATAATTTGCCCTTTTAAGTCCCCTTGTACACGAGTGTACAGTGGAGTTTTCCCGTGGCTGCCCAACATGTGTTATCACACAGATTGAGGGCAGAAGCAGATGCGAAAAGTCGGCTGCTTTTGATTAAGTCAGACATTAAAGAGACTTGCAAACATGAAAACAATGCTACTTTCTCACTCATTTTCTTTTGCTTTGGCAAAGACAGTTAAAGTTTCATCAGTAATGTCATTTAGGTTAACATCTAATGGTTTATTATAGAAATTAAAAACAAATAAATATTTAAAATGTGCATTTCCATTTTGAATTCAGTGAATATCCATCAATGTAGTCAACATGAATTAAAACTTTTTTCAGAGTTTACTGGAGCTCAAAGACCAAAGGGTTTCTTAGCGGAGGTGGTGTCTTGGTTGGGTCTTCAAGAAGGGTGGGGTTTAGAAAGTCAATATGGAGGTTGGTGTTTCAGGCAGACCTGGAGGAGCCTTGTGTGGGGAATGGGAGGGTTGGTATGGTCTAGACTATAGTCAGGATCAAAGAGTAGGTCCAGGACCGTTGTGAGCCCAGCCCTGACCTTCTGGAAGATCTTTCTTTGACAATACAGGAAATGGGAACTGAGGAACGTGCTCTCCTTGGGGGCTGGGTAGCTTTCTTAAATTTTGTCCTTTGCAAGGAAGGGTGATTTGAGCCTCAAACATTCAAAGGCCTTTTCTCTGTTGTTTCTTTGGTAATGCAAATATCTCAAACACTTCATAAAGTTCTACTTACTTCTAATCAGTTCTGTGAGCCAGTAACTGTGCCTAAGTTCTTTGTGAAGCATAGTTTTCAGATGTATTGATTACTTCGCTTCCCACCTCTCTCAGCCTAATGGGGCTACCTCCTGGCCACCTGGAAAATAGATGAGAAGGTCACACCCTTAATGCACTGAACTCTGCCCTGAGTTTGCTGTTTGTTTGTTTGTTTGTTTTCTTTCCCCTCTTTCCATCCCTCCTTTCTTTCTCCCTTTCTCCCTCCCTCTCTTTCTTTCTTTCCTTCTTCCTTCCTTCCTCTCTCTCTTTTTTCTTTCTTTCTTTCTCTCTCTCTCTTTCTTTCTTTCTTTCTTTCTTTCTTTCTTTCTTTCTTTCTTTCTTTCTTTCTTTCTTTCTTTCTTTCTTTCTTTCTTTCTTTCTTTCTTTCTTTCCTTCCTTCCTTCCTTCCTTCCTTCCTTCCTTCCTTCCTTCCTTCCATCCTCCCTCCCTTCCTTCCATCCTCCCTCCCTCCCTCCCTCCCTTCCTTCTTTCTTCTTTCCCTTTTGCTACTAAAAGATTTTATACAGCACCACAGTCTTAGGCTGATCTTTTGCTCTGTGTCACTTTGGGCCCTTCTTGCTCAAAAGCCTTCTTCTTCTCTTGTGATCTGGCATCACGAAAACTGTATGCTTTTCCAATTTTGCACCACCACCTGAATTTCTCAAGAATCAATTTGTAAATCAGGCAGTTTTCTCTAGTTCATCTCTTTCTTTTTAATTCCTTGCTAAACATAATCAATAACAACCAACAGGTAAGACTAAGGTTCTGTTTTCTAGCCCCTCCCTCACAAGGTCATTAGGGACATGGGGGTCTATGTCCCAGGTCACTGCAGGAACAGTGAACCAAATGTAATAACATCACCGATTTCCCAGCCTCTGGTAGCAGTTTTTTCAGTGACTGCTCCTTGACTGTCAATGTCACGTATTTGTTTGTTTGTTTCTTTGTGTTAAACATCAGCATCCCACGCTGGGTATCAATCTACGTGTTTAGTCAAGATAGACAAAAATCATGATTTATTTACAAACCTCAGTGGCTTAACACACTGGCTACTGCCAAATTGCTCTCCGAAAGGGCTGTTCCCACTGAGGGTTCATGAAAGGTTCCTCTGTTTGTCCCCACATTCTCTGCAGTCTCCTGTTGTCCAGCTTTCAAAATGTTGTCAGTCTAATGGGTGTGAAGCGAATGCTCACTGTTGCTTTAATTTGCATTTCCCAGATGGCTAATGAGTTTGCACAGCTCTTCAAAAGCTTGTAGTCCGTTGGGTTTCTTCTCTTATAAATTGTTCATTCATATCTTTTGTTCATTTTTTTTTCTATTAGCGTTCTTTGTTGGTCTGTTTCTGTTGATTTTTAGGGGTTCCTAATATATTCCAATTGGTTTTAGACACACATGTTTTTCCTCTGATTTCTCATCTGTTTGTTAACTTTCTCAATGGTGTACTTTTAAAATTTTTATATAAGTAAATTGCTAACTTATTCTTCTTATTATTTTGGTTTGTGATTTTAGGAGTTTCTTTAATATTTCTTCACTTAGGTTATAAAAATATTTTATATTTTCTTCTATTAAGTTTCTAGAACTTTCCATTAGCTCTTTATCCATCATGAGTCTACCTTTGCTGTAATACTGGATAGGGATTTCATTTTATTTTTATCTGCAGGGTAAGCCAGTTTGTCAAAAGCAGGATTTTGTCTCAGACCTGTTTTTTTTTTTTATATATTTATTCCTCCCATAAGCCTAGAACAAATAATATGCACCCAAGAAATATCTGTTGGTTCACCAAATTAAAAAAATAATAAAAAAAATTATGCTCCCAAATTGTTGCCTCAATTGATGTATTCTGGGAATTACTTATCTTAGATCCTGTCACTTTCAGTGTGGCTGGCCCCAAGAAAGTATTGCAGCCCACAGAGTATCCTTCCAAACTGATGCCTTTGATGACTAGAGTTTAACATTTTGAGCTTTAGAGCTTAAATGGAAGGTTTCTTGTTTCCTGTTAAAAATGTACCTACACCTGGGAGAGAAGAAAGATGGTGAGAGGAGTCCAGGAATGCAACAAGGTTGGAATATAGCCGTCTCTGGTATAGGCATCCATTAAGCCTTATCAGCTTGAATGGGGGAACTGGCAAAAATCCCAATATTTTGACTTTTATTAAATATTTGAATCCCACACATAAAAATGTGCATATCTTCTCTCACTTATCTGTAATCAACTCTCAGTTCGTCTCCCACACTTCCAACCCGTCTCACTCCACGCAAACCCTCATAATCTCACCACCCACTGAGGGCAGATGACTTTGTCTCCTGTTTCACTGAACGTGCTGAGGTCACCCAGCAGAATGTTTCTGTTTTACCTCAACATTCCTGTGGGTCCTTCTGTTATTCTGGAGACACAAGTGCGCTTCCTCCTTTATAAGGCTTAACTCTCCACCTGTGTGCAGACCTCATGCCTTTCTTTCCTCTTTATGATTTTGCTCCATCAGTTATCCTCTCCTTTGTGTGTTCCTTTTCTTTTCCTATAAGCACATTCACGTGGCTCCTAAAGTGAGCCAACCTCACTGCTTCCCTGGGTGGTGGATGAACTGGCTTTTTGCTTAACATCAGCTCCAACCTTCGCCTTGTGTTCCTTCCTGTTCTGTAGAGTTTGGGAGGTTAAAGGCTACATTTGCCTGAGTAACTTGAAACTGAGGTTTTGGATATGATTTAGGTTCTGTCAGTTAGAGGTGCTTGCATGCTTGCATGAGATGTGGGAAATGGAAATTAAAGGAGACATGAGGCGAGAATCACAATTTGGTCTCTTCCCTGGAGAGCCACAGTGCTGGAGGTGTTTGCTTCTCCGGGGGCAGCTGTAGCAGAGGCGTCTGTGTTGCCTGTCTATCTTCCCGGCTATGGAGAGGTGAGGACAGAAGACCCGCTTTGCTGGAGTGGATCGTGGCAGAGATGATGGGCTTCTGTGGCCAGCAGCCAGAGTGATGGCTTCCAGTTTCATCTGGGAACCTCCTGGTTTTACGGCATCTTGGTCATGGCAGGTGCAGCAGCCTCCTTGGTGACCTGGTTTTGTGTCATGGCTTTGGGAGTCATTTCTGGAAACTTTGATTGAATCTGTCCTTTCAAACTTCCCATTTTTTTGCAAGTCAACTCATAATTTGTCATAAAAATGCCCTTTCTACTTAAACTGGCTAGCAGATTTGGGCCTGGTCTTCAGAGGCTTCTGTATGATAGGCTGGCATCCCCTGCAAAGTGGATGGTCACAGCACTGTAGTCCCCTCCTGGGGGGCCATGAGGACAGTGGGGAAGGGAGGGTCTCCTAATGGGCTGACCACTCACTGACCACTGTACGTGGTTGCACATTTGACCTGGAAGAAGAGATGTCCTGATTCACAGAACTAATGGTTTGGTTAGATTCTCGAGTACTTGTAAGGAGCATAATGGGTAAACAGGTGACAGGAAGGTCTGAGGAAGAGATATATGGAGACACTTTCCCAAATAGGCAGAGCCTAAATATATTTATGTCCTACAGGAATACTTAACAAAGAGCTGCCTCAGTAAGCACGATCTAAATAATCGTCGTAGATACGATGGTTGGTTCTATAGAATTCAGTCTGTTTCTTTCGCCGGGCACTTTTGTCCTTGTTCAGTGAACTCATGGACAAGGTGGCTGAAGCAGCAGGCACGGGGTGACGCGTGGTCTCAGCAGCGTGGACGGCCGTGCAGCAGGGACCGACTCCCCAGCCTGCCAGCACTGGAGACCAGCACCCAGCCTTTAGGGCGGCATCCGTCCCCAGGGAATCAGCCTGCCACTGTAGGTAGATTTATCACACTGGACCATGTCTATGAGAGAAGGGGCGGCACTGGTTCTCATGAACATACACATTTACTCTGGATACAAATTCGCCTTTCCTGCTTCTGCCCAAATCACCGTCTGTGAATTTAAGAATGCCTTATTCACCATCATGGCACTCCACGCAGCATTGCTTCTGACTGAAGCCCTCATTTTATGGCAGATGAAGCAGCAATGGGCTCCCCTCATGTGCTTCACTGGTCTTACCAAGGTCTCTGATTCCCCAAAGCAGCAGGCTGGGAGAATGGTGGCCTTTTGACGAGTCACTTGTGGTGCCAGCTGGGAAGAAACATCTTGCCTGGCCTCGGGAATGTCCTCAAAGTGATGACTATGCTCTAATTCAGCACGCAAGACAGGGTGTTTTCTCTCCCATAAGCAGGATTCATGTGTCTAGGCAGTCAAGGAGTGGAAATGGGAGAGGCTCCTTCGCTGCTATCCCTGGCGTTTTGCTAGCAAAATGTTTGCTTCCCATCCCTGAGACTTCGGGTGCTGCCAGTGTAGAAGGCTTAGTTCCCAAAGGAAGAAGGGTCCCACCGGGGGATACAGCAAAGGTTCCATTAAGCTGGAAGGTGAAGGTGCCACCCGGCCACTGGGGTTCCTCATGCCTGTGAATCAATAAGAATTACTATAAGGATTACTGTACTGGTGGGGGGTTACTATCTGGGGGGATTTCTGTATGGGAGGATTACTGTGTGGGGGGACTACTGTACTGGCAGGGGGATTACTGTACTGGTGGGGGGAATACTGTACTGGCGAGGGGACTGGTTCTGACCACTGAGACCAGCTCGTAAACAATAGGGGTAAGGAAGAACACGTCTGGAGTTCAGATGATTCCCTGGGGAGCCTCTTAGGACTCTTATGTTCGGTGATAAAAGTCAGTGGACGACTATGACATTAGGCCAGACCCTCCGGGAAGGAAATTTTGGGTCACCTCACCAGGCAGAGAACTATGAGCAGCTAAGGTGCCTGCTGAGGGTGAAGGGAATGGGGAACAGGTAGTAGCAGAAGAGAGTCATAAATGTCACCTTAGACCACAGGACTAGTTCAGTGAAAAGTATTATAATATTGTGAGTATTTTTCCATATATATATATATATATATAAATACACACAAATTCTTTGCGGCACTTTCGTTTTCTTACCGTATAACCTTATATCTTATATCTCAGTGGTTAAGGGATGGGGTATCAAAGGGGACGTGTGACTCAACTAGAAGAAGAACGAGCATCACCTAAAAGTGGGCAAAGGGACTTTGTGTCTTCTTTTGGGAGAGAGGGTTAGTGTTTTCGATTAGACAAGAGTTGCAGCATGTTAGGTGGAGGCATGCCTTTGAAATTCTCTTTATTTGGAAGTTAAATATAATCAAAAGACGTATGCACTCAAGGCGGACTGTGATGGCTTTGTCGTGTGCCGACTAGGTGAGAACCAAGCTTCCCCGAATTTGTTTCCTCTGTGGTTTGGGGTGAGGACGAGGTTACAGCTGACTGCAGAAGAAGTATGCATGCGATCGGGAAGACGGGAGTCAAGCGATCTGAGGTTGGCGGGGGCGGTGGAGGCACCTGCTGCCCCTGCACAGGGAGGCTGATGTGCTGGTTCACTTTGTGGGCACGGGGCAGCTGCTGGGCCCACATTCCCCCAGCTTCTCTCAGATCTCCAGCTTCAGTCTCTCGGAATTGTAGGTCAGGTGTGTGCACGGCTTGCTAGTGAAGGGCACCAGCTCCGTCTGTCACTGGCGTCATTGAGGTGGGAGGTGGTGAGAGCAGGTACAGCTTCCGGTATGCCTTTGCAGGTTCACAGCTCCACAACCATCTTTTCTTTGCCTGCTGGTCCTCAGACCTGTGGCAATTTCAGGCCTGCACTAGATGCACAGAGGCTGTTGCCTTCCATTGGATTTTTTTTAACCGGTTCTACTGCATAAGGTCTTTTCCTATAATAAGTCAATTTCTCCTGTCACTCACGGTGGTGTTGCTTCTCCGTTAAACCCTGACTAATACAAACGGATGCAATCTTTTTTTTTTTTTTCTCTCAAACCAAACCCTGACCAATATAAATTGCAAGACAGTATTCCATCTTTCTACTTTGTTTCACAGACAGATGTTACATGACGGAATTCATTTAACTGAAGAGTTCATTTTGTGCTTTGTCTTCATGACCAAATACTTGCTTCCTCATCCCTTCTCATGAATTCATACATACTGCATCCATCCGGGGTTTGCCAGACATCGTGTGAATCTAGCAACAGGTAGGTTTTCTGACCTTGAGAGCTTGTGGGAAAAAAAAAATGGACATGTAAATGGCAAATGTGGCTTTTATTGTCACAGCTCCACTAAACTGCTCTTTAAAGGTCACTGAAGATTGACAACTGAAGATTCTCTAATTACCAAACCTGGTAGCTGTTTGCTTATCCACATCCCACTCACCCTCAGAAACAGTGGGCACTGCTCACTACTCCCTAGAAACTGAGCTCTGTTGTATGAGCAGGACTGTCATTTGTCTTGTTCTGTGCCGTGTCCCCAACACACAGAACAATGTCTGGCATGAGGCGGTATTAATAAATATTTATTGAATAAATGATTGAATACGTTTGCTTCTTTTAAAAAACACCTTTATTATGTTATGATTCCTGTACAGTAAATTACATATATTTCAGATGTACAATTTGAAAAAAATTTTTTTGAATTTTTTTTTTTTTTTAGTTTTTTTTGGGGGGTTGGGGGAGGTAATTAGGTTTGTTTATTTACTTTTTTAAGAGGTGATACTGGGGATTGAACCTAGGACTTCGTGCATGCTGAGAATGCACTCTACCACTTGAGCTATACCCTTCCCCAACACTTTGATGAATTTTGATAGATGTACACACCAATGAAACCACCACCATAATCAAGATAGCTATCATTTCTACCACTCCCCAAGAGGTGCAAATTTCAAATCCCCAATTTATTCCTTCCCTGATAAGCATAAATTTGTTCTCTATGTCTGTGAATCTGTTTCTGCTTTATTGTTTTATAGATAAGTTCATTTGTGTCCCTTTTTTATTTTAGATTCCACATACAAGTGATATCATATGGCATTTTTCTTTCTCTTTCTGACATTTCACTTAGAATGACGATCTCCGGGTCCACCCATGTTGCTGCAAATGGCATTATTTTATTCCTTTGCTTTTTAAGGTTTGCTCTTTCCCTGGTTTCTGAGATGTTGTGATCTCCTTGTATTTCTTATTAATTTCCCCCTCCTTTTTTTGGGCATATCTTCTAAATATAGGCCTTCCTCCATATTCATTCTCTGCTTAATTCTTCCTTCTAGATTGTATTTGTTTATTAAACAAATATTTAATGGGTACTGAATACGCACTAGGAATTATGTAGGAATAAGTCATTAATTTTCCTGTCATTCTCTGGTTGCACTTTTTCTGTCTTGCACTATAGTAATTCTTTACTTGTTTACTGCTCCTAGAAATTATGCTGGTTACTTGTAATCCAACAACAGGGAACAAGTCCAGCCTGCTTCTCCTCTGATTTCACCCGACTAACTTCAAACACCATCTCCATGAAGATGAATTCCAACACTTTGACTAGTCATTGGGCAGTTTTTAAAGGATGCTCTTAGCTCAAATTCAATATGTCCATAACAGAATTGGACATCATTCACCCAAATATTCTTACTTATAAGCACCCTTTATCTGGTCACCCTCTGTCTTTCACAGCTCGCCAGTCATCCAGTCTCATTACTCCATTCTCATTTCCATCCCGCTCATTGCTCCTGACCTAGTTTAGGACTGGTCGGCTCTCGCCCCGCAAGTACTGTCAGCCATCCAGCTCTGTTCCCTGGAAGACCCCCTCACGCCCTCCTTCCCTCTGCTGCCCTGAGTCGTTGGCCTCAAAATCTCTCAGTGGCTCCACATCTCTTGAGCAGAGTGTCCTGAGCACAGCATCTCCCTCTTCTGTCCTGAAATCTCCTCATCTACATTTATCCATTTATTTCACTATTTACCACCCTCCCTGGACTCTTGGCCATTTCTTGGCACTTTACATGGAAAGGGCTGATGCTGTTTCCTGTCTAGGGTGCCCTTCACGCCTTGTCCAGGTGAAATCCTCTTGATCAGTCATGTACTGGCTGATCACCACCCAAGATAAGCCCAGATTAACCCAGTAGGCGTAAGTCATTTATTTTCCTTTCATTCTCTGCTTGCACTTTTTTTCTGTCTGGCACCATAGTCATTCTTTACCTATTTACTGCTCTCAGTAGACTGTCAGCTCCTTAAAATGCTTTATGTCTCTGCAACAGCATCTAATGTAGGCACTGATGATGGTAGGTGCTCAATAATGTGTATTTAAAAATGGTCAGAGGTGAGAAGTAAAGCACTTTACCAGGGAAGAAGGATGAATACAAAGTAAGGTGAGAAGAGATGCCACCAACTGGGACCAAGCGCAGAGCCCAGGGCCTGGGAGTGGCAGACACAAACTTGCCCCCCCCCCGCCCCGCCCCCGCCCCGCCGGGATGCTGGGGAGTCTGTGTGAGGAAAAGATTGGAGTTCAGCTAGAGAGGTTCGAAACGCTTCTGACCCCAGAAATCGATTCTCATATTGGAGCTTGTGGAAATGATCACGTTTTGAGAGATTCTGGTCTTGACTGGTCCCAGCATCGGCCACTTCTACATTCTATCTTTCTTTATTTCTCCTTGATTTTAGAGCCTTTCGAGCACCAATGAACAAGGTAGCTGACTTGAGGAGGGATCATAAGGGTTGGATGTGCTTGCTACTTGATGCCTGACTTTCTCTAGCATCTCTCTCTGTGTCTTCTCCATCAACAAACACATCCTCCAAGTAGAAATTAAGAATCTTAAGTGTTATTGTCTTGTAAAGGTTATGCATTTGGTGGAATATAATCTCTTTCTCGTTCTGTCTGTACACGCATGTGCTTGCACAGACACACACACACACACACACACACATGCAAGACTTGAGCCAATGGATCTGGGTCTAAATTGTGTTCTGCTGCATCGACGGAAAAGGACACTTTCAAAAGTGTTCATTCATGATCCGGTGACTCACTGAGGAGTGGCTTTCCTGGGCTTGTATACATGATCAGGCCTCTTTGATCTGGTAACTCCATCATTTTGAAAAACTTTAATTTTTTCCAAAACAGAAGAAAAATGCAGTTTGCTTTTTGGAGCAGAGAGAGTGGCGAGGCGAGTTCTTTATGAGTTCTTGCAAAATACAAGGCACAGCAGCCCAGGAAGGAGAGGGCAACTATAGGCCACCTGTTGACAGCTTTCTGGACAAATTGGAAAAGTGTGTTCCAGCGAGAGTTGCGATTGACAATGGATAAAACCACATCCTCTACAGAAAACATGAAACTTGGGAGTGGGAGAGATTTTATTTCCTCGTCCAATCATCAGGATTGCAGAGCTCAAAACCCGAGAGAGCGCAGTGAAGTGTTTGGTGCTAGAAGATGTGTCATTTTCATTCCTGTCTGCTCGTTGCGTAGAGGGCCAACGCATTTTAATTTAGGATTACTAGCACTAGATGATCTTCGCAAAAAGGGGCAATTCTTACTGCACCTATTGTAAGGGGCATTCCGTGGTCATCCTTTTTTTTTTTTAAATAACAACTGATTGTGCCAAAGGGAAAAGGGCAGGGAGGAATAAATTAAAGGTTGGGGATTGACAGACACACATTACTATATATAAAATAAATAAACAACAAGGACCTAATGTAGAGCACAGGGAACTATATTCAATTTCTTGTAATGACATATAATAGAAAAGAATCTGAAAAGAGAAAAATGTGTGTGTATGTATATGTATAACTGAATCACTTTGCTGTACACCTGAAACTAACATTGTAAATCAACTACACGTCAATGAAAAAATCTAAAAAAAAAGTCTACATACCACAGGACAGGAACTACTCCTCCCACCATTTCAAGCAGCTCAACAGTGTTGCACTCAGCGGGAGATATTTGGTTATCCAGCTCGAATATTCCACTTTTGTCCAAAGTCTGTGGTGTAATCCATTTGGAGTTTGGTTTGAGGTCTGCCGTGCCTGGCGACTCAGAACTGGGGTCTGATATCACACGTGTGCGTGGCTTGTGCACACATGCTGACTCAACAGTGGGTCTCTTCTTCACTTGCAGGTGGTAACCCTCAGTTACAGGACTCAGCCCTCAGTGGAATCCAGTCTGGTTCCCTGAAGCCCTGTGTCCTTCCCTAGAGTAGTTTGGTAATGACACTTTATAGCTTTGCACCCATGATCTAGCATGACTCTTCACTGAGATCACATTTTGAGTCCCCAAATATGTCTAGAAGAAATAGACTGTATTTCAAAAATAAGTAGGAAGAAAGAGTTAACTCCTGTTGGTGTGTTCATCTATTTTAACAACATTTCTAAAGACCTGGCTTCGTGTTTTAAGCACTGATTTTCCTTTAGCACCCAGCCAATAGTCAGTGCCATCTTCATTTTAGCAAGGAGACTGGTTGCTCAGACACCAGCATCTTACCTCATGGCCAGGACCGGCCCTTCAGCCTGTGGGAGGGTCGGGACTCCTAACCTATAGATATTATTCCTTTAATCACTAACAGTGTATTTTCCATGACCGCCTTCAGTTCACGCTCCACAAACATTAGCCAGGTAACAAACAGAAAATACGACATTGAAAAAAAATCAGAACTTATACTTTTTGGCACATCTGATTCTTACAAGGGGTGGTGGGGGGAGGGGGTGGGAGACCTTTCCAACAGCATCTGGACATAAAAATGAACCGCCTAATCAGAACAAGGCTTTTTGAAAGAAGAAAAAGTATTTCTTATTTACTTTAGGTGCCTGTAGTTTCAAACTTGAGAGTTTTATATAAAATATCTGAAAAAGAAACAGTGGGTGTAATCAATGTGCTATACATCGGGCAGTTACATAACTTTGTTGAAAAGGAAAAGGAAGAAAGCCCTGAGGTCTGATTGTGTGAGACACTGAGTCATGAGAGAAGGAGAAAAGAGAAAGAAGGTAAAAGCTCGTTTTTGCATGTTTTGTTTTTTCCTCCCCAGTCTTGGCAGATGCCGAGGTTAGTTATAAACAAGGCCTATCTGAAATCTTTTTTTTTAACTGAAGTATGGTCAGTTTACAATGTTGTGTCAGTTTCTGGTGTACACCATCATGTTTCAGTCATATATATACATACATATATTCGTTTTGATATTCTTTTTATTATAGGTTACTACAAGACATTGAATATAGTTCCCTGTGCTATATAGAAGAAACTTGTTATCTTTTTTTACATATGGTATTTAGTATCTGCAAATTTTGAACTCCCAATTTATCCCTTCCAGCCCCTTTATTTTGTTTATAATTTAGCAAATTTATTTTTAATATGGATATTGTTATAGCAAAATATAAAATTAAATGATGAAAGTTTCTTCTAAGAGTACAATTTAACTTCATCCTAAAAAAGTTCATCTATTTATTTATTTAATTTTTTAAAATTTTATTTTGTTGAGTTATAATCAGTTTACACTGTTGTGTCAATTTCCAGTGTAGAGCACAATTTTTCAGTCATACATGAACATATATATATATTCATTGTCACATTTTTTCTCTGTGAGCTACCTTAAGATCTTGTGTATATTTCCCTGTGCTATACAGTATAATCTTGTTTATCTATTCGACATATGCCTGTCAGTATCTACAAATCTCGAACTCCCAATCTGTCCCTTCCCACCTCCCTCCCCACTGGCAACCACAAGTTTGTATTCTCTGTCTATGAGTCTGTTTCTTTTTTGTACTTATGTTCATTTTGTCTTTTTCTTTTTTTTTCATCTATTTTTTAAAAACTATACATACTCAGGTGAAAAAAGGTTCTTTGACTTAAACTTACGAATTCAGAGTTAAACTCATGACTTCAGAATTAAACTCTAGAAATAAATGCTATGGCCATCTAAAAGTTTATATTGACAAACTGCATACATTTTCAAATTATAATGCAATATTTGTACACAGAATAACTACATATATATAACTTCACTTACATTGCTGATATATAATAGTTATCCAAACTGTCTTGAGAAATGAGGTTTAATATAGATTCAAACTAAGTAGAAGATCAGTTTCAACTACAGCATTTCTTTCACAACTGGTAAGAGATAATCCAGACATTTGCTGCATATAAAAAAAGCCCCATGCTTCGTCATCTCTGGGAATTTCAACATACTTTAGGTGACCCTGAAGGAGCTCACTGCTGTGCTCGCTGGTCAAGTTGGAGGAGCTCTGGTCCAGAGGAGGGGACTGCCCTCCATCCACTGGCCTCAGCGCAACTCAGGTGGGGATCTGGCTGAGTAAGTGAGTGCAGCCTGGCAGTCTGGGAGGCCTGAGTGGAGGGGAGGGGACAGCACAGCTTTAACACGAGGCCCACTCCTGGGAAAAGGACCATCAGGACTCGATGCTTGGTCCCCTGGCTGGTTTGTAAAAGCCCCTTGTGATGTGCTGATTCTCATGACCTCTTCCAGGAACTTAAGCACTGTTAGCATCTCCGCCATCTCTTCTCATTATAGACTGCAGGGATCTCTCTCTCTTCAGTTCTTGGACGAGAAAATTGATTTCCTTCCTCGAGCTCAGGTTGACCATCGTCAATTTCCTGTAAGTGTCAGCGAGGCTGGGTATGTTTACTGGCTCCTCCTCCAGCCTGGTGTTCCTTACAGTTGTCTCCATCCTGGCGCACTCCTTTTTAGCCACACACAGCTTGTCGATGAGGTGGCATTTCTCCTCAATCTGTGCAGCCAGTGTTTTTGCCAGTTGCTTTTCATGTCTTCCATTAAGTTGACTTCTGATTGAACAAATCTGCAAGTAAATAACACACCCACCAACAAGGTGAGGACAGACCTCAACGTTGTCTCCCAGCGGAGGCTCTGGAACATGAGCTGAGAACACAGGCCATTGGGCAGCAGCAACACCAGGACCACACTCAGCTTCCTAAGGATCAGCCCAAAGCTAAGCTCCACAGAGGATGGCAGCCCCTCCAGGGCACTGACCCACCCAGGGCTCTGCCCAGTTACCGTGGATCCACCGGCCACAACAAGCCCCAGGGGACACCCCAACATTCCACCTGGAACCCAGCCAGCAACTGACATCCTGGATCGGTCAGTTATCCAGTCAGTGTCTGAGCCTTCCCAGCCCCTTCGAAGAAGATTTTACAGGGATCGCTTCACTTGTGCTCACTTTCCTCCTGTCATTAGTGAACCTCTGTCCCTTGAGATGTTGTGTGAAATCAGTGAGTCTCCTTGGCTTTTGCTCCTGCCTCTCGCATCGCACTGCTCCCTGGGAGCACCTTGGGGGCAACCTTTGTGTCCACAGGGCATGATGGTGCTAACAGACCCCGGAAAAAGGGGAGGTGGATAGCATGCTCTTCCATGGGATTTTTGAATAACCAATTTTATCTCTAATGTGTTAATATCTTTGTTCAGTTCATTCATAAAGCCAATTTTTCCTTTTTTAAAAGATGTTTATAGAATACTAACTTGTGGTTGCTGGGGGGAGGAGGGTGGGAAGGGACAGACTGGGAGTTTGAAAATTTGTAGATACTGACAGGTATGCAGAATAGATAAACAAGATTATACTGTATAGCACAGGGAAATGTATACAAGATCTTGTGGTAGCTCACAGTGAAAAAGAATGTGACAGTGAATATACGTATGTTCATATATAACTAAAAAATTGTGCTCTAACTGGAAATTGACACAACATTGTAAACTGACTATAAGTCAATAAAATAAAATTAAAAAAAGGATATTTAATTCATTTAGATAGACTAGAAAATCATTTGCCAGGTGGCACTGAAGGTTAACTTACCTTTTCTGGGTCTCGGTTTCCTCAACTGTAAAAGAAGGATTTGACAAGTTTCTTCCCATCCGGAGACAATACGAGGCTACATTTAGTTTATTGCTAATCCGAACAAATGATCGCATTTTCTCTAGTAAATCGTCAGGGTGACTCTGCTCCTTACCTGGGTGGCCTTGCTAGTTGTTCCGGTCTCATGAGGGCACTGAGCTGTCAGTGTGGAGGTGACTTCTAAGCCACTCACTGTCTTTGTTAAGTGAATTTTCATTTTTATGTATGCACGTATGTATGTATTTTTTTTAGTTACTCATCCCTCTATGAACAATACTTAATAGTTCCCCTAAAGAAGTATTGGGGGAAGTCATGAGATAGTCGTAAAATTCTGCATGGTTTTCAGAGCAGCGGCAGTGAAGGTCGGTTACTCTCAGCAGCAGCTGCTTGCAAAGCTGTGTGATGCCCTTGATGTTAATTGCTTTTGGAGAAGTAACAATGAGTTATTTCTCAAAGTGTATTTTTTTCCTCCAAATTGAGAGCTTTAAGGGAGTTTTATATTTGGTTCCTTAAATCTGAGCTGTCCCTGGTGACTGACAAGGCCCTTGGGCTGACAGATCTGACATCATCGCCCACCACCCCGACTCTACGTGCCAGCCACCCTGCCTTCCCTCTGTCCTACAGAGGCTCCCAGCGGTTCCCACGTTAGAGCCTGAGCATTTCCGCTTGCCTCTGATTGGAATGCTCTGTCCCCAGATTTCTGTGGCTGCCTCTTTCTTGTCATTTGAGGCTCTGCTTAGATGTCACCTTCTCAGAGAGGGCTTCCATGGCCACCTGATTCAAAACCCCCCACCCCCACTTCACCTCCAGTCCGATCATTGCCACCTTATCACCTGGTTTCATTTCCTTCACAGCAACTCATGCTAGGTAAGACAATCTTGTTCACTGATTTGTTTGTTTATTGTTTGTTTCTCCCTTGTAGAATGTTCTTTCCTTGAGCACAAACTTTGTTTTGGTCACTACCGTACTCAACAAATATTTTCTCAGTGGATAAATGAGTGAATACTCTATGCCACTGCTGTCCAATAGACCTTTCTGCAGTGACGAAAATGTTGTATATTTGCACCAACCAATATGGCAGCCACGAAGTCACACGTGCCTCTCACACACTTGAAATGTGGCTTTTGTAACTAAGCAATTGGATTTTAAGTTTCCCTTAATTTTCTTTTATTATTTCTCTTTCTATTTCTTTTTTAAAAGTTTTTTATTGATTTATAAGCATTTTACAATGTGTCAAATTCCAGTGTAGAGCACAATTTTTCAGTCATACATGAACATATATATATATTCATTGTCACATTATTTTCTCTGTGAGCTACCTTAAGATCTTGTGTATATTTCCCTGTGCTATACAGTATAATCTTGTTTATCTATTCTACAAGTTTTGCTTAATTTTAATTAATTGAAATTTTAAATCGCCACATGTGGCTAGCAGTTACCGTATTGGTCAGAGCAATTCTATTCTGCCTTTGGTGTTTAGTGATCAAATCAACAGCAAGATGGGGTTAATAGCAAGAACAGTAGCGACTTTGGAGCGGTTTTTTTTTTTATGATACTTTGTCTTTTTATCTCTCAGTGGAATCAGTGGGGGTAGAAAAACATCCAACAAACTCATGCAAACCCACCTTTTGAAATTCAGTTTTTAGCATCACTGCATTAGCTGCTGTATGCTTTCCAGGGCCAGCCTCTTTATTATACATTTTGCTTCTGTTAATAACCTATGAATTGTGTGGAGTTATATAACTAACAGCTTCTTCAAAGATAGGATAGCAAATGGCTTTCAGTGACAAGAGCCCAAACGCACCACTGAGTTTTAAAAAATTCTGCATCTTTTCCGAGAGAGACAGTCACAGTTACATGGAACCCTTAACTTCAAGGTGCAATTTATGCAGGGAAAGCGAGGGGAACCAACACCCCCATTTGTAGTTCAGTCAGAACAAAGGTCTTTTGTGAAGAGACTGTTTATGCACCCTCGACACTTTCAAGGCATCGTTTGGGGTGTATTACCTCACAGGTGATTTACATTTTCTGTTTAGTATCACTTCTTTCCCTCAGTCTGTGGAAGGGGGTTGAATGGAGAATTTTTTCCAGGTTTGCAGCTTTCCACTGCTGAAGCCTGTAGAAGTGCTCCATGTATTTGGAGGTGGGCTGCTAAGGGAATAATAGTTTTAAGACGGCTGACTCGTCCATCGTTTATCATCATTATATGGTGTCTGTCAACAGAAAACCGTTTCCCAGAATTCCACACGGAGTCGCTCCACATAGAAGCATGGAGTCTTGTGACAAGAAAAAAGCATTGCAATGAACAGTAATTGGAAAGGGGGTGGGGGAGGATAAACAGAAGCTTTTAGGGCTAATTCATGGCTGGCGTCATCTCCATTAGCATTGGGACTATTTGACGTGGAGTTCAGAGAACATGACCAGGGCTGGTTTCCATCTGTCATGGTGATTAATGGGAGTATTGTTAGGTAATAATAGTTTAATAACATAGCTGGAGCCAAAGAGGCACACCAAAAGTGTATATGTAATTCTAAAACCAAGAGGAACTGTGGATAAAATCACAAGAGCCAGGAAATTGGGGTCCTGTTCTCAGCTCTACCACTTAGCAAAGGACAGCGAGGGAGAATTTTTTCTACACTGAAAAGGGTTAAAATAGTCTGTCTACTAATGAATGGGGTGAAGAGAGCTGTCTTAATTCTCAGGAAGGATGGCATCTTGGTGATTTTCAGGTACCTACATCTCAAGGACTGAAGAAGTTTGTTAAACCGTAACTCTTCTGAGATCCAACAGTTGGGATAAGTACAGCCCACACATTGGAGAGGGAAATAGACCCTTCCATGTGTCGACAGATTGGATTCATCTTTTCCAAAAAATATCTCAGTTACAATATATGATATGATCCCACAATCAACTCAATGACTATCTACCATTGATTGCAAACCTAAATAGTTAAAATCGTCTTGCTTTTCTGGGTCTGCAAGAGGCAAAATTGGGTCAGCTAGGAACAACAGATTTCAATGAAGTTGTCCTTTTTCTCAGGTGGCAGCAGCTCTTGAAGGACCAGAGACCCACATGACCCACGTGTATTCAGAGCCTAGACTATGTGGCCTTTTACACTAGCCTGTTGGAACTTTTCAAGGGAGAAATCACTTTCCATAGAGACAGCTGGGACGTGAGACTGTTCACCTGTTGGCTTCCCTTTCTGACAAGGGAAGAGCCACCTGACCTAGCAAAGCGCTGTCCAGTTTTTACTCAGAAGGTTTCCCCTGAATGGAAAGAGCTTTCAACAAGTAAGGGTGGGCTTATGGGAGAGGGGAGGACAGAACCTGGCCACGTGCCTTTCTGGACTGGGCGGCGTGCTCTGTGGGTTATTGCTCAGTGTTTAGTCCTTCGTGGTATCAAGATAGCTTGAACCCCACTGGGAGGGAGGCAGCCCGACACACTGAAGCTAACCAGAGACACCTAACAGTAAGTAAGGGATGGCGATCCAAGGGAAGGAGTTAGAACTTTTGGGGCTTTTGTCCTCAGTGGTTTAGATTACATGTCTTTCCCATTTACTATGGCTGATGCTCAGGGAACTGGAAGGAAATTTAAAAGTCCCAGGCCGAGTGTAGGATTTTATTATATTTTTGGAGTGATGGTGGGTTCCTTCTCTGTGCCCGAGCACAGGTGAATGGCTATCTGTGGGCGGTGGAGGGATCATTTCTACTGACCCAAATCAGGGGACAGGTGGTGCTGGACGTCTGCCGTGGAGGCTTCTATTTAGGTCTGGTCTCATTCGCGATGTGTGTACACTGCACACAGATGAATGGGGGGTTTGATTTTGGTGCAAGTACCAGGTTTTGTGTTTTCTTTTCCTTCTCCTGTGTCCATCCAAGGGAAGGAGTTCTGATCAGAATGGATCAAGGTCAAGGATATCACGTGGCCCACAGTACAAGGCCGTGGTGCTTTGGTGTTAATTGGAGAATGAGTTCAAGGTCTGGACTTGCAGTGGTCTCCTCTTGGACTTGTCCTTCTTAGCTAGCTTGTCCTGCCCTTGAGAGGACGTCAGACCAGCTCTAGGCTCTGTAAAGCAACTCTCACTTTCCCTTCATTTCCCTCAGCACTTTCCTCCACTGACCTTTGCTTGTCATCAGAGTGATAGGATGGAGACAAGCCTTCCATGTGGGCTGGGGGCCAGAGGCCCCACCCTCCCTCTAGCCTTGACATACATAGAAGAACGATCGTGGGGTTTAGAGCAAAGGCCTCTGGGTAACGAGTGCCTTTGCCTGGTTGTCCTCTCTGAACAGGCACTGCTCTCAGAAGCACCGAAGGAACTGGCTGGCTTGAAGGATAACAGGCCCCCAGCCACTATTCAAATTTCAACTTACCAAGACATGGTTTCTAAAGCAAACACTTTCAGTGTCTATTTCAAGGCTGCTCAAGGTACTCCAATAAACTGCCTCCTAGTGTCTACTTCAAGCTGCATGGGCATGGATGGATCTGCCTTGGATCTTAGACTCCAAAACTGTGAGAGGATACAGTGACGTTCCCCTAGTGGTCAAGTCACAGGGATGGACACCTTTTTCTCTCTACTGTTCACTCTCTTTTGTTGGATAATTAAAGCTGTGAATCAGCAGAGTTGGCCTGAAGAGTGCAGTGGGCGTTGGCTTGATGTCAGGTGCTCACCTCTTGGTCCTCCCTCATCAAAGTGCACAGCCATCCAGGTCTTTTCCTTCTAAACTGAAGAGGTTGACGGGGATAACGTCCAAGTTCCCTTCCATCAATGCAAGGCTGAGATAACCAAGCGGAGAGCCGAGGCCATTCGAAAACTAGTAACCAAAGACTCTTTTGTTTGAAAAACCAACATTAGAGTGCACGTGCTCACACACTCACACACTCACACACACACACACACACACACAAATCTCTAGCTGTTTAGTTTAAAAAGTTAAAGTTTAGACTCCTTATTAGGTAAGTAATTGGAAGAGTTTCCTATCTGCCGTTAGCTGCAGCAAAGGCATTTTGGGAATGTGTGTGTGTATATTTTACTTGAAATTGCTAGATATTACTTTAATTCTTGACTTATTTTTTTTAAAACGAAGACCACACCATCCACAGAACTAGGATAGGTTTTTTTTTTTAATATTTTGTAATACATTCATTTAATTTTCATGCTTTTCTCTAGAAGCATACTGTATTATTCTTTATATTAAGTGCCTATTCATTCGTGTTCATCTCCCCAGGTCCTTGTCTCTCTTGATGAGCTGTTCTTCTTACTGCTGTCCTGTGCTCAGTTCTCGGAGACCTCCGGGAGGCCAGTGGTAGCATGTGCTGTTGGGACTGTGGATGTGACCCCCCTTCCGACCTGTTCTTCGGCCAGAGCCAATGCCCTTTCTCCACCACTGGTCACAAGCGAGCCCAGGGGAATATGGATGGCTCTGTGCAAATCCACTGCCACTGTTGGAAACAACAGTTCGAAGTGGGCTTTCCCCTTCTGATGATGGGTGGGTAATAATGAGATCATTGTTGTCAGGCTAAGAAAATATGAGAGTTTGCCAGGAAAAATTGTTTTAGCTTCCCCCAATAACAGTCACATGCAGAGAGCTGGCAAAGGGCAGCAGAGGGAGGCCGCTTCTCTTGCTTCTCTTGTCTGAGTTCCTTCAGATCCACCCTGATTGTTTTCTACCGCTGGACATAGAACAATGTCTAGTCATGGCTAGTGTACCAGAACGGACACTTACCGAGTCCCAGATACTCCTGCAGAGCAAGATGCTTGCTCCCCAGTGTAGCAGTTCCAGGAAAAAAGGCTCCAAATGTGACCTCCATTCTCCAGTTATGACCTATTATTATACTTTACACTATTACAATTTCTTGACTGAAGGCAGTTCTCCCTTATTAGTATGTGATGGTTATTGGTGTGTTATACCATAAAGCTAAGAGTTTGAAAGTTTCCAGAGCTTTATTCCTTTCTGGGCAGGAGTTGCTGAAGATTTTTGATCTAGAATTTTTTGGTGAGAAATTGGTAGAAGAATCTGTTATGGAGAAGAGGGTTCTGGTAACCCCACCACTAAACTCTTTCCCAGAGAGAGAAAATGAACAAGTCAATACTGGAGAATATGATTAAGTATTTTTAAAGCTGTGAAAGTTTAGAGGTATGTGATTAGAAAGAAATTGCCCCCTTTTTCTTTTTTTTCTTTTTTTAAAGTTTAACATTTTTTATTGAGTTATAGTGATTTTGCAATGTTGTGTCAAATTCCAGTGTAGAGCACAATTTTTCAGTTATACATGAATGTACATACATTCATTGTCACTTTTTTTTTTGCTGTGAGCTACGATAAGATCCTATGTATATTTCCCTGTGCTACACAGTATAATCCTGTTTATCTATTCTGCATTTTGAAACCCCAGTCTGTCCCTTCCCACCTCCTGTCCCCCTGGCAACCACAAGTTGTATTCTATGTCTATGAGTCTGTTTGTTTTGTATTTATGGTTTTTTTTTTGTTTTTGATTCCACATAAGTGCAATCTAATATGGTATTTTTCTTTCTGTTTCTGGCTTACTTCATTGAGAATGACATTCTCCAGGAACATCCAGGTTGCTGCAAATGGCATTATGTCGTCAGTTTTTATGGTTGAGTAGTATTCCATTGTATAAATATACCACATTTCCTTTATCCAGTCATCTGTTGATGGACATTTAGGCTGTCTCCATGTCTTGGCTATTGTAAATAGTGCTGCTATGAACATTGGAGTTCAGGTGTCATTTTGAAGTAGGGTTCCTTCTGGATGTATGCCCAGGAGCGGGATTCCTGGGTCATATGGTAAGTCTATTTCTAGTCTTTTGAGGAATCTCCACACTGTTTTCCACAGTGGCTGCACCAAACTGCATTCCCACCAGCAGTGTAGGAGGGTTCCCTTTTCTCCACAGCCTCTCCAGCATTTGCCATTTGTGGACTTTTGAATAATGGCTCTTCTGACTGGTGTGAGGTGATACCTCACTGTAGTTTTGATTTGCATTTCTCTGATAATGAGTGATATTGAGCATTTTTTCATGTGCTTATTGATCATTTGTATTTCTTCCTTGCAGAATTGCTTGTTTAGGTCTTCTGCCCATTTTTGGATTGGGTTGCTTGTTTTTTTCTTATTAAGCCGTGTGAGCTGCTTATATATTCTGGAGATAAAATTTATATGGAACCATCAAAGACCTAGAATTGCCAAAGAATTACTGAAGAAAAAGAAAATGGCTAGAGGAATAACTCTCCCAGACTTCAGACAATACTATAGAGCTACAGTCATCAAGACAGCATGGTATTGGTACAAAAACAGACATATGGACCAATGGAACAGAATAGAGAGCCCAGAAATGAATCCACAAACTTTTGGTCAACTAATGTTCGACAGAGGAGGCAAGAATATACAATGAAATAAAGACAGTCTCTTCAGCAAATGACGTTGGGAAAACTGTACAGCAGTATGTAAAACAATGAAGCTAGAACACTCCCGTACACCATACACAAAAATCAACTCAAAATGAATCAAAGACTTAAACATAAGACAAGATACAATAAACCTCCTAGAAGAAAATAAGGCAAAACATTATCTGACAAACATCTCAAAAATGCTCTCCTAGGGCAGTCTACCCAAGCAATAGAAATAAAAGCAAGAATAAACAAGTGGGACCTAATTAAACTTTCAAGCTTCTGCAAAGTAAAGGAAACCGTAATTAAACAAAACGACTATCTACCGAATGGGAAAAAATTTTTCCAAATGAAACCACCCCCTTTATCTTGTATATTGATTTTTAGTTTTAATCCCAGCCTCTACTTACTTTCCTCTAGGTCAAATTGCCCTCCATTAAAGCAATTTTAATTGAGGCAGAGAACTGAGGTAACAGTTTTGTCCTCAACAGAAACATTTTTTTAATATTGAGACTTAGAATTTCACCCTTCTAAGACCCAGCGACTTCACATGCAGGGGGTACATTGCCTGGAAGTTAACTCCGCATGAACGCGTTGCTAAGAATTTTTCAAACCTCACGTTGTATTCATTTTTGTTGTTGAGTGTGTACCCGCGAATTCTGGCATGTGAAATCGGGAGCACACCGTAAAACATACAGTGTATATAACCTGGCTGAGTGCAAGGGCTTTTGAGAAATTAATAAGCAGAGAGTTTTTACTTTTTGTTTGTCTTTGCATTCTCTGTGGATTATAACCCCAAACCCCCATACTCCCAAAGTTGGCCTGGCCATCATTGCCCTCAGTAAGATCTGCTGAGAATCTGGGCGGCATCTTCTCAGTGTTGAAAGTCTTTTATAACCTGGCTAGGAATTAGGCAGCTTTTAAATTTGTCAGGTCTCCGGGTTCCACTAAGAACTCATTTCAATCTTTTCTCACTTGAACCTGAATTTTCACCAGCCCTTGGTGGATTTCAGTTGGAATTGTTACAGAATTACGTGAGGATGGAAATTAGTTTAATGTGAAGAAACAATGGAAGAGATACCACATTAGATAATCTATGATTCACATTGGATTTTACTGTAGGCATCAAGTCATTATGAATATAGAAACGAATTGTTAACCTGACAAAGCAGGTCACAGATGATGAAATTAGGGCATATTTTGGAAAACTCTAGTAACATTAAAAACAACACAGAGTTTTATGGCTCCGAAACAAATTGCCTGCATCACCTGAAGCCAGGTTTAGTTGAAATAACTAACTAATTAGATAAGAAATCAAGAATGAAAAGAAATATAAAGCTCCAGTTCAGGTGAAGAAAAGCTGTATATAAAATTGCTATGTTACATTTGTATTAAGGTCTTGTTTTAAGGTATGTGAGAAAGGAAATTGCAAATTAAGTCTGGTGCGACATATACCAAAGCCAAAGTTTTCAGACTGTACAGTATTGTTTGGCATTAAAACGTTCTTTTTCCTAAACTCCCTCCCCTCACCCTCAAACACAAAACAAACGCTGTTTATCATCTTGGAGCTGGACTCCTGTCAAAGGTAGGTCATTAATTTGACCCTGCTTGACAGCTATTTTCCAAAAATAATGACTGATTATTCATGCATAGTTCACTTCTCTGGTAGAACACTTAAAATGGGGGAAAAAAAAAAGAATCAACTAAGATCATATAGAAACGTTGAGTTTTCTTTCGTTTGGTGTTTAGTTCCATGAATTTTCCATTTATAGGCTTGTGTTACCACCTCCCCCCAATCAGGTTACAGAGCAGTTTCCTCACTCCTAAAACCTCCCTGTGCTCTCCCTCCCCAGTCACACCCATCCTCCGTCCAGTGGAATATTTTTATAGTTTTTGTGCCAAGGATTGTGTGTCATGGAAACCTGTCCCTAAGCAGTTTCTTCTGGATCATCAAAGAAGTGTGCTCTCTCTCTCTCATCTTGGCAGTTTGTTGGTATGGTCAGTTCATCTTTCTTCTTCTTTTTTTTTTTTTAAATTGAAGTATAGTCAGTTATAATGTCAATTTCTGGTGCACAGCCCAATGTCCCAGTCATGCATATACATCCATACATTCATTTTCATATATTTTCATTTATAGGTTACTACAGGATATTGAATATAGTTCCCTGTGCTATGCAGAAGAAATTTGTTATGTATCTATTTTACATATACTAGCTAATATTTGCAAATCTTGAACTCCCAGTTTATCTCTTCCCATCCCCTCTGCTCCCCCGGTAACTGTAAGTTTGTTTTCTACATCTTTGAGTCTGTTTCTATTTTGTAGATAAGTTCATTAGTGTCTTCTTTTATCTCTCTTTCTTAGATTCCACATATAAGTGATATCAATGGTATTTTTCTTTACCTTTCTGGCTTGCTTAGAATGACAATCTCTAGGTCCATCCATGTTGCTGCAAATGGCATTATTTTATTCTTTTTCATGGCTGAGTAGTATTCCATTGTATAAATATACCACAGCTTCTTTATTCAGTCATCCTTGATGGACATTTAGGTTATTTCATGTCTTGGCTATTGCAAATAGTGCTGATATGAACACTGGGGTGCAGGTATCTTTTTGAATTAGAGTTCCCTCCAGATATACGCTTAGGAGTGGGACTGCTGGATCATATGGTAAGGCTAATTTTAGTTTTTTGAGGACTCTTCAAACTGTTTTCAATAATGGCTGCACCATTGTCAGTTCACCTTCTTGAGTGGGTTATACAAGTAACAAGTTTCTCCCAAACTAAACGGGATTGGATTGAGTATGATCATCTGACCCAAAGGTGAGGTGTGCAGAACATTTGCTAGAGTAGCACTTGAGATCATGGATCTAGCTGCTGAAAGGGAGCAATAGATCTGAGAGCCTGAGACCTGGGGTAGGTGGGATTTAAACCCAGGGAATGGACATGAGAAAAGGACACCCCAAGTT
Organism: Vicugna pacos; assembly: GCF_048564905.1. Classification (NCBI taxonomy): domain Eukaryota; kingdom Metazoa; phylum Chordata; class Mammalia; order Artiodactyla; family Camelidae; genus Vicugna; species Vicugna pacos. The sequence continues at coordinate 11,648,321 of NC_132988.1, read as the reverse complement.
GAGGAAGTGTGTTAGCCCAGTAGAGAGGTTGGAAGGTTCAAGACACTGGTGAAAGCAATGGTGGTCCACGTGGCTGGTGTGACACCTATTAGTGGTGGGGGGCAGAGAGTGGAGCACAAGACTCGAAGGTCTGCCAAAATAAGGATGTTATTTATTGATGGTGGTAGAACATTGACTCATTTCTGAGCTGGTGAGACATGATCTGAAATGTGCTTCCAGAAGAATAATCGTGGAAGACAAACCAGGCTTTGGGGACAATAATACTTGGGGCATCCAGAGAAGGCTCCCAGTGATACCACAAGTGGTCTTTTGGATGCTCTGTAGTGAGGATGAGCCAGATGTTAGTATCCGAACCAAAGTCTCTGCTCGTGCTTTGTGCTTGGGGGTATGGAAGCATGGAGAGTAGCTTGCATATTGTTCTTAAACCATCTTTTGATCATTGTGTTAAGTTTAGAATAAAAAAAATCCCCTTTAGATAGTGTTAGAGAAACATACCAGATGGTATTTACAGGATAATTAGATTCAAGAGTCCAGGGCCTAGAGGAGAAAAACTGTTATCTTCGCAAGTCTTACTCTTGTCTGAGTGGGCTGCACATTGTACATATAAGAAAAAATAACAGACTCATTACTCAGATCTGCAGGAACCCATTTGTTTGTTTGTTCATTCATTCCTTCCCTCCTTCAAAAAGCATGCTTCAAGCACATGTCTTATGTGCAAGATGTGGGCTCTTGAAACCCAGTTTGCAGGTCAGTGTAGCCTTCAGAAAACCATGGCCACCTCCTGGCCAACTCAGCTTAAGCCAGCCTGGCTAGGCTGGCCAGCTCTGATCTTTTTGATAACCAGAGAACTCAGAGGACTAAAAACAGACTTACCAAATGATCCAGCAATCCCACTCCTGGGCATATATCCAGAGGGAAACAATTCAAAAAATACATGCACCCCAGTGTTCACAGCAGCACTATTTACAATAGCCAAGACATGGAAACAACCCAAATGTCCATCAACAGAGGACTGGATAAAGAAGATGTGGTATATTTATACAATTGAATACTATTCAGCCATAAAAAAATAAAATAATGCCATTTGCAACATGGATGGTTCTAGTGATTGTCATACTAAGTGAAGTAAGCCAGAAAGAGAAAGAAAAATACCATATGATATCACTTACATGTGGAATCTAAAAAAAACCAAAAAACAGGACAAATGAACTTATTTGCAAAACAGAAATAGACTCAGACATAGAAAACAAACTTACGGTTACCAGGAGGAGAAGAGGGTGAGAAGGGATAAATTGGGATTTCAAGATTTGCAGATACTAAGTTCATTCTATATAGCACAGGGAACTATACTCAGTATCTTGTAGTAACTTATGGTGGAGAATTATGAAAATGAATATATGTATCTTCATGTAAGACTGAAGCCTTATGCTGTACACCAGAAATCAACACAATATTGTAAACTGACTATACGTCAATAAAAATTTATATACCAAAAAAATTTTTTTTAATTAAAAAAAAATCAGAGAACTTTCCACTATTATCAGTGTCCTTTGGGGCATTGATTCTTTTTGTTTGTTTGTTTATTGAAATGTAGTCAGTTACAATGTGTCAATTTCTGGTGTACAGCACAATGTTTCAGTCATGTATATACATACATCTACTTTGTTACCTTTATTATACGCTTTCTGGGGGAGGGTGTAGCTCAAAGTGCTAGAGTGCATGCTTTGCATGCACGAGGTCTTGGGTTCAATCCCTAGTACCTCCTCTAAAAAAAAAAAAAAGTGAACCTAATTACCTCCTTCCCCCCAAAAAAACCCTTAAATATTATATGCTTTCTTCCTCCATTTCCTGTTAACCTCCAGGTTCCTGAACCAGATTCTTGAACTCTTCCCTCAGCTGGCCTTCTGCCCTTCTGCATGATCTGCCTGGTCCTTTCTTGCCGACCCAGCTCATCACTTAAGCTGGTCCTTCCTCTCACCTACGTCTGAGCTCCTATGGGCTTACCTGGTGCTGACACATGCCCTACTTCCGATGTTACCTAACTGGGGCGTGTTACTCCCGGGGACCTGTGGTCTCATTTATTTCAGACACTGACTTGACTTTGACCAGTGGCTTCAGGTTGCATCTTCCACCACTGTTTGCACTTTTCACTTTGTAACATCAAGTTTTCAGGCCTCTATGCCCCACTCACTCCAACAGAGGAATGTGACACCTGTTTTACTCCAATGGCACCATGAGCTGGTTTTTGGCACATTTGGTTCAAGGAATAGTCTTTTTATTCTAGTTTAGTCCCAGGTTCATAATTAGAAAACTAGATTTAGTTCTGCTTTAGACAGTTTCAAGAAAGCTAAAAAAAAGAAAAAGAGAAAGACTTGACTCAAAATTGTGTTAAAAATGCATTCAGTTCTGGGGTCAGGAAATTAGAATGGGTTCTTCTCATTTTAGACTCCCGATATTATTTGAGTTTTTGCTTGGCTTGAAGAGAAAATAGACGTAATGGATGTGCTAGCTGTTGTGACTAAGTCATGTGTCGCCTGAGGGGCTGGACAAGTGCAGAAATTAAACTGAATTTCTAGTGATTGACTGTGACTCTGGGGGATAGAAATGTTTTACAAGCTGACAGTCTCATGCCCGAGCCCGGGGAGGGCCGGGAAGATACTAACACGTGTGGTCTGACACCACACGTTCTTTTGGGGACAAAGAAGACAGTTAACCTCTGTTGTTCCACACAGGGACCTTAAAAACTCTGCGGAGCATATGTTTTCCTCATTTCTCTGAGGACTACCAAGGAGAGTGGAGCCTTAATTAGGAAACCACTGTGGCTCTGATGCTCCGGTCGAACTGATTTCTTGAAAAGGCTATCATTCTTCCTTATGTCCTTCTCAAAACTGTTTCGTGAGAGTATTGGAAGCTCTCTCAACTCCAGGCACACCCCCTCACACTTCGGCATGATGAAGGATTAAGAGGCTGTTTTCCCCTTTATGAGAAAAGTGACTATTGGAGGGTTTCCCGATGGTAGCAGGGGTATCTTGTCACTTTGGGGATTCTTTCCTCAAGACAAGCAGTTCCAGGAATATTCTGCAAACATGGCAGGGGTTGCGGGGAGGTTGGGAGGAAAACAGGGCTGTGTACAGTTGGAGCTCTCCATGTTCCCGGGACACTGAGGACATCTTCACTCACTGATCACACTCGACCCACTCAAGTTTCATCACTTGTTCTGCTCACATCTGTCCAGCAGGCACAGTGAGATTACAGGGACCAGCCTGGCTCTCCCGGGAGGACTGTGGATGGGGGCTAGGAAAGATGCATGTCTTACACAGCAGTGGCTGCTGGGAATGTCTCTGCCTGCTGTGCAGTTATGGCTTTGCACACAGAGGACCTGATAAAAGGCAGGTGTGCGGGGAGCAGGCTCTGTGCTCGGAGACCCCGGGGGGAGGGAGGGAGATGACTTGGCGTACAAGGCTGCACTTGACAGACATCACACCTGTGCTCCTCCCCTCCCAGCTCAGGCAGCATCGCCCAGCCAAGCTCTCACTCCCTTCTAGGCTCTGGGGGAAGTGTTCTGCGTTCCCTTTTTCATTCCATTCCTTCTGGTGGGCTCCACTAATCTTCCCACTTTGTAGATGGGGAAACCAAGACTCAGAGGTGTTGAATAACTTGCCCAGGGTCACAGAGATAATGCACCTAGAGCCTGAGTTCAAGTCTAGTTCTAGTGAGGGAACCTTAGCTGATAGCCAGAAATTAAGACATTAAATTGCCTGGTACCCAAAATTGTAATGACAGGTGTGAGGTACTTAGATGACAGAAGTGCCCTGGAGTCAACAAGTCAGCTTGCTCTTGGTAGCCGTTCACTTCTCAAGGCCAGGTGCTTGAGGTTGATGTCAATTTATTCCTTCAAATCTAGTGTTTCCTTTCTGATGTCTGTAATTTTTAAAGTATTTTTATTTTGGATGTTCACTTTAGTTATGGGACTACAAACACCAATTAAAAAATGTCTGTGTGAGAGGGTCTAGCTAACTCAGTGGTAGAGTGCATGCTTAGCATGTACAAGGTCCTGGGTTCAAACCCCGGTACCTCCATTAAAAACTAAAATAAGTGGACCTAATTACCTACCCCTCCTTCAACAAAATTCAAATCAAAGAAAAAAGTAAAAATGTAAAAAAGTGTCTAAATGCTTTAAATACTTGGGAAGAGCAACCACAAAGATCCCGCCTTTCCTCTGTCCTTCAGCTCCTAACAGTGTTCACTCAATTCTTGCTTCCGTTTCCGCAGCTGCTGGCTTGGCCGGCAGACTTCTGAGTGCCGTGACATTGAAGGAGGAGAAGATGACGAGAACAGAGTAAACTAACTCGAGAAGCTGTGGATCCTGGTGGCTTCCCAACCGCAGCCGCGGGACGTCCTGGTGCATCGTGACGATGCTCGGAAGGAGCGGTGATGACTGGGTCTCCCCGCCCTCAGCGGCCCTGCTGTCCGGGATTGTCCCCTCGCCGCTGCTGCTGCCAGGGCCCGGTCTGATGCCTACAGTCAATAGCTGAGCCGCTCACACGACTTTGCAGAGCACGATGAAGGCAGCTGGGTCCTCGCCACGAAGACTAGCTAAGCAGACAATGGCACATCCCCGTGGCTCCGCGCATCTCCCAAGATTTGAAACATCTCCAGCTACAGAAAGTGACACAGGATGGGGAAACACAGGTCTGCTGATGTGGGTTTTGAAATCGAACCAATTGTTTAGAGCTGAGGGGCTGAAGTTCTGCAGACTCAAAGGGTGAATTACATTTATTTATTCAACAAACATTCACTGACCATTCAATAGATGACAGGCACTAGGCCAGGTGCCAGAGGCCGACCAGGTCCCAGAGTCATAGAGCTTTCATGGTACTATGGGAGGAGATTAGTAAAGGGAGGTAGCGGAGTGATGATGCAATTTCTATCTGTCATAAACGTGAATAGGAATGCACGGTTATTTTTCAGTGAGACGTTAATTTTATTCATTTTAAATCTTGAGCTGCTTCAACATAGGAGAGACTGTTTTCTCTTGCCTCCAAAAGTCCAGTCCAGTGTGTTCGCATGCACTTACAGGTGTATTATACCCACCACAATATATTGCTATGCTTTAAATCCTCCAAGAGGAACAGCTTTCAATGTGCTGAGATGTTTAGAGTTGGAGGGGTGCTTAGAAAAACCATGAAAAGACATGTGCATCTTGAGAGAGGTGCACATGTGCCAGTTCAGTTGTGTCCCTCCCCACCGGGGTGACGAACTTGAGGAACTACGGGGAGATGCTTGCCCGGAGCCTACACTCTGCTTCTGGACCGCGTCCTGAGGACCCGTAATCTCAGAATTCCCTAGACCAGTGGCCCTGAGCCCACTGCCAGTGCCTGCAAGGGCTTCTTCCATAGGTCTGTCTCTTAGAACAATGACTGTGCTGTCCCCGGGTGCTGGTGTGCGCACCCATGCATACAAGACCCCCTCCAAGTATAGGATGGAGACGGGGGAAGAGGTGGTGGCTGGACCCCTTCAGATGTTAAATATGAACCTACGTGTAGCCTGGTGATTTTCTCATTTGGCTAATGGACAAGAGAAGGCAAGGTGATTTTCTTTGTGTGTGTGTGTGTGTGTGTGTGTGTGTGTGTGTGTGTGTAATCTTTTCAACTTTTTCCATTCCTACCCAGAGTTACCCTTGGACAATTTAGATGGAAGCAAGATACCTTTTGTTAAATAAGTGATTCTATTTATCCTCTATAGTTGAAGACTTTAGAGGAAAAAGAAACTACAGCCCTTATTTTGTGCATCATTGTATTCTTTGAAACAATGGATCATATCTTAATCCTACACAGATTCTTAAAATGAGGACTCCATCTGGAAGGCCTAATCTTCCATGGAAATGTCTGGGTCACACATGTCCATCCAGTCTTCTGCCAAGTGCTTAACAGAGCGTGCAGTGGCTGGTGAGCTCTGCCGGCGTCCTCTGGAGAGACCTAAAAGGCCGAGTAGGCGCTCAAGGGAGACTGACATGCACAACATTTGGGTCCAGGCCTGATCATTCAAGCCATTTGCTTTAAATAATTGCAATTAGACACTCTTCTCTTCTTGCCTTCTTTCTATTTTTAATGCCATTAAATTGGAAATAATTGAGGATATTTTACTCTTTCAGGTATACAGTTTTCCTTTGGGTTTATTCCTGGCATAAAAGTTAAAATTAGACAAGAGTTGCAGAAATCTTGAAATCAATCATCTAGTGACTCTGTCCTCGGATCGCTCTGAGAAATACAGGAAATGCACTCCAGAAAATCTTCCTTTGTAAGTCATATTGTCCTAATGTCACCGCTGAGGGCAGTGTCTCTGGCTTGGAGACCTGATGCGGAATCATGGCCTGTCAAAGCTGATGGGGGTCTGAGGGGTCATGTGGCGTCACTGAGGACTAGAGAGGGCAAATGCTTGTCCGAGGTCATGGGGCAAGTGTATGGCAGGAGGGGACCCTGGATTCCAGGAAGTGCTTTCCCTCTTCAGGTCATGTGACTGCAATCAATGATCAGGTGGTTCAGCCCTGGCCTCTGAAACCCAAATAAAAGCTCAAAACACAATACCTTACCCTGAACCTTGTGAGAGTGTGTAAGGAATCATTCTGAATAAATTAGGAGCTCCATTTAGGGCTGATGTGACTCTTGGCTCATTCTAGCCTCTGGGATATGAAGTCAGCTCTTGTTATTTGCAGTAACCATGTCCTGTAAAGTCACGGTGACACTGAATTGGTGAATACCAAACCACTGCTCCTAAGGGAAATAAGGACTGGGTTCCTGTGAGCCTCTGGTCACATTCTCATCAACTTATGAACACACAACTTGTTTTATGTATGTTTCTGCTTAAAGACACCTTATTTAATATATATTATTGATTAGCCGACATTGAACTCATAGCCAACAGCGGTCTATAGCTCATGCCTGAGTGAAACTTACTTAACACCCACATTTTCTCTGTAAGGCACATCGGGCTTGTGCTCAGAAACACTTGACAACATTTCAGCACTCTGCTTGAAGGCTCTTTTAAACAGCTGAATAACCAGCCAGAAGCACAAACGTGTAAAGACCATGACACCAACTACCTTGAAAAGGACATTTGCTTGTAGTCTGAGAGCTGAAACAAGAAGGCAGAATGTCGGCTGGTTCAGCCTCACCTGGGATCCTGTACGTTGGGGATTCAAATTTTCAACACCCCATGCGTGTTCATAAATGACCACAACAGATGCTGTGAGTATTGATTTGAGGGTTACAAATAAATTTTAGTAGGTGAGTTTGCAAATACAGAGTTTGTGAATAATGAGGACTGATTGTATACCAAAGCTTACATATATCACCACATATCATAATCTCATTCATTATTTTTTAGCTTTTAAATCTGGTTCCACAGGGAGCCCTTTCAGCTCCACATGGGTGGTGTAGTTATGGTGGTAGCCTCTACCCAGGCACCCACAGAAGCCATTCCTTGAAGTGCACCTATTTCCTAACAGCTGTGTTACTGAAAGTCTCCTGCTTTTTTAACCACAGAGCTTTACCAAGAGTGGGGACCCATCCCAGGCATGTGCCCTTTTCTCCCTCCAATTAAGCTCCCTTCTTAAGAGGTGAATATCTATGTATGCCTGCCCCAAGGATGCTGTCTCACATCTTTTCCCCTTAGCCTCACTTAGAAGTACTCAGAGTACCATGGCTAACCACAGCCAAGTCGGTAACCTGCAAAACTTCATCTCTTGTGAGACATTTCTTCTGAGCTCCAGATCTGTTTCTCTAGTTTCCTCTTTGGCGTCTCCACCAGCATGATCCACGGGGATGTCAGCATGTCCGGAAGAGTACTCATTGCTTCCTGCCCCATCCCAATGCCTAGTCCCTCTTCTCTGCCCAACTAGTCACCAGAGCTTGAAATCTACACATTATCCTTAATTTCTTCCTCTCCTTTACCGCTCTCATCAGATATCCTATGAAGTCCCACAAAATCGCCCTTTGTACTGTCTCCCTCATCTGATCATGCCTCTTCAATGTTATTGTCACAGCCCTATTCCAGTCCGCATGGTGTTTGGCTGTCAGTTTTGCATGTCTCCAACCAGGTCTTTACACTGTTCCTAGAGGGATCTCTTGAAAACGCAGATATGACCGTATCACTCTCCTTTGAATCTTTCAGTAACTCTCTATTGACTACTGGATACAATTTAACTTTGATAAGATCTTTCACAATTGAACTTGTTTCCTCTACTGTTTCGTCTCTCATCACCCCTTGTGTACCAATGTAATACAAGATAAAATAAGATATTTCTATTTGGTCTTTGTCCCTGGTTCAAGACACAAGAGTGGATAAAACCCTTTGAATTTCCTGAGTCATGGGGTGAGAGGAGTGTCTTTTGTTATTCACAATCAGCCCCTTTCAACCATACAGAGTTTATGTTAATTAGGTGACCCTTAGTGTGCCCCTAGACAGCTTCTGGTTGGGGGCTTATTGCCAGAGGAACTAACCTGTGATTAGAGGGTTGGAAATTTCAACCCCACCCCTCTGCCTCTGGAGAGCTAATCACCAATGTCCAATGATTTAACCAATTATGCCTACATAAACCCCATAAAACCCCCTAAATAACAGAGAGCGTCTAGATGGTGAACACATCCACAAGCTGGGAGGGGACAGGCACAGCCCAGCTTCACAGGGACACAAGCTGCTGTGCTCCGGACCCTTCCACACCTCACCCATTGTGTCTCTTCATCTGGATGCTTATTTGTATCTTTTATAATATCCTTTATAATAAACTCGTAACAATAAGTACTTTTTTTTTAATTGAAGTAAAGTCAATTACAATGTGTCAATTTCTGGTGCACAGCACAATGTCCCAGTCATGCATATACATGCATATATTTGTTTTCATATTCTTGTTCATTAAAAGCTATTATAAGATAGTGACTATAGTTCCCTGTGCTATACAGAAGAAATCTGTTTTCATCTAGTTTTATATATCATGCTTAACATTTGCAAATCTCAAACTCCCAAATTTATCCCTTCCCATCCCCTTTCTCCCTGTAACCGTAAGACTGTTTACTGTTATCTGTGAGTCTGTTTCTGTTTTGTAGATGAGTTCATTAGTGTCCTCTTTTTTTTTTCTTCTTAGATTTCACATATGAGTGCTATCTTATGGTATTTTCCTTCTTTTTCTGGCTTACCACACTTAGAATGACCATCTGTGAGCCATTCTAGCAAATGGTCAAACCCAGGGATGAAGTTGTAGGAAGCCCCGATTTACAGCTCATTGTTTAGCAGAAGCGCAGGAGGCCGAGGACTTGCATCTGACATCTGGGGTGGGGGCAGTCTTGTGGACTGAGCCCTTAATCTATGGGGTCTGTGCTCATTCGGGGTGGTTGGTGTAAGAATTGAATTGAAATGTAGGACACCCAGTTGGTGTTCAGAGAGTTGGAGGACTGGTGTGAATTAACCAACACGCTTTCACCCCTACTTGGTGCCAGAAGTGAGGAGAAACAGATTATAACTGACTACATTCTTTGAGGTTCTTGAAACACCCCACGCTCTTCCCACCTGCTTGCTTTTACCTGTGCTCTGCTCTCTGCCTGGAATATTCTTCAGGTCCTCCTTCACCTTGTGGGCTCCTACTCACTCGTCAACATGTGGCTGATGGTTTTCTGTGAAGCTTGCTTTGACATCTGCAACGTAATTAGTTCTCCCTTTGAGCTCCTAGACACCCTGGAATAAACCTTAACTCTATTACTTTATATTGGAATTTTAAAATAATGGATCTGTTTTTGGACACGTTGCGTTTTAGATGCCCAAGGTACACACAGGACGAAATACTCAGCAGGCTGTCACACAAAGTCAGGACACCTAAGTCCCATGACATAAAGCAAATGCAACAAATCCAGGGCTTTATGGCTCCCCCAAGAGCTATTATTTCATCTTTGCAGGAGAGATCTCTTTTTTCCCCCCTCCTTCTTCCTGCTTTTTGGTTATTTTCCATTCATATGGCTACACTCATATCTGAGCCACACTGAATTAATTTGACAAATAAATGTCATGAGTTAAATTGTCAAATACCCTTTCCTAAGTCCAGAGTTACAATAATTTCTGAGTGAGTACTGCTGATTTCATGCCTCCTTTTGCCTATTACACATTGAAATTATCCCGCTTTCTCTCCATGAAGTTTCCAGGAGCAGCTTTGAGAAAGCTGTTCTTGGTCTCATTAATCCCCCTGAGAGGACTGCCATGTTTTGTGATCACCGGGGTACCAGAGCTGGAGTCTGGGCTCAGGGGTCCCGGCCAAAGGGCAGAATAAGCGTTTCCGAGCTAGTGATTCAAGCCAAAAGCATTGTGTTCTTAGCAATACTCTTTCCTTGGAAGACAGAAACAGTGCAGGTTGTGGTTTGTCTGATTTTATCTCCATTTCCGGGGTGGGGGGAGGCAAGGGGCAAACTACCTTTCCTGTTGCTCTTTTGTTTTTTATTTTTCTCCTCCACGGAGCCTTGAATTGTGTTATAGAATTTGCTACAGAGTAGGGAATCAAAAAGAAAAAGAAAAAAAAAAAAAAGGAGTCTGTGAAGCTAACCTGGGATGAATTTTTTAAAACTCTGCTAGGCCCCGTTGTCTCACAATGGCAAATTCTTTCTTTGTCACTCCACCCAATGGGACTCCCATCTCATGTCAATATGCCTGTAGAAGATTTCCTAGAAAGAGGTATTTATCCTTCACTTTCATCACACTTCCTTTGCCTGTGATTGAGCAGAAAGAAAGAGAATCTTTAAGTTCCTGCACCGCTGCTGGGAGGCCCGCTGTTGTAAGTCTCCCACACTTGTTTGGAGGAAACAGCTCCATTCTTCCCACCAGCTTTGATTTGTAGCAGGCACTTGCTCCAAAACATCTAGAGGGAAATTCACATTAAAGTTGATCAAGGTCCTCAAGTCAGTCTTTCCCCACCATAATATTCTATATATTGAAACGTTGGTTTTGTCTATGTTTATTGCCACATTGTTCTTAGAGGCTCTTGGTTATAAAAAATTGGGAACCCTCCTACACTGTTGGTGGGAATGTAAATTGGTGCAGCCACTATGGAAAACAGTATGGGGCTCCTTTAAAAACTAAAAATAGACTTACTATATGATCCAGCAATCTCACTCCTGAGCATATATCTGGAAGAAACTCTAATTCAAAAAGACACTGGCACCCCAATGTTCACAGCAGCACTATTTACAATAGCCAAGACATGGAAGCAACCTAAGTGTCCATCAATAGATGACTGGATAAAGAAGCTGTGGTATATTTATACAATGGAATACTACTCAGCCATAAAAAAGAATAAAATAATGCCATTTGCAGCAACATGAATGGACCCAGAGATTGTCATTCTAAGTGAAGTAAGCCAGAAAGAGAAATAAAATATCATATGATATCACCCATATATGGAATCTTAAAAAAATGAGACAAATGAACTTATCTACAAAACAGAAACAGACTCACAGACATAGAAAACAAACTTATGGTTACTAGGGGTGAAGGAGGTGGGAAGTGATAAACTGGGAATTTGAGATGTGCAGATACTAACTACTATATAAAAAACAGATAAACAACAAGTTTCTACTGTACAGCATGGGAAACTATATTCAATATCTCATAATAACCTTTAATGAAAAAGAATATGAAAAGAAATATAACTAAATCACTATGTGTATACCAGAAATTAATACAACATTGTAAACTGACTATACTTCAACTTAAAAAAAGGAGATGCAAAAAAAGAGGGAAAAAAACCCTCTATTCCATTGACTCATCCTTTTGCAGTTTTTCTAGCCAAAGAGAGTAAATAGGTTATCCTTGTGAGTTTACAGGTTAAGCTGAAGTGGAAACATTTTATCGACTTTATTGTCCTGATTGGTCATAAGTGCTAGTCTTAGGCTGGACACTCAGTAGGACAATTCTGACTCATCCCAGAGGATGTTTGGAAGTTACTTGGGTTCCTCCCATGCCCGTGTTCAAATCATGTGCTTGCTTTTAGGCTCTGTAACGTTTTCACCAATATGTGTTGGGTTCTTTCTTGTATGAACAATAAACTCATTCCTCTGGGTATATTTAAAGCAAAATAAATACTAATTTATTTTTCCCCAAATCGAGGTTGGCATTATCAATAGCTAGCTAACGCAGCATTTGATAAGGATCAGATCAGCCGCTCTCAGTTTGTTTACCTTGGACTAAGGCAGTCTCAACAATGAGCTTGGTTTTGAAATAACGGATTTGAAATAAATAGGATATTTTAGTAGAATTTCAAATATAAAAAAAATAAAACCAACTTGGCTTCAGCTCCTGGAAAGGAGATCATATTCTTTTTCAAATGTTATTGTTAAAAGTGCAATGTATTGTTATCTTGTTTGTGACAATCAGGAGAAAGTTTGAAGGGATAATGGTGCATCACTTTTTGAGTTTAGTTTCCTCATATCTGAAATGAGATTAGCAACTAGATGATTTACAAAGTTCCTTTCAGTGATATGAATCTAGTATGGAGCTGTATTTGAGAAAAAAAGCAAAACCAGGAACATCTCCACAGTCATATAGGATTTAAAAGACCATTTTGCCTCTTGAGTGGGAAAAAAAAATAGAAACATTAAGTTATGAGCAGATTAAAGGAATTACAGACATAGATCATTGTCAATAAAATAACTTACATAGGCTTCTGTGTGTGCCAATATTCCATCATATGAATTAAATATAACTACAAGTCTGGCTGAATTTGGTTGTCTCCATGGTCCCAAACACAAGGGATTGGAGAGTTCCATGTTGCTGCCTTTTTTAGGCCAATCTTGATACTATGGTTAATTGCAGTGACCATGTCCTTTGCACAAATACACTGCAGCTGATAGGGACATAGTCTGTCAACCAGTAAGCTGAACGTGTAATGCCAAGAGAGAGACAGTGTATGTTAGGTCTCCAGGATACATCACTAGCGTAACGGGGCTCCATTAACAAGATAAGTCTAGTCCAGACATTCTGAAATGATGGGAACAATTGCCCAGAGGGCTTTTCTCATGCCTCACCCCTACCCCGGCTTTATTAATCAGAAAAAGAGACCCAAGTCCCGACCAAGGACTACGGTTCACATTAAGTGGAAGAATCCTAGTTTTTCCATCTCTAATTTCTACGATTGTGCAAATCTCAAATTAAAAACATTGGGAACATTCAAAATGTTCGTCATGTATTTTTTAAGCCACAATAACAGCTCAATGTAGTACATTATGTACAGAGAAGAGAGAGAAAATAACTTAATACCAGCTTTATGAAATTAACTGACTCCAGATAGAGAACTAGCTACCAGGTCAGGTTCCAAGTTTTTGTCTTAAGTATTAATAGTCTTTTCAAAAAAAAGAAAATTGATTCTTGAAGAGTCAAAGGAGCTCAGCGATGCCCCAAGCACATGCATAGTTTACATGGACACCCTGCCCCTCACAACATGAACATAATTGGACACATGTCTACTTAATGCAATGATTTTTGGAAACAATTTTATTTCTTTCTCAGCGTCTTGTTGAAGTCCAATCCTCCCAATATCTCTTTCTGAATCTCTCTCTCTCTCCCTCTCCCTTTTTAGTAATAAGCTGTTTCCTGTTCTTACTATCTGAACCGGGATCACCCCAAAATTTGATTATGTATTCAGACATTCCAAGTTACCTGTTTTTTTTTTTATGGCAAGCGATGAACAAATACCACAAAATGTGATGACAATGTCACGAGATGTTTGAGAATAACAAACATCTAGAGATTTAAAAGTGAAATGAATAGTGTTTCCATCAAAGCAGTCATCTTTGGAGACAAGATGTTTGGAATACGCTCCAAACAATTTTTGAACTTCCGTTTTTGGAAAGTACTTGAGAGCCAATGAATGAGCAATTCCAAAAATTTGCTCTCATGGTTATACAGTCTATCTTTTGTCCTAAAAGACATGTTACCTAGCTTGATTATCTGCCTTGTGCAGCAGGCTTGACTCCTTTATTAGTCAGGGTTTGGGCCAGAAACATATTACTGATTCACATTGTGTGTGTGTGTGTGTGTGTGTGTGGGTGATTGAGGAGTCTGTAATAAAGGGTCTATTTACAAAAGATGTGAGGATAATGGGAAATCAACAAGAGATAGAGGGGAGCCCTTATGCTCTGTGGAGCTGGGGACTTTGGAGGACGAATGCAGCCACATCTCTGAGCTTACGCTCTTCTTTGACTGCCAATTTCTGATGGTGTTTCCCTTTGGCCAAACTTGAGAGAAAGCCAGAGAGCTGGGGAGCCTTGGGACAGCCCATACGGATCAGCCTCCCAGGACACAGAGCAGAGTGGAGAGGCGTGAAGAGTGGTACTGGAGGGGCAGATGGAGACCATGCAGCCCAGCCATTTATGACTTTCATCTGTTAACAGTAATCCAGCTCACTTCACTGAGGACTTTTGGGGGATCGGGTGTGGCTTCTGAAGGCAGCTCTAAGGGAAGGGTCTCTTACATAAACCAAGAATGTAAACCGTCAGAAGAAATGAATATGTTTTAGTTTATATTTTTTCACAATTCAGCCTTATTCCTTTATGGTCATGATTTGTCTTCTGATAGGAACACATTTGAATGGCTTTTGATACATATAACCTATGACATTTTCATAGTCTGTTAGGTAGAGCAAATATATTCTTTGTTGAGACTTTGCAAGAGGGAATGGAGAAACACAAAATGTCGCATTGAAAGTACACGTATCTCTTCTTTACGGAGTCGTCTGCCTTCATTGGCTTTGTACGTAAGTGAAATAGTCCTGAAAATCTAACTTGGATTTGGCAATACAGGGATTAAAAGCAAAAACTGTATATATGTACCTGTTAATAATTCAAATCTGCCTGCTCTTGGCAGTTTTTGCTTCATTGAACTGATTTCAGTGCATTGGCAGGCTTGAGGATCTTTTATTTTTTGCTGGAAATTAGGAACATGGACGGTGATTAGAATGGCAGAGATAGAAAAGACAAATTATACTGAAGGTGCTTTGGAAAGCACTGGAAGTGTTGGTCCCCAAGGCTTGACTTGCTGGGATTACCTAATTGGGCTTCTAATTCTCTGGTCTGATCAGGTCATCTCTCCTTAAAAACAGGAAATTTTATTCATGGTCATTTTCACTGATGATTGAATAAAAAGTGGTTCAAAAATTTTAAATGGGACACCAAGAGAAGGTGTTTACTGTACTTTCTCTCAGGTGAATTGGGTTAGAATAAAATGTGTTCTCAAAACTTGTCTTTGGCTGTAAGAAATATCCAGGTCCAGAAGGTTGCAGTGGTGAATTTTAGTAAATATTTGAGGAAGAAAGACCAATATTACACAAACTTTTTCAGGAAACAGAGAAGATTTGACTTCGTCCCTATGGGCTTTAGAGACCGACATAACTCTGATGCTAAAATCTGTCAAAATTTTGCAAAAAAGCAAAGAAAACTGCAAGCCAATATCCCTCATGAACATAGATACCAAAGATTTCATAAAATATCAGCATATTAAATCCAATAACATGTAAAAAGAAATGACAAAGTAGGAGTTATCCTAGAAATGCAAGGTTCCTTTAATTCTTGAAAGGCAGTGAATATAATTCACATTTATCAAATATGAAAAAGAAAAATCAAATAATCTTTTAAATAGATGCAAAATTGATCTTTCGCTTTTCTTTACATCTGAACTTATGTTCCTTTATTTTGAAAAGGGAAGGAAAACAGAATAAAGATAAGCTCTCTACTTTAGTTTAATAAACTCTAAGATGATTTGTCCATAAAGATTAGACTTAATTTTTTAAAAGCATATAGAGGAAAGTTTATAAAAGTCCTAATAACTCACATTCTAGGGGTGAATTGGACCTCAACTTGGATCAGGAATAAATTCCACATCCATATGAGCAACTCCCACAGCTGTGTTTTTCCATCCTTATCCTGCCAGAAGTGGGCTTCCACAGTGTCTGTCCAAGATACTGGAATGTGAGGGGCTTTGGATGTGCTGGGTCAACCTAAAAGGTCATAGAGAAGCATCCAAATCAGGAGTGTGGTTCAATGGGCAGTAACTCTCTCCATCCATCCACCCACCCATCCATTCATCCATCCATGCACTTAAATAGTGAGGGCGTACTGCACCCAAGGCACAAAACTGAGGAAAGCCACTTCTCTTATGAGATGTAGATTCTAGTGGGATTACACGTAGTAATAATAAGCTTATCTTTCTCTTAAACTTACTGTTTTAAGATCAGAAACCCAAGGACTAACTGTGGTGGTGGTTCTTGGTCTGCTGCAGGACTGCTGGCTTGTAAGTGGGCCAAAATATAACCCCTAGCCTTGTTTATTTCATTTCTGACCTACGACCATCTACTTCATCTTCCCTTTCCTTTCTCATCTCAGGCCAGGGCTCTGCGTGTTTCAGGAGCTGCCCTACCCTTCCTCCTGGCCTGTTTGATCACAAAGCAACTTTGATAGAACATCTGTTTCCCCATCACAGGGCAACTGATTCCAGATGGTGAAGCCTGATCGTTTAAGAACTATGGATGGAGGTACTTTGGGGAGTAGTTTTGATTTTGTTTTCCACCGCCTTCTCAGAGTTTTAAGCAGAATGCTTAGGCCTGGTTTTCCCTGAACCTTCATATAGTCAATAGCTCTTTTGATTGATCTTACTTGGTGTCATGGAAGAACATGGAATTTCTTTGTTATTGTCTTAGAAAAGTCTCAAATAAAGATTTGAGGGTCTATTAGGGTAGCATCACTATTAAAGCAAGGACAGTAATGTAAATTAAGCTGAATTCTCTAGAAGTTTCTGTAGCTATGTTATTATTTTGCACCTCTTGTGCTATGAGTGATGTGCAATGGTATATATGACATGATACCATGTATCTCCCAGGGGAAATGTTTCTTCTAATGCTGTTTTTTCTTGTTTTGCTTTGGTTGTTAATTCCAGGGTTCCTCTGCGATTTTCTGAAGCTTTTTAAGGTTGAAATCTGAAGCACTGTTATTTCTCAAGTTTTTTGAGATTCAACTGAATATGTGTAGCTCTTGACACCGAATTATTCCTGTATACAATTTCACCATGACGATTAGGCTTCATCTTATCTCAAAGTTCTTTTTACTAAGTGGACATTTGTCTTTATAACATAATACTGTAATGGCTATCTAATGAACTATCTTCATCAACATTGCCTGTGCTGAGTATTGACTTTGTATTAATCACTCTCACCTAAGTTTCATTTTTCGCTCCGTATTTTGGGTTAGCTCTCCTCCATATTCAAGAAGATGATTGGGTTCACAATAAGAAATATGGAGCCTTTTGTTGGGTGGCTACCCTCCTGAGTAGTCACTGCAATTTAATCTTTAATTACATATTTCTATTATACCTTTAGGGTGTGCAAATCAACTACCCTCTGAAAATATTCAGTTTTTATTCTGGAGATAGTTAATATAGTGGTCCTTCAGGATTTTTCTGAGGACTACTTTTTCCTGCATTTCTGGTTGAACAATGGCCAAACTACAAATAACCCAGATTTAAATAACAGGCAGTATCATAAAATAACTGAGGACCAAGTCATTCCAAGGAGATTCTGCAAATGCAACTGCTCTATTGTATATTTTTGGTTATTTATTTTATTTTATTTTTATTGAAGTATAGTTGATTTACAATATTATATTAGTTTCAGGCGTATAGAATAGGGAGTCAGTATTTTTAGAGTTGATAGAAAGTATTAGATGACAATGGCTAAAACTTCCTGTGTTGTACAATATATCCTTGTTGCTGATGTATTTTATATGTAATACTTCACATCGCTTAATCCCATACCCTTCATTTGTCCCTCCTCCCTACCCTTTGATAACCACTAGTTTGTTTTCTGTATCTGTGAGTCTTTTTCTGTTTTGCTATATACCTTCTTTTGTACTATTTTTTAGATTCCACGTATAAATGATACCATACAGTATTTGTCTTTCTTTGTCTGACTTATTTCACTATGCATATGGACTATTCTCTAGGTCCATCCATGTTGCTGCAAATGGCAGAATTTCATTCTTTTTAATGGCTGAGTAATATTCTATTGTGAGTATGTACACCACATCCTCTTTATCCATTTGTCTGTTGATGGGAACTTCGGTTGTTTCCATATCTTGGCTATTGTAAATAGTGCTGCTGTGAACATTGGGGTGTGTGTATATTTTTAAGTTACTGTTTTTGTTTTTTTTTCTGGTTGTATACCCGAGAGTGGAATTGCTGGGTTTGACTATCCTTTAGATGAAAAACATCTTAAAATTCATAAGTGAACCAAGCCAATGTAATTGAATATTATTGATTGAAAGCTGATAGGCAGGTAAGAAACCAGCATTTGCTAAGAGTATGCTATCACTTAACCTTCCAGGAACATTTTTAGGGAAAATTCTATTTTTTTGGTGATAATTTGCTTAAGGTCAGGAATCTCATTAGGGACAAGACTAACATTGTGACTTGGGTTTCTGGAGTGACTTGTTTAGGAATAGCAATCCTGGCTCTCTTTAGGGAATTTCCTTCCACTTGGAAAATTACCGGAAACAAGAGAAAGAGGAAACTACTCGGTCATCATGATTGGAAAAAAAGTTTTATGGAGTTTATCAGTTCTGGAAAAAATTACAACAAACGAGTAATTTTACTAGAGAGGAAGAGCAGAGAATCAAAATTCTCCCCAAGGCCCCTCATTTCACCTTTGGAAGAGGATTAAAGCTGGTATGCAGCAAATAAAACTTCCAGCCTAAAGTCTGCCAAAAAGTCAAAGAAGATTGCATCGTTTTTTTCACTCTTGTCAGTGCAATCTTTCTAGCTCGAGGAAAAAGACTATCAAACCATATGTGGTTCGACATAATTCCTGATGTCACTTGTATGAACTAACAGCATTTCCTGACATGGGTGTTTTACTCTGAAAACAAACTGTGTATTCAGGCTAGAAAGTGACTCTTCTCAAGTGTATGTAGTACTTTTCCTCAGAGCTGGACTCTGCCTTCTCCTTGGTCCTTTGATGGACAGAACTATGTCCTAAATCTGAAGACAGTGGTACCACATCTTTTTCTCTCTTTATCTTTTTGAATATCGTAAACTCTTGTTTTAAATACTTTTTCAAGTGGACCCATCCCCTCTAACTGTTGAGGTGCCATTTCTCCCGTTGTTTGGTGGTTTGCTCCTCAAAGTGTGACTGGTCAGACTTTGTTGTTTGCTGACCTGCCACAGAGGTTGCCTTGGGAGCCTCATGTCCCCTGGGCCATTGTTTCCCTGTTGAGTGGCTTGGAGTTGGTGTGAGTGAGGACCCAACCGACTTCAGTGTTTCAGCCTACTGTTTAGGTTAACGTGTCACTCTTGGACTTCTGTGGCTCTTGGGAGTAGAATTGAGACTTCACTCCTGAGCATGGCCTGGAGTTAAGACCTTGATGCCAGCCCAGGAAGGTGGGCAGAGGTATTTCTTTCTTTATCTTGTGCTTATACAGGGCAGCTCTTTATGCCCCCAGCTTTATTTGGAAGGCACAGTTCAATCCTTCCATTTTTCTCGGGACTGAGTCTTTGTATTTTGTATGTTAAACCCAGACCTCAGCCCTCGAACCCAGATCTGAGACTGATCTTGTGTGGTCATTTGCTTTCAGCTCATCACACTGATTTTGAGTTCTCTCTCTTTTTTCCGTTATATGGAAATTCCTCTTTCCTGTTTGCACACTCAGCCTCATCTTCTTTTGTTATTATTGTTATTATTTTTTTCCACCATGTCTGGGTGTTTGGAGTAGAATGGAGGTTTCCTCTGTGTTGACTCTGTCTACCATATTGGTGGGAAGTTTCCTGTGGTGGAATATGTGATATCTTCATTCTGTTTTAAATGATCTGGTTACCTGTTGACTTTCCTGAACATATGTTATGCTAACGTCTTAGTTACACTTAGGAGATAAATATGTAGAGCGGTAGCAGACTATGTATGTAAAGTGCTGGCTCATTAAGGAATAACTTATTGAATCACTATTGTCATTAAATAGATATGAATTCAGAAACCACTTTAGCCTAGAAGATGATGGGCAATATATTTAAGCTCAGAATTTACAAGAATACTTTTGCAGAGTTTGAAAGCACAATTTGTAGAGTTCCTGTGGGTTGAAAAAGTTACCTAGACTCTTTTGAGCAATGAAACTTTGGCAAAGAATATGTTTTAATGAGGCTTTTTTTTTTTTTTTACACAGAGGGAGAGAAGACTGGCGTTCTACTTGCTGTATATAAACCCCACTATAACCTCTTAACAGGTGTTCCCAGCATAAAGAAAACTACTGTTCTGTTCTCCTTTGAGACTTCTTATATGTCATACTGATTCAGATTCAATCACAAGAGTAGGGTAGCAGATTACACAATTAAATTGGTCCTTTTCACCAGTTTCAGAGTGAGAAAAGAAACTAGATTCCCATTTTGGATCTGTAAGCAAATGGTTTTGAAATTTTAAAAAATATATTTGAGCTTCATAGCTTTCTTCTTCCATGGTCTTGGAAGGAAAAACATTTAATGTTCCTTATTCAGGTCATCTACTTTCAGGTGAAATTTAGTTTTTTAAGGTTGTGTCCAGTGAAAAGGTTTCTTTGGTGTACTTGCTAGAAACACAATGCTAACAATTAAGGAGGGTCAGAACGCTGTGATTCTTTGGAACAGACCATTCCAGAACAGAACTGAAACCATGTGCCTATTTCAAGAATATTTGCAAAAAATGCATGGAACACATTTTTTGACTCATCTTGGGTTTAACGTCAGTGGGATGAAAAAGGAAGGCTAAAATAACTGTCTAAACCTGATTACAACTCTTGACCTGGTAAGTATTTCTCTTGTGAAGCAGGAAATGAGATTATCATCTTTTCAGAGGGGTCAACACTGGGGAAGGATTAGAAGAGCGTGTGGCAATCAAAATAAAAACAAAACATACCCCCTCTTCGGCCCTAACACCTCATAAAAGTGAAGTCCCAACCAAAACACTGAAAACCCAAGAGCTCTAAACAAATCTTAATACACTGCAAGATCCTAATAAAATACGTAGTGCTATGTAAAAATTATCAGGATGTTTTGAAAACTGTGGGACAGCTGGCCAGGTGGGGGCGGGGGATAAAAGGTGGAAAGAGTAAGATTCCGTCATAGTCCTAAGAAGTTTCCCAAAACCTCTGCAAAAAACCTTAAGGCAGGGTCTGTGAATCCACTCCACCTAGTAAAGCATCTTTGCCTGTTTGGGTTCCTTTACTTTCGGGGCTCATCAGTGAGCCTGCTCCACACGAAGACCTTACTTTAAAGCATATAAGAAATCCTTGTATGGGGAAATAAAAACTAAGTTTGGACAAAGTCATGTGGTGAAGATCACAGCTTTCTCCTTTCGTAGCTTGGGATGCATTTTCATGCCTATCAGCAGAGGTTTTTCTCCAATCAGCTGGTCTGATTTCAAGGAGAGGAAGTTTGAATAATAAACTCTTTTAAATGCATGAAATCATTTCATTGTAAAGAAAGAGAGCCATTGATGGTTTTGGCCAAAATTATGGCCAAAGTGATATTATGGATCTAGGTTGGGACATGGCCATATTCTAGGGACTTATAAGGGTACTAGCATGATGTGCCAAATCTTACCGCCTTGAAAAGAAGTAGCCTTGATTGAATCTTCTCGTTTTTCTGATTTGGGAGATCACCTCTTCCTTTTTTTTTTTTCTTGTTTTAACAACAACAACAAAACCAGAAATGAAGTTTCTTGGGGAAACGGGGGGATTTTAGTAAAAGTGAACTAATCTATTTCATACCTTCTCTCCCCAACTCCCCAGGACAGAATTTTAAGATTTCCCTTTTTCTACACTAAATCCTCTTTTTCTCTTCAAAATAACCAACTCATAGGCTTGTCATAGTGGAAGAAAAGCTGTTCCGCTGTGCTATGATAAGAGACAGACACTATATGACCCAAGATTTCCACAGAGAGATTTTTGCTCTCCTGTCTGAAACAGAACACAGTGCCTCTACAAAGCATAGGCAAATCTGAATATAAGAGTATCAAAATGGAAAACACGGTTTCAAGAATTCTTACCATACCCAATATTTTCTATGCAGTGTCTTGGATTTAAAAAACAAAATACAAGCAATGTTAGCATGGGAAGGGGCTGTAGAGGTAAGATAATCTAAGCTTCAACATTTAATGATGAGAAATTGAGGTCCAGATAAATTGAGTTGAGAACCAGTAAGTCTAATGGTTTCTTCTACAAATTCTCCTGGTTTCTATGTTTGATTAATTTTTTGTTTTTGTGAATGAATCCAAAAGATGGTTACTACAAGACAGAAAGGGAAGAAGTGTCAGTCATCCATAGATTTTGTGAATCCCAACCACATCTAAAGTCATCAAGTCAAGAAATAAAAATATACGATGATAATCTAATTAATGATTTGTGTCATCTTTGGAAAGAATTGTGCAAGTTTATTTCTTCAAAAATTACTCTATAGACTTAAATAAACTTAATAAGATTCATTTTTATAATCCTTGTCCCCTGACTCTTGACCCACAGTTCAAATCCTGGGTGTAGAATTTAGCTTCCTTTGATAACAGACATCCAATGTGACAAAAGGTATTTCAAAACGTAACGAAACATCTGGGTTTTGTTGTGGAATGGTATGTATGAATCTCTTGACGACGTTGGGAAAATGGCAAACATGCCAGGATTATTGCTTTGATTTGGTGACTAAACACAGGAATCCTTTCTCCAATATGACAAATATTGAGAAATTTGAATTTCCCAACTTCTTTCGTAAAAAATACAGAAGTGATTATTTTTTGCAAAATATCTTTATAAAAGGAAGATTTCAAGTGATCATCTGTGAGCCTATTTCTATATTCAATGGTTCTTAAGCCAGGAGCAAGTCCCCCCCCACCCCCACCTCTTCGCTCAGCAATGCTTAGAGGCATTGTGGTTCTCATGATGGAGGGGATTTAAGAAGGGCTTTGTGGATGAGGTATTGAGGCAGAGCTTGAAGAATAGAGAGAATTTCAATGGTCTGTGTGTCTGCCTGAGTCAAGACAGACTGGTTGAAATCTGTAGGATGTGTTTGGAGAATGATGAGCAGTTTAATTTGCTCAGTGTCAGAAAAGCTGAGAGGCATACGCACAGAACCCAGGATGGAATCAGAACATCTGATGGTTTTTGAGCAAGCAGGTGGCATGATCAGAACATAGATCACATGAAGGATATGCTGACAAAGGCACAGAAAATGGGCTGGAATAGAAAGCTGAAGGGGCAGGAACAGTTGGAAGGTGTCCTCATGACCTGGGCAAGACTGGCTGAAGGAACTGGGCAAGGGGGCACTGATTGCACAATAGTGCAGAATTAGACTTGATAGGACTCCATGTGAGTTGGTCATTTATTGACTGTGGGGGCCAATAAATGAGGAGGAGTTGGAGAGGACACCAAGGTTTTGAACCTGAGGACTTGGAGGTCATAGAGCTATTCACAGGTTTCACAGGTACAAGGACGTTAAAGGGAGAAGCTGGTTTGTGTCAAGATGATTTCTTTTTGAACAGGTTGAATTAAAGATGCTTGAGGACATCCAAGTGAAATCCCCTAGCTGCTGGTTGGAACCATGGGATCAGGGATTGGGAAAGGAGATATGGGTAAAGGGGCAGAAATGTGGTTGTCTTTTTCACAGAAGAGTGATTAATATGGATAAAGTCTGATCATAGAACTTTGGTTGGAAAAGATTAGTGAATAGAAGCCAAGGATGTTGCTAAACACCTTACTAAGCACAGGATAACCTCTTTCTCCTTTCCATGGAAAAACATTTACCAGGCTTAAATGTCAGTATTTCTGAGGCTGAGGAACCTGTTATAATGCTTTCTTCTTTCTTAATATTTCACTTGTCTGTATGATTTGTGATGGTCAGCTAACCATCATTTATACACCCCAACATGGCTTAAACCCAGCACATGATAAGCCCATCTGTTTCAAAGTATGATTTTACAGATCAGAAAGCGTCGTGCCTGGCAAGCCTTCTGTCTCCTCCTGACTTCAAAATATCTTCCTGAGAGATCAGTTCACTACCAGTGTTTTACAAACATTAAAGTTGTGCACACTCTACAACAGCAAAAACACGATATAAGAATTACTTAAGAAGCAAAATTAAATGGCTGAACTCTTAACCCTGCCCTCACCCCACCGGAAATATACCAGAGTCAGCCTGTACTCTCGCTAGCCCTTTAGTCATTAAAAAAAATTAAACAAGAATGAGAAGGAAATAGACTCCATTCTCCTCCTTGCCTTAAGCCTGTAAAATTGTAGTGCATTTGGGATAAAGTATTTTGCATTTTATGACCACTTCAGTTTACTATAGAAGAGAAACGTCAAACATCTTTATCTAATTTGTTACATTGCACATTGTCCAGGTTTGGCTGACGATTGGAGTATATTTGCCCTTTCCCATACATTTGAATAGAAAAGGAACAGATATATTTACCTCCTTGTATTTGGAAATGTTCATTTGTAGTTGTTATGTTAGAATCATCTCCATAGGTCTGCATTTTGCTTGTTTCCATAGTAAGCATGCAGCCCTATAACTTCCTTAAAAGGTCATCTATTTTTTAATCAGTGAATTAGAATTTCTTGCCTTTGTACTCTGTATTCTGCTTTTTTTCTTTCTTCTTCTTTTTTTAATCCTTGGTTTGTGAATGAAAGCAGGTAGAGGGATGAGAGGATGGCACACATTAAATGAAACATGTGTTTAACCTGTGAGAAATACATATGGGCTCCCTTTGGTTATATAGTTCTTCCCTAAGAATATTTATTAACCTATGAGGTGTAATGAGCTAAGCAGAACATTCAGGTGTCCAGCCCATTCAGTGCAGTGAGCATTATCAATAATATCACCTAGATCACTGGACAAAACCTGCATTTTCACAGATGAAGAAGATAAAATTGTCTTATATAGATAAGGCTTCCTATATGAGGAAGGGAGCTTGCCTTGCTTGTCTGAGAGCTTTTAACTCTTGAAAAGAGCAGGGATTTGAGTCTGAAAACAGAATCAATGCTCTTAATCAGAGGCTGAGAGCCTCCTATTTAAACATAGCAAGACAGACCACGATTGATGGTTCAGGATGGTCTATTTTCTCGACGTCTTGAGGTTTCTTCGTTGTCCCGCTAACTGCTAAATCCAGCCCTTTGTTCTGCTCTCTTACTTACATGTATGTCTTTCAGCATTTGGCATTGTTGTTGAGTACCCCTCCCTCATTTGCTTCCCTCATTAAACCCTCTTTCTGATTTTTATCACCAATTCTTCCATCTCTTTCTCTGTAAGTTTTTCTCTAACCAAAGTTCTATGATCAGACTTTATGCATATTAATCACTCTTCTGTGAAAAAGACAACCACATTTCTGCCCCTTTACCCATATCTCCTTTCCCAACCTCTGATCCCATGGTTCCAACCAGCAGCTAGGAGATTCACTTGGATGTCCTCAAGCATCTTTAATTCAACCTGTTCAAAAAGAAATCATCTTGACACAAACCAGCTTCTCCCTTTAACGTCCTTGTACCTGTAAATAGCTCTATGACCTCCAAGCACTCAAGTTCAAAACCTTGGTGTCCTCTCAACTCCTCCTCATTTATTGGCCCCCACAGTCAATAAATGACCAACTCACATGGAGTCCTATCAAGTCTAATTCTGCACTATTGTGCAATCAGTGTCCCCTTGCCCAGTTCCTTCAGCCAGTCTTGCCCAGGTCATGAGGACACCTTCCAACTGTTCCTGCCCCTTCAGCTTTCTATTCCAGCCCATTTTCTGTGCCTTTGTCAGCATATCCTTCATGTGATCTATGTTCTGATCATGCCACCTGCTTGCTCAAAAACCATCAGATGTTCTGATTCCATCCTGGGTTCTGTGCGTATGCCTCTCAGCTTTTCTGACACTGAGCAAATTAAACTGCTCATCATTCTCCAAACACATCCTACAGATTTCAACCAGTCTGTCTTGACTCAGGCAGACACACAGACCATTGAAATTCTATTCTTCAGGCTCTGCCTCAGGCAGTATCTTATCCACAAAGCCCTTCTTAATTTCCTTCCCACAACTTTTGGTCCTTATAGTTTCCCCATCATCCTCCTGCTATTTTGTGTCTGTGTCATGCCACTTTTCCTGCTCTGTTTTTATAATTTTTGTTAATTTACCTTGGTCCTTCTTGCCTCCTCTTATGTCATGAATCTTTCTCTGGCAGGGAGCATGTCTTCCTTAGCTCGGTACCTTCACCTCTCCAGCACCTAGGACAGTGCCTGAGACATAGTAGAAACTCAGTGACTTTTTGTTGAACTAACCACAGCAATACTAGTGGGATGTCTGGCGCAGAGAGCAGGAAATGTATGTATAGAAAGGGTCTCTGATTTCCTGGTGCTTCTGGAAGTGCTTCTTCAATGTATCATTCACCACCTGGCACAGATCTGTCATCTCACCTTTTCTGTGCCACCAAACAGCAACTTCTCTTTTCTGCTTAGAAGCCCAGGTCATCTCTGGAGATACATGTTGACATTTTCCTGAGGCTTCATCAAGTGAAAATCAGTCCGGCTGTAAAGTAAACAACACAGAGTTCCACTTGAGAAAAACAGAACAGAGAAAACTGGAAACTCTCTGTTGGTTAGAGGTACCCATCCGTGTTGGCTATTGACTGAATTGGGTACAAGTGCTCCCAACAGGATGCAAATGTTAAGCAAAATTTTACAAGCATTGCACTCTGCTTCCTCCTCTCTTATTTTTTCAGGTGCCTCCTTTTAGTCCTTACCTCCCCAAATCTTAAAACCCCACTAAGACCAGCAATCCTTTGAACTTCTTAAAAAAAAGGGACTAAAGATTTTTAGAGCTGTTGTAGGTTAACAGTAAAATTAAGATGAAGATACACAGATTTTTCCATATACCCCCTGCCCTCACACATGCATAGCCTCCCCCCTTATCAGCATCCTCCCCCAGAGTGGTACATTTGTTACGACTGATGAACCTACACTGACACATTGTAATTAATTGGAATGTTGTACATTCTATGGGTTTGGAAAAACGTGTCCTGATATATATCCATCATTATAGTATCATACAGTGTAGTTTCATTGTCCTAAAATTCCTCTGTGCTCTGCTTATTCATCCCCCGACCAAGAACCTTTAGCAACCATTGATCTTTTACTGTCTCCCATTTTTTGCCTGTTCCACGGTTTCATACAATTGGAATCATACAGTAAGTATAGCCTTTTCAGATCGGCTTCTCTCACTTAGTGATATGCATTTAAGATTCTTCCATGTCTTTTCATGGTTTGACAGCCCATTTTAAAAATGGTAGAATAACATTCCACTGTCCGGAAGTATAACAATTTATTATATTTTTCACCTCCTGAAGGACATCTTGGCTGTTTCCAACTGTTGGCTATTTTGAATAAAGCTTCTATAAACATCAGTGTCTTATAGTTTTCTGAATTCAGGTATTTTATCTCCTTGGTTAGATTTTTTTCCTAGGTATTTTGTGATAGTTCATTGTTAGTGAATAGAAACACAATATATTCCTGTAGATTAATTTTGAATCCTGCAACTTTACTGAATTAATTCATTATTTCTAATAGTTGGTTATTTTTTTTTCTTGGTGGCAGTCTTTAGGATTTTCTGCATATACTATGTCATCAGCAAACAGTGACAATTTTATTTCTCCCTTTCCAATTTGGATTCCTTTATTTCTTTTTCTTCTCTGATAGCTGTGATTAGAACTTCCAATATGATGCTGAATAAAAGTAGCAAGAGTGGGCATCCTTGATACATTCTTGATCTTAGAGGAAATGCTTTCAGTTTTTCACTGTTGAGTATGATGTTGGCCGTAGGTTTGTCATATATGGCCTTTATTATGTTGAGGTATGTTGAGTTCCCTCTATTATGCAGTTTGTTGGAAGTTTTTACATAAATTGATTTTAAATTTTGTCAAAAGCATCTATGAGATGCTCATATGATTTTTATTCTTCTATATATTAATGTGTCACATTGATTCATCTGTGGATATTGAACCATCCTTTTATCCCTAGGAAAAATTCTACTTGAAAATGCATGCTGTAGAATCCTTTTAATGTATTGTTGAATTTGATTTGCCTTTATGTTTATTAGTGATATTGTCCAGTAATTTTCCTTTTGTGTGTGTGTGTATCTCTGTCTGGTTTTGGTATTAGGATGATGCTGGCCCTGAGAATGATTTCAGAAATGTTCATTTCTCTTCAATATTTTGGAATAGTTTCAGAAGGATAGGTATTAACTCTTCTTGAAATGTTTGATAGAATTCATCTGTGAAACCGTCTGGTGCTGGACTTTTTTTGATGGGGAGTTTTTTTTTTTATTATTACTGATTTAGTTTAATTACTGGTAATTGGTCTGTTCATGTTTTTTATTTCTTCCTGGTTCAGTCTTGGAAAATGTACATTTCTAGAAGTTAATCCATTTTGTCTCGGTTGTGCATTTTATTTGTGCATGATTATTTATAGTTCTCTCTTACGATCCTTTGTATTTCTGTGGTGTCAGTTGTATTTTATCTTTTCTTATTTTTTTTTTATTTTAGTGGGGGGGAAATACTTAGGTTTATTTATTTACTTATTTAAATGGAGATACCGGGGAGTGAACCCAGGACCTCGAGCATGCTAGGCATGCACTCTGCCACTGAGCTACACCCTCCCCACTGTTCTCTTGTGATTTGATGACCATCTAGTTTTATCTTTGGATTTCTTTCTCTTTTTTTGTGTGTGTATATCAATTGTGTTTGGTTTGTGGTTACCATAAGATTAACATAGAACAACATATACACACACACACACACACACACACACACACACACACACACAAACACATAATTTTTAAGTTGATGATCTCTTAAATTCAAACATATTCTAGCTACTCTGCATTTTTACTCTCCTGCAATGCATCTAATGTTTCTGCCATCATATTTTACATCTTTTTGGTTTGGGTATCTCTTAACCAATTGTGGATGTAGATGATTTTTGCTGCTTTTGCCTTCTAACCTCTTATCACCTTTATAAGGGGTTGATCTACTACATTTACTGTACATTTGCCTTTACCAATGAATGTTTTCCTTGTGTAACTCTCACATTTCTAGTTGTAGTCTTTTCTTTTCCACTTAGAGAAGTCCCTTTAATGTTTCTTGTAAAGCTGGCTGAGTGGTGCTTGTGTGCCCTTTTGGCTTTTGCTTGTCTGTGAAACTCTTTCTCTCTCCTTCATATCTGAATGATTGCCTTGCCAGTTAGAGCATTCTTGGTTCTAGGTTTTTTCCTTTCATCACTTTGAATATATCATGCTACTTGCTTCCGGTCTGCAAAATTTCTGCTGAAACGTCAGCTGATAGTCTTATGGAAGTTTCCTTGTATGTAACTAGTTGCCTTTCTCTTGCCGTTTTAATAATTCTCCCTTTTTAAAAAAAATTGCCATTTTAATTTTGATGTGTCTTGGTGTGGACATCTTTGGGTTCATCTTGTTTGGGACTCTGTGCTTCCTGGAGCTGGAAGTCTGTTTCCTTTCCCAGGTTAGGGAAGTTTTCAGCTATTATTTCTTCAAGTAATTTCTCTGCCCCTTTCTCTTCCTCTTATCATTATTTGTTAATTAATATTATAATTAATATTATTAAGAGACCAAGAGGTGTCTTAAACTATCTTCACTTTCAAAAATTCTTTTTTCTTTTTTCTATTCAACTTGGGTGATTTTCATGACTCTGTTTTTCCATTTTGCTGACTTGTTCATCTATATCATCTAATCTACTGTTGATTCCTTCTAGTGTATTTTAAAATTTAAATTATTGTATTCTTTAGTGCTATTTGGTTCTTCTTAATAGTTTCTAACTCTTTTTTGAAGTTCTCACTGTGTTTATCCATTCTCCTCCTGAGCTTGGGAAGAGTCTTTATGATTATTACCTTGAACCCTTTGTCAGGTAGATTGCTTATGTCCACTTCATTTAGTTTGTTTTCTGAGGTTTTGTCTTCTTGCTTTGCTTGGAACATACTTTCCCATCTTTTCATTTTGCTTAATTCTCTGTGCTTATTGCTACGGAGAAGTGGTTTTATGTAGGGGATGTCCTATGGGGCCCAGCAGCACACCCCCCCTCCTCCAGTCACCAGGGCTGTTGCTCTAGTGGTGCCCCTCATGCGGGCTGTGTGGGCTCTTCTTTTGTAGTGGGGCTGATTGCTGTGGCCACAATGGTGGGTGGAGCCAGTCCTGGGGCTAGTGCTGGCCTGCTGGTGGGAAGAGCTGGATCCTGGGGTGGCTGGCTGTGTGGCCTGAGGCTGGTGCCAGCCTGCTTGTGGGCTAGTAAACCCTTGGCATTAATAAGCTAGAAGGATGATTCCAAGGTGGTACCTGTCAGCACCAATCAATGTCTATAGTAGAATAAGCTCCAAAAAAAAAAAAAATGCTGCCTTTAGCATTTATGTCCCCAGGGGTATCCCAGTTGCCTCTTGCTCTCTCCAAGAGTTTTTCCAAAATCAGCAAGTGGGTGTGAGCCAGGCTATTTTCAAATTGCTGCTTTTGTGCTGAGACTCAGAGCATGTGAGATTTTGTGCATGCTCTTTGATAGTGGAGACTCTGTTTCCTACAGCCCTCTGGCTCTCCCATACTTGAGCTCTGCCAGCCTTTGAAGCCAGACATTCTGGGGGCTTGTCTTCCCCATGCAGGAGCCCCTGACTCCCAGTGGGGAGCCCAATGTGGGGCTGAGACTCCTTGCTACTTGGCAAGAACTCCTGCAGTTGTGATTATCCTCCTGTCTGTGGGTCACCTATCCAGGGGTATGGCTCTGGACTACATTGTATCTCCACCCCTCCTACCTGACTCACTGTGGTTCCCTTCTTTATATCTTTAGTTCTAGAAAATCTTTTCTGCTAGTCTTCGTGTTGGTCTCAAAAATAGTTGCTCTGTAAATAGTTGTGATTCTGGTGTGCCTGTGGGAGGAGGTGAGCTCAGGGTCTTCCTACTCTGCCACTGGCCACTACCTTTAAGTAGTTCAGGCAAGGGACTTAGCCATTTTCAATTTCCATGTCTTTATAGTAGTCTTGTCATGAGGATTAAATGTCTACACAAAGAAACTGATATCCAGTACACAGAAGGCTCTCCATCACGGGGTTGTTTCTGGAGGAGCTGTTTGCTTTTAAAAAAAAATTAATGAGTTTCAATAATCCTTTGTATATTTTGGATTACAGTCCTTTACCAGATGTGTTTTTGTAAATATTTTCTCCCAGCTTGTGGCTTGTCTTCTCTTCTTATTCTCTTGACATTGTCTTTTGCAGAGTAGAAGCTTTTAATTTTAATGATGTCCAACTTACCATTTTTTTAATGAATTGTGCCTTTAGTATTGTTTTTTTAAAAAATTCATCTACATAACCAATGCCATCTAGGTTTTTTCCTATGTTATCTTCTAAGCGTTTTATAGTCCACTTTGAGTTAGTTTTTGTGATGGGTGTAAAATCTGTGTCTAGATTTATTTATATTTTTTGCATGTGGGTGTCCAGTTGTTCCAGCATCATTTGTTGAAAAGAATATCTTTACTCCATTTGCATTGCCTTTGTTCTTTTGTCAAAGATCTGTTGACTTTATTTATTAGGGTCTATTTCTGGGCTCTCTATTCTGTTCCACTGATCTGTTTGTCTATTCTGTTGCCAGTACCATACTGTCCTGATTACTGTAGCTTTATAGTAAGTCTTAAAGTCTGGTAATATTAGTCTTCCAACTTTGCTCTCCTTCAATATTGCATTCACTATTCTGGATCTTTTGACCCTCCATATAAACTTTAGAATCAGTTTGTTGATACCCACAATATAACTTGCTGGGATTTTGACTGGAATTGCATCGTCTCTATAGATCAAGATGAGAAGAATTCACATCTTGACAATATTGAGTCTTCTTATCCACAAACATGGAACATCTCTCTATTTATTTAGTTCTTTGATTTTGTTCATCAGAGCTTTGGAATTTTCCTGATATAGATTGTGTACATATTTTATTAGACTTATGCCCAAGTACTTCATTTTTGGAGGTACTTATATAAATGGTACTGTGTTTTTAATTTTGAATTCCACTTGTTTACTGATGATATATAGGAAAGCAATTGACATTCATCTATTAACTTTGTATCTTGAAACTTTGTTATAATTGTTTATTATTTCCAGTTTTTTGGTTATTTTTTTCAGATGTTCTATAAAAATCATGTTATCTGTGAACAAAGACAGTTTTATTTCTTTCTTCCTGATCTGTATACATTTTATCTTTTTTCTTGTCTTATTGCATTAGGTAGAACTTCCAGTAAGATGTTGAAAAGGAATGGTGAGAAGGGTTATCCTTTGCTTGTATCTAATCTTGGTGGGAAGGTTTTAAGTGTTTCACTATTAAATATGGTGTAAGATGTAGGTCTTTGTAGATAATTTTTATCAAGCTGAGGAAGTTTCCCTATTCCTAAGTTTATTGAGAGTTTTTATCATGAATATGTGTTCAATTTTGTCAACTGCTTTTTCTGCATCTATTGATATAATCATGTGATTTTTCTTTTTCAACCTATTGATGTAATGGATTATGCTAATCGATTTTTTTAAATGTTGAATCAGACTTGTATGTCTTGGGGTAAATCCCACTTGGTTATAATATGTAATTCTTTTTATACATCATTGGCTTTGATTTGCTAATATTTTGTTGAGGATTTTTACATTTATGTTTATGAGACATACTGGTCTGTAGTTTTCTTGTAATGTTTTTGGTATAAGGGTAATACTGGCTTAGCAGAATAAGTCAAGAAGTACTCCCTCTGCTTCTATCCTCTGAAAGAGATTGTGGAGAATTGGTAAAATTTCTTCCTTAAATCTTTGGTAGAATTCATCAGTGAACTCATCTGGACCTGGTGCTTTTTGTTTTGGAAAGTTATTAATTACTGATTCAGTTTCTTAACAGACACAGGCCTGTTCAGAGTGTCTATTTATTCTTGTGTGAGTTTTACAAATTACGTCTTTCAGGGAATTGGTCCATTTTATCTATATTATCAAATTTGTGGGCATAGAGTTGCTCGTAGTAACGTTTCATTATTATTCTTTTAATGTCCGTAGAATCTATAGTGATAGCTCTTTTTTTCACTTCTGATATTAGTAATTTGTGTCTTCTCTCTCTTTTTCTTAATTAGTCTGGCTAGTGGCTTACCAATTTTATTGAACTTTTCAAAGAACTAGGTTTGTTTTATTGATTTTCTCTATTGATTTCCCATTTTCAACTTTACTGATTTCTGCTCTCTTAGTATTTCCTTTCTTCTCCTTACTTTGGGTTTAATTTGCTCTTCTTTTTCTATTTTCCTAAGATGGATAATCTACCATTTTTAAATTGTCCTTCTGTTCCCCCTGACCTAGTGTCCTGGATTCCTTTCTGTTATGGATTTAATTTTGTCTCCCTAAAATTTATATGGTGAAGTCCTCACCACAGTACCTCAGAATGTGACCTGAACTGGATTCTTGTAGAGGTAATCAAGTTAAAATGAGATCATTACTGTGGGCCCTAATTCAAAATGATTGATGTCCTTATTAGAAAGGAAAATTTGGGGACAGACATCCCAGGGAGAATGCCATGTGAACCTGAAGATGACCATCTACATGCTAAGGAGAGAGGCCTGGAACAGACCCTTTCCTCAGATCCCTGATAAAGCCAACTTGATTTCAGACTTCTGGCTTCTGTGAAGCATATATTTCTGTTGTTTAAGCCACCCAGTTTGTGGTATTTTGTTTTGGCAGCCCCAGGAAACAAAAATACCTCCTTTTCAGCAGAGATGCTATTGTTTGTCATCATTATTACTCACAAATCCCTTACCCAAGTCTACTTTTGTCACAGTTGTCTAGAAACTCACCCCTCTCCTTACTATTCTGGTTAAATCTAATTCTTTGTCTATTCCAGGCATGAACTTAGCAGCAAAACACCATGGCAGCAAAATACATCCATGCCTACTGGTCTCAGTTGTTATCCGGGTCCCTGTCTCCCTGTTAACCTCAAGTGGCTCAGCTTCCATACTACATCTTCCTAGTGTCCACTCAATCCCTCACCATCTAAAAGGACCACTACAGATCTTCTGTCCTCTTTTCAATCTTCCAACATCCCCATCTCAGCCATATGCTCTGATGATGACCTTGCTGCCTTGCTCACTGAATAAATGAAAGCAACTAGAAGAGAACTTCTGTATGCTCCCCACCACACTCACCCACCCACCCACCTATATCTATATCAAGGTACTCTGCTTTCTCTCTTTTTATAATGGATGAATCATCCATGTTCTGTCTTCAGCCCACTCCTCCCTTTATGCACCATATCTCATTCTTCTTTGTCTACTTAAGAACATGGTTTTAGTGATTATCTCTGGCATCTTTCTCATCAGCCTTGTTATGGGCTGAGTTGTGTACTCCCCCAATTCATTTGTGAAGTTCTAAACCCCAGGATCTCAGAATGTGGCTGGAGATAAAGTCACTAAAGAGGTAATTAAGTTAAAATGAGGTCATTAGGGTGTGCCCTAATCCAATATGATTGGGGTCCTTTTACAGATAGGAGATTAAGATACAGATGTGCACAAAAAAAAAGACGATGTGAAGACACAAGGAGTGGGGAGGGTATAGCTCAGTGGTAGAGCACATGCTTAACACATTCGAGGTCCTGGGTTCAATCCCCACTACCTCCATTAAATAAAAAGTAAAAAAAAAAAAAAAAAGACACAACAAGAAAATGGCCATCTTCAAACCAAGTAGAGTGACCTCAGAGGAAACCAACCTTACTGACATTGTAGAATCCTAGCTTCCAGAACTGTGATAAAATAAATTTCTGTTGTTTGAGCCTCCTAGTCTGTGGTACTTTGTGATGGCAGTCCTAGCAAGCAGATACAAGCTTACAAACATGCTATAGTTTCTCTCACCTTAAATAGCCCTACCTTTTCTTGATTCCTCATCTCTCTTCAGCTACTTCTTCATTCCTTTGTTCCTTTACTGAAAAACGGAGCTTTCTGCTGTAGCTCTCCACTTCCTCTCCTCTCAGTTTCTTTTCTACCTCGTTTTCTGATCTCTATGCACTGTCCCAGGGCTTAGTCCTAGAGCCTCTTTGATTTTTTCTCCTTACTTATTCTTTATGTGAGTTCATTACAGTCTCATGGTCCTTAGACACCATCTATAAGCTAGCAACAGCTCAATCCATCTCTCCAAATATATCCAGAATCTGCCCAGTTCTTACCACTTCTATAACCACCACTCCAGTCCAATCTTCCAACTTCTCTCATCAGAATTATTGCAATTGCTGCCTAAATTTCGTGCTTCTCTCTTGCCTTTGCCATGGCCTACCACCTTCATTTTAACCTCAATATAGCAAATAGGTTGATCCCTTAAAAATATGTCAAATCCTATAACTTTGCCTTAGATATCTCCAATGGCTCCTATCTAACTCAGAACAAAAACCAGTCTTTTAGGCTGTAGAATCTGCTCCCCCACCCCCTGAATTCATTGCCTCCCTGAGCACATCACTTTCCTTACTCCATCATCACTTGTTCAGCTCCAGCCATGCTGTTTTTCTTACAGTTTCTTAAGGATATTGGGCGCTGTTTTACCTTGGCGTCTTTGCACCTGCTAACCTCTCTATCTAGAACGCACTTCCCTTGAGAGATAGCACTTATATTGTGCTCACAATGGGCCAAATCTATTCCAAATAGACTTGCAGCTATGAAAATACTTCTCGGATATGAACGCACCTCATCCGCATGTCCTCCTTTCAGATCTCTGCTCATTCTTCTCCTTGCCTGAAAGGTCCTTTCTGACTCCTTACATAGAAAAGTAACTCCCTCCCTGTCTGCCTCCCTCATCTCCCTATTCTCTACACTTCATTTCTACCCATAGCTCTTATCATTATCAGTCATGAAATATATTTACTTGTTTGTTTCCTTATATGTTTTTCTTCATTAAGTATCTGTAAACTTCCTGAGGCCAGGAACTTTATGAGTTTACTAGCTTGTTGAATCACTGACTGACTAACTGAATTTTATACTTGATGCCACGTACAAATCAACCTGTGATCTGCAATCCATTAACAAGGTCTCCTGGCTCTCTCTGGTGACCCTAGCATTGCATGTGCCTGCCAGCTCCTGTAGGTATGAAAGAGACCAGAGGGGCTTTTGAAAAACATTGAAGTCACTGCTCTCAGAGAACTTTTTTGTCAGGTTGCTGAAAGTGTTCTCATACACATGACATAACACCATAATTTTGCTGGGTGCAGTTAGGGATGGATTTTAGAGAGCTGACCCAGTCAGGACAAATTCTGTAAGGAAGAGTATTTTGATCCTGGTCTTGAAGGATTTAGTAGAAGCTCAGTTTGAGCAGGGACACAGAGGTGGGAGAAAGGCCAAGGTTTCAAGAGCGTACCTTTTTAAATGTTTGGGTATGTCACATATACATTTAACCTCTCTTTGGTCCTACTACACAGATAAAGAATACACACATACACATGTTTACAAAACAACCTACTAGTTTGTTCAATGTTTTGTAACTTTTGAAAGCTAACAATAGATTAATACCACCTTTCTGAGATAAATCACATCCAATCTCACTGAATTTGTTTCCTCAGCTGTAAAATAAGCATAATGACACCTGCTCCATCAGGTTGGTAGAAGAGTTAGTACAACTTGTTGGGTTCAAGTTCTGGCTCTGCTACTTTCTAGCTATGTGACCTTGGGCAAGAAATGTAGTTTCTCTAGGCCTCAGGTTCCTCATGTGTGAAATGGGGGTAATAGTAATCAGTTCCTAATAGAATTGTTTGAAGAATTGAATGAATGAATAGGTGTGAGGTACTAGAGCAGAGGCAAAGTCAGGGCTCTGTAAAGGTTGACTATCATTATTCTTAGGTGAGGATTAGCTATGATAATGCTTGTGAAAGTGATTTATCACATTGCACAAATGGAGGAGGAGTTTCAAATGTGTATGTGTGGGTGTGTGCCTTTTTTGGTCCTTGCCACAGCATTGAATAGTGGTAAAAAGATAATAATAATAATAATAATAATAATAATAATAATATCTGCTTTATTGTGTAGTTTTGTGGCATAAATGCAACAATACGCACAAAGTGCTTTTTCCATTGACTTGACATAGTAAGCACTGAATGAATGTTAGCAATTATTATTAGCTCTTATGTGTGATGGATTCAAGTAACTGAGGCCGCAGTATACCAGCACTATTAATTCTCCAAGTTTTACATCACAGTCTGACTTGTGTGTCCCTTTTGGCTAGTAAAGTGGATGGTTAGAAGCTGGGTAATAAGTCCCAGCCTTGGATTTAGCTTATTCTGCCTCATAACATGCAAACACTTAATACTAATCTGGATTTTTCCCACCCTGGCTAATCATTGCTTCTCAAAAATGCTGACCAAATCTGAAAATAATCTTCAGATCTGCCATTAATTTAAGAAGTAATGCTTTCCAGTGTGGCTAGCTTTCTCAAACCATTCTCCCAATGAATTACATTCATTACTGTGGTGGATATTCATTTTTGTTAAATTAATCTTTTAAGAGTGAGTAATAACCATAAGAGCTGGAATATTTTTCCTTTCCGACTGGGGATGCAGTTTAGAAATTCCCATGGCCTGATGAGAATAGCAGCGTTCTGCGGAACCGTCATGGGGCACAATGAGAGGTGTCATCACTGCTACCTTTAAAGCAGTCGTGGTGATACTCGATGTGCTGTCCTGCCGTGTCACTGGTTACACAGGCTCTCCAGATGCTTCACTGAATCAGAGGATAACATTTACCTGCTAACTGGCTCTCATTTGGTCTTTCCTCCGAGATTGGTTAAAAGCTAAATTGTACTATGTGTGTGTGTTTGATGACAAATCAGCTTAATCCAAAAATGTCATTTACCACATATGCCACATAAAAC
The DNA here is from genome assembly GCF_048564905.1 of Vicugna pacos. Taxonomy (NCBI): domain Eukaryota; kingdom Metazoa; phylum Chordata; class Mammalia; order Artiodactyla; family Camelidae; genus Vicugna; species Vicugna pacos. The sequence continues at coordinate 11,610,360 of NC_132988.1, read as the reverse complement.
AGCTCTGTTTCTAGAACTATACATTAGTACCTAAACTCATGTGTTTTCCATAGAGACACATCTCTAGCAAATATGTTTACTTTTTTATTGAAGGATAGTCAGTTTACAATGTTGTATTAATTTTTGGTATACAGCATAGTGTTCCATTTATACATATGTATAATTCCTTTTTATTTATTTTTTTCATTATAGGCCATGACAAGGTATTGAATGTACCTTTTATAGGCAGGATATTTGATTGAAATATTAAATTGTGTTTTATTTCCGTTACTCTAGGCTTTTGCTTTTGCCTCCGTCATGTACCCAGGCATTTATGCTCCCTTAGCTCAGGGGCTTTGGGGCTACAGATGAAAAGGAGAGATTGCCAGGTGTCCACAAGGCAGCTGCCTGTCTTGTCTTTGGCTTCTAAAAGCCCAGGCTCATTGAGAGAAATGATACTGGGTTTTCAGTGAAGGAGAATATGGAGGGGAGTGTTTTGAGAGGTGGAAGCCATCGTCAGGGAAACCTGAGGGAGATTAGAGTCCCTGAGATGAGAGAGGATATGGATGGGCGAGGGTGTCTGTTTGTACAGTGAACCCTCTGTGGGTGATTGGGCGATGGATAAAGACCCCACTGTGCGCTCTTCAACCTTGAAAACAGCAGTGAGGCTCTCTGAGGACCAGCGCCCACTGAGAGGGCGTCTCTGCGTTTCCTGGGAGTCCAGTGGCGTCAGCTAGGAGAAAGGACAGCAGGAATGGTGGCAGTGTCAAAACTGACACCTCACTCAGTCTCCTGGCAGTGGGAGAGCCCCAGGCTGGAGCAGGACTCCTTTGGGGATTGGGGAGGGATTTGCAATACCCACAACAGTTTGCCACTGACTTCGCTGAGTGAGAGGTCACAGCAGATTTATTGATTTAGAAAAATAATAGAATCTGAAATTCCTGTATCCGAGTGTTGTGAGAGGAAATCCATGCCTATTGCATTAATGAGCCCATAAAAGGAAGGTGGTAACAGTGAGCATATCCCCGCAGGTACCATGAAGTGTTGCGGCGTGGGTCAAGCGAGGTGCTCACTGTGGAACACGTCCCGGGATGTATACAGCAAGCCTGGTCCTCTCCAAGAGGGAGGATCTAGCCTTCTTTGTGTGACACTGTGCAGAAGAAAGCCTCTTAAATGACCCCCAAACCAGGAGAGCTCTTACCCACCATGAGTTCTCTCCTCTAAGGGGAGAGGCATGGAGAGAGGCACATTTTTTAAAGCGACAGTGACGACTGGGCAGTGCTCTTAGGTCAATCTTGAAGCGTTTGCTTTAAAGGACCTATTTCTTACTCCAGACTCTGGAAACACAAGCTTACTTTTGTCTCCATAGGTCACCAGAAACAGACGGAACTTGCAGGCGTGAGGAGAAAGTGCAACACTCACTGGACAAACCTGAATATCATTTAAAAATAGAGATTAAAAAGTAAAGGACACTTCCAACCTTATCAGCATCCATTTAAACTGCAGGTAAACTGATCTAAAACCTTTGCTGCCAGGGATCCGATCCTGGCTTTGTTTTAAAAAAAAGTATCATGAACCCTTTTGGCAGCCTGGTGAAGCTTGTGGACTCTTTCTCAGAATGACATTTTAAAGCACATAAATTAAAAAAGAAACAAATCACATTGAAACAGAATTATCAAGGCATTAAGAAGACACTATTGGGCTGTGTTAATGTTTTTGCTTCACAGATATCAGATACTAGTATGTAGCAACAGGTCTAACAATTAACATAGTTTTGAAGTAGTGGTGAGCAAAAGGTAAATTTTGAGAAATATGAAAATATCTGTGCTTTTGTTTGATGAGCAAGTCAAAAGAACTCTACTAATGGAAGAAAATATTCATTTTTTGTTAGAAATGAGTGAAAATAAAGATTAATTTTCCCCACTCAAATTTGTCCATGTCCCAAATTCTATCAGATTAAGAAGCTTCTGGTACATTTGGATGAAGATAGATAAATCTATTATGATGTGCGTGTGAGGGGGGGGTGTGGGTATGGGAGGTTTGTTCTAATTTAGACAAAATTTATGTTTTCTTCTCTGGCTGGACTATTTGTTTGCTACCTCCTGTGAGCTTTTTGTTTGTATTTTTACTTAGAAGATTTTTGTATTCTTTCTAAATAAAAACATAGGGTATAAAATACCTCTTTGAGAAGATTTTAGAGAGTGTGTTATGTTATACGAAAAGAAACTTCTCTGAGTCTAGAGATGCTTCAAGCTTTTTCCCAGGGCCATTGGATTTGGCGACAACATCAGTCACTCTGGAGTCAGAAGAAATGGAAGCAGTGATCCAGAACAAAAGGGAAAAGAAATTGTCAAAGGCTTCTGCCTGGGAGAAGGAAAGGGGGTCAAGGGTCGGGCTGCCAAGAGAGATAAGACCTCAGCCTTCTGACTTATTCTTGTCCTTGCGGAGAGGGTTGGATCTCTTCTGAGGGGACGGTGGTTTCATAATCAGAGCGAGCAGCATCACTGGCAAGCTGAAATATTGCTTTCAGAAGATTTGTTTCTCCAAGGGAGAACTGAATGTCTCTTACTGTGCTCTTTGAAGTTCCTTTGAGTTGTGGCCCTGTTTATTATTTTGCACAAAGACCAAACATCATGGACTTAGCTATTTTCCATGACGGGAATAGAACTCCACCATCAACAGCGGGAGATTGTCTAAGCTTTGCAGCTGTGCTTGCGCAGCACGAGCCCTCTGCTTGGACACCTGTCTGAAGTGCATTTCTGTGCACTGTTGGTTTCTCCTTCTTTCACATCCACCCACCCACCCACTTACACAGAGAAATACACAGACCTCATCCATTGTCTGTTACACGTATGTTCTATTATTTTTGTCCATTACACTTGAATGTCATATTTTTCAGTTAGTGGAAATGGTTCTGGAAAAAAGCAAATGTCAGATATTTTTACATGACCAATGCTGTTTTAGGGCAAAGCAAAAGCATGATTACATGGTGCCCGATGTGGCTGAAACACAAAATGACAATAAGTGTGCAGTAGACACAAGCATGGTAACCCCACAGTATGTAGCACCAGGGAGATGAAGCTTTTAAATGTCTCACTAGTACAAGCTGGAGCCAGACACAGAAGTGAAATAAGGGGTTTATGTTCAGCTTAGATTCTAAGTAGCACTTCTCTTCCCAAGTACTCTGGACTGTTCCCTATTGTGACATTTAAGCTGTTGCTTCCAAGCATTCTGATTTCAAGCATAAACATCATTCAGTGTATCCAACAAGCTTGTGGCCAGAGGAACCTCCTTCCAATAAAGACCTTGGAAGTAAGGATACAGGCGGAGCCATGGGCGCCTCATGTTAGAGACACTTAGCAGTGGGTTCAGGGTCATGGAAAGGAGAGATAGGCGCTTGGTCCTTGAAGATTCTTCCCTGACAAGATCTGTGTTATCAAGTCTCAGGTCTGCCATTCTCTCCCCTTTTCTAGAAAATCCCTTTCAGACGAAAAGTCAGCTTTAATAGATCTATTACAGACCCGTCTCTCAAGACATTTTATTTTGCAGAGAATAAACTGCTGGGCAGCAAATCTAACTTCATTCATTTGATCTTCAAGTTCTGCATTCTGGAGATTTACTGTCCTTGCATTTTTTAAGAAGTCTGGAAATTCCATTTTTCTCCTACTAATTGGGATTGTGGGAAACAGAAGCCTCCTTCCTCTTTAATTTACCTTTCTTCTCTTTGGATATCTGGATATTTTATTTTATTTTATTTTATTTTATTTTATTTTATTTTATTTATTTTATTTTAATGACTACTGGCTTTAACCACAGGATCAACTGCTTGTATTAGTCATTCATTTGGAAACAGTCCAGTGGGAACCTGAAATCAAATCATCAAGGTGACTGGGAAAGTAGAGATTAAACTAGCTTGTGTTTCCTTCCTAAATAGACTCAACACGACTTTGAATCATAGATCTTTGCCTCATTTAACCCTCTGAGGGTTAAATTTTGCTGGAAAATGAGCTAATAGTAAACTAGAACCAGAGTTTCCTATATTGGATTTATTGTCCAAATGGCGACGGGAGGAAAAGAGAATTTTCTGATTCACAAAAAGGGGCCCACTGTTTAAAGACTTCCAAGTAGCATTTTTCCAGACACAATCTCAACAATAGTCATTCTTTGGGGGCAAAATAGGTTGAATACCGAGGATTACTCACCCCACTCTGGGGATAGGAAAGCTACGGCTGAGGTAGAGACAGCACGTAGCTGGACAGCTTGGGGCTCTGAGGTGCTCACAATGGGACACAGACTCTCCACCCTGGGCTCAGCTCCGCGCACGTCTGTTACATTGTAAGATGTCCTTTCACTTGATTTAAAAAAAAAAAAAAAGCAGGGCACGCTCTTCTAAAGAAGACCTTGTGGTTCACATTTGGGTGACTGTGTGACCGCTTCTGAGCAGGCTGTGCTCAGGGTCCCTTGCCATGATGGCCAGTTTAGTTTTTATTAAGCCACTTAGTGGTGGTGTTGGAAAGACAACAACAACAACAAAAGTCTAAGTATGGTATGGTGGTTATTTGGGACAGTTAAGCACCTAAAAAAGCCTAATGTTGCTGCTGCAGGATGAGGCTGGTCGTGGTCACTTCACGCTCGTGCTGACACAGCCTGGATACGCCTCGGGGGGACTTTAAAGCTTTTCTCCTCATATGTTAAATCACACACCTCTTTTCCCATTTATCGTTCAAAACCGTTTTCACTTCCTGGCCTAACTTATGTTTTTAACTAAGTTACATTTTGGGGGGCAATGAAGTCGGATGGTCACAGGAGGGCCTTCTTTTTACTATCTTTAAAAACAAGTAAGATTTTTAAAATTTTTATGATAAAAGTGACACCTGATCATTGTATAGGAAATTCAGAGTTAACGTTTTGAACATATATACATATATGTCTTTAGGTTCTAGGTTTTAAAATAAGTTTTTATGATCATACTATGTATACTATTTTAGACACCTTTTCATAGGATAATCTATAGTGAACATTTTCTCATTATCTTTAAATAATAGTCTACAAAATGATATTGAAAAACCACATCGTATTTTATTGTATGTAATTTCCATAATTTAGATAATACTCACTTTTTGGACATTTATGTAGGGTCTAAGTTTTCACTGTCATAAACAATGCTCTTATGAACATATCTATAGGCAGATCTTTGAGTGCATCCATGCTGATTTCTTTAGAATGAGTCCCTAGAAATAAAAATTCTGAACCAGAGAACACGAACATGGTTAAGACTTTTCATGTGTATTGTCAAATCACCTTCCGGAAAAAAAACGCACCCAGTTACGTTCCACCAGCCACATACTCCTGGCTTTTTCTTCATTTTGCCTCCAACTGGTTTACAGCATCTCCCTTTTGACTTGATGCTGCTTCACAAAACTTGCAAACCTAGGCTTTCAAATGAAGTGATATATTTTCCCTGCTTTTTCCTGAATGCAGATATGTCCTCAGAATCGTTCTTAACACGGAATTTTAGGCATAAAAAAGCTAAATGATTAGAATGGTCCCACAAGTGGAAACCTGTTTGCCGTCACTGCTTTCTGGCTGAAATAAGGCAGCAGATGGAGACCAGTCAGCCGGTGGTATCACAGGTCACTCTCCACCGTTGAGACTTAGTGGTGCAGAGGACAGGACAGGACTGGAGCAGGAGGCCAGCTTTTGTGGTTTTGTGCATACGGAGAAATCAGATCTATTACCAAGGAGAAGGTCTCCGAGCATTGATTGTGGTCTTCCATTCAGATTGCAGGTTTGGCTACAGCATGAGGATCTGTGGGAGGCAGAGATAAAACTAGACAGATTCCTCAAGGATTAGGTCACCAAAGAGGACCCCATTAAGGAATCCTCCCACTCTGTTAGCTAATAGAACACTTACCCAGCCTAAGACGGCAGTGATTTTTAAAATCCAGGTTAAGCCGCTGTATCTTTTCCCATGTCGGAATTTGCTGTTACAACTTGTCCAGAGGTCTTATTTAGGGGCTGCTGGGAGAACCACAAGCTGTTTGTGGTTGTGAGTGATCAGTTCTGGGCCAGTGGCAAAGGTTGGCAATTCAGACACAAGCCCTTACGGGTGCTGCCTGAGTAAGTATCTCCTGGCTGGTGCTTTCTCCTCTCCTGGCTGCTGACCAATCGCCTGGAGAACCAGACCTTTTAACCTCCGCCTCTCTGCCTTGCTCCCTCTGTCACTGCTGAGCGTGACCCCGTGGGACAGCTTCTCGGGGGCAGGCCTGAGTGTCTGCAAACAGGAAGGGGGTGGGGAGCTGAGGGCCTGCTGGTGATTTAGAACAAAACCAACCTACTTTGAAAATCAGTTTTTAACTGCCTTAGCTCTCATTTGGTAAAGCATTTCTCAACAGAGTTTTCTTTATTGTGGCAATGAAATGTTTCTTCTGCCAGCATTAAAAAATCCTTTTAATTTGAGTGGTTTGCCTCTTTTTTTCTTAAAAAAAAAATCTGTGCTCACAATAATTTAAAAAAAAAAACAAACAGAACCTTGATGCTTTGGACCTTCTTCAGATAGTCTGCTGGCAGGCTTATAAAAGGCTTTTTTAATTGTAAAATATGTCAGGAAGCAGAGAATGTTTTTATTCCCAATTCAAATTGTCTTCTTGAGAGAAAGCATGGTTTCCCAGATGACCTTTTACCTTCCACTTTCCCATTAACCCTCTGGCAGAAGCCTTGCCTCTGCTCAGTGCTGTCCCCCCCACTTCTCCTCCTCCCATTCCTCTTGCTCTCCTCCTGCTAACCTCACTGCCTTTCCTCTTCACTTCTGGAAAGTTCTGCTGGTTTTCATTGTGACCTAACATGGCACTTGATAATATTACAGCTTAATCATTGAAAACAAAGATACAGTTTGCGTTCTGGGTGTGTGTGTGAATAACATTGTGGTCTCATAAGTGTGTCCCTCTCTCACTTAATCCTTTATATGAACTGAAAACTGAAATATGGGACAGAAGCAAATTTCACGTCTGATAAGTGGATCCGTTCCCTAAGACTGGACTCCTCTCGCCTCTTCAGACTAAAATGAGGCAGCCTTTAAGAGAAATGCCAGGGGTGTTATTTGACACACACTTTCTTTTACATCCCCAGGTCATATTTGTTTTATAACTGGAAAATTGCACCATTACCCATTCACCGTTTCACAACCCCCACCGCCAACACTGCCTCCACACCCACTTCTGACCACCACCACTCTGTTCCTTGCATGTATGAATTCAGTTTGTTTCTAGACTCTACATATAAGTGAGATCACACAGTATTTGCCTTTCTCTGTCTGACTTACCTCACTCAGCATAACTCCCTCAAAGTTCATCCGTGTTGTCACAAATGGCAGGATTTCCTTCTTTTCTATGGCTGAATAATATTCCATTGTATTACACAGCACATAGTCTTTATCCATTCACCCATTGGTGGACACTTTGATACACATTTTTGTATATTTTATCTTCATTCTATTTTTATCTTCTCTCCCTATCCACACACACACACGCATACACACAGAGGTCAGTCTGGGTCAAGGCTGGTATAAGCCAGTGTACCTCCTGCATCTCTCTCTTTCTCAGCTGAAGCAACCCATGTGTTCCAGATGTTCAATTTGGTGAAGGTCTAAGAGTCTCCAGACCAGCCCCTCTTATAGCTCTAAGTAGCACCTTTTTGTGCGTGTGTGAATTTAGATCATCGTCATGCACTGCTCTCTGTCTTTGGTTCCCATTCTTGATTCTGAGTTCAAGTTTATAGACAACTGAGGATGGAGAGAAAGGGACTATGACAATGTTCATCTGCCCCTTGTAAGATGCTCATGAATGCGTTGGCTTTGTTGGAACCAAAAGTGAGTGGGGTTGAAAGCCAGGCAGGCTTCCATGTTGATGTGGACAGGGACCATTTGCCCTGTGGGGCCAGTTTCATGAAAGGCAGTGTGTGTGCTGACTGTTCTCTCTTCTACAGTCTACGTAATCAGGACCAGAAATACCCTAGGACGCAAACTCCCATGAAGCCTCATTAATTAAGAAAGGAATAGTTGGATGTTTGTTATCAGTTCAATGACATTGAGTTAAAGCTCAGCTTTGTACTATGTGCAGAAGACCGTTGGACAAGAGAACAGTGTACACAAGAAAAAACATTCATTTTTACTTAAGACCACATTTTAAGCAGATCAGAAACATCCTTTCTTTAACAAAGACTTCATAGAATTGCAACAATTTTTCATAATCATGGCATTACAAAAACCTTGGAGTAATAAAGTCAGAATTTTTTAAGCCCATGAATAATAGCAATAATAAGGCTTCCTAAGGACAGAGTTAACAAGCGTTTATTTCAATATTCTTATTTGAGTCTCGCAATAATCTAATGGCAGAAGATGTTGCCTCCATGAGCTAGTTGGGAGGTAAACCCTGCGGTCTCAGTAGTTTAGCGTGACAAAGGTTTCTCACTCAGGAAAAACCTGATGGCAACTGAGCTACCCTCTCAATCTTACACCTTCACCAAATTGAACATCTGGAACATATGGGTTGCTTCAGCTGAGAAAGAGAGAGATGGAGGAGGTACACTGGCTTATACCTGCCTTGACCCAGCCTGACCCAAGGCCCACGCTCTCACATTGCATTGGCTTGACTTAGTCACATGGCCTCAGCCTCACTGCAAGGAGGTGGGGAGCGTATCTGGAGAGCTCCGCCATTCTCTGCCACACACAATTTCAGAAAGAAGAAAACTCTTAATAATAAATAATTTGTGCCCATTCACCCAGATATTAAATGGAGAAGCCAAGTCCTTAACTCAGGTCACTTGACCCTAATTCCAATGAATTTACACAATGCTAGTTCTTTACATAATCTCATCAGGTACATAGTTTGTTAATTAAAATAGACCCCAATTTAATCCTTAGGGCACTGAGACTGTTGCATTTGTGCACATTGCGCATGTAAGGAGGGACTGATTCTTCCTGTTATAAATATTGTGTGGAATCCTTGTTCATGATTATATCAGTACACGGATCACTTTGCAGGCTTGATCACTTTCCTTGACTCCCCACATAACCAGATCAGTGACGAGGCAGTGGTGGAGGGTAATATTTTTGAGCAAATTACTCAACTTTTATTACTTTCATTCTCTTCATCTGTAACATAGAGATAACAATATCACGTAGACTTCTTAAAAGTATAAATATGATAATATGTATAAAATTCCAGGAAATAGTAAATAACAAGTGTCATTTTTTCTTTCTATATCCCTTAAAAAGCAGTAAGTTCAAGTTCATGAAGCAAGGTGTCTTGGATTTAGAGATTGACATGCAAATCAACATTAATGCAAAGAAACTTCATCAGATCTTTAAAAATATATGAACACAAATACTTACATGATGGGAAAGAGCTGCCCAAGTCAGCAATAAGAAGCAATGTGAAAAAACCCAGAGATACAGCCCCTGGTGGGATTTGTGAAGTATAGGCTGAGCTATATTTCTCGGAGTTGGTAAGCGTAGGGCGCGATGGTCCGTCTGGCGCTGTTTGTGTCTGCATGGCCCCATGCTTCACAGGAAGACACAAAGGGAGGATAAAATCTAATTGCAACAGTGATCAACTTTCTACATGAAAGTCTAAAGCTGTTGTAGTTTGGACAAACCAGAGGACTCCCTGGGAAACGTCAGAGCTGGGCTGGAGAAGGGTGGCAGTGGAGCTTTGTGTGTGTTTGACTTGCAGGTCATTCCCCCCACATCCCAAAGTCATTACCACTTGAGGATAAAAGCTCCTGGTTTTCTAGGGCAATGAAAACAGTGCCGGATTGCTAGCGCGCTGTGACCGAATATCCTCGTAACTGTATGAAGAATGTGCATCTGACGTGTGGAATCCAGTGGAGAGATTCACACACTGCCAGAGTCCTCTGATTTGAACATTGTCAAAGTCCAAGTCTTGAGATTAATGCACATCCCCATTGCAAAGGGATTTCAACTTTAATCTTCCCTTTTTGGAAGAGTGAGGTCTCCTTGGTGGGTTTTGTTACAAAGTGGACAGTGAAAACAGAATTGTGAGAATTGCGTAGAAATTGGAATTTAGTGTCTCCCAGAATGACTTTCCATGGAGATTTCCGCGAGCAGATTGCCCTGCGTAATCTGTTCTGGGGTCTCCTGACTCTTTGGATTGGAGGCGTCTGGGACGTAGTCAAGGGGATTTTCTCAGGGAAGGGTGGTGTGGACTGGCTGCAAACTAGTGACTAGAAAACCAAGAGTAGGCAAAGTGCTAAAGACATAAATTGTGTTTTCTCTTCTTAAAACTTCCTCTTAGAGTTTCTAAAAACAATTTTTTAAAGTTTGGATTTTTGCTAACGGCCAATCCTGAGCATTCAGAATATGTGGGAAAAACAGCATTCTGTGAGCTAGGGTAGCTTTGTTTTTATTTTTTATTTTGGTTCCCTAACATTTTCTTCCAAGATGTCAAATGGCAGCTGCATTTCCATTTTGCTTTTCAGTTTATTGGGCCCCGTCTTTTCCGGAGCCCTGTTCTAGGTTTTGGAAACAGAAGGTGCTCTGGTCTCATGGAGATCACACCCCGGCACTCAGACAGGGCAGTGTGGAATCCCTGTCCCATGTCTTTTTCAGTGTCCCACTGCCCTTTTTCACATCACTGATTGGTGGTCTCCTATGCTCAGTCATTCATTTTTAAAAAACCTTTCCATCCATTTTACAGAAGGTACTAGAACTCAGTTAGGACTCCTGAGCAAATATCTTCTAAAATAACTGAAGAAAGAGGTCATAGTAGCTTTCCCAAAGTCTCTGTGTTCCATGGAATACACCTTTCCGTCAATCTGTGGTTCCCATCCAGGGATGCTGGAACCTGGAGATGATGAAGGCTCACGGACAATAACAAGCTCCCAGTTTGTTGTTCTGAGGATCATGCTATTATGAAGAGCTTAAAATCTGGAAAATAGCTTTGCAGAAAATAAAAATAATAATCAAAATGGATACAAGTTATTGAAAATGACTGAACCAGAATATATTCAAGTTATTAAACTTGCAGTGGGGAACTTGAGGGACCTCCTGCCCTTCCAAAGTTCCGATGTCCTTCTCTTCCAATGCGTCCCAAAGCCCAATAAAGAGAAAAACCCCACTGGCTAAGAAGAATATTGCCTAGCTGTGCTATAATTGAAAGCAGATTTCTAAATCTTCCTTCTGAAAATTTCTGGAGTCTCAGAACTAAAGGAAAAACCACAGGCTGTGAGCATAGAATGATCCTGCCAGCATGAAGCCTGCGAATCCTGTACCTTTTAAACAAACCTCTCTGTCAAGGCAAATACAATAGAAATCTAACCAACTTACTGTGGCTTCCATCTCCCTGACCCTGCCTGTGACCGGGGGCCTATGCATTCTGTGGGTCTAAGAATGCTTCACGGAGCAGATCTATGGACAGAAGCTGAATCAAGTGATTGACTGAGCAGGACATAAGTTAATCCACACCCACTCCTCCTGCTTTTCTGGTACTTCTCATTCTTTGCTCACTTGGCAGGGAGTCATCTGTGGATTCTTCTCTTTCTTTGTTCCTAATATTCACTGGTTTCCAAAAGTTTTTGATTCCGTTGCCAACATATCTTTTTCCCTGCTCTGTTTGCTCGCTTTATTTCTGTTCCCTAATGTCCAGATCACTTCCCAAGACTTCATTCTCCGGAAGTGGCTTTTGTCAAGGTGATCAGTGATCCCCATGCTGCTAAAACCCAAAGACACTGTTGGGTTCCAACCTTAGCCCTTCTCTCAGCCTGATTCAGTACAGCTGCTGGAGGGCACCCCCTCCCTGTGAAGGATGCTCACCCCTCAGCTGCTCTGGCGCCACTGTCTCCTGGCTCCTCCCCGCGAGTTGTGCCTCTGGGGCTCCACTGCTGATGCTTTCACCTCTGCCCAGCCTCTCACGGACAGAACTCAGCAGCTCCATTTAGAATCTTTGGAAACATCTTATACATACAAGCATTCAGCAGTTTGATCTTTCCTGGTTTACTGCCCTCTTATGCTAACTCCAGTTAGTGATAATCATTACTACACTTGAATGGCCCAAATGATGAGGCTATAAAACTACATGTGGCTATGAGAGAAATATTCCTTTCAAAATTTCCATCTTCACATCCTCTTAACTTGTTGTTAAGTTCTGGATGCAAAGAATATTTTGGGGGAGGCAGTTACTCTGCACAGTTTATAAGTGATCTCATCCATTCTCAGAGCATTATATTATCCTTAAGGTGATGCATTCACTCAGCTGAACATTTTAAAACGTAGACACAAAAAGTAAATGGGACTGTGTACCTTCACTCCCACATCCCCAGTGCTTCCTCAGGCTCAGTTACTTTGAAACATTTGGAATTTTCAACTCTGCAACTTCAATCGCTTTACCCACGATGCTCTAAATACTTGTATCTGTAGTAATCGATTTGCTAACTTTAGATATCACCTCTTAATGCCTCACTATGAAAGAAGAAGAATTAGCTTATTTATTATACTTCCCTCCAGATTTTTTGTTATTTTATTTATAGCCATTCTATTGCTTGCTTTTATAAAATACTCACACCCCCTGTAGATCTGTCCCCAAGCTTAGATGGTAAGGCTTGCCTTTTCACTGCCACAGACAGGAAGTGATTGTGCCTATACCTTCCCCACTCTCCCTTCTCTGTCTGCTTCTCTGAGATGTTTTGCTTTCTGCTCACTTCACTTCCCCTTTGATTCTTTTCCTTTTTCCTGCCTTCTACTAGAGTGATCCCATTTCCCCTATTCCTCAGGTCCCTTTATTGATGTGAAAAGTCATACCTACACTTTATATTCTTTTCAGTGGTTACCCTTTAACATCTTAACATGCATACTTCCAGTTACCCAACATTCATCCATGTCTCTATCCCCTTCTGAAAGAAGGTAGGACCATAAAATGCTTTAACCCACCTCCTTTTTCCTGTCTTCCAGGAAAACTATTGCTATTGTTATTCGATGTTTCAGTTAAACCTAGTTTTATAAGTCTCCCAAATAGATTATTTAGATCTACCGTATGTGAAAGCTATGGAGCTGCCCTGTTCAGATGTCCCTTTGAACGAGAATTTATTGCCAAGAGTGGCGTTAGCTGACAACTTCTATTTGCCGCACCTTCAGAACCCACCGCAGTGTATATGCTGAAGCCCTGCTCCCCACGGGCTGCCCCTAGCCAAGGGCTCAGCTCAGGAGGAACCCTGGCTCCTGAAAAGTGCCTGACAGGGGTCTGCTTTACCAGCTCACCCCAGACTTTCTCAGCGATGCACTGCCCTCTCAAGCTGTCCCTCCTCATCCTTCACTCCCCTTCTCCTTTCACAGGTGTCAGACCTATGCCATGCCGGAAGGCTTTCCCCGACACTCTCGCTTCCTCTTCTCTTTATTTTCACTGGAATTGCCCTGCAAAAAGCTCTTGCCCTTCCGATTCCATCATGGCGAATCTAAAGTTACGCCAGTGTTTTCTAATCACTCCTTCATTCATCTGTGCTTCTGGTGCGTCTGCCATTCGATTCAGCCTAGGTGTTTTCTTAGAGGGTCACCTCATAATCCCTAGTTTGACCTACAAGACCCTGTATATCCGGGTATCTCCTTACCAGCCCATCCTCATCCCACACCTCCATCAATACATATGTTGGCCTCCTTTTAGCTTTTCAAATAATCTAAGCGTTCTCCTTCTTTGGGGCTTTTCTGTGCTGGCTCCTCTGCCTGGAAGTTTCTTCTCCCGTTCTTTGCAGCGCTAACTTTTTCTCATCTTTACATCTCAGCTGAAATGTCACCCCTTCAAAGATGCCTTTCCCTGACTACATCTCCCCCTCCTAACTCTTTATTCTCTAATACGGCGGGTATGTTATTTCTAATATCCTTTTTTGTAATTATTTACTTGTCTACTTTCCATTACAGAGCAAGAAGCGATTACATCTGTTTCATTCACCACTGTAGACGTAGCGTAAGACCTGGAACAAAACTGATGCTTAATAAGTAATTATTTAGTGAGTCAATAGCCACTCCTTTCATTTTCACTGTCATCATTCTTACCCCTTATTGGAATTATTGCTCTAGGGTCCTTAACAATCTTACTGTTCACCAACCTGGATTAATTTTCCTGAAGTGTAGCACTTTCAATGTTTATTTCTGCTAAAACAGACATCAAGGACTCCCTACTGCTGATACTGAGACCAGCCCGCCTGGTGCCCTGGGACTGCCCAAGCACCCCTCTTTGCAGCCTCGTCTCCCTACATTAGCTCCACCTGGAGTCAAGCTGGACCATCACTGGTCACCAAGCACATTCTGGGCTTTTCTAGCTCCATGCCTGGGCTAATCTAGATCCACCCCAGACAGTTTCTCCACTTCCTTCCTCCCTCTCAAAGGAGGGAGGAAGCTGAAACCTTTAAACCTTTAAAGCTGAAATCTACCAGGACCTTCCCAGTACAAACTCTTCCTCATCCTCCCAATTGAACGAGTGGCCCCTGCTCCCAAATCTCCTAGCACATGGTTTGAAGCTGAGCGCCTGCCGACACTTTCTTTGTGTTACAACGATTGTTTATTTATCTTACTTTCATTTACCAGAGTCCAAGATCTTTCATGGCAGGGACTCTTATACATCTTTGTGTCCTCTAAGTGCTGAGCACAATACTTTCCTATTAATACGTTTTTGTTTTTTAAACTTTTATTTTATTTATGAGTAATTGTTTAATATGAATATGGATACCACTTCATTTTTATGACTATAAAGTAATACATATGTATTATAGAGGAAAGATTTAAAAAATACAGAGAATAAGGAATAAAATCAACTGCAATGCATCACTTTCCAATCATTATTTCTTAGGATTTGGTTGTATATCTCTTTATCCTTTTTTTCTATAATTTATATACATATTAGCAGAGATCATAATGAATATAGAATGTTGTGTTTTGGAGGGTTCAAGTTTCAGTAGGCATGTTGTGGAGGTTTAGTTTAAATCTTCTCTTTTCTCCTAGGAAATATGCAAACAATAGGAGAACTAAACAAACAAAACACTCAAAATAGATTTAAGCATAGATAAGCCACAAAGGAAACAAGAAAGTCTCAGGTGTTCACAAGAAGTGAACACGGAGCCTAATGTCAGCTTTGCACATAACACCAGCGCATCCAAAGGGCTGGAAGGGCGGAAGTTCTCCGAGGGGGCAAGTAGACTTTCTCTCAGAACAAGAGGGGAGGGCTCCACCCTGAGAGAAGGAGATGGAACAGGGCAGGTGTCCAGGGGAGGCAGGGAGGAAGGTACAGCACATGCCCTGACAGCCCCAAGGTAGCAATTCTTAGAAAGCTGTAGCAGAATACGACTTCCAGAATGGTGTGACAGACAAGGGCAGTGAAGCGATCTTGAGAGCCCAGGGCCAGTGGTACAAACCCTTCTGGAGGCTGAGCCCTAGACATTGTGCTGTAGCATGTTTGATTCTTTTAAACTGCACCATAGGCGATGTGTATGGTAATTGCCGAGATCATTTGGATAATTTGGAGCTCTGGATGTTACATGTATCTTCGGAGAGGGTTTCCTTTTGCTTTTGTCAAGCATTTTGGCTACAGGTAACTCATATTAATTCCATTTAAGAGTAAGCTGATTTGGAAAGAGAAAGGAAAATACCATATATCACTCATATGTGGAATCTGAAAAAAAAAAAAAAGAAGACAAATGAACTTAAATGTAAAACAGAAACAGACTCACAGCACAGACACAGAATATAAACTTGTATTTGCCAGGAGGGAGGAGGGTGGGAAGGGACAGACTGAGAGTTTGAGACTTATAGACACTGACAGGTATATATAGATTAGATAAACAAGTTTATACTGTATAGCACAGGGAAACATATTCAAGATCTTGTAGTAGCTCACGGTGAAAAAGAATATGAAAATGAATATATGTATATTCACATATAACTGAAAGATTGTGCTGTACACCGGAAACTGACACAACATTGTAAACTGACTATAACTCAATTCAAAAAAAAAAAAGATTAAGCTGATTTGAAACTGGGTTTTAGTCTTTGAGATGTCTGGTCAGTGTATGACTCATCCTCATTTTTAGACTCTTTCTCCTTGGTTGGCCTTTGTGTTAGTTTCCTAAGGTTGCCATTAAAAATGACCACAGAGTTGGCTTAAAACAACAGAAATGGATTCTCTCGCAGTTCTGGAGGGCAGAAGTTCAAAATCCAGGTGTCAGCAGAGCTGTGCTCCCTCTGAAGTCTCTGGGAAGAAGTCTTTGCCTCTTCCTATCTCCTGGCCGTCTCAGCAGTCCTCCGTGTTCTTTGACCTGTAGCTGCGTCCCTCCAGTCTCCGCCTCCGTTGTCACATGGTCTGTTTCCCTGTGTGTGTGTGTCTTCACATCTCTTCTATTGTCTTATAAGGACACCAGCTGTATTGAATTCAGGGACCACCCTACTCCAGGATGACCTCATCTTAACCGATTATATCTGTGAAGACTCTATTTCCAAATAAGTTTACATTCTGAGGTTCCAGGTGGATGTGAATTTTTAGGGCCACTTATTCAATCAGGTACAACCTTGAGCTCCAGTTTTGTCCCTCTAGCTCAGGGAGAGTTCTGAAATCTCTGCTCAGGTTCTCTCTTGTTTTTTCAGTCATTGCTTCAAAATGCCTTGAGGGCAGTGTTTCCTTTCTTAAGGTTTTTGTTTGTTTTTGGTAGTTGTTGGTGCATTTTAGTTTTGTATTTTGGGTGTGAAATGTTGATTTGATACTAGCTTGCCTATCATAGCCCGAGGTGGATGTCCATTATAGTATTTTGATTTAAATATTTTGCCCTAATTTCTGTTGCTCTTTTATCCTTTCTGAGAATTTAAATTCTGTTTGATATTTTTTCCACTAGCAATTTTCTTGAGAATTCCATTTGGTATGAGTTTTCTAGTGACAAATTCAATTTTTTTAAACTGAAAATATGATTATTTTGCCTTTGTTATTGAAGGATATTTTTGCCAGATATTGAATTCGGTACTGATGATTTTTTTTCTGTCATCACTTTGAAAATGTTGTTCTATTCTCTTCTGGCCTCCATAGTTTCTGATGAGAAGTCAGCCAACAACTGAACTGCCGTTCCCCTGTACAAAATGTGTCAGTTTTCTTATTTCTTTTTCTGCTTTCCAGACGTAATCATTATACTTGGCTTCTGATTCTGACTCGGATGTGTGGCTATCCTTCTTGGTGTTTACAGAGCAAGCTGAGTCTCTACATTTATGTATCTCATCAAACTTGGCAAATGTTTGGTCATGACTTCTTCAAATAATTTCTCCCCACTTTTTCTTTCTCTTCTTTCTGGGACTCTAGTTACATGTGTGCTCTACAACTTGAGGGATGTTATCTAACAGATCCCAGAAACTTTATTCTTTTTTTCCTCATTTTTTTCCCCCTTCTTCTCTGTGTATGAATTGGGTTAGGAATCCAAGAAATACTCAAGAAATACTTCAACTGAAAATGGGAAACAGAATGTGTCCTAGAGGAATGAGCGAACATATATGTGCAGCAATAAGAAAAAAAAAGATATATGAGGAGGGATGGGTCTTCCCAATTGCCTATTGAATGTCCTGATTTCCCAGGGAAAATATTTATTGTAGTTGACCGAAACATGAAATAGTATGCAACCAATAGCACATTAAACAGTTCTGTAAAATATGCAAGCCAGCCATAGTTCAGTGTGCTCCATGAGAGTGTAAATGAAGATTTTGTTCATCACCACAAAAATTAAGGGGAAGATTCTGATTTCCATCTTATGGAGACACCTAGTGGCACAGCATCTGTTTGTGGGTACTTTCCACCCTCCTCCCCTTTCTATTTAAATTGTGATATACTTTTTCACACGGGAAGATTTCAGATAGTGCTGTGTTCATTTGGAGAAAACTACAGTGAGGAATGAGAGATGAGGGGAAGTCTGGAGAGTATGCCTTGTTACAGAGCCCATGGAAAAACCAAAGGGAAGTAAATTAGGGGGTTCCCGTGTCTTGTCACCCAGAACAGAAAGGTAAGAACAATATTGAAAGATGATAACATTTCTGTAGAAGTCAAAATTTTGTTATCTCAAAATTTTATCTGTATGCAATTGTGTGATTAGAAAATTTTTTGTAAGTCGTGTTTCATTATGGCTCTGTTAATGTGTCTTTGGTTAAAGGCAGGGTATCAATGCTTTAAAATATTTGAAGGCAATGTTTGAATGACTGTAATAATATTTACACACAAACATTCACCTACATATGATTAGCAAGATCACTTGAATACACAAGAGCATTTATCTCAAGGGGAAAATGGTACTATAAATGTTTGAACCTTTTCTTGGTAAAAATATTAATTTTTAATTTAGTAGAGTAATTTGGTCGTAGGATATAACTAAACAAATCTGCTCTCTATCTCCAATCCATCAATGCTCCATTTAAATTTAAGAATTTCAAGATAAACTAATCAGGAACAGGTTTTTCTCAAATCAAGCCAACCATCAAACTCCTTTGAAAAACACATCTCCCTCTCTGCTTCGGGAATCATCATTAACCTTCCATTTGTTGCTTTACTTGTGGACAAGTGAAAGCCCATGAGGGGGCAGGGAAGCCTGTGGTAAGACCAACTCCCTGACCTGCAAGTGGGGTTGTGATCTCTGGAGATGGTGCTCAGCTCTGGACAGTGGCTCTGAGCCCGCACCTTGGAGCCTGACTGCGGAAGTGGGACGTGGGTGGAAGGGGAGCCAATAGGAGAGGAATTAAGGTCCCCTGAGATCTCATTAAGAGGATCTCTCATATTATCTCCTTAGCTACTTGTTGGCCTGAAGTAGGGAGAGGCATGGGCGCAGGCAGCACTAGGGTTGGGGTGTTGATGCAGACGTGGACCATGAAGCTCTCGCTGAGTCTCCGGTTGGTGGCTCTCGTCCAGTCCCCTGGCTGCAGTGCTCAGTTGTCGAGGTGTCCTGGCCATGTAGCCTCCTTGGCTCACTCAAGGGTCAACAGCCCCCTTCTTGGCACTCTAGTTCTCTTGCCTTTTCATCTCTTTCAGCTTCCTTTTAACATTTCCTTTCTCAACTCCCAGACCTCAGGCCCTCTCTTTCTTGCTCAATCTCTGGAATCTCAGGAAAGAATCTAATGTGAGACATTTACTTTTGTTTTGTTTTGTTAAGATCTATTTTAAGACTCAGCTCTCACAGTGGAATGAAAATCTTTGTTTGCTATTAACCAATCCAGATAGGAGGAATTTAGGGGAAAGAAGAATTTCCTCTCATCTATTTAGGAGATAGGCTGACCTTGGACCAAGGATGTAGTATAACAAGTTTATATATGAGTTACAAATCCCTAAAATGTAATCTTCTGAAATGCTGGATGAGCTGAGTTGGTGATTAATTGGAGCCTTCCTGTGCAAGACAAAAAATCTCCACGTAGTCTTTCCTGAGGACCGGTCTCTCTGTCTTATTCTCTTCTCTCTTTATTTTTTAATGGAGGCACTGGGCTTTGAACCCAGAACCTCGTGTGTGCTAAGCACTTGCTCTCTCTCTGAGCTATATCCTCCCGTCAAGTCTTATTCTTCTAGTAGGCTAGACACTCCTTGCTCAGAAGCTGCATCAACATTTTGCTTAGGAAATTCAATCTCTTAATGCCATTTCCAAGGAATGTTCGTTGACTGAGGCTGACTCACCATCCTAAATTGGATAATGGGCTGTCACGTCTTATTACATCAGCCTTGGAAGTGTTCTTTCAGGTATTTGTACCAGTTCATTAATCCTGCTCCAATTGTCTACTGGAACTGCAATCTCAGCTTACTCTCAATTATGGACATTCATTCATTCATTCAGTCAAGCATTCAATATTTATTGGTGCCAACTTGTCACCGTGCTAAACTCTGCAGGTCCTAAGATGAGTAAAACCGCAGAATTTTATGATTCTTAGATATCATCTAGACCAAAGCAAGAAAATCAGGATAAAATACCCCATAATGCGTGAACAATGGCCTCCGTGCTCAAGGGATGTAAGGAGCCAAGAATAACTGTGTGCCAATGTCATAGACTCAGAGACGTTTATAGCCTCCAAATGCTACGGAGAGTCTGTTGTCGTTTCATGCGTTGCAGTGTTTGTGTTACAGTTAACAAGGTCAGCCTTGCTGGGAAATAAACAAGCAAAACAGGTGATCTCAGGAGCCAAGGGAAAGTGCACTTTTCCTGCCTCCCCCAGCCGCCCTCATCCTTGCTTACTGATGTCTAGGATTCCGTTAATGGGAACCGAGGTCATTCCATATTTTAGGGATGTTTAAAAATCTCCATTACTCCAGAGAGATAACATAGATTTAAATCTAAGAGGGGTGTTAATAACTGAAAACTTTCCCCTTCAGGAAAAGAGAGAGAAGAGAAGGGCTGGAGGGCACTGGTAATTTGACTTCGAAAGGAAAAAATTTTCGAAGCAGCCACAGTTTTGTTCAAGCGCCACCAGCCTGTTAAACAGAATTACAGTAAAACTTGTCTTACTGTTGCTAAATGCAGATTTTTACGTACTTAAAGTCCCCAGAGAGTGGTTCATTAGCATCGTGAGCTAATGTTGATGCTGAGCATCAAGGAAAAGCTTCAGAAAATATAAACATTCTGCTTAACATATATATGGTTTTGAATATTGGCAGTGCCCTGCAGTGGAAGTTTGTACTGGGTTTTAAATGCTTTTCTATAGTACCCGTTTAGGGACAAGTGGAAGACAGTCTTATTTTCCCTTGATGTTTGTGAAACACAGGCTTTCTTCCCTAGAATGCTCCTATTCCCAGAAGATGTGCACGTTTCACACACACGCACACACACAGAGTGAAGAAGCAACAATTTGGAATTTCTGAACATCTTCATTTAGGCTATATTCTTTCAAAATAGTGAAATGTATTACACATCCTTTTTAATGAAGACAAAGCAAACACTCTAAAGGATGTAACATCTGTGGGAAATATAATCTAAATTGAAAACTTGTGCAGACATAAGAAGCAAGAGAGAAAATATGGGGACAAGAAAGATGGCAAGATGTTAACGCTAAAAGTAGTTTTTTTTTTTAAACATCATTCATAATAGAAAGTGTATAGATGAAATAAATTTTTTGGAGCAAAAAAAAAAAATCAATAAAACTCCAGCCCTAATCTTATCTGAAGATTGACAGCAGTACTTATTTGCTTTAGGCATAATTAACCTTATAATATATTACCACTGAGTTTCCAGATCTTAAAAGATGGAAAGGCCATTTGCACCAACAGTCTGAGGATTTATACTTTCCTTCAGAAACAGTAATTCTTTTTTTGTTTTGTTTTGATTTTTATTGCAGTATAGTCAGTTTACAATGTTGCGTCAATTTCTGGTGTACAGCATACTGTTTCAGTCAAACATGAACATGCACATATTCATTTTTGTATTTTTTTCATTATAAGTTATTACAAGATGTTGAATGTAGTTCCCGGGGCTATACAGTAGGACCTTGCTTTTCATCTATTTTGTATATAGTAGTGTGTATCTGCAAATCCCACCCCCAGTTTATCCCTTCCCTCCCCCTTTGCCCTCTGGTAAACCATAAGTTTGTTCTCTATGTGAGTCAGAAACAGTAATTCTTACCTAAAGAACTAAAGTCATTAATCCCTCACAAGGGAATAAGAACCACTTATTTCTTTACCACATTACATACCAGGAGGAGGTTTTGTGTGATTTACCTGATAAAATGCAGTCTTCTAAGTAACCAATTTCACCCAGCCCCTTTGGTAAGAGAACCTCTGTTTGGTACAGGGAAGAGAAAACCAATCTGTGGACAGGTTTGCTTACCTAGCAAAACAGAGGTGTTGTGACGATCAAGCGAGATACAAGCTGAATTTTTCAAAAAATGATAAAGCACAGAAAGTACGAGGTGAATGATGCTGCCTGATAAGCTGTGCCCAGCTGCAGGGCAGTGTAGCATTGCACATTCCATGAGCCTTGGGGGCCAGTGCAGGGGGTACGTGTCCTTAGTTCTGGCTGCTGTGACACGATACCATAGGCAGGGTGCCTTAAACAACAGACACGTACTTCGCTCAGTTCTGGAGGCTGGAAGTCCAAGATGGCGGTGCCAACGTGTTTGGGGTCTGGTGAGAGCCCTCTTCCTAATTGTGTCCTCACAAGGCCTTCCTTGGGATCATTCTGTCTCCATCTCTCCCCTGCTCTGCCTCTCCAGCCCCTTCTCTCTGAGTAGAAAGAGATTAGTGCCTGTTCTCTTTATAAGGGCACTAGTCCCATCGTGAGAGCCCCACCCTCATGACCTCATCTAACCCTAATTGCCTCCCAAAGGCCCCACCTCCAAACTCCATCACCTTGGGGGTTAGGGTTTCAACATATGCATTTTCTAGGGACATAGCATTCAGTCTACAGCAGTGGGCAAATGAGGCAGCCACTGGTGTGGCATAATTTCAGAAGTGCCATGAACTCTACCCACTTCTTCAACAACAGAACCACTGCTGCGGACTGAGATATGGGCCCAGAAAACTGCTGAAAGACATTCCCTACAAGGTCGAGGTAACAAATTAACATACTTTATCAGGTTAACCAACTGTCACCTGCTGAGATAGAAAGCCAAGCTGTGAGGGAAGGAAACACAGGGCAGAGAGCTTTTGAAGGCACGAGTGTGAGGGTAGGATGGAAAGTTCTAGACCCAGTTCATTGTGGGCAGGATATGAACTTGGCAATGACACGATGGGAGGTCCTATAATTGAGGAACAGCACCAGGCACCGTGTCACTGGTGGGGCAAAGAAGACAGAGGAGAGGGAGTGTGATGGAAAATGAGGGGCACGTCTGAGACGTATGTTACCCATGACCCAGTGTGACTGCGGCCTCACCCTGTAGCCTGACCTCGGTTCACTTATCTCTGAACGTGTCCATTCTTCTCACAAGTGCACCTTTGTTTTCTGCCCAGCACACAAACATCACGACCCGTGTCTGAGAATGTTGGGAATTTTATTAGGTCCATAAAGTTTTAGCTGTGGTCTAGTTCACTGAGGCCAAAGTAAATAAATAGAGAGAGTGTAAGGGTAACAGCTTTTTTTTTTTTTAAACCTTAAAGAAAGAAAAACTACTGAAGCACTAAAATAACTTTGTCACAGTGGCTTCAGAAGGGATTTCTTCTTACCAACCAGGGATTCTGTAGCGTGCACGCTGAGAGACAGCAGTCAAAAGACAGCCAACAAATTCTTTTCAGATTTCTCTGAGAGTATTCTGTTCTGTGGTGTTAGGTTAAGAGGTTAAAATGATTGACAACCGATTGGCCACAGGCCTGGAGCTAACTGGGAGAAAAAAGCAAAATGTCTAGGCTTTTAAGAGTTGAGCTTTGTGGGCAAATATCAATGATAGAATTAATTACTATTTATAATGAGATAAACTTTGTAACGGTCTTTTCTCTACTTTTCTAAGGTTCAAAATCTGTATCGTTCAAATCTCTCTAGCTAACATCATTGGTGTGTCATCATAATCATATTTATTATGATCACTATTAAATATAACAATGTTTTGAGTGTTTACTATGTGCAAGTCACGGGTCTAAGAACTTGCAAGGCATCAACCACCTTCCTTCTCACTATGTGAAGTAGTTTCTGGATACTGAAGTATTTTCCAAAGAGCAGAAAACTGAGACATAGATCAGGTACGTAAATCACCTTGGATCACGCAGTTTGCAAGTTGAGAACATGGGCTGTATAAAGTATATATTTAGCTCTCAGCTTTTAAGTTCATGAAAAAGTTAGAAGGGAATTTCTAGCTACCCTCTTGCTTGTGTGCCTTTCACTATTGTCACTGTTGTCCATAACATTTTTGGGTGCTCAGTAGGTGTGTTGGGAATGCGGTTAATCAGTAGGGGAACATTACGGAAACATCAACCTCATGGAAAACCCATCATATTGAGTGGAAATAGCAAGATTCAGAACATAATTTGAATAATCAGAATAGCAAGATTCAGAATATAATTCTCCCCATTTGAAACATAAGTATTCATTCATAAAATACCATAGAGCGTTTTTGCAATATATGAATGTTTGTAAAAGACACAGCCTCCCAAGAGTGCATCCTCTTGGTCCAAGGAGTGGGATAAGGGATCGGGTGGTAGTGAGAGTCTGGAAGCAGAAATGGGGACGGTTTTTGAATCTGAGTGATATGACTATTATTCTTTGTATTTCTTAAATTTCTAAAAATCTGATAAAAATGAATATTTATGGAAGACACTTGTTGCTGAGCTGACGAAGCCTTTGTTTTAGCTGGGAGTCAGGATGTGCAGATCAAGAGGAGGCTAAGAGGATGGGGTGTAAATCAGGACCGAGGTAGGTACGACTTGTGGGGCTTCAGACAAGAAATGACTCAAGGCCAGGAGACCTGGGAAAAGCTTCATGGGGGAGGAGAAATGTGAGCTGAGCCTGGGAGGGCTAGCCTAGTAAGTTAGGAGATGGGGATGCCAGACAGGGAGCTGGCCAGAACCCCACAGTGAGGTGGACCACTAAGGGTCACATTCACAAGAACACCGAAGGGCTGAATGAGCCAGTGTAAGCAGAACATCTAGTTTGAACTGGTGCATTAAAGATCCATTTAATTAAGGCAACACTGTACCACAAAAGAGGCATTACCCAGCCTCTATGTCGAGGTCTACTTAGTTCCCATGATTCCCGTGTCTGTGTCTATTTATCTCCCATGATTCCTGTGTCAACCTCTGCTTAATTCCCATGATTCCTGTGTCGATGTCTACTTAGTTCCCCCAGTTCCTGGGTCCATTTCTATTTATTTCCTGTGATTCACATGTCAACATCTACCTACTTCCCATGATTCCCTGTCAATGTCTACTTAGTTCCCATGATTCCTGGGTCTATGTCTATTTATTTCCCATGATTCATATGTCAACGTCTACCTAGTTCCCATGAGTCCCCTGTTGATGTCGGTTTAGTACCTATGATTCCTGTGTCCATGTCTGCTTAGTTCCCATGATTCCCATGGAGCATCACTGACAGTCCCACTGAAGGGCATTTCCTACCTTTACTGGGAACCTCAGAGGATCAATTAGAGTTCAAGGGGTCATTTTATTTATGAAGGCAAACTCCCAGTTTAAGACCCACAGCAAAAAGGGCCACCATATCTTTCTAGAATATCATCTCTTTGTTTTACACCCAGAGCTAGCCCAGAAGTGGTATGAGGAAGATCACTCCATGGAACTGAAAAAAATCATTTTCATTTTTCCCTGACACATTGAATTCCAGCTGCATGCTCTCAAAACCCACCAGGGTAGTGAAGATGTACACAGACCCAAAGTACGTGGGCTTGTCCCAAGCGCTGGGGGCAGAAGTACGAGTCCCGTGGTGGGTAGAGGTAAAGTCATCCGAGAGTGGAGGGAAGGAAGATTAGAGCTTTGCTGAGAGGTCTTTGCCAACATGAATTCCTGATGGTTCCTTGGATTTCCAGGCTGGCTGGTGGCTGGTTTCCCAGCTGCGGTGGCATACTTTTGCTGAGTTAGCTGAGGAGCTTATCAGAACTCAGACTGAAGAACCCTCCCCAGCCTGTTCACATGGTATGATCATGTGGGGCGTTCACCACAAGCCCCCTGAGAAAGGAAGTAGACGTCTTCATGGCTGTCTTCTGGGTGTCCCGGCTGGAGGAGGTGGAAGTGACATAAAATCCAGCTCTTCCCCTCACCCAACCCCAGGCCAGCCACACACACCCTAAGTGTCCCCCTGTTCCAGTGCTCAGTCCTCACAGTCTGGGTATATCCTTTTTAGGTTGGATGTGGCAGGGGATAGACTGGGATAGGAATGACCCCTGTGGGACCACCACTGATGTTTCTGGGTGGTGTCCATTTGGTGGTTGGCCCATTTCCTCGCAGGGAGGTCAGTGGAGCTGAAGTCAATCTCAGGACATCCCCCAGACAATGTGCGGCCCATAGGGCGGCAACGCCCACAGAGCAGGCCTCAGTGCCTCTGTATAAAGTGCTCCCCCACCCCTTCACTCCCGTGCTGTGCGGGACGGTCAGCTTTCGCTGTTCCTGCTCCCCCAAGGCTGTCCTATCAGAAGTAGCATTCCGTCTCGCATTGATTTATCGAGTGCCAGTCGATGGGTGTGGGGGCGGGGGATTTAATTTTTATTGTCTCAACTGCTTTGTCTCATTCAGAAAAGCAAATTTACCAACACTAATGTGTGAACACATTTGTTTATGGTCACTTCTCTCAAAGTCCATATATTTCCACACCTAAACGTATCCAGGACGGGAACCTAAATTTATTAATGTCACTTTGACTTCTCTTTCATCCAAGATGAGATAATCAAATGCAACTCTTTAGAAGACTCCCGCATACATCCTGCCAGTAGCTCATTTCATAGTTTTGTGTGCTCCTTATTGCGATCGCCCAGCTGAGAGGGCTCCTAAAATAAAAGCTACAGGGTGATCCGATACTCAGTCCAGCAGAATAACTTGGATATGGGCAATGGAAGAGAAGCAGAGACCCCCCTTCATCCTTTCTCACAGCCCTGGGGCTGCAGGATTTGAGGTGAATTTAAGTTTCAGAGGGGAAGAATCGTGAGTCCTTTGACTCTTACTGGCACTATAGCCAAATGTCGAAAACATGTGGATTCTGGAGCCAGACTTGCTGCCTAAAATTTTGCTTCCGATACTTACTGATGAGGTAGCCCTCTTCTTTCACTCCTTCATCTGTAAAATGCATGTTACAGGGGATCAGTAGAAGTACACACACTTGGTGGGCAGGGTGGCTGATGAGAGGCCAGCAGCTGTAAAAGGGAGAGGGAGGAAGGGCACCGGGTGGAGGGGGAATTCAAACAGTGACGCAGACCTGACAAGATGGATGCGAAGCCAGCTGGGAGCCCTGCAGGCAGTTATCCCTGGGCAGGGAAGGGGTCTGGCCTCCCACCCCACCCGCGCCCCTGACACAGGCTGCCTGCGGGAAGAGCGGGACCGGGTCAGGACTGCTCTGCAGCTGAGACGGACCCTGAGGCAGCTGGAGGCTGCCTGCCGACCACGCTTCCCCTCGCTGAAGAGGGATCTTGATGACTCTGTATCTCCGTGTCTATCAAAACGCGGGTAATACTACTATGCCCCTCATGGGGCTGTGTTGAGGATTAAGTGAGTTATTATATGAAATGGCCTTAGAAGAGTGTTTGCTGCTCTTCTTGTGTGGCGTGTGTGCGCGTGCTTCTGTGGAGAATCTTGGGGATGCTTTATGTTGGAAGGGACGAATGTGGGTGCCTCCGCATCTCTCTGTCATTGCAGGTCCCCCTTGCTTGAGGTCCATGGGTTATTTTATGCGTTACTTTATTAGGTAATTCGATGGTCTTGATCTCGTCTTCTGGACATTGTGGGTGTCACAAAACCTTCGAATTGCCCTGGGCATCCATGATTTAAAACTTGGCCTGTTTCTCCTATCAGATGATAAAACATAAATGATTTGGAGCAAGAAGAACAAACAGAGGATGTGACTCAGGGTGATTCCCAAGGAAAGGCTGAGCAAATGTTAAAGGGAGCACACAAACCACTGTGTGGAGAGCCCAAGATCCAGACTCTGGGCGCGCAGGGGCCTCTGGAGGGTGTCCTCGGTCTAGTAGTGTAGGGTTTGGGGAGACCAGAAGGCCCAGCCTAACTCTCTAGACTGCCTGGCTTCTAAAATTCCAGACGCCGGTTCCAGTCCCATCCGGGCTGGTGTCAAGTGCTATAAGCCTTGGAAGCAAAAACTTTTTGCTCTTTCATAGAGCCTTGGGTTAATTTTCGGATTGAATTGGGTACCAGATAGGTCACTCGAAGAACGGAGGAGAAAATGTTTGCCTCCTGAGAAGGAGTGATTGGGGTGAGGAAATATTCATTGGAAGAATGAACCGAGGACCCAAAGCTCTCACTTCTGAGGAGCTCACAGTTTAAAGAGAAGAGGTAACACAGACTCTGGGAAAAAATACATGGAAATGTATACATAAAAGTCTGAACTTACTGTGAAAGCCAGGGGTTCTGCCTCATTGCTGGGCGAGTTACAGAAGGTATTATGGGGAGAGGGGTCTGGGAAGAAAGGAGCGAAGGAAACGTTCTGAAGACTGAAGGAGGGGAGGGGATCAAGGCTGTTCTAAGAGAGGGCTCCCTTGAGAATACGGGTCTGAGTGTACCTTGCTCACAGACATGGTCTCTTTCGCTCTGGTATTCCCGGGACCTTGCATTGAAGCTGGCAGACAGCAGGTCTCAAAAGCTGTTGGTTGAACTGAGGGTAATTAAACAGGCTGCTGCGTCGAGGGTGGGTCAGAGTGGATGGGAGCAGAGGCAGAGAGTGAAGGTATGGCCGGGACCAAGGGACAGGATGTCATCCTAGTAGGCACCGGGGGTGGACAAAGCAAGTCTGAGATGTGTGGTAGGTCTGTGTTTCCCAGGCAGGGTCTACAGGCACATTCCCAGGGTCAGCGAGTCCTTTCTTAAGAATGTGAAAACGCTGCCTTTCTTTTCTGATCAGCTGGATGACCACACGTCAAGTGAACGCTGCTGTGGGATTTAGGTGTTGTGTTGTCTTTGTATCCGTGGTTGACTGTGGGCACCGTGTAATTACCAAAATGATAGTGTTTCACTTATAGATATGCTGCTAAGTATGTCTGGCTGCTATTAGGCTGGCCGCTTCTAATGTCAAAATCACAATAACCCTTCCTCACCTGTCGCTGTAGTAGAGGGTTGTTCATCCAGGACCCCAAACATCGGATGTGCCCAAAGAACAAAATCATCCTAAATGATTTTTAAATAATTGTAACAACAACAACAAAAATCTTCATGGTGATAAAGAATGATTAGCTCTGGGGTATTTGCTTTAGTGAATAGACTGGAAATTCAGAGGTGGCTGGGGCAGCAAGGGTTTGCAAATGACCATAAATGGTCTCTGTGGAATCACAAGAGTCTCTCTCTCTCTCTCTCTCTCTCTGTCTCCCCTGCCAGTAAGATGGAGTTATGGTAATTCTGGATTTTCATGGTTTACCAGGTAACCCCTAAATCAAAGTATTAAATTTAAAGCATTAAATTGAAATTTGACAAATATATTTTAGGAATCCCATTTCTTAACCTAAACCCTGCAAAGAAAAAACAAGAGGATGCACTTTCATAAAATACTGGGGTGGGGTGAGTGTTTTACCATGCTAGTGAACTTCTGGAGTTAAGACTCTTGAAATATTGGAAGTCCTGATGAAGTCATTAAAAAAAAAAAAAGATCCAGACAGTGGATATTAACTTATTATAATCAGATCCAAAGACAAAAATTACTTGCTGGCAGTGAAATTTGCACTTTAAAGGAACTTTCGTAGAGCAAAATTTGGGTTCTTAAACTATATACTATGGTGGCATGTTGATTTGGTACGCAAGGAAATGGACCAGTGTGGAGGAGTAATGTACCGTTTAATGGCTGAGGGATAATAAGAAGAGAAAAAAAATGGGTTTAATATGTGAACAAGGCAGCTGTGCCGGTGATGTCCCAGCTCACCCTGCAGAGATGTCCGCAGCTGCCAAAGTAGAGAAAAGAGCTTGCTGGATTAGGTCGATAGATGGGAAACAGTAGCACAGAGATGCTGGACTCACATGATGCTGCCCAGTAGCAGGTGGTCCCAGATTGTCACATGGCAAATTGAGCCGTGGCATGGTCACGACTAGTTGCTGATATACTGTAACGTAATCCTGGAGGGCAGGCATTTTTGGTTGTGTTTCCAGCACCTCTGACAGTGCCCGGCACACCATAGACACTCACTAAAAACCTTTTGGAATGATTACATTTGAATTGTATTGGTCTTCCACTTTTGTTGTCTTTAATTTATAGATTTTGTTTCCTTGTGGAATCCAAAACTTTATGCTTAAGAACTTTGAACCGAGTTCTATGTTGCATGTATTTCAATAAGATTAAAAATACTATTATTATATTTATATTTATAGATGTCTCTACCTTGCTGCAGTTTGTCCGACACTGTAACGTTGTGCATGTGTCCCAGGAGAAGGGAAGCAGAAATTGGAACAAAGGAAAGAGAGAAGAAGAAAGATTAAAGATGAAGCCAAGAGTGTGAACCTTGGAGACTTCCAGGAGGGTGACACCATCACTGCTGTGGTGGGTGAGCGTGGCCCCCAAACACACGTGCACCCTGAATCTGCGAACATGACCTTTGGAATAAGGGTCTTTGCCACTGTAATTAAGGGAAAGATCTCAAGATGAGATCATCCTGGGTCAGGCTGGGCTCTTATAAGCACACCTGTCAGTCCAGTGATAGGTGTCCTTATAAGAGTCAGAAAAGCAGAAGACACACAGACACAGGATATGGGGAGGTGATGAGAAGAAGGAGGCTGAGACTGGAGCGATGCATTAACAAGCTGAAAAACGCCAAGAATCGCCACCAGAAGCCGGGAGAGAGGCATGGAAAGATTCTCCCTCAGTGCCCCAGAAGGAACAGACCCTGCTGACACTTGAATTGCAGACTCCTGGCTTCCAGAGCTTTGAGGGAATAAATATCTGTTGTTTTAAGCCACCAAGTTCGTGGTCATTTGTCACAGCAGCCCTAGGAAGCCAGCACAACAGTGGAGCATCAAGATAAATCAAACATGCCTTCAGAACTGATGAAACTTTAAAAAATCTTTTAAATATGGTGTTTTCCTATAGGTTCTTTTTAAAAACAGTCCTTTGAATAGTGTCTTTGAAATAGATTTACATTTGAGAAAATACCAGAAGGTCAACACAGAGACTTTCAAAAACCACCTTCCCCTGACAGTACGAAGCTTACAAGGCAGATTTCTCACACGAAGGCTTGCTGTCTCTGACCAGTACCTGGGGCACTGCCACGCACCTTGTCCTCTCTCAGCAGACACCCCCTTACTAGTGTGTACACTCAGGTCAGGGGCCGGCTATCAGTGGCCCTCTCCCAGTGAAGAGAGAAAGAGCGAAAACAAGAGGTCTGGCCGGCCGGGGACCTTATTCCAAGTGACCGCTGCTCAGATGGAAAACCAGCACCAACACAGCATCACGCACCCTTCACAGACTAACTATAAACTGTCTCATTTCCCCGCGTGGTCCTGTGCTATTAATGTCCTTCTATAGGTAAGCAGGGCTTTGCCATGCAGCTGTTTAGAAGTTAAGAGGAGTTCTTTTTCTTCATCGGTAATTAAAAAAACCCAATTTAAAACTATTTCCAAATATGCACTGAATACAAAAAAAAATATCAAATAATCATTGACTAAGAGCCACAACCCTGAGGTTTTATTTCCTGGCAGGAAGGGCTATAAATTAGATCAGCGTGGGCCACGCCGCGTTCTCCTGAGAAACCTGTGCGTTCTTTTCCTGTCACGACGGCTGGAAAAGGCACTTTATATTCTACATCACACGCAGAGCCTTGGGTTCAGAAACGCTGGTGTTTTCATCTGCTTAAATCAGGCTGGACGCTGAAGGGTGGGGAGGGGGGTTTTATTTTTCATTTCAACCATTCTCAAGAATTAGCTTTCCAGAAGAACTTTTGTTCTTATAATAAACCTAACTAGACCTACTTAGTCACTCAGAAAAAAAAAAAAAAAGAGAGAGGACTCAGAAGAGCCAAGAATCTGTCAGCTCCACAGCAGTGGTTGACCAGGCTCTGGCTTGAACACTTGCAGGATGTTGGCGAGGTCAGAGGACTTGCAGAGCAGAGGCGAGTCTTATAAGGAAACGGCCTTCAGGCCAAGAGAGCTGCTCTGACTCGTGCTCCAGCGTGCTGCGCCGTCGGGGAAGAACCATATTCGGTCTGAACTTAATTCATCAGTTAGGATATTTTACAAACAAAAACTGCCCTCCTCTGAACACAGGGGAGATGGGGATGGCCTCGTGAGGAGAATGTCCTGAGTGGAGGAGTAGTTTGATTCATGTGACTTGCAAGTTCCTGAAAGTTAACTTTAAAAAGCATCCCCTAACACTTCATTAGTCCCATTTGCCGACTCATGTACCTAGTACCTATGTCCTGGCATGATTATATATTCCTTTATTTCTAGACTCAGTTAAGATTTGGTTTGGCTATAAGTAACAGAGGTCCAAAACATCAGTAGTTTAAACAAGATAGGAATTTATTTCTCTCCAGCTGAAGTTGGGAAGTAGATAGTGCAGATGGCTGTTCTGCCCATGAATCCTCAGGGACCCTGGCAAATTTTGTTTTGTTCTTCTGTCATGCCTTCTTTTCATCCCAAGTTACCTCATGTTCCATTACGGCTGCTCTAACTCCAACCATTGTATCTCCATTCCAGCTAACAAAAATGGAGGAGGAATAAAGAAAAAAATGGGCAAAGGGCCTGCCCTACTGCCTTTTCACAACACATAAAAGCACTTTTGTCTTACACTCTTTGGCCAGAACTTAGGCACATGACCACTCATATGTAAAAAGATAAACTGGAGTGTGTCCAACTTACAACTGGGGACTTTGTTACTATGGAATATGGCTAATGGATATGGGGGTGAACTGTAGTCACAGCTTTGTGTTAACAGTGATTTCAGTTCCTGCCCGCCTGTATAGGTAGATGTCTTCCATCCCATACCAGTTGCTTGTTTTCTGAACATAATCGCTGCCTGCAAAGCCTAAGAATCTCTTGACTCCCACTATGACTGGCCATCCCAGTGGGCAGGGAGGCAGAATGCTGTGAACCATAGCTCCCCACCCTCAGAGCCACATGTAGCAGGATGGGAGGCCTTCCCCAAGTGAAAGAGGGGGACACAGGATCTTGGGCAGACCAAGCCAACAGATGCCAACTAGATTCTAGCAACTTGTTGAGGGGGAAAATGTTTTCAAGACGATCCCGGACGTGCATGAATAAAAGTGAAAAAACGGATGACAATGAAATCATTTTGCAACCCAGATTCCAGCCATTGTAGTCAAGAATCCCTCTCGTAACACGACTGGCCCAGGGTGAGGCCCAACAGAGACCTCTGAGTGAGTGTATCTGTGCACATTGGGTGCTTGTACTAGGAGTGCTGACCTGGAGTCAGGTGAGCCAATGCCGCCCATGGTCACACCCCTTAACCACACACACACACACACACATGGAGAAAGCTTATCTTCAGTAAAAGAAAGAAAGCGAATATGGCCAATAGACAGAGGAAGTCAGAGCCAAGAAGTACAGAGAGCAAGAGAGTGAGCTTTGATGACATATCTTGAGTCCCTTGGGGTCCTTGAGGCCAACTTTACCCCCAGAATCTCATTTTGTAACTCCAGTAAGTCTTTCTTTTGCTTAAGTCTGAGTTGGGTTTGGGTCATCATAGCTGAGAGGTGCAGGACGAACACATGCTTCTCCTTCCAAATCCTTGAGAAGCAGTGCTCATAGGCCTGGCTGTGATTTTCGGTTAAGTTAAAGGATTTTGGTTTTAAAACTGATTTTTAAAAAAGTAAAAAATTAAATCATTTGCATATGTACTAAGTAAACTTAGCATTTACTTACTTTTAATTTATTTATTTATTGGTGGGGAAAGTAATTAGGTTTGTTTGTCTGTCTATTTATTTATTTATTATTTATTCATTTCTTCAGCTGTGGTTTATCGACATACAAATAGGCTGTACTCTACAGCAACAGGCCTGGAGACGGCTGCAGTAGTTGGGGAGAAGGAAGGGAGAGGATGAAGCGTTTGCAGCGACAGCCGAGTGGAGTGAAGGGAACAGACGTGCCCAATGAACAAGGTGGGAGTGAGGGAGGCTGAGGGGGTTGGAGAAGCAAGTAAGGGCCAGGGCTGGAGCCAGAGTCTGCAGAAACTGGAACCGCTGGCCCCCTCCCTGACTCTGCTGGCTCTCTCCTGATCCCAGGCCAGGGCTGGGAGTTCTCTGGGTATCATTTTCTGCAGGAACTGAGTCGAGTACACAAAGGAAAAGAAGAAGGAGAACTGTCACCCTCTGTGTGAAGCTCTGGGGCCTCCAGTCCTGCCTGCAGCCCTCCTTCGTCCCTTGCTTGGACGGGGCCACATGATGGGGGACCCAGCTCTGAACTACTGCACCGAAACAGGGCCTTCCAAACAGCCATGTTTCACAGAGGCATTGTCTTCCCTGACATCCCAGCCCACCAGTGCCACGTTACAGCCCCAAGGGAGCACTACCAGCGTTGCTGGCCTAATGGATGGGTTGGGGAAGGCGGGTGGGACAGGGGCTGGAGGAGGGGCTCCGGGCCCATCATGGCCCAGGAAGGACCTGCTGGTGTTGGTGAAGGCAGAGCCAGGGCGCCACCCAATCAGCACAATGACTACATCTCCCGTTTTGAAGAAGCCTCAGGCCTTGCCAACGTTCATGGCCAAGTTCATCCAGAGGTCCATGCCCGCTGCCCAGGCCTCCTGCACTGGGTCCTTATACACCACAGGGAAGCTCCTGCGCCCCCCAAGCAGTGCTGCTCTGAGCAGGACGTGCGCTTCCGGGCGGTGCTCCTGGACCAGATCGCCAACACCACAGTCGGCGGCAACCTCGGCCTGCAGCTGAGCCAGAAGGCGCTCACCACTTTCCTAGACGTGGTGCTTGTCCGGGGTGCCCACACCCTCAGTGCAATCGGATAGTGACATCACAGTCCTGAGACACCTGGAGAAGTTGGGTTGCCGCTTAGTCAACCGCCCACAGGGCATTTTAAACTGCATCAACAAATTCTGGATGTCCCAGGAGCTGGCTGGACATGGGGGTCCCCATGCCAGACACCTTCTCCTATGGTGGGCATGAAGACTTTTCCAAAATGATCGATGAAGCCAAGCCGCTGGGCTAGCCGGTGGTGATGAAGAGCACGCGCCGACATCAGGGAAAAGCTGTTTTTCTCGCAAGAGCTAAACACCACCTCTCAGACATCTGCCATCTGACCCGCCTTGACGTGTCCTACCTGTTCTTGAAGGAGTCCCGTGGAAAGGGTATCCGGGTGGTGGCTGTTGGGGGCCAGGTGATGGGCTCCATGCTTTGCTGCTGCACAGACAGATGGACGCAGAACAACTGCTCTCTTGGTGGCCTGAGCGTCATGTGCCCACTGACGGAACAAGGCAAGCAGCTGGCTATCCAGGTGTCCAACATCACGGACACGGACTTCTGTGGCATCGATCTCCTCATCATGGACGATGGCTCCTTTGCGGTGTGTGAGGCAAACACCAACGTCAGTTTCCTAGCCTTCGACCAGGCGTGCAACTTAGACATGAGTGGGATCATTGCAGACTATACCGTGTCCTTGCTGCCCACCAGGCAGACTGGGAGGATGGCCGTCCTCCCAGGACTGTCTAGTCCCAGGGAGAAGGAGCCAGATGGCTGTGCTTCAGCTCAGGGAGTAGCAGAGAGCGTCTACACCATCAACAGTGGGTCCACCTCTAGCGAGACGGAGCCTGAACCGAGAGAGCTGCGGGATTCCTCAGTGAGCACAGCGGGGCCCCGGCTACAACATTCACAACAGGATTGCTTCCGAGTTAACACTAAGGTAAATTCCTGCTCTTTGGCAGTGTTGAAACCAAATCCTACTGCTTCCCTAGTAGTTCTGGGCGAATAAAATCTGGACGAATGTGATTTCGTTTGCAAAAAAAAAAAGAAAGCTGTCTGGGGATTCTGGGTCACAGCAATGATGGGGACGTGGGGGCGGTATCTGGCCATCTGGTGAGCAGACCTGCCAGACTTGGTGAGGACAATGATGGCCCGACTGCAGCACTTGAAGGAGGCCTCCACAGCACCCATGGTGGCGGCTTCCGTGGGGTGGCTGGGAATGGGAGCCAGGAGGCGGAGCTCCTCTAATAATTGCAAATGGTAGATGGCGCCCTCTGCCTCACGGGCAATCAGGTGCTGCCTGCAAACAGCCTCCAGGGGGCAGTCCCCTGTGGCCGTCTCTCCAGACAGTGTGATGCAGTCGGCTCCATCCAACACAGCATTGTAGGTTTATTTATTTTAATTTTTAAAAAAAAATTAATGGAAGTACTGGGGTGTGAACCCAGGACCTCATGCATGCTAAGCACACACTACCACTGAGCTGTACTCCACCCCTAAACGTAGCATTTTAAAATGACCGTAAGCGTAGCAGAGAGCTTTGGAGCATGGGGAACGGATCCAGAGTGCTCTTGGGTTAAGCTGAGTCCCTTCACTTAACAGCATACGATTTTGGTGAATCACTTAATCCGTTAGTGTCGTGGAGAGATAATAATACAACCTGCCTCAGATCCTTCTGAGGATTAAATGAGTTCATATTAGCAAAACACTTAAAATAGTGCTTGGCCCATAGCAAGCGCATGTTAGGTATAGTGCTAGTCTGGATTCTTTGTAAATTACTAAAGTTTTCCTTTTGGGGTCTCAGGTGCAGAGGTTTGAATGAATTTTACTCCTCTGTTCATGGCAAAATCGATAAACATTATGTAAAGCAGCTACTCTATAATTTACAAACTTAATATTGCCAGATTTTTAGAGGTGTGATTGCTTCAAACAAGGCTGAGCTACACACATAGAATTAAAATATGGCACAGTTTATCTGATTGTTATTTGCTATAAAATTCCCCACATAAATCCAGTAATATGGATGGGATATAACTTTTATTAAAAAGGCATTTTATTTCTTTATTTTAAAGTCTTTAATTAACAAGGTATGAATTGTAACACGAATTTTTAATTTAAAAATTTTTTAATTTTTAAAAATTTTTTTGTGTTATTTCTCTAATGTGTTTTTTGGGGGAGGTGGGGAGTGGAATGTGACTTTCACAAACTATCTGTTCTATCGTTACAATTACCTTTTCTCTCAGCAATATTTTCACGAGACTGTTATTTGGCAAGTCTGGGCTCAGAAGTGCTCTGTACCATACCTGGTCTCTTTAACAGGAGCAGGAATGTTGCATCAAAATCATGAAGGCAAATGACTCTGCAGACAGTAAAGCTTTGGAAATCATGAAGTATCAGGATTCCAAATCAGTAAAAGAGCCAAACTCTAGTCAGCAGATATTAAGAATTGGGTTACATTAATAAAATCTGTATCTGGCTAACTGACACTTTCGGAAGATGATGTTGACTCTGTGATATATCCTGGCATTTGGAGAAGGAACACTGGCTCCTGGTTACATATAAGTGAGGTTTCTGGTACTTGCCAAGGGAAAGAAAGTTCAGAAATGCACATTTAAATGTTAATGATTCTGCAAAGGCTCACAGACCTTCCTCCAAACACGCAGATGAACACCCTCTTTTCTCCAGCCCAGATAGGCATCTGCCTTATCCTGAGGAAAGGATTGCCCTGGGCTGCAACAAGTCTCGTAAATTTTCAAGGCTGGTTGTTTTCAATTATTAGAAACATCTTTCTAATTCTGATCCCTCTGGATAAATAGATACTTTCTTCCAAAGCCAAATTGCAGAATGCTAGAGTCTGAGATGACCGTAGAGGTCCTCTTCACTTCCTGCTTTATTCTACAGTTGAGAGAACAGAGGCTCAGAGGGGAAAAGCCTGTCCAAGGTGGTGCAGCCAGCAGCGATGTCAAGATGAGGATCCAGAACAGTTTCCCGAAAGATCGCCAATCATCATTAACTAAAACAGAGAGGGAATTTTACTTCTGTGAACTGACTTGTGTCCGACTTACTAGTATTATTTGCGGATTCCACTGAATCAGTAAATCCAAGGGACAGCTCACCAGGAATTGGAGTTGGCAGGAATCGTTCATCAATGCAACCCCGGGACAGACCTGCTGCTATTGGCTGATACTCCAAAGCCAGCTACGTAACTGACATGGATGGCACTCTGGCTTGTCACCGTGAGGAAGTCTTTGCAAAGAATGGTTAGCTGGGATTTGTCACACTTGTCATCAGAACAGAGGGTAAAGATTTTGTTAGGTAAACCCAGTCTGTTTATAGTACCCTCCAGTGTACACAAAAGTCAGTAGTTGGTTATTGGCTTGGACAGAAAGTTATAAGCAGGAATATATATTTATACAGTTGGCATCAAATCTGGATTGTATTTCCACACCTAAATGTACTCTCAACGCTGACAACAGTGTGATTACTGCAGAGCTGCTCAGATGCCAACTTTTAATTTTTAAAACTATTCCTATCAGAAGTTTTTAGGCTCTTGATGCGAGGATGCAGGCTGGGATATTGTTGTTAGTTGATCTTCTAAAGGAAATGCAGCTGAAATGCAAGAGAAGAAAGGTGTCAGTCAAGATCTGAAGTTTTATCTTGTTCCGAACTTGAGCCTAAGGGGAGTAGTTCTGGACAAGGCTTTTATAGTTGTTGTTGAAAGTGACTTTTAAACGGTCAGGTCTTGATTATGAAATGCTTTTGACCTATGTTTCCTTGATGCTGCCTTAATTTTCTATACATCCATGAACGTGCTGTGATCCCCCCAGCCCCACTCTCTCTCTCCATCTGCCCTTTTTTCAGTCCTCCCATATTTCCTTCTACAATCTCCAGGCTGGATTTCAGGGTAGCGTCATGGGCTTCTGTGTTTCCCGGCCCTGAGGTGCTACAGCATCTGTCCTGCTGCCTGCTTGGGTTTTCCTGTCCCCCCGGGGGGCCCAGCTCTGCTGCTGTGGGAGACACGAGGCCCATGGTGAAGTTTTGGAGATACTTCCTGAATCCAACCCTGGGATCACCGTGGGGCCGACTGAGACTACCCGCAGAAGCCTTGGCAGGTGATTTCGCACAAGAAAGGCTGCAAGTGTTACAGAGTCCAAACTCTGCAGGCCACATGACAGGCCAGTAAATCAGGAGACAAGGTGTTGGGGCAAGGAATAACAACTTTATTCAGAAAGCCAGAAGACCAAGAAGATGGCAGACTAATGTCCTGGAGAATCATCTTCCCCAAGTCAGAATTCAGGCTTTTTTAATACTAAAAAGGGGAGAGGGTGTGCTTGGTTGTTGCAAACTTCTTGGTGTAGGAGTTCTTTGTTCTTGGAATCCTTCGTTCTTGCAGCTGTTCACCTGGGTCAGGTCATTGTGTCCCAGTAAAACCTCCAACAAAACAAACGTTATTTTCCATTCTGCAACTTGTTATCTTTATATGAATGGAAAAGTGTTAATATCCTTAAAGCTTAGAGCCTTGAGAATAGGCTCTCCTGTGTATTTCAGCCTCTAGGCAACATTCTTTTACAAAAGGTGCAGAACCACTAAGACTAAGCCTAGGAAACAGAGCACAGGATTAAGGAGAAAGGAACAGATCGAATACAGAGTCAGATTTGTTCTTTTCTATTCTACAGGGTCTGGTGGGCAGAAAGAGCACTGGGCTCAGGGTGAGGGCAGCGGGCTGCTGGCCCTCATTCCGTGTGGTCCTGGGCAGATCACTCAGCCTCTCTGACCATATGTTCCCCCATCTATGAAGGGACAAGGTTGGGCCAGGCAATCTCTTAATTCCTTTCCAGTTGCAATGCAATTGACTCAGGAGACACAGTTTGATTCAAGGCGTATCCAATTCCACTTAACAAGACTCATGATGGGATTCCTCGCTACATACGCAAAAGAAAATAAAAATCGATACGTGTTTTGAAGTTACAGTAATTGAATGTGACTGCCCTTGGTGTAATTCCAGCATCAGGGAGCTTATTAAGCATTAATGAAGGAGCAGAATGAGCTGAGGTCTCAATCTGACTTTTCATTTTAAATTGGACCTGGTTAGTTCATCCTCCACTTACATACCCTGAAATTATCTGATAGCAGCAGAGGATAGTTAGAATCCCATTTCAATCAGTGACTTCCGTGGCAAGTAGGGTTGCACGATTCTCTAGTCAGAAGCGTCACTATGGTAACTTGCAGGGGCCCCTGCCGCAAACGTCCCCCTGTTCATCCATTGTCAGGAGCTACAATCACCCTTGCTCTCTATGCTTCAATGAACACATTCACATTGATAGAACTTGTTGGACAAAAAACCCCAATCTGTGGTTAAATCCTAGCGACTGGAGAGAAAAGACAAAAATAAGTGAGAGCTTTCTTTTATGAAATGTTGAAAAAAAATCAATGCCCTCCAGTTATCTGATTCGTATAAACATCTAAACCAGAACTCGGTGTAGGGACCCACTCATGAGTTTCCATCCATGTGGAATGAGTCAAACATACTGTGTGAGGATGTATTAAGTGGAAGAGTTGAAAGCAATTCATTTGCCAAATTTCATACACAAAAAAAATTAAAACAGATTCACTGTTATCCCTTTAAAATGTTTTTTTTTTCTCTCTCATTGCATGAGAGTGTTTTTAAAAGTCAAGGAACATAGGGGTTAAATTACAATCAGGATGCAGGAAACTGCGTTACTTGGGGATCATCCATAAGATAATGTGAACTTATCTGACCTGGCAGGAAAAAAGTTGAAAATCTGCTGAAGTAAAAGACCCTAGACCGAGCAATCAAGTACTTTTATAAATATATCATTTTCTTTTTGCTGGGATTATTACAAACACACACACACACACGCTTTCCTTCATTATGTAAGGTATACACGTTCATTGCAAAGAAAACGAGCATATTGAGGTAAATATAAAAGTAAGCCATATTCCCAAGTGCAATAATAGGAACCCATCTTAAAGGTTATTGTGATGATTAAATGAGTGAATATAGATGTTACAAAGTGCCTGGCCCAGAGCAAGCACTTCTGTGAGTGTTAGCTAGCATCGTTATCAGATACTTTGGTCGGTATCCTTCTGATTTCCCTTTCCAACTCTGCCTCCCTCAGTGTTTACTAACTCCGTTAGTGGCATTAATATTATCATTTTTTTAAGTTATTCAGACCAAAAACTTCACTCCTCTCTCTACCTCATGCTATCGACCCAGTACATTAGACAATCCTGGAAATGCTTCCTTAAATATATACCCAGACTTTTTTTTCTCACCAACTCCATTACTGCTGCCCTTGTTCAAGCCAGAAGCCTCTTCTGCAGTGGCCGTTGAACTGGTCTTTCTGCTTCCACTCTTGCGCCCCCTATAGACTAGTCCTCACACAGCAGCCAGAGTTCTCGTTAAGCCTCTGCCCAAAACCAACCCAGTGGTTTGCAAAAGACCCTGGCCCTTGCTAGCCCACACACTGGCTTCTTCTCCCACCAGCTCCCAGCCATGGGTCCTTCTCGCTGGGCTTTGAACGTGCCCACCATGCTTTTCTTCAGCATCTAAGTTTGGTGTCATCCGAGGAGAGCCTGGCACTCCCTCCATCTTCCTGCACAATTCTGTTCAAATGTCGTCTCCTCAGAGAACTCTTCGCGGATCACTCTATGTAAAATCGTCCCCTCCTCCACACTCCAATTCATTACCCAAGCTTACTTTTATTCATAGGGCTAATCTCTCTCTGACATTATATTTAATATTCATTTGTTTATTAACTTTCACTACCTTTTAATATTGTAAACTGTATATGGGTGGGACCTCTAGGTGTCTGACTCACTGCTGTCTCCCCAGTGCCTGGAACAGTTCCTGGAGCAGTAAGATCATAGAAGCGTGTCACAGGTACTTGGTGAATGGATGAACGAACATTCTCTGTGTCCACACGTACATTATAAACTTCATCATATGATACATTGCTTGTGGCCCACTTTAACATTCTGTATTGCAACCTGTGCATTTTGTCTGTCAGTAAACAGACCTTCATGACACTATTTTGATTGATGGCACAAGAGGTCTTTGTCTGGTGTATGGATGTATAATAATTAATTGAAACAATGTTGTTTTTTTTACTCTATGTATATATATTTTTATCAAAGTATAATCAGTTTACAGTGTTGTGTCAAGTTCTACAATGTTGTATTAATGGACCTTAAGACTGATTGAGATTTTTTTCCTATAATAAAGCCTACTGACATGAATGTCTTTAGGAATAGCTTTAAATATAGCCACAGGGTAAGTTATTGGAAAGGGAGCGTGACTTCAGATGTCCTCATTTGGGGAATTTTATTATGAAACATATCATCAGATCATCTTTCAGAGCAATTGTTCTGATTTTGATCCCACCATCAGTGTGGAGGCAGCCTTTATAAGCCCAGTGTTTGCCATAGAAAGATTCTGGATGCAGAGAAGCAGGGTTGCATTTATTGAACTTGAATAGCACCCCACAAAAAAGAACTGTACTCAGCAGCATTTAAAATGTTTTGGTGAATGTAAGGATGAAAAATCTGGCAGAGACTGTTTTGAGTTGAAGCAGAAGTGCCCTTGGGGCCTGTTGATTTGCAGGGCAAGGCAGATCTTAAAGCCAAGCAGCATAGTCATAGTCGGGCAAAACGCCTGGGGAACAAATCATGTTGTAAAGCCTTCATTTCTGCCCTGAAGTAGGATGCTTAACATCCATGCCCTTCTGGGTAGAAAAACACTCTCCCAGGAAGTACTACAGGTTTTCAAGGATTCCAGGAGCAAAGATGGTTGGAAAACATTCTTGAAGACAAGAATAGGCTGTTCAGTGTTGCCTTCATGCCTTTCCTTGTGATACGCTGGCCCCCACTATCCAAGTTCCCCTTCTGATGTTGTTAAAATGCGAGATGATCAGGGCAGGAATAAATGATTTAGAGAAACTTGCATTTCTGTGGTGCTGCATCTACTGATCTTGAATAGCCATCCAGCAGAAGAGAGGATGGAGGTGGTCACCCTGCCCCTAGGAAGCTGGCTCCAGGCAGGTCTGGCAGCACCTGATGGTGTGACAGATGCCCCCCAAGTGTTTAATACCCAGGGTGGAAAACAGAAGCACTCTCTACACTTGACATTTTCTGCAACCTCAAGGTCAGAGAGAAGAAACTGAAAACGTGATGTTCCAGAGGGCCGGAATTTCCTTCAGAAATTCCCGTGAGCCAGTGGGCAGGAAAGCAAGAAAGCCATGGGGTGGCAGGTCCAGGAAAACCTCACGTATGAACTTCCATGGAAAGATACCCCTGTTTCTTCTCTCTGAATTCGATTCTGGGGGACTTGAGCCTTGTTTTTCTTGAGGACGAGGCGGGCACCTGTGTTTCCTGGCCCCAGGACCACAGTACCCTTCTTGCCCACACTCATTCGTCAGCACACATTCAACTCGCCCTCACTTCAGGCTGCCTTGAGCTTGACAATTGTGGCAGAGAATTAGATTGGTCACCACCCTATTAGGATCAAACACCCTTCCTTAGATATTCTTTCCCCATCTTTCTAGTCCCATGAGTCATAAAGAGAACCAACTCAGAAATTTCTTGATCAAGAGCAGGCTGTTAATTCTGCTCATGTTACCATGACCTTAAAGCTCTCATGTGTATGCATGACTGGGGCATCATGCTGTACACTAGAAATGGACGCATTGTAACTAACTGTACTTCAAT
Source organism: Vicugna pacos (assembly GCF_048564905.1). Classification (NCBI taxonomy): domain Eukaryota; kingdom Metazoa; phylum Chordata; class Mammalia; order Artiodactyla; family Camelidae; genus Vicugna; species Vicugna pacos. Next base: position 11,567,171 of record NC_132988.1, on the reverse strand, counting down.
TAAAAAAAAAAGAGCAAAGGGAAGCTTTTGAAAACGTTTCGTATTCTACTGTGTTCTTTATGCCAGCTCTCCAGCACTTAATCCCTACAACAAGTGCTTTGTCCTGGGAATAATTTCAAAATTATTATCATGGAAGCCCCAGAGATAGGCCCTGTGATTCTGACTCCCACAAAGATGTGTGGAACCACCAAAGAGAAGCTGCAGGAATGAAATTACTTCTCTAAGATCCTTTGAAGTGCTCCCTTCTGCCTCCCAGGGCTTCTCCCAGGGCGCTGGTTTCCATGGACTATCCTCTTAGTCTTCAGGAAGACCAACATCACATGCTGGAAAGTTCACTCATTCCATGCTTTTCCAAGGCGCCGAGCAGGAGACATGCATTAGCTCCAGACCCCCTGCCTCCTGGACCCGCAGGATGGAAACGGGACTCTCCAGGACTCAGGGTGAGGATGCTGGGCTGGGGCGTATGGCTGTTCCCCCTCGGGGCATCTGATTTTTATCTCCCTGATTTCACAGTTTGCTAATGCCATTTTCAAAATTTCTGTGGACTCCAAAATTGTTTCCATGATTTCATTGTTTTTTTGTATTAAAGATTTAATTTTGCTATTTTTTTAAGACTGAAATTGTTATTGTCCTGTAATTTAAAATGTGTGACATTTCAGTATTAAAGCCGGGATCCAGCTGTAACCTGGTTCTTTGGGTCACTTGAAGGATTGCTGAATGGTTCTCTCTTGTTTGGATGCAGGGTCCTGCCCCTGCAGGAGCTAGACCCAGGCAGCCCTCTCAGAGGTCACGTGCCCGGCAGGTACAAGGAGGAAGAATCGGGGGCTTGGGTCTGCTGGAAATTCTCCTAGCCTGGTAATCGAGGTGAGACCTCTTCAGGGCTTTGCCTGTCTCAGTCAGTGGGTCCTGGCTGAGCAAGTCCTGTGTGCCAGGTCCAGTTTACCTGGTACTGGGCCACTAACAGGGGTAAGGCATGGTCTCTGTGCTCCAGAGGTTCAGAGTGGGGCGTTATATCAGAGGCCGTGGCCGCTCTGCAGCTCTGCCACTTACTGACTTGGTTAAGCCACTTGACCTGCTGAGCCTCAGTTTTCTCATCTGTAAAATGGCTTCACAAGTATCACCGACTGTTATATCTGTCTGTCCATAGAGTAACAGCAGGTTGCACTCACAAATACAGAGAATACCTGCAGTCAAGTTCTTCATCCTTTCGGGACTTAGCCTCTCCCCTGGAAAATCACTTCCTCTATTCCTCACGGCTGTGGTGAGGCCAGTCACAGTGATCTCTGGGAATCTTCTGCCAGGCCACTAGCATGCAGTGGGTGCTCCATAAGTTCTCCTTCACTGCCCTTCAGACACTTCCTGTGGCCCAGAGGCCTGATCTGGCACAGAGAGATTAAGGAGATATTTTGTTGGAAGCTGAAGTGCCCTCCCCATTTTGTTTTAATTTTATATTAATTTTCTACACACGAAACCTCGGGGTTTCCATTAGAATTCTGATTTCTGGCTTCTCTCTTTTAACTATGTTTGCCAAAAGTAATATGTGTCCATAATTTTAAAAAAAGATAGTAGCACGAGACTTAAAATAGCGGTCCTCTGCCTTCCTGTCCCCAGCCATTCTCCCCAAAGGCAGCCGCTGTCATTTCTTTTAACTTAATTCCTTGGCATTTAGTCCTATCTTTCTAAACAATAGAACAATACTGCTACTTCTCATTGCAGTGATTGACTTTCTTATGAAAGACGGAAGCTGGCCTCTCTCACACACACATACTCCGCCCCCATCCTCACCGTGCAGTTAACTCACAATCATTTGTTGAATTAGCCCTCAGTGTTTGCATTTTTAGGACAGTGTGAATGTTGCACACATCTGTGATTCTATTTCCTTTCTTGTACACTATTCTTTTCCCCTGGAGTTCAAATTGTATTATTATTATTATTTTTTAGATCTGCTTCATGTTCCTACACTAATTAGTTTGCACATTCTTCAGAAGAACATAACTTCAGGAACTGGCTCCCGTTTTTTCCCTCTCCTTGGAGGAGACACTGTTTCTGGAGTACTTCATCTTCCTGCTCCAACCCAGACTTGAGGACTTTCAAGGCCTATTGCATAGCTACTGACCTGGGTACTCCCTTAAGTGTTAATCAAGGAATTCTTTTCATGTCTGAATATGGTCTCTTCCTGAGGTTATGCCCTTCATTTTCTGGATACTGTGCATTCCTTTATCTCTGTTTCCTTTCTTGTTTATATGGAACACATCCTCTAGCAGCTTTCAGACATAAGGTACATAGCAAGTAATCTTTTTCAGATCTTGAATGTCAGAAAATGTTTACTGTATAATTTCATTAAGTTATAGTTTAGATGCTTATAAAATTCTAGATTGAAAATATTTTAAAAAGTTAGAATATTGGTAGTAGTGCTCCAGAATCTTCTAGATTTCCAGGTGCTTCTGGAAAATCCAGTGCCAAGCTGATTCTTCTCTTTTGGTATAGACTCTGTTATTTCTGTCTGGGATTTCTTAGGACTTTTTCTTCATTCCCAATATTCAGAAATGTCACAGTGGTTTTGCCTTGGTGTTTTTTTGTTTTGTTTTGTTTTGTTTTAAAATTGTTCTCACTCGGTGGCCATTTCAATTCTGGAACTCATGGCCTTTATTTCTGGGAAAGTTTCTGGTGTTATCTGATTTTTTACTTCTGTCTATTTTCTTAGTATTCTTTCTGGAACTCCTATTAGTCAGAGACCAGAGCTTCTGAACTGATCCTCTATTTTAAAAAATCTTTTTTTTTATCCTATTTTCCTGTTTGGTATAATTTATTTTTGTTCTATTTCTATTAAGATTTTCTCAACATTATCTTTTTTTCCCTACTTATTTTTTTAAAAAATTTGCATTTCTACTTTAAATTCCTGAGAATTCTTTCTTGTTCTCGAAAGTTTCTTTCTTTTCTCTTTAAGATAACATCTTACTCTTGTTACTTCTATTCAAAGAGGCAATAATTTCTTTTATCTCTGAAAAGCTTAGGTTGAGGTTTAAGTTTCCTTCTTTCCCAGTCTACTGTCTGCTTCATCTTTCTGGTTTGTTAATTTGGTCTGTGTATTTCATGTATCTGATGGTCACTGGCTAACTGTACTGATATAGATGTGAAGTAGGGTCCTAACCAGAGGTGTACCTAGCATATTTGACACCTGGATCAGATCAATTCATTTTGCGATGTAGCAGAAATAAATCGATTGTCCCATCTAATTTATTTAATTGAAATTGTCCTTAGTAAGTAATTGTGTTTATTATATGTATATAAATGTAACATTGACATTTCAGTGAACAGAATGTAAAATTTAAATTAATTTTTTGATAAGAACAAAATTTCGAAGGTATTTAAAATCAAGTTGTGCCACTCCTTACTCTGCTGCCAGATCCCAAAGGGAATGTATTCACTCTGCTGAAAGGGGTACTTTCAAGTTGGAGAAGCTGTTTTGAGGCAAGGCAATTTAGATAAATGCTTTGGGAACCAGGTCCTCTGTTCAGAAGGAATCCGTGAAATCCTCCAGCAGGTCAGAAAAATTCATCTCCTAGTTTACCAACCAGAAACAGTCATGCTTTGCAAAACACATGTTTTCCACCAAGCACCACATGAAACCTGGGGTCACCATACAAAATGATCAGAGAAATAACAGGATGGAAATGGCCTTCCAGCTAAATTCTTACAATCACTGGTTTAAATGAATCTCAAACCTGGTTTGTAGCTACAGAGTTAAGAACTAGCTCAACTGTGGGCACTCTGTACAAATTTATTTGCTTTTCTAGTCCTATAAGTCTGGACCCCAAGGAAATATTTTTTGTTTCATTTTGTTTGCTTCTTTTAATTGATAATAACCAGTGTTGTCAAGGACTCAGGGAAACTGAAACTCAAATAGCTATTATTGGAATCTTTATTGGATGTGATTCTTGGTTGCAAACAACATAATTCACTCTGACTACTTCAAGCAAAAAAAATTACTAAAGGATATTAAATATCTCACAAATTACCTCTCTAGGACAATGTGAAATGCTCAGGGGAAGAAACAAAGAGACATTTATCAACCTGCTCCTATTCTCCATCAGTCAAGGTTTGCCTGTAGGGTGTTAACTACCTTGCACTGTGGGATTTCATGTATTTAAGGACAGAGTGGGTTGCTTTGGGTTCCAAGAAAAGCTCTGGGTAGGGGATATCAAGAGGAAAGAGGAGGTCTGCGCCAACTTGTTTTTAGAGGAAGATTTGGGGATCAGAGGTCGAGAGTGAAGCATACAGGGAGAAGCTTTGGGGAAGTTGGGAAACTGACTGCTACTGAGAAGGAAAACACTAAAGAAGAAAGACTTTTAAGAAACACTACTGTGGGTAATAAATTGGTTCTCTTCAACATTCTTTAAGATATTTGAAGAAAGATTGATTGATTTGCTTTTAATTATTAGAGCTGTTGGACTGTATTTACTTGAATGCTATAACTTGCAGAGACTGGATGACATGGGGTTCTAGTTTTTAAACAGTTGTTAAAAGTACAAAGTACTCTTCAGTTCATGAGAACCAGGTTCTTCAGTCAGAATATCATGTCCATGTTCAACTTCAGTGGATTTCTGATGTGAACTTTCTAATGGCTTTCAATCAACTGAACTGCATTACAAGCAAAAGAGCTTAAAAAGGTCTCTGGAGATTTGACTCGAGTTATAACATTTGAGAATGAGCTGAAAGCCAGCTTAATGAGCCTTTAAATGACTGGATGCTTGTTCCATTCCTTCTTTCACTTTCTGACAGTCAGGGAGCATCCACAGGACACTGGATTCTTTGAGGAAGGTCACCAAAAGGAAAAAAAAAAAAAAAGAAGGAAAATGTGAATATTTAGCACATTTGGAGAATTTAAAATTCACCTAATGGCATTTGGAAGCCCTAGAACAAAAGAACTAGCTTTCCTCTTTGAACACCAAGAGTATCATTTCACAGAACTCGCCAGGAAGAAACACGTGGATTCAGTGATTCAGGGGGATGGAATCTTCCTTTCTTTTAAGGGAGTGCAAGTGTGTGTCTACACAGAACAATAAGGGGAGAACCAGGGACTCTGACTAGTTTGTGGTATCAGGAAGATATCCAAGTGCAGAGCAAGAAGTCTGAAAGGATCAGGAAAGAACTGAAGGCCATAGTAGGTAATGAGCTGAGCCCGGAATTATCAGACCAAAGAGGAGTGAATGGCCAGATCTGAAAGGTCAAAACAGAAAACATCTGGACCTTAAGAGTTTGCATGATTTGAGGATGTGGCATTGGCCAGGAGAAATTATTCTAAGTTAGAAGTTTTGGAGTCATACATTTTTTGCCACTGATTAGTTACATGAACTTGGGCAAATGATTTAATCTCTATGAGCTTCATACGTTCATTGCAAAGTGACAGTCGTATGGTTGACTTTCTTGTAAGGATTAATGTATGTGAAATGCCGGATATACTTCCTGATAGATGCTCAAGAATGATACGATTATTTCTAAGACTGAAGTTTTTTCACAGTGAGAAACCTTGTTCCCGTCTCCAGGTATGCCCACCCTAACCCAAGGCTGCTTCCCCTTCCCCTGACCTCCTACCTCAAGATTCACACACCTCTGACCCTACTCTGCTAAACTCAGGTAAAACACTTACAGGTCAATGAAGACATCTACAAGATGTGGCTGACCTTGAATGTCCTTACTGACCTTGACTATAGGAGTAACCAGGACAGGGAATAACCTCAAAATCATGCCTTATGAGACACACTTGAAAGGACCAGAGAAATTTAGCTTGGGGCAGAAATGATAAAATCAAGGAAAGTTGGATAGCTTATGAATTATTTGGTTCAATTGGATGTATTCTAGGAAAATAGTGGTTGGTGTCTCCATGGTGGCCACCTGGGGAGGATATGAAGAAAGAATCCTAGTGCTGAGAAAGGCTCTCCATGGTCTCTTGACTCTGAGAGTCCATGGCTTTAGGAAACACAAGCATTAGTGAAGGGGCCAGGTTCTGAATGGAGCAGCTCCTGCACCGGGCAGCCTGCAGGCATGGGTCATGCCATAAAGCATGCCTCCTGGCATGTGGGGTTGGGGCCTCAGAACCCTTGTTATGATAATTCTGTCAGAGCTCCCTCAATACATTTCCTTCCTATTCTTCTCTTTCACCAGTTGGCAATTACACGCTACAGAAACTGTACACAGAAGGGGCTTGTTTTGGTTACCATGTAGCTGGATGGGAGGGAGCTATGGCTGGTGGCTGATTCTCTGGGGTGACTGGGCATGGGTTATGGGAATGGAGGATGAAGTCCCTCATCAGTTCCCGGAGCGTTGCCTCATGAGCACCCTGGAGCCTGTGAATAGTGTTTAAATCAATGGTCAAAGTGGAGAGAGCAGCTTAGTCCTCATTACGCCCCAGGACTAATTGACCTCTTCTCAAAAGGTGCATTCTTGATTTGGTGAGACTCTTCCTCATCCGGAAAGGCCAGTGAAGCAAAAAGATCTAATGTGAAAGGGTGGGGGGTGAGGGGTCAAGGGTGGCATTGAAGGGAGAGAAAGGTGCAGAGCATTCACTAAATCATTTCCACCAGAACGGATGAGAACAAAGGCATCACCATCCCGAGAGCATTTGTTAAGGACTCAAACAGGTCAAGCGCTGTACAGAGTCTGGTGACCTTTTCCTGCCCTGGAGACTCTCAGTTTTGTCATTTTGATGAATCTCTAAGTTGTGTTCACTGTGAGGATCTCTGATAGCAAGTAAGTGATTTAACATAAAAGTCCTTTGAGGGAAATGCATAAAAATGGAGTCAAGCTCAATGCCACTCCAAAGCATGCCATTTATTTTTAATTGTTCCCCTTATCCGTCTTAGTTATTAAGAAAGAAATATGAAAGAAAGAAAACAGAAAGAGAAAAGGAAAGGCAGAGAATGAAATTAAGTAGCAAAACCCAAAAACAAAAATGAAGTCTGATTCCTTTTTGAATCTTTTAGTGATATAAAGCTCAGACATTCCTGCTACCACCCTCAAGAGCCAAAACATTTTTTCAATGTGTGGGAATTTCAGAGAAGCCATGTTGAATATAATGTGATGTTTCCCACAGAGAGTACAAAGATAAAAATACAGAACACCATAAGAACATCTATTTCCACATAAAAACAACGTTCTACCCATTGTCAACTTTATACTTTTGTCAGCATGATGGTAATAAATGCCCAAGTAACTCAGAATAGAATTGATTTAAAAAGCATTGAGACTCCATCAGTCTGTAAACTGATGGAAATTTCACCTGCAGGTTGCTCAGTAAACCTTATTATCTCTAACCTTACAATTTGTTCCTTAGTCCCCCCTCCCCCCTTACCTTATGTGGACTTTTGTTCCTAAAATTTTTCAAGAAACAAAACTGACACTCTACTGTTGATTGTCCAGTTTGGTAGTCACTAGCCACATGTGGTTATTTAAATCTAAACTTTAAAAAAATTAACTAAAATTAAAATTTAGTTTCTTAGTCACACTAGTTACATTTCAAGTGCTTGGTAGCCACATATAGATAGTGACTACCTTACTGGACATTACAGATAGGGATCATTTCCATTACCACAGAAAATCCTGTTGGGCAGCACTAATCTATATTCTTGTCTATAGAAATGTGAGTCTTCAAAGTGTACTTCCTTAGCATGGGGAAGCATACTCTCATCTAAATACCCAAACTGAAGATTTAATCAACATATTGACATTTTGTTTCAATTTCTGTTTTGGAGACTGCTAATCATTGAATCAGTATTGCTTCTCCCATGATCCTTAGTTATGGTAACCAAGGACCCTAGACAAAAACCACTTTGGTCAGTAAATGAATTATACCTGCCATTGTATAAATGACAGAGTCTTTTTGTTACTCAGAAGAAAAGATCCCCATAGTTGTGACATTTTATTTTCTTGACTCTTAACGGTCATTTGAAAATCAACACCCATTTCCTTCAATTGCAGAAATCTACCAGACATGAAAGTTCTTCCAAATCTAGAACTGTGACTAAGAGCCAGCTGGAGGCAGAGCAAACAGCTCAGGGTCAGACATTATAATTCCTTCCGATTTATGATCATACTGAAAATCCACTTGGAATTGAATCTCCTGGTTTATTATATGAAACCAGCATTACTCTAATGCCAAAAACCAGAGAAAGACATTATAAAAAGAGAAAATTACAGACCAATATTTCTCACAAACATGAAAATCCTTTTAAAAGTAGTAAACTGAATCCAATAATATATAAAAATGATAATACATGATGACTAAATGGGGTTTCTCTCAGGAATGCAAGGTTGGTTTGATGTTTGGAAAGCAATGTAATTCAACAGTCTGAAAAGGAAAAACCACATCATCAACTTGATTAGATGCAGGAAAAGCATGAACAAAATTCAGCATTTACTCATGATAAAAATTCTCAGAAAACAGGAAATAGAAACTTCCCTGACCTGATAAAGGGTATCTGTGAAAAATCTAACATCATACTTAATGATAAAAGACTAATTTCCCCCTAAGATTGTCAAGGCAAGGATTCTGCCCCCACCACTCCTATTTGACATTGTCTGGAGGTTCTAGTCAGTGCAATAAGGCAAGAAAGGGAAATAAAAGGAATTCATATTGGGAAAGAAGTAATAAACTACTTTATTCTCAGATGACACAATTGTTTACATATAAAATCTCAATCTAGAAAAATGCTATTATATCCAATAATTGAATTTAACTAAATTGCAGGATAAAAATCCCTTATACCAAAATCAATTGTACTTTTATACACTAGCAATAAATAATTAGGAATTGAAATAACAACAGTATAATTCATAATAGTACCCCAAGCAACAATAATAACACATATTGTGAAATAACACTTTTAAGAATACATCTAAAAAATATGTACAGAAAGACCTAAGTAAACGGAGACATATACATAGATTGGATAACTCAATGTTGTCAAGATGTCAATTCTCTGCACAGATCAGTTTGTAGATACAATATCATCTCAAACAGAGTTTTAGCAAGTTTTTTTTTAAAATAGAAATAGACTAGTTTGTTCTAAAGTGTATATGGAAAATAAAAAGGATCTGAGACCAAGAAAAATTGTTGGATTCAGAATATTTGAATTACTATAAGGAAACAATAATCAAGACTGTGATGTGGGCAAAAATATAAACACACAGTTGAATAGAACACAACAGCATATAGAAACACATCTACACATGTATGATAAATTGATTTTTGATAAAGAAACAAAGAAAATTCAATGGGGAAAGGATAGCCTTTAGAAAATGATACTAGGAAGATTGGGCAACCACATTCAAGAAAAAAGGGAACCTTGATCTATTACCTTATATTATATACAAAATTAACTTCAAATGAATCATAGAACTAATGTAAAATGCAAAACTATAAAACCTCTAGACAAATGTGTAGAAGAAAATCTTTGTGACTTTGAATTAGGCAAAGTTTTTTTAGGTAGGATACAAACCATACAGAAATAAAAAAAATGAAAGATAAAAGGCAATTTTGACAAGTTGGGCTTTATAAAAATTAAAAACTTCTGTTTATTAAAAGCCAGTAGTAAGAGAATGGAAAGAAAAAGTGTGCAAGCTACACACCTGAAAGAAGAGTGGTAAACAGAATCTGTTAAAAAACCTCTCAAACCTGGAAAAGGAAACAATCCAATATTTAAAAAATGGACAGAAGATTTAAACAGACACTTTACCAAAGAAGTGACATGAAAAGCAAATATGCATATGAAAAGATGTTAAAAATACTAGTAATTAGTAAAATACAAATTTAAAAAATCATCCCTATCAAAATATCAAGGGCATTTTTCACAGAACTAGAATAAATAGTCCTAAAATTTGTATGGAAATGCAAAAGATCCCAAATAGCCAAAACTATCTTGAGAAAGAAGAACAGAGCTAGAGGAATCATGTGCCCTGACTTCAGACTATACTACAAAGCTACAGTCATCAAAACAGTGTGGTACTTGCCCAGTCAAATAGATCAATGAAACAGAAAAGAGAGCCCAGAAATAAACCCACACACTTATGGTCAATTAATATATGGCAAAAGAGGCAAGAATACATAATGGAGAAAAGATAGTCTCTTCAGTAAGTGGTGCTGGGAAATCTGGACAGTGACATTTAAAAGGATGAAATTAGAACATTTTTCTTACACCATATACAAACCTAAACTCAAAATGGATTAAAGACCTAAATGTAAGACCAGTATCCATAAAACTTCTAGAAGAAAACATAGGCAGAACACTCTTTGACATAAATCATAGCAATGTTTTTTTAGATCTGTCTCCTGAAGCAAAGGAAACAAAAGCAAAAATAAACAAATGGGACCTAATCAGGCTTAAAAGCTTTTGCACAACAAAGGAAACCATAAACAAAATGTAAAGACAACTTACTGAATGCGAGAAAATATTTGCTAATGATATGACTGATAAGCAGTTAATATCCAAAATATATAAATATCTTATACAACTCAACAGCAAAAAACAAACAACCTGATTAAAACATTGGCAGAAGACCTGAATAGACATTTTTTCCACAGAAGACATACAGATGGTCAGCAGGCACATCAAAAATACTCAGCAACATTAATCATGAGAGAAATGCAAATCAAAACCACAGAGGTATCACCTCATGCCTGTCATCAAAATGGCATCATCAAAAAGACCACAAATAACAAATATTGGTGAGGATGTGGAGAAAACAGAACCCTCATACACTGTTGGTGGAAATGTAAATTGGTGCATCTATTGTAAAAAACAGTATGGCAGTTTCTCAAAAAAATAAAAATAGAACTACGATATGACTCAGCTATTCCACTCCTGGGTATATATCTGAAAACAACAAAAACACTCATTTGAAAAGATACATGCACCCCAATGTTCATAACAGTATTATTTACAGTTGTCAAGATATGGAAGCAACCTAAGTGTCCATTCATCCATGTATACATACATGAATCTATATACATTCATGTATATATATATACACACACACACACATACAATGGAATACTACTCAGCCATAAAAAGAATGAAATTTTGCCTTTTGCAGCAACATGGATGGACTTGGAAGATATTATGCTAAGTGAAATAAGTCAGACAGAGAAAGACAAATACTGTATGACATCATTTATATGTGAAATCTAAAATACCAAACAAATCAGTGAATATAACAAAAAAGGAAACAGATTCACAGATATAGAGAACAAATTAGTGGTTACCAGTGGGGAGCAGGATGGGGGAAGGGGCCAGACAGGGGTATGGGATTAAGAGGTACAAACTATTGTATATAAAATAAATAAGCTCCAAAGATATATTGTACAACACAAGGAATACAGCCAATATTTGACAACTATAAATGGAGTATAACGTTTACAAATTGTGGCTCAATGTGTGATATACTTGTCACTTATATAATATTGTACCTCAAATATATCTCAATAAAAAACATAATGAGATACCATTTCACACTGACTAGAATGGCTAAAATTAAAAAACAAACAATAATACCAGGTGCTGACAAGGAACCAGAGTAACTAATACGAATGTAAAATGTTACAGCTACTTTATAAATAGCTTGGTAAGTTAGATACACCTTCTGTTTTACCCAGCAATCCCACTCCTAGATACTTACCCAAGAGAAATGAAAACATATGTCATCACATAAACCAGTACGTGAATGTTTTTATCAACTTTGTTCACATTTCCTCAGTTCTGGAAACAACTCAAGTGTTCAACAACTAGTGAATGACTACGAAAATTGTAGTAACATCCACAAAGCAGAATAATACTCAGCCATAAAAAGGAACAAATTACTGATAAATGCAACTGCTTTTGAAAAATGCAACTTTTTTTGAATCTCAAAAGCATTATGATAAGCATAAGAAGAAAGACACAAATGGCTACCTACTGTCTAATTCCATTTCTATGACATTCTGTGAAAAGGCAAATTATGATAGAAGTGATCAGTGACTGTTAGGAGTCGAAGGTCGTGGGAGGGGATTGACTACAAAAGGGTTCAAGGATAATGGAATTATTTGTTATCTTGATTGTGGTGGTGGTTATATGACTGTATACATTTGTCAAAATTCACAGAACTGTACACCTAAAAAGGATGAATTTTACCATATGTAAATGGTATCTTAAAGTGCAAATAAAGAAAGAAAACTTTCAACTTATTCTAGATTCTCTCCCACATTTTAAAATGGCATCTCAGCCTCTGAGGGTTTGATCTTGCTTTTGTAACAGGAAAGAACAAATCTGATTCCATATTCGATCTGTTCTTTTGGCTCTAACCCTGTGCTCTGTTTCCTGTGCTTAGTCACACTGGTTCTGCACCTTTTGTAAAAGAATGTTGCCTAGAGCCTGAAATAGACAGGAGAGCCCATTCTCAAGGCTTTGACCTTTAAAGGTATTAACACTTTCCCATTCATATAAAGATAAAAACTTGCAAGATAGAAAATAACATTTGTCTTGCTGGAGATTTAGAGGGACACCATGACCTGACCTACACGGACAGCTGCAAAAACAAAGGAGTTTGATACCAAGAAGTCTGCAACAACCAACCATTCTCCCTCCCCTTTGTAGTATAAAAGGAGCCTGAATTCTGACTTGGGGGAAAATGGTTCTCCAGGACATTAGTCTCCCATCTCCTCGGTCTGCCAGTTTTCTGATAAAGTCGTTATTCCTTGCTCCAACACCTCATCTCCCAGTTTATTGGCCTGTTGTGTGGCAAACAGAACGAGTTTGGACTCAAAACACTTTGTCACCTAGGAAACATGTACTGGCCAAAGAGAATCTGCGGTTGCGAATACCAGGCATGGATTTGCCAGCCTGGATGGCAAGGCTTTGCCTTTGCCTTACAATCAGGTTGGCTGATTATTTTTAGTGGGACCTGTTTTACTCAAATCAACCAACCTCTTTCTTGGAAAGTTTGGAGTCCTGTGCACCGGCCTGAGGGGGCCTTGATCTCCACAGATGGACGTGACTGTCAGAAGGAGCCATCCTTACACTATGGTAGGTAAGAGGGTGGCCCCAGGACCACTGACGTGAGTGAATCTACAATTGACTGTGGACAGTCACCCAACAGAGAAGCTGCTGAGGGTAGGAGCTGGCTAATATGCTGGACCCTGCCTATTAAACATAATAAAAGCCTGCATTCATGCAAATGCTTATAAGTGCCAGACTCTGCACCTTATCTTAATTCTCCCAACAACCCATTGAAGTAAGTTCTAAGATTTGTTTCCATTTCACAGATGAAGAAACTGAGGCTCAGAGAGGTTGAATAACTTGATCACACAGTCATTAAGCGGTGGACCCATGATTTAAATGTGGCTTTGCCTTTAGTTAGTAGGACCAGGGGTGTTAATACCCCTCCCTTACTTCATCCCGAGGTAGTACTGTTACCATGTTCTACACCATCCCTTTTATTTTTTCTAGAAGATGTCCCTGATATTCATTTTAACTTGATTTCACTTGAATTAAGTTGTTGGAAGTAGGGGTCAGCAATTGTGTCAGATCTTCCTCTAGAATGGGACCAGGGGCCTTGAGCACAAGTCTAGGCTGGCTGGTTACCTGTGAGACAGCGTGTGATTTATCCTGGCCTTCACTTCCACCTCTAGCCCCAAGAACATCCCAGAACATCCCCTGGAATTCAAAAGTGAGTCTGGACCCAGACTTCTATCCTTCAGTAAGTAACCCCCACTGTCCCTCACATCGTCCACTGAGACATCACTAGTCCCACTTAGGACAGCACTGACCACTGGTAGGTCTCTGCCTTTCTTTGTCTCTAGGTCTTGGGGCCAAGGCCATGGTTGTGTATTTGGTTGCAGCTGCTATGATTCTTGGAGGTCCAGATTCACTCCACTCTGTCATACAGGTCCAGATGGACCCTGCCAGCCAAAGAGAGCTGAGAGATGCCACCTTAATTGTCATGTCACTGTTCACCTTTTTTTCCTTGGGAATGAATCTTAGTGTCATCTTGGAAACCTTATACTTTTTCTTGACCTCCTCATGGGAAGAAAACGTTGTATATATAAGAACAGTCAGTCAGTCCCTCCGTATCTGTGGATTCCACATTTATCCATTCAATGAAAATATTCGGGAAAAAAAAGCCAGAAACTTCCAAAAAGTAAATCTTTAATTTGCTTTGTGGGCAACTACTTATATAGCATTTACATTGTATTAGGAATTGTAAGGAGCCTAGAGATGATTTCAAGTATACGGGAGGATGTGCATAGGTTATAGGCAAATACAGCCATTTTATATAAGGGACTTGAACATCTGTGGATTTTTGGTGTCTGAGGAGGTCCTGGCTTACTTCACTTAGAATGATGATCTTATTCTTTTTTTAACCACTGAGTAGTATTCCATTGTATAACTATACCACAACTTCTTTATCCAGTCATCTGTTGATGGACATTTAGGTTGCTTCCATGTCTTGGCTATTGTAAATAGTACTGAGATTTGCAAATGTTAGCCACTATATATGAAAATAGATTAAAGAAACAAATTTCTGTATAGCATGGGGAATTATATTTAATATCTTATAATAATCTTTAATGAAAAAGAATATGAAAATGAATATATGTATGTATATGCATGACTGGGACATCGTGCTGTACACCAGAAATTGACACACTGTTAACTGACTAAACTACAGTTAAAAAAAAAAAAGAAAAAGAAAAAAAAAAAAGAAAGAAAAGCAGGTCCTGGAATCAATTCCCCGTGGATACCAAGAGATGACTATAATCCACTCTTTCTTTCTCTCACCTCATCTGACAGTTTCAACCAGTGTCCCTGATAGAAGACAATCATTTTACTGAGAATGTCTACAGATGTGCTATGTGTCAGTTCTCAAAAATTAACACAGAAAAAAATAAAAACAAAGAAGGCTGGTTTGTTTTTGTTTATCTCTGTAAAGCATGTTAGGCGGGACACCGACAGGCGGCAACCTGATTAGACCCTGCGTCACCGCGTCACCGCGTCACACATCACTGCGTCCGTGGGAGGGGCTTGTTGATGCTGCAGAGACCGCTGTGGGTGGTCAGCCTTCACCGCCCAGGGCAGCGGGTGCAGAAGGTGGGGCAGGGAGCAGGGGCACCGTCCACCGCTTCCCTTCTTCCCAGAGGGAGGGATGGGGCGGAGAAGTGGGGGGAGCCGAGGTTGGCCGGCCTGCTGCCTCGCTGGCCTCCGTGGTCCCTGCCCTGCGGCCCGAGCTGTGGTTGATGGGCGGCAAGGGGAGGGCGGCAGACTTCCTGGATCTCTGACTCTCCCTCCTAAATAATTACCCATCAAGGAGCTGGAAAAAAGAAAAGAAAAGAAAAGAAACGAAAAGAAAAGAAAAGAGAAAAGCAAAGCAAAGCAAAGCAAAGCAAAGCAAAGCTGCCTGGCACCATCTTTCCTGGCCCTGCGTTCCAGAGCTCTGTCCTTCCCTCTCTCCTAGTCTCCTCTCCGCCTCTCCCCTCAGCCCCGTGTGAGGACCAAGTGAAGCCGAGAACGCGTGGGCTGCGGAGGAGGAGCGGGGTCGGGTGTGTAACAGGAGGGGGTCTCCTGTGTGTGCGCCAGACCCACCCAGAGCAGACCCCCTGGAGCTCCGTAGGTGCCTTTGGGTGGCTCTGTTCAGGGAGGGCCTCAGAAAGATGCGCTCCGAGTTGGGACTTCCCGAAGGTTCCTCAGTGTCCTGAGCCCTGGATTTTTCTGTCCTTCAGCCGCCTTCTGCTTCTGCTTTCCTCCTTGACAAACTGGATGTGGCCCATGAAATCAAGCCCTCTCCTGCCACCACCCGTGCTTTTTTGCCTCGGTGTCCCTCAGACCCTCCAGCCTGGCCTTGATCGCGCGTGTGTGTTCCTTGTTTATACCCCGGCTGCAGCCGGCAGCTGTAGAAGGCCACTCGGCCCCACAGGTAGAAGGGAGCCACTCCACACAAGCGGCCTCGACCACAGCTGGGCACGTAGCGCCCCCAGAAGCCTTCTGCTTACTAGTATTTTACACTCCAGATAGAAGGATTTCCAGACCTTCACCCCTGTCCTTAAACATTTGCTACTTACTGCACCACCCGACCTGCCCGACCCAGCCACACACACTCCTTCATGGAGTGGCGATCGATCGACCCCCCTCTGCAACATTTCAAAGAGCCAAATAGAATCATCGAATTAGGAAGTCCATTATTTTGAAGAATTTACCTAAAGACAAAGGGGAGAATGGAGCAAAGGAGAGTGCGGGCCCCTCCAAAGGGAAGGAAGCCAAGTGTCAAATCCCCAATGCCTCAGGCTTCCTTTCCACCCCACCTCCCTCACGTCTTGCCTGCGGGTCAAGGTCAGCTCAGACACCCGTCCCCCTCCGCGGGGCAGTGACAGCTTCCCGCGGGCACCTGCACAGGTCGCATCCCCGTTTTTCCTTAGATGCTCCATTTTAGACTCAAGATGTCTGTGGTTAGACTTCGTTTTCCACTGCGATTTGATTTATAGTTTTACTCTGGGCTGTGTTCCCTGGGGCATATTTAGATTCCTGCTCAGTGGCTAACTGGTTTTTCGGTTCTACCAACGTTTCTCCACTTTGGACCTAAGAGCCACAGAAATGTGCACGGAGAATCCAGGAGTCTGCATTTGACTCTTTGAACAGAAAGTCTTTAAATGTCCAGGGGCTTGGGGAGCAAAGGCCTCTTTCCACTGCTCAGGGGATGGCCAGTCGCGTAGTTAGGCTTTGTCGTGCATTGGTCAAAGGCCACCTTAACTTTCCAGAGAGGGGCAATCGGCCAGGCTAGCGATTGTGAGCTTGAGAGGGGCACATGCATTCACTTAGGCAAGGTGGGACCCTGCCAATTCGGACGCGCTGCCAGTTGGACGCGCTCCCTGAGGAGAGCCAGAGAGAGCGGAGGGCTGGCCTGGGGTTCTGGCCTGACTAGTGAGCAGTCGTTTTCAATGTATGGAGTGTCTAGTGAACACCAGCCAGAACAGCCCGGCCTCTCGCAGTTCACTTCCCAGTTTTCTGCCAGGGAAGATAATTTTTTCCAAGGGATTTGTTTTTGGTATCTTTAATGTGCGTTTGTGTGTGTGTTTGCTCTTGGTGCTAAGCTTATGTGATCATCTACAGGAACTGGCAGAAGCCCCCTCTCCTTTTCTCACTTTGCCTGCTTGACCTTGTGACCTTGTGTTCTCGTGAAGCCTCTGCCACGTAATCCTGTCAGTCTCCTTCCTGTATGATCTCCCCTGGACAATCCCATGGGCATTTTTATCTCAACAGACTGGAATGTTTCTCTCCTTCCTGGGAAAAGCTGCTCTGGTCTTAGTGAACTCAGAAGTGGAGGAATTCATAAGATTTAGGGAGCCTGCCTCAAACTGCCTCCTGGTACATAACTTCTCACAAGGGCCGGAGAGGAGGTTAGAACAGCCCCTTGCTGTGTCCAGGGATGGAGAGAGGCAGGTTCCCTTTTCCTGCCAAAGCCATGCGGAGCCGGACAGGACCACAAGCACCCCAGCTGTGGTAGAGTAGAAACAGTAATGCTGAAGGCCACCTCAGCACCTTCTGCCTGCCTGCGCTGGGTCACTCGTCCTAAGAATCTGACAAAGCAGGATTAGCAGTCACATTTGACAGATAAGGTCACCGAGCCTGGGACGAGTCATTCACTTTTCCAAAACTACACATTGTAGTGGATGGCAGAGAGAAGGTAACATTAGTCTTATTTTATTTTGAGCTGAGTGGTATTGTAAGATTGTACCAGGTCACGAGGGAAACAGATATCTCTTGGGAATCCTAAAATATCCAAGCCTTGCCAGTCAGTAAGGCTGATTTTATCCAAAGTAGAATTCTTGATCTGATCTGAGGTGGTGCCAGGAAGTTCCAGTACTACATAGGTAATGTTTCAACATTACAGTCATTTTTTCATTTAATTTATTGACTCATTCAATATAACAGCTAATCGAGCGTTGATTTCCTTCCCTTCCTGTGTTTATTCTTTCAATCAACATGCATTCAATTTTGCCTGAGGACAAGATACTGTGTGAGTTTAAAGAGGAATAAGACCTAAATGAGCTGGAGATGCTACCATAAGACAGTATATAGTAAGTGCCGTAAGAATAACACAAATCAAAAAAGAATCAACTGAGGGCAGGAACTAAGGACAAACACCTGAGGAATTCAGGGGCCCACAGTGGGGAGGCAACAGGTAGGCTGAGCATTTGTGAAGAATGGTCAAGATCACAAGTGGAGCTGATGGTGGTATGCAGGGTACCAGGTGGACAGACAAGAGAGGGAGGTGTTCCCAGGAGAGGGAAAGCTGTGAGCAAAGCTGTGGAGGGTGGGAAACAGCCACCTTTGCTTGGGGAATTCAAATCGCTCAGTCTGACTTAAATGAATGGGGCCTGTGAAGGAGTAATAGGAGATAAAGATTAACAAGGTATTTTGAGGCTTAATTTTAGACGGTCTTCAGTGGCAGGCCAAGGAGTGTGGTGTCTTACCTGGTAGGCAATAAGGAGTCTTTGAAAGTAATCAAGGCTTGAGCTAGAATGATAGTGGTGGAAACTGGCAGGGGAACAGGTACATGAGATGGTCTTGGCTACTGAGTAGCTGGGAGATGTGAAGGAGAGGAAGACGTTAAAGATGGCTGAGGTGTCAGGTGTGAATAAGTGGGAGGAGGTGGCAGAGGAAGCAGCAGCCCAGGAGACAGAACTGGCTGGTGGAGGGGATCTGAGGTGTGCCTTTTAGACCTTCTGCCTGGAGAGAGCAGCTGGTCCTCCAGGCCTAGCAGATTCTTGCGGGCAGGGAGAGTGTCGACTGAGCATGCCAGGGTACTGGATGTGAGCATCACACCAGAAAGGAGTGTGGCCAAAGTTTGACTTCATTCAAAAAGCCTTTTACTCTTCGATGGGCCCTGTTCTGAGATTCAGGATGAACAAGGACAAGTCACTGTTTACACTTTTCCTTTTATAGGGCAATTCATTAGGCCAAATTCTTTGGCAGAACTAGCTTTCCTTCACCAATTACCATTCTCAGTGTGGAACAGTCCAGCGTCTGTTCCTCCTCGAACTAAAGGAAGGACTTCCAGAGCCTCAAGGAATTCTAGACTCTTTCCAGTTCATACCCCTGGCACCTGCCTGTCCACCTACAGCTACTCAGCCCCTTCAGAAGAAGCTACTTTTCTGACTTCTGTCATCATTGATTTATTGTTTGTCCCTGAACTTTAATATAAATGTAATCACACATTTGGCAGGGGGGCTTCTTTTGCTCAACATTGTGTTGTTGAAGAGTAGTAGCTTTGTTTTCTTATTCTTTAAAAAAAATGTCTAGGTACTCCATTGTACAAATACCCCACATTCTACTCATGACAGACATTTGGGCTGTTTTCGGGTCTTGGCTATTAAGAATAGATCTGCTATGAACATTTGCATCCATGCTATTTAATGCACAAATGCACTCATTTGTCTTTAGTGGCTACCGAGGAGTGACATTGTTTGATATTCACTAACTACATACTAAGCAACTGTTTTATATCCGGCTCTGTGCTGGGTGCTTGATACTGAATGTGAGCAAAGCAAACATGGTCCCTGTTCCTACTAATCTTATGAACCAGTGGGAGAAGTTGACAAAAACAGTCACACTAAATGTGTGATTCTGAAAAAAAAAGGGAGCTGTAGGGTATACTTTGGGCTTTTCCAGCACATAGAGGCCTGCATGTCATCTCCAAGGAGAACCCCTCAGGCCTGAGAGCCAGCACACTCCCTGGAGATGAGTGATTAATGCCTCACCGCTCAGGGCTGGACTAGAGGTGAGTTTCCAGTGGGGCTTGGGTAGAGGGAAGGGAGGAGCTCAGCTTGGCTGCCTGAGGGCCCTGTTGCCCCGTCCTCGGGTGCATTCCTCAGCCTGGGGTGCATTTCTGGCCTTGATCTCAGGCTCTGGACGTAGTTGGGATAATTGAGATCTTATGTCCACTCCCCAAAGACTGGTTTTAGCACATATGCAGCCTGCATTTTAATATTATTCCTTCTGACTGGAAGCATTTGGAAATGGTCCTTGCCCCTGCTTTTAAAAGGTGGCATTATTTTATGAACATCTAGACATTGATTAATAAAATTCCGAACCCATTAACTAATGGGGGAAATGCCAAACTTTTTGTGTATCCAAGAAAGTAAATGTAATAAAAACTATCCCAAAAGGTAAGTTAAATTATATATAGCCTTTGCTTTTTTTTTTTTTCCTCCTGATGGTCCCACCAGATGTTTTAAAATGCAGGACACAGGCCCCCTTTTCCCCTGTTTTCTCCAGGGAGAAAACTTGGCTCGGGTCTACTAACTTTCAGGAGGAGAAAAAAAAAAAAGAAGCTATAACAGCAGAAGGTATGTTGGGAATCTCCAAACTGCTGGTTCATAAATATGAAGACAAGGGAACCAAACCGCTGGGTTCTTGTCTAGTTTTTCGTCCTTTTCCGCACCCACCCTTCCCAGATCACCGTCGGGAATTCTGATTTCTACAGCAAAAGACTGAGTTTGTCAAGTTCCCTTGGACCTGGGAGGCTGAACGGTGGCCATCTTGCTCCTGCCTTGTTGAGTCTGGCGGGTGCATCTCCCACCTCCCATCTCCAATCATCTGCCGGGCGAGGTCCTGGGTTGCGGAGTCCGGGAGAGGCGCTGAGCCAGCGCAGGACGGCGCGTGCGCAGTGAAGTGTGGTACCTCTCCCCAAACGACCTGCGCGGGCTCTGGTTTAGTCTTGTAAACTGAGATCTTGATTTCTCCACAGGCCCTCAACGCCCATCCAAGTTTCCTGAGTCTGAAAGGAAATAAAAGAGCTCAAAAGTGGAGGGGCAGGATGCGTCAAATCCTTCAGGGCACATCCTCTGCTCTTGCCACGATGAGCCATGGAAATAAAATCAACGTTTGGAATCTAGCCGCAGCTTCTCCCACCTGGGCTCCGAGCCGGCTTCCGCAGAGCCGGGCCTCTCCTCTCCTTCCAGCCGCTTGCCTGTCTTCAACTGGAGGCTTGTTTGGAAAGAAATGCAGAAGAAGTCAGGGGTTCTCAGAGGATTTACCCGACCCTTAAAATTCTCCCTAAGAAGAGCATTCCCAAGAAGTGTGGCTTCCCATCCTGGACCAGAGCAGGACGCCAGGAGGCCAGAGGTGGGCCTGGGCGGCTCCTCTCTTCCCGCCGCAGACCTGACTCCTCCCGATCGAGGCGCCTCCGCAGCCACAGAAGGGGAGCTGGGGGCCCTGCGGAGAACCACCCTGGCCCAGAGCAAAGACAGGCCGGATCCCTCCCAGTCGGTGGTGCGGGAACAGGCCCTACACAGCAGGAGCTGATGGACCAAATTTAATCCTCCGTGTTCGCCCCCCTACCCCGCCTTGGGGCAGTGTTTCTTATTCTGACATCCAAATTATTTGGAAAACTGAAATCTTTATAAACAATGGAGAAATAGCAAGAGCAGATGATGAACCTGGAGACAACTGGGAGGATGACTGGGCTGAGTACAGTCAGCCAGATCAGTGCACCATTCCATTTCCGAGTAGAGAAGGAAGGTGTTATCAAGTATGTTAGAAATACAGCCCCCTGGCATTAGAACACACCCAGGATTCTACCACCATGGAATCCTGGACAGGAGCAGGGTAACACGCAGAGGAGATAAAGACAAGGTGAAGAGGCTGGGGAGAGGCAGGGCAGTGAAGAAGGAAGAAAAAAGTCTAGACTCTGGTTGAGGCTCTGCTGCTGACTAACTCTGTGACCTCAGGAGAACCATTTAACCTCTCCTGCCTCGGGGAAAAATGAAGAGACAATCTAGCATATTGCTTAAGCAAGGAGCCTCAGAGGCCACACTCTGGATTCATCTCAATTCTACCTTTTATTAGCTGTGTGACCTTGGACAAGTGACTTAACCTCTCTGAATTTCACTTTCCCCATATAAGATGGGGATGATAGAGTTGTCGTGAGATTTAGACAAAATAACATACGTAAAATGCTTGGCAGTGGACTTGGCACATATTAAGTGTTCAGTATATTAGCTATTGTTATTTTCTGTCTCCAGGGTCAGCTAATAGACTGCATGCAGGCAATATTTTTATCTCATGCATGATCAATTTATTTACTATGCATAATGATGTCATAAGAATACTAATCTGCCTTATTTGTTCTAAGGTTATTATGGGCATATGTGTTAGGGAAAAGGGAAATGAGCCAGATCATGATACCCTATTGTTGTTTCCTATACAAATAATGTATTGTAGATGTTGCAGTCTAACACTTATTATCTATTTGAAAATAGTTAATATCCTTCATCCTCCTATTATTTTTTTTTAAGCTTTAGACATGTTCAGTGTTTATTTGCAGACTTGGGGGTTATAAGATCTCAATGTGTTCACAGTTTGGAAAGCGGGGCATTTGCTCCTCTACTCCAATTGCATAGCCATTTTTATGCAGTTTTGAATACTCTAAAAGGGTATTAATCAAATAATAAAGAGTGGTGGGGCATTAGGGTGAAATCCACAATCCACAATTAATCGAATTGTAGCATTATCTTCCTATTTTTATTCCAGATTTTGGTCTTAGGACAGGCCAGGTTTTGCTACATTAGCCACCCAGAAATCTCATTAGCTCAACCCAAACCAAGCTCACTTTTCGCACACACGGCATGTCTTCTGTAAGTCAGTGGGGCACACCACACATCTCCGTCCCTCAGAAGCCCACGCACATCTTGATGTGCTTCCATTGATCACAGCTGGGGGAAGGGAATGTGGAAGTTATGCATTGGTCCTTAAGCTTCCACTGAAGTAACACCAAAGCAGTCTTCTGAAGCTGAACCATTTTTTTTTTTAAGTTCTGAGTCTTCCTTTTCCAGATATGATTTTCCTTGTAATTTTACAGTTACCCTTTCCTTGATTTGTCTTTTGGAAGAAAGTACAGTAAAAATAATAAGCTAATGGTGATTTTTTTCCATCATCAAACCAGACCCCTACTTACTCTCACAAGAAATTTTGGGGCCAGTGAGAGGGGGGTGTATTTTATTTTCTAAAAATTTCTCCCTCCTCATTCTTTCTCACCCTATAGTTTCCCTGAGTCCCTCATTTTCTGAAATCCTCAAGAAAAGAAAAATATCTGAAAGATACTCCTTCATTTTCAACTACTTTAAAAAAAAACTTGATTATAGTTGGCCTCTGGTCATCTGTTACACTCAACCCAAACTACCGATGTGTGGTAGCCAAGGCAAGTGAGATGCTTCTAGGGGCCTGCCCTTCTTTATGTCCACAGTCAGAACATCTGTGGCATTGATCACTGTGATGGGAGAGATGGATGACAGCAAAGCAGATGGGCCAGTTAATCAGTAGACCCTTACTGAACACCCGTTACATGGTGGGCACTGGGCTAGTACCAAGTCACCCCAGGGACTCAGCTGGACTCAGATCCTTGCAAGGGAAGAAAGCAAGCATGAGCTTCCCCAGAGAGCAGTGTGATGCAACGTGACCCTATGACCTCTCCACCCTTGTCTTCTGTTGCTCCCTAACATACGCTCTCTGCTCAGGCAGCCTGATCTCTTGGCAGGTCCTGAAGGTACCGCCACACTCACTGTTGTTCTCCATTCCTCAGTCGCTGCCCTTCTTCCACTAGGACTGAGCACCCCTTCCTTGCTGCCAACCCAAATCCCACCCATCCTTGAAAACCAGCTGAAGACCTACCTCTTTTCTCAGCTTCGAAGTCTCTCAAGGAATTTCCGGTCAAGTTGGCAGAGTAGTAGGACCATGAGCTCGCTTCTCACGACTACAACAAAACCACAACTGACTGCTGAACAACCACCGAAGGCTCTCACCGCTCATCCATCTCCTTATCTGTAGAAACCCTCTTGAACATGCCATCTTTGTTACCTGTTAAGACAACTACCTACATATGCTTTATTACTGAACCATTTTGGAGGGTCATTTATATTTATATCAAATTTCTTTAAGGAAATGATCTTGTTTCCTCTTGAGTTAATGGATTAAAAGTATTACATAAAAAAATGAAATAATGCCATTTGCAGCAACATGAATGGACCTAGATATTATCATACTCAGTGAAGTAAGTCAGACAAAGACAAACATCACAGGCTATCACTTATACGTGGAACCTAAAAAAATGATACAAATGAACTTATTTATAAAACAGAAACAGACTCACAGGCGTAAAAAACAATCTTATAGTTACCAAAGGGGAAAGCAGGGAAGGAATAAATTAGGAGTTTGGGATTAACATATACACACTACTGTGTATAAAATAGATGAACAACAAGGACCTACTGTACAGCACAGGGAACTATACTCAGTATCTTGTAATAACCTACAATGGAAAAGAATCTGGAAAAGAATATATATGTGTAACTGAATCACTTTTGCTGTACACCTGAAACTAACACAACATTGTAAATCAACTATAAGTCAATAAAAAAATTTTTTTAAATGGTGAGCCCATTGGAGGTATTCAATGTGTAGGTGCTACACAATGTCTAGTTTTTCAATAATAGATACTTGATCAGTATACATTGAATAGAAGTAAACTTGACCTTGCTCTATGTTTTTTTCAGGAAGGATGGCAAGAGAAATTATGGCTACCTTTATCCCTATGGCTTTGCTGCCGGCCTTCTAGCCTGGGCACATGAGAATTTTCCAGGTAGTTAAGGCAGTCACAGAGCCAGGCTGGAGGATGCTAACCCCTACTGTGTCTAAACACTGACACCTGGGATGTCAGGCAACAGTGGTCCCTTCTTCAGGGACCGTGGTGCGCCTCAGGTCAGGGTTCACTTCTTTTTACCACTAACATGTTGAGGGGATAAGCTGGATGAAAAAGATTGATTCAAACCAAGTTAACTGTCAAATTTATTTATGTGAGAGGAACTTGAGTTCTTCACTGAAACCTACCATAAAATGTGTGTGGTTTTCACAAGGAAAGAGGTCTTCAGTTGAATCAAACAACTGCAGAAACAAGTTGTTGAAGTGATGTCCATGGAGTGATGGCCACGGGTCTTGAATAATGAATGGCTTTGCAGCCTATTCTTAGTTCCTGGTTCTGAATGTTGCCCTCTCAACCTCCCATGCATGAGGATTTACTGGTACCCGGATCCCACAACTTAACTTTCTTCCTGTCTTTTTCTTTTGGATTATGAATGTCTACTGGAGTTAGGCTGCAATAACCTAATTTGTCACTGTCTAACATGCAGTGTTAAATTTGAGCCTTTTGAGCAGAATAAATTAATGTCTTATTTTATTAATGGTGTAAGTTCAGAAGGGTGGGTTTATTTAAAGTGAGAAATAGACTGCGGAGTTCTGGAAAAGGCTGAATGGAAACGACACTTGTCAAAAGAAGTTGCTGAATTTTCTGCCACTCTGCCCCGGGCCAAGCTTTCCCTGTACGGGCATCGACCTGCAGGCAGTTTTCAACATCCTCAGCAAGAAAGCCTATCATATTTTCAACTCCATGATACACTTTCCCCTTCATTTCTGTAGTCCTTGTGGGCAGTGGACAAAACGGCCGTCTTTGTTCATTACTTGGCGTGTTCTACAATCTCTCCTTGTTCGACTCTTCCTTTGACTTTTCTGTCTAATGTATCTAAATCCCCCCTCACTCAGTTCATTCTACCCTCTTCCCCAACGAAGGCCTTAGGGAGGCTTCCAGTGGTTCTGCAAAGGAAGCCTGAGGGTTTTACCTTCTGTTCCAAAGGCTGCCCCTTTCCTCTTATTCTTACACAGTCCCCTGTGCTCCTAGTCAGATTTCCCCTGGGCCACACTAGTCTCATGGTGTTCCAGCCACTCTTTCTGATTCCCACACTTCCCCAAACCTCCCATTTCTCTATGAGGTCTTTCGCAACTGCTCAGGAGAAGAATGGTTCTTGCTCCTGGGAAGTCATCATCAAAGTGGTTCTTCTGCCACTCATTACTCATTACCTGATAAGAATAATGATAATTATAGTAAAAGGCACAGCAATAGTTAATACTTACATACCACTTATGTGCCTGTCACCAGCCAAAGCATTTTACATAAACCAACTCATTTATTTCTGGCCAAAATCCTTTGAGCTGGTGTGATGGTTTATTTTATGTGTCAATTTAGCAGGGCCAGGGGGCCCATATATGTGGCCAAACATCATTCTGAACGTTTTTGTGAGGGTATTTTTGGATGAGATAAGCACTGAAATTGGTGGACTTTGAGTAAAACAAATTGCCTTCTATAGTATGGGTGGGTCTTGTCCAATCAGTTGAAGGCCTGAATAGAACCAAAGTCTGAGCTCCCTCAAGCAAGAGGGAATTCTGCTAACAGACGATCTTTAGCTGTCACCTGCCACATCAGCTCTTCCTGGAGTCTCCAGCCTGCTGGCCCACCCTGCAGATTTTGGACCTGCCAGTCTCCGTGACTGCATGGGTCAATGCCTTAGTATCTCTTCCTATAGACAGAAATAGGAAGTATACACATCTCATTAGTTCTGCTTCTCTGGTAACCCTGACTAATACTGGTAGGTATTTTTATGATTACCCCATTTCAAAGATGTGAGCTGTGGGACCCAGAGAAGTTCGGTAACTCGTCCAACGTCATCAGTACAGTAAGTGGTACACTTGGGCCTCTGTCCAGTTCCCAGGTCTGTTCTCTTTGCTATGAGATTAAATACGTATGATTTACATTGTGTTCAGAACTGTCTGTTCATCAGTCTGCCTTGTATATCTTTTTTTTTTTTTTTTGGTGGAGGATTGTTTGTTTTCAGTTGTCAGCTTTGAGAAGACAGAATCTGCCTGTCTGGTGAATGTACCACGTAGAGTCCCAGGCAAGACATGTGAAAGGAAGGAGTTTGGGAAATTGCAGATACATGAACGGCACTCTTGTAAAGGCAGTTAATGATCTGGATTGTCTGCTCCTTGGTCATTTTCTTTTCTATCTGATGATTATCTCAAGGAGGATGAGGATAATTTTACCACTGCATAACATTCTAGGCAGTATTTTAGGAATTCCACTTTGGGTTCCCTAAAGCACATATTTCAGAATAAAAGATTGTCAACACTTTAGAGGAGTTGGATCTTTTAAAGGTTTCAACATACGTTCTAGCCTTCTGTCAACTGCAGAGCACAGCACAGAGAGGGGTCCAGACCATCCTTGCTACTCCGAGGTGAACAGATCCACTCCAGGAACCAGAGCTGTGCCCTTGAGTCTCAGGAGACCCAAAGCTGGGGCACAGCCTCTTCCTCTCAACCCTGCCCCGGGAACCTCATCTCCTTGCGATGGAAGTGTGGGAACTGGTTTCCTCCCCTGATATTCACACTGGCTTTCCCTGAAGCATCATCTTAATGCAAGTGTGTTTAAAGTCAGTCCCTGATGCAGGCATGGCATTCCTAAAAATCAGCGAAAGCTCTGTGACTTCCACAGCTCTGCTGGCACCTTCATTCTTGGAGCAGTTTTCATTTTTCCATTGGCATCAGGTGGTGGTTTCCACAGGCATTTTCTTTTATTCTCTGAGGTATTGGGCAGGACTGGCAGGGTAGAATGGGTGCCGAGCAGGAGACCTCTGTCTGTCTGTCTGTCTCTTTTACATTTTCTCTCTCTCTCTCATACACGCATGCACGCACACATGCGCACACACTGTCTTCTTTAAGCAGGTCATCATAGCGTTAACAACTACTTTCAACCTTTCAGGCTATCAGGCATCAGAAAAGTTTTAATAGGTTTGGAGGTGACTTTGGAGTCCACCAGCATCTGCATTCATCTGTAATTTATAGCTGCCTCTTATTTAGTTGGTGGAGTAAATTGCACCTAAGAGTATTCTTTGAGACTTGGCAGCCTGGTGTACAGTTTCACAATTGAGCTGTGTTTTTGCCAACTATTTGGCTTTCTCTCCCCACCCCCCTTTCTTTTGGATGACATTCTCAAATACTTAATTTGGAGCTTTGGTCTGGAACACACTTTATCAGACACCTTTCGTGTGCCAAGAGACCCCCTTATCCATTCTGTTCAGGCGGACTTTCCACATGCGAACCCATTTATTTCTCAGTTGCTTTTAAAGTCACTGCATTTCCCAGTAACATAAGGTGAAGCGTGGTGCGTTTGGACCACTTGGAGCTTGCGGTCTCTTGCTTCTTCCCACACCCTCCACCCTTCTCTGGATTTGAGTTGAGGGGAAATTCCTCTCTAAGTGGAGAGGTGAGGGTGATGGTGCCCAACCAAACCATAAAATTAATGTCTATTGCAGAAATAAAAGGGCTTACTTTGTTATGAGGTATGTGAAGACATGTTTTGGCCTCATTTCATGTGCTCAGTTTAACCGTGTCCCAAAGATTAAATTGAGGCTATTAGGGGTATAATTTATTTCTCTTTCAAGTCTGTCATCATGTGTGTCAATCTGGGAGACTGTGTTTTCCCACTTTCAGGGGTAAGGTCCGTATCTGGCAAACGCTGACGTCAGGCCATCCGTGCAAAGTTCCTGGAGCTTTTTGCTTCGAGTTTTACAGAATTCAATTTTCTAGCTGAGTCTCGGACTCCCTGACTGCTCCCTTTCCTCATCACTAAGCGTGGTGGAGAACTCGGCTTTCCAGGACCGGACTCCCAGTTGTGTCATTGTCTCCCGACAAGAGAAGATGTAATTCATTTGTATTATGATGAATACCCCGTGATCATGTCATCTGCTAGAAAGCTGTGATCTGAAGACAAAATGTGCAGTAGAATTAGCCCACACTGTGAATCTTCTTTTAAGGTCTGAAGAGGGATTAGTGGTGAAATCCTTTAATGTTGTTTATTTCGGAGTGGAGAGTAATGGATCGACCTTAGCCCTCTGTCACAGGGGAATGGGAATTTCAGTTGACACGTGAAACATAAACTTCCCTTCATATTCCTTCAGGATTCATGTCTCCCCCATCCCGTTACACTTGTGGGCCAACGGAGAAGTGTCTGGGGATGCAGGTATGGTCCATTCCAAAAGCCTCCACGTTTTGTGTTTCTGCCTCTTGTTGGCACTTGCCTCCTGGTACAGACATGCCTGATATAAACACAATCTGTGGGCACTGAAGGCCGAGGCAAGGACAGTGTGTATCTAAGATCCCAAATTCTTTTTGAATCTGATTATTTTTCTCTTCGGCATCTCTCCTGCCACGCAAGAGCAGAGAAGTTGTCATCAGACGATGACAAATGACATTCAGAGATGCTTGAATAAGAAATAAATGGCAAAAGCACATTTTCCTTCCACTCGGTGGCCCCAACGACTAAGCCCACACAGAGGCTTCTGTCGCCAAAGGCTCACTGGTAGCCTTGCAGGACACAAGGTTTCAGAGCCAGTCTCCTTGCTGGGTACACTATACCCTTCCTTTCCTTCCACGAGCCTTCCAGGACGAGGGTGTGCAAAGGGGAGGCTGACTCCAATGGTATTTTTCTGTGGCTATAGCTAATGTTCACAGGTAATTACTTTGCTAAAAGTGCTCATAAACCTTTTATTTTGCTAGACAGTAAAGAAGTGTTCAAAGATTAATGGAGACCTAGCCAAAGCACAGAAGAGCCAGCTTGAAAGGGCTCTTACTGGTTGATCTAGCTCAATTTCAGCATAATGATACATGATGATAGTTATGGATTATAACACACTGAATAAAATAAAAAAAAACTATGAGTTCATACTGACACAAGTAGAAAAATGAATGGGGGAAGTATATGTTAACTCATAATTACAAACTTAAAAACAATCAAAAAGGATAAAATAGAATGCCATGTAATAAATGCAGAAGGAACGACGGACTCAGAAAATCACCAACTGATGCTAAAACTGGTGAGTGAAAGTTTGATAAGGAGCAGGATGTTTGCCTGGTCTCATAGGGGCTCCCCACAAATTACCTATTAGTTACATAGGAAAAAAGATCTATTTTACAGTGGAGAAATCCTGTGAACATCACATCACCTTATCCAAGTGATGGAAGTCAATGTTACCAATAATGGGACCTGCTCAGTGCCTGAGCCTCTTGATCTGAGCACTGAGGAGGGCAGAGCATCACTCTGTGATGTTTCTGCCAAAGAAAAAAAAAGTGTAATCTGAATCTGATCAAGAGGAAACATCAGTCAAATCCAAACTGAGGAATATTACTATAACAACTGGCCTGTAATCTTCAAAATTAAACAGGTCAACAAAAACAAAGGCTGGGGAAACTTTTCCCAGCTGAAGGAGACTAAGAAACAAACGTGATCACCAAATGCAGTGAGTGTTCCTGGAGTGAGTCCTGGAATGGCACACAGTTCCCTGAACTTCAGTTCATTCTGGAGACTTTTGACAAACTTTGCACCAAAATTAAATATCCTTATTTTGAGAATGGCACTGTGGTTTTATAAGAGAATGCCCTTGTCTGTAAGAAATATACACTGAAGCATGAAGTGGTAAAGGCATATGATGTCTTTAAGTTACTCTCAAATGGTTCAAAAAATACTATGCATGTATATGTGTATATATATATATACACACACAAATGTGTGCACATATATAAATATATACACACATATGTGCATACATCCATTTATACACATATCTATCTTCATCTATCAATTATCTGTTTATTACTTATCCATTCATCCATCTATCTGGAGAAAGAATGAGCAAGCAAATAGAATAAAATAAACATTTGATAATTCTGAGCAAAGGGTATATGGTGTGTACCTTGTACTGTTTTTATGACCTAAATTTTAAATCATTTTAAAATAAACAGCTAAAAAATACTTATAAGAATAAACGTCATTAAATTTGATGTCAACAAACAATGTGGGACACTCACAGCTCTTCCGCACTTGCTTTCCATCCAACTCTGCTGGCTGCTTTCTTAGCTTTGCTTGGCGATCCCAGCCAGGGCGAGGAGTCTTTCCCCCTAACCGTGGTTGTTGTACTGGGACCACATACTCACCTTGTTTAAGTAAGACAGAAACAAGTATCGCTGGCATCTCTCGCCACCTCAGTTCCCAGCAGTGAGAAGGGAGAAGTTTCCAGTTCAGCGTAGGGGCGGGGAAGGATTCTCACCACGGACAGCAGGCAGGTGGGGGTTCCCTCTGGCATTCCTGGGGCCTCTGAGTGGGTCTCACTTGCCAGGAGTTTCCGTGATCACGACAGGAGGTTGCAACAGTAGCGCACAAGCTCTCCAGAGAGAGGACCGGAAGGGTTTCTGTTAAGACAGCAGCTGGGCACTGTCTTGGTAACAGCAGACAGAGATGGACCGTCAGGCAAAGTCACACAGGGACATACGACCCACCAAGCTTTGCAGTCTAAAACCAGTCATACCCAAAAGTAGTTTGGTGCCTTGTTGCAAACCACTGTTTTCCACAAAATTACATTATCTTAAAATTGAGCATCTATAGGTATCAACTAACTTACAGGTTAATCTAGTGATCAAAGAGAATGTGCATAGCTGAAATGTAAATGCAGTGTTGGCTTAGCCTTTGGCCCCATAATAAAAGACTTTCCAATTCCACTTTTTGGGCAGGCTCAAGGTTTGCAG
Source organism: Vicugna pacos (assembly GCF_048564905.1). Classification (NCBI taxonomy): domain Eukaryota; kingdom Metazoa; phylum Chordata; class Mammalia; order Artiodactyla; family Camelidae; genus Vicugna; species Vicugna pacos. The sequence continues at coordinate 11,535,687 of NC_132988.1, read as the reverse complement.
TCCTGGTCGTTGCCCATAGGTCAATAGGTAACACTGGATGTCTCGGTGGAAGCTGGGGTGAACATCAGATGTTGTTTGGTGTGTTGGAGGGAGAGGGCGTGGGGACAGATTTGTAGCCACACTATAAGAATGAGAGAATTGGGGGTATCAAGATGTTTTCAAGGGCTCTGAGAAAAGAGCCAGTGAATTTTACCTCCTGAATATACTTCGCTTGTTTTTCTAGAGTTTTGTTTCCTTTCACAAAAGATTCAGAGTGATTTACAATAAGAAAACCTTAAGTGTCTTTATGGTTAATAATATAGGTAGTGGTTTTTCTTCCCAGGGCCTTCACTGTATAATAATGCAATGTGCAAAATAATGTGATGTATAACAATGCAATAATTCATAGTGCAGGAACCATGTTATCCATCTAGTCCTTGTGCCACCCTAAGAGTTAGGGCCATTTTATGAGGAAGATTCAAACCCTCTGTCAGTCCATCAGCACTTAATGAGGTTAATGTGCAAAGCCACCCTTAGAAACAGTTCATGGAGAAGCCTGCAGGTGGGTCCCTGTGCAGTGACTTGTGTCCTTGTCTGTGGCAGGCTCGTTCTCTACAGGTTTTCCACTGCAATATTGGTTCCTGTTTCACTGTCATATCATGGATGGGCATTTATTTTATTTTGGCAAGGGTGATGTATTGAAGCACACAGAAGAGCATTTTCTTTCTTCTCCCTTGATGTGCAGACATTCCACTGCAAAGTCACCAACAAAACCGGTCACTTCCAGAAACATATTTTTAAATAAAAAGGTAATGTTCAAATCTCGAGGCACAAGCACTACAGAAGTTAAAAATAGAAAATTTAGAGATTAAGTAACTGAAATAGGAGAAAAAATGAAAATCAACCTGGATTAGTCTCCTTCCACAGCCGGGGTGGCTTTATAACGAAAGAGATGTATTTTCTCACAGGTCTGGAGGCTAGAAGTCCAAAATCAAGGTGTCATTAGGGTCACACTCTCTTTGAAGGCTCTGGAATCCGTCCTTGTCTCTTTCATTCAGCTTCTGGCAGTTGCTGGCGATCTTTGGCGTTCCTTGGCTCGTAGATGCATCACGCCTACGTCTGCTTCCTTGTTTACATCGTCTTCTCCCCTGTGTGTCCATGTGTCTGAATTTCTCTCCCCTTATTAGAAAACCAGAAATTGGATTAGGGCTCACCCTTATCCATTGTGTCCTTGTCTTAATGATATTACATCTGCAAAGACCCTATTTCAAATGAGGTCACCTTCACAGATATCAGGGACTGAGACTTCAACATATCTCTGGGGAACACAATTCAACCCAAAACACAGCCCAACATTTTAACAGAGAAAAAATATGACCCAAGTTATATTAAGAGGAAATAGGATCTAAATCTCTTGGATGATGGCTGTGTCTGTTACTTGCTCTATTCATATTTCGGCACCTGCAGTTCAGTCCTTTCTTTGCTTGTTCTGAATCGCAGGTGAGGTAAGAGTAGAGAGTCCACTGACCTGAGACTGGAAGCAACAATCAAATCTGCACTGGCCCAATCGTCACTGTTAGTCACATATGTGGTTTCCTAAAAACACAAGGAAAACTTCTAGGTAACAAAATGTGTAGCCTCCGTCAGGTGACCATGTTTAGCAGCACCATGTTCCTGGGGTTAAGTCTGCAGAGAAAAGTCCAGGAAACAGACTTACGTAACTGATCTAATCATCTAACAGATTATTCTGTCAAAGTCCAAAACCGATGAGAAACAGGAAATCCACCTGGGTGCCCAGCCCCCTGATAAGGCTCCCTGCTGTGTTTATATTAATAATATAATATATTGTCATAAATCTATATGAAAATAATACATGCTTTGGCTCTGTCTGTATGGTGGAAGGAATTACACATTTTCAAGCTCATTACCAAACCCATGACTGAATCTCTGAATTGTTGATTGCAACCCTTTTTGCAATAATTGACTCAAACTTGCCATTCAATTTGCTACTTGGCATTCCCCTTAAGGGGATGGTCCAAACTCTGTATCTAGTTCTCTCCATTCACGACACCTTACTCTCTTCTTGTAATTGGGAATGTTTCCACAGCAGTTGATCTGTAGATGCACTGGGGAATAAAAACACAGTGCCACCTACCAATAAATCCAGGCTACACTGTTTCCTCAGACATGTGACTGCCATAAAGCTTGTGACATTTGTTAATGCAGTGCCAGTATTTCACTGCAGATTCTTGTTTAATACATTGAAAACATCTAAACCCAAATGTCAAGAAAATCCAGTTTTACTCCGACTCTGGGGCCAAGGCTTATATTTTAATGTCGTTAGTGATGAACGTTGGTAAATAACTCTCAAGTTTCATCTCTGTTCACCAAAGGAACACTCTCATGCCTGTATACAACAATTGGCTTGGCCCTGCAGGGAAAACTTCCCTAAACGCGGCGCTGGACAGCAAATGGTAACTTAATTTATCTTTTGGAAGTGCAACAAGTCCCTGCTGTTACCAGAGGAGCTAGCTCTAACAAACTGTAGATCATATAGGACATGTCCAAAACATTGTAATTCTGGGCTGGTTTCGATTCTTTTCACTGTATTCTTAGAGAGCCTGTTGGAGAACACCTAATTTTTCTCTGCCTCCCGTGTCAATACAAGTAGAAAGCCTGTCAGTGATTAAGCCCGTCAGCCTCGCCTGAAAGAAGACTGGTTTTGGAATGTTTCATTTTCGGGGTGTGAAAGAGGAAGGGGATTAGCATGTTCTCAAGCAGCCACTGAGGACAACTAGGGGCCCCAGGAGAGTATACAGAGGGTGTCTTCAAAAGCATCAGCAGAAAGAGAGAGAGAGAGCGCGCGAGAGAAAGCGAGAGAGAGAGAGAGCGAGTGAGCGAGAGAGCGCCTGTGCGCGAACTGGAAACCGATGAGGGGGACAGGGGAATGAGAAAAACCCCACACCAGGGAGCCAAGTGGTTGTGGCTTGATGGATCCTGCATCTTATTTTCTATGATTTTTCCAGAAAAAGCTGGCAATGAGAATAGAAGAATTGCAAACAATGCAACATGCCCTTGCCAAGATATAAATAGAGAAGAAGCATTTGAAAGGACCATGTACAGTATCAAATTATCTGCAAAGATGAAAAAAGTAATGACTTCCATTCTCTGTCCTCCGCCTGGTGACTCATCCAAGTGGAAAAATGAAGCAGCTGGAGATTAAAGTTACCCCCCAAAAGAGGGGGGAGAGGAGGGGCCTCAGGAACAGCCAATCCAGTCAGACAAGTTAAAATGCAGCCAGAACGTTGGTGACAGGAGGTGGCAGCTACATGTTTTGTGGTTCCTCCTATTCGCCATAATCTTCAACAGGAAAGGTTCAATTCCAGCTCACCACAAGTGGTCGGGGCCGCAGATGTTGTAAGAAGCACCTAGCGCTGGCCCGGTGTCACATGAGGACAGGCTGACCATGGTTACCATGGTTACCATGGGTACCATACGCGCTCGGCGGAACACAGGGCAGAAACAGGTGTCTGCGACGCTCTACTTACAAAGGCCCTTCTCCGCAGTCTTGATCTTTTTGGTAACAGTCTTACTGTGATATGATTCACGGATCATATGCTATATCCATTAGTATTTTGTAGTATGTTTGTTTATTTGGTCAAAATCTGTCTCATTTGGTTCACAGCAAGCTCCGGGAGGGTCACAGCCATGCATGTCTTTATCCATCAATGCACACCCAGCGTGTATCGTAGTGCACAAAGCAGCCGCCCTATCACTGTATCTTTTTTCTTTTTTTTTTTTTTAACAAACACATAATGAATGAATAAAAAGAAACAATTTAGATTTCTAAGGCTTATAAACTGGCTTTAATTAACCACCTATTCTTTCATTTTTCTCCAAAATCACAAGCAATTTTTAAAAGTGTAAAGTACTAAGGAGGGAGAAAAGGCCTCCATTTGTTCACATGCTGCTTTTTGACTCCAAATATGAGCGGAGAGGGATTTCGGCGGGGAAGTCTTTCGCCACTCCCCGCCCCCAACCCCTTGTCGCATTGCATATTTAGAAGGGAGAAAGAGTTCTGACCGATGTCTAGAATCAGCTCACCTGAATCAAACTGAATCAATTCACCCAGCAGGTAATTCCTGAGAGAGGCTTAGACTGAGGCCGCCCGGGAAGCAGAAGGTAACGGCATACCCGCCGTCTTCTGGTTCACCATCTCCGTGGGACAGCAAAACAAATGTACTTGATCTTGGAGGAAAAGAAAAAGTAGTGTGAGATTTAATGCCAGGTTCTCATGTCAGACTTCAGACGCGGAAGAAACTCGGAAAAGGAAGGGATGAGGCGCCACTGAAGGTCGGATGCTGTGCGGAGGAGCTGGGGTTTGAACTGCGGAGGTGGGAGGGCGCGCTGCATTCTCGGGGCTCGGCGGCACAGAGAGAGGGATTTCGGCAGAGTAGGATTTGTAAATCATCGAAATCAGTCACATTCCAGAAAAGAACACTGATAGATCCTGTGTCCTCCCCGCCTAAGGAGGAAACCGCTCCAGAACCTCTCCATTACGGGCTTGGCACAAAATAAGGCCTTATTTAATTTATCATTTGCATGGAACATCTAATATCATCACTGAGTTGTGGGCACTTGGCTCTAAGAAACTGTTTTAAATAAAATTTTCTCCTGTTAAGCGTAGAGCTGTTTGCTCTTTTGGCTAAGAAAAAGAAATACACACAATAACACCGTCATCCATAAAGGATACTAGTTGTCACTATTTTAAAAGGAAACAGTGACAGATTTTATGACAGACTCAGCAGACATTCCGCGGAAAGATTCTAACCCCCGAGGAGGCATGGACTTCTCAGCTGGGTTATTCCCACAGGGTCTCACCTTGCCTGTTTTGGTCGCAGGGGAGCTCCTGGTATGGGTTAGAAAGACAGTTGGTTTTTCTTTCCACGGAAGCCAGGTGTCATAATATTTAAGTCACTTCGCTTTTTAGATTTTCAAAAGGAGGTTCGCTAGACCGCAATAGGAGTCACTCTCCTCAACTAACTTCCTTTGCCTTCTCTGTAGAAATTGTCATCTTCCTTGATTTCCTCACTGACTTTTAAAAGTGTCCATAAAGATCTCACAGGGAGAGGAAGTGAAGCGAAATAAACAGTGCAGATGGTAAGCAGAGAAGCTCTGTGAATAAAAGCTGGACATAGCCCTCAGATTTTAGTTCTAAGATGTTTAAGACTGTGTTCGGAGCCCTTTGAGTGCTGTGAAATTAATAAGGCTATTTATAGGGCGGTTATAAGACCCTTTGGTGATAGTTTGTCTCAGAAACTAATCTTTAGGGCTGTTAGCTTCGACCAAAGGTGCATCTTTCCCTACGTGGCTTAAAACAAACTCTTCCTTGGCTGAATCCCTCTGGGTTTTTGGTTGTCTTTTTTTTTCCCCTGCTGTTTTTTCCCTCCTTTTGTTACAAAATTTGTATCTGGCTCATATTTATTGTCTGATTTTTACCTTTTATTTCTCTTCAATAGTCCATCGCTCAAACGTGCTAAGCCATCACCACGTCCTCTGATCCTGTACTCCCCTCATTTCCCTCTTGTCTTCTCCTCCAGATCCTGCCCGTGGAAGCTCTTCACAGCCCCCTCCTTCTGTCCAAGGTGGTCTAGATCCCTTGTCCTCTTCCACACTTAGTTTCCTTCTCTGGAGCCGTTCTCTCGCCTTAATGTCCACTGTTGAGATCCTCCTGCTGCTTAAATCTTTTTGTCCTCTACTGCCTCCTTTCTCAGCTGGAGGACAGTCCCTTGCTCTTTGCCTCTCCTGTGCCCTCTTGAGATTCTTACACAAAGCAGGCCTTCTTTTCTAAAAATTTTTATTTATTGAATTATAATCAGTTACAACGTGTCAGTCTCTGGGGTACAGCACAATGTCCAAGTCATGCATATACATACATATATTCATTTTAATATTCTTTTTCATTATAGGTTACTACAAGATATTGAATATAGTTCCCTGTGCTATACAGGAGACACTTTTTAAAAATCTAGTTTATATATAGTAGTTAATATTAGCAATTCTCAAACTCCCAGTGTATGCCTTCCCACCCCCTTCCCGCCCCCAACCCCCATAACCAGAGGTCTGTTTACTATGTCTGTTAGTCTGTTTCTGTTTTACAGAGAAGTTCATTAGTGTCTTCTTCTGCTTCTCCTTCTTCTTCTTTTTTAATTCCACATATGAGTGATATCATACGGTATTTTTCTTTCTGTTTCTGGCTTGCTTCACTTAGAATGATGATCTCCAGGTCCATCCATGTTGCTGCAAATGGCATTATTTTATTCTTTTTTATGGCTGAGTAATACTCCATTGTATATATATATCACAGTTCTTTATCCAGTCATCTCTTGATGGACATTTAGATTGTTTCCATGTCTTGGCTATTGTAAATAGGACTTCTGTGAACATGGGGTGCATATGTCTTTTCAAATTAGAATTTTCTCTGGATATAAAAACTCCTTTTTGATCAAAGAAAATTTTAGACTGAACTAGTATGAACTCAGGTTAAACTGGAACTGCTTCGGTTAGCTCTCCTATGCCTTCCCTATGCCTCCCACCCGATTCCCCAAGGACCTAGGGAGTTTAGCCCCATCTGGCGATTTACAGATGAAAGAGCCAAATCTCAAAGGCAGGGAACTAAAGCAGAGGGCCTTTGACTCCACAGTCTTCCTTTCCAAATGAGCAGAAACGCAGACTCACACTGACGCTAGCCAGAGGGCTGCAGAGTTTGCTGAGCAGCATGGACAACTGGTATCTCCAAAATGGGACCCATTTAAAAGGAACACGCTAGCACCATGAAGCATTCGATCAATTAAAACTGTATTTGCTCTCTTAGTCTTTAGGAGGAATCCTGGGTTAATGTTTGAAATTCATGTCTATTTAGAAAACACCTGGGGGAGGGTGTAGCTCAATGGTAGGGTGCTGTACTTTGCATGCATGAGGTCCTGGGTTCAGCCCCCAGTACCTCCGCAAACCCTGAGCTGACTGAGACACAACTGAAGTGCTAAATCCAGGGCAGTCGTGGAATTGTGCTTGCAAAGTAGATGCTATCCTTTCCTGAGAGTCATTGGTCCAAGGTGTCGAGAGTTAACCAAAGATGGTGGTTGGAAGTAGACGTGTGGCTTCCCATGAGGGTTTGGAAACATCTGAATGAACCAGATTCTGGGCTACTAATCCAAGAATTTGGTCAGGATGACACGTCAGTCATTTAGATGTTGTTCTACTGCCAACAGGCTGGCTATTATTCGGCTGCCTCAGATAAAACGTAGGAAAAAAAAAAAGGCTGTCCTTTTTAATTCCTCTCGTGCAGAACTGAATGGGTTTTTGGCTGGAAGTGTCTTTCAGGGAGAAAAATCAGTCAACATGCTTAGCAATGGCCTGTGTGAAATACGTCGTCTTTTTTTTTTTTTTTTTTTTTTTTTTTACAGAGCTCTTAACTAAGCCTTGGAAACTGGAAAGTCATTTAATATGCTCTCTGGGAGAGAGGCTTCTGTGGTGCTAAGAGTAGGATATTACACTTTCCTCAACCAAGAAAAAAAATATGCACGTACACCTGTGAGACAGAGTGGAAATCACTTCTCGGGGCCATAAAACTGTACTTTACAGTCAAGCTGTTTACTTGAAGGTAACTGTCATTTCTGATGCACCTCCTTGGAGCCAGTCTTCCCCTGTGGGTTGAAGCTGGGACCCAGGTTGCTCCTTCCAGCTCCGATCTGTCATTTGAACAGCAATTTCTTCTTGTCGGAAGCAGGCTTGTGGGCTTATGAGAAGCCCGAGGGACGCGTGGATTCAGTTACTCGCAGAGCGCCAGGAACCAGGGGTGACAGGGACCCCAGTGTCTACAGAACCACTTCTGTTTGACTTCAGATTAGTCCTACGTAGTTTTAGTTGTCAGGGAGAATTCTGCTGATAAGCTCCCAGATAAGCATGTGTAGTAAACACAAAATAAATGGGTTCCTGGAAAAAAAAACAAAAACAAAAACCTTTCACTTAAAATGAAACAAGATGGAACGTGTATGGTGGAGGTCCGGGTGGAGGTCCGGGTGAGGATGGAGTTTAAATCATATCATTAAACCCACTAAAGGAAGCTTGCTCTGTAGAGGAAGTGCCTGCATCTTTTAGAGTAAATACATGAATATTCATCTTTTAATGTATCTTTTGTGTCAATCCTGATCATCACAGGTTGTATCAGGCACACTTAAAGTGAGGAAAAAATTCTCTAACAGCCTCGTATTTGTAAATGGGCTCTGGTAGATTGAAAATATTTACTTTGAAATTCTTGAAACGGACTCAGATGTGCTTTTAAGAGAGGCGCTGGGAGGGAGGCGGTGACGGCAGGGGGATGCGGGCTGAGCGCTCTCTCAGCCGGCTTCTGCTGGAGCCCTGGCGAGAGGAGGCAGGTGGGGTGGTCGCCGGGAACTGAGGCATCTGCGTCAGTGCAGTTACACATCAGAATGGTGGGGATATGCCAGAGTAACAACCACAGAGGCATTCTCCCCATCTGGAGCCGGAGGATTCTCACAGGGCGATGGTGCCCCGGATACTCACTTCCATAGACGGGCGCCATGGGCAGGCTCACTCCTACTGCGGCGAGAGTATCTCCTGAATTAACTGTATCTCTGGCCTTTACCTTCTCCCCAGGATACATTCAGAATGGAACTGATTCTGAAAAGCATCCTCTCTGAATGGTCTTGCTTAGATCCCAAGCAAGCAGCCTGCTCACCCAGCCTGCCCCTCCTCTCCTCCAAAGCCGCCCACCGGTGCCTCTAGAAGGGCAGGGGAGAGGGGGGGCAGCTGAATGGGGCAGGGCTTATGAGAGAAGGCAGCGTTCCCACCAGGAATTTCTCCTGCCTTTCGGGGGCCGAGCCTGCTGGATGTGCATTCAGCACTCCTGTTGGCTGGAAACTCTGCCATAATTTTTCTTTCCCCAGACTTCGAGGTCCTGGTAGGCAGGGGCTGTGCTCCAAGCTTCACCTGCGGGCCCTCTCGGACGGAGCCCAGGCTGCCTAGGGATATAATAGAGCACCTTCTTTAAGAAAAGGCCCCTGGAACACAATTGCCTTGGTTGAACTGTGTAATTTTGAGTAACTTGCTTAATCTCTCTGTGACTCAGTTTCCTCCTCAGAAAATGAGGACAGTGATGGTATTAAATGGGTTAATTATGTAAAGCACTTAGCACAGGGTCTTAGAACAGTGACAACAACTGAATAAATGCTAGCTATTATTTTCCATCAGATTGATGCTCTGGGCCTTCAGGTCTTCCCTTGACATCTAGTGTATGGACATTTAGCATATAACATGTATGTGTTCCCTGCTTTGTTCCAGAAAAAGTTTAGGATGGCATTCATGTCCTGGCTGAAAGGATGGTTTTCCAGAAGGTGCCTATGTGCATCCAGAGTTGGAGGACAGATCCAGTGATTCAGCCCAGTGTATGCAAGTCCCTTGGCCCAGACAGCCCAACCTTCCTTCTGTTCTCCCAGAAGTTTAAGTGTCTAGAAGGCAGTGCTCGGGAGGTTGAATACTCTCATGCATTGGTCCTATTGAGGGCTGTCACTACTCAGTTATAGGCAGAATTGCCCTCTGCCTCAGGGTGTTTGAAGAAAATTTCTCAGCTTAAAAACATAAAATCCTATTTATTTTCCAAGGATAGAAGTCTTTTAAAAAATCTGCTTGTCACACACACACACACACACACATACACATAATTGACTGGTTGGGGTAACTTGTTTTATAGAAAATGGAGGCTATTTATTTTGCTATGAACTGGCCCCTTTCTTCTAAGGAGCCTGAAGGATTTGAGAAGATGATCTCACGCCAGGGGAGGCGGGGCTCTTACCTGGATAGTGTCAGAGGTAGGACAAGACAACGGGACAGCTGTCCTCAACCTAAGAAGGGAGAACCAGCATGAACAATAGGATTAGTCTGAGTTTTAAATTTATATTGATAAGTCAGTCGAGCTTGGTAAGTTACTATATAGGAAAGACCCCAGGCTAAAAGCTGTGAGTGATCGACCATGTTCTTAAGGGACATGAATTCAGCATAAATGCTCTCTTTTAAGGTAATCGCTGAATGAACAGTGAGTCAGGGCCCTGTAATTTGTGCTGTCAGTGTTCCATTGCAAATCTCGGCATGAGCGCCCAGGTTGGCTCAGGGAGGTGAGAGGCCTTCGTGAAAACACTGAGCAGGCTCTGAGCACAGGCGAGCGTGTTATCATATTTGGAAGACGAATGGCTCGGGCTGGAGCTCTCAGATGTCTGAGTTCTCTGGTCCAAATAGTTGGAATGGGATGGCTCTGATTCGAAAGGCTCTCTTGCTGATTTTAATTAGGTAGAAACACAATTTAAGACGAGCTCTTCCCTGCCTGTTAAGCAAGGAGGGGAGCCTAAAGCGCCACTCAGTCCCCAGGAATTTCTCAAGTGCTCCTTTCTGGCTGTGAAAACAGTCTTTCACATCCAGGAAAAACACGGAGGGCTTACTTAGGGAAAACGATGCCTAGAAACTGTCAACTTTAGATCGCTACAAACTGTCAAGATACGAAAACAAATGGTCTTAACATGATTATATGCGTTTTCTCTTTGGTATGCACACGTATAGATTGTGTGTGACCAGGGGACCTTCCCCCCAAAGCAGCCCTTCATTAAACTGTCAGGAAAGATACAGCCTGGAAAGGGAAGGGGAGGGAGGGGGGAGCAGGAGGGGAGGGCAGGAGAGGTGTGCGCGCTCTTGCACACTGAGTTGGACTATTACCTCTTGGCTATTCTTTCTCACTCCTTTCCCAGAGCCCTCAACGTTTCCACGAGTTTTCCCAACACCTAGTGATCCTGGAGTGAGAAAGGAAAAAGTGACACCGGTAACATGAGTTAAAGCTCTGCTGGGGGCTGCCCTGTCCTCCCACCTGGAATCTGGCAAAATTCAAGGCAGAATATCTGATGCGGGAACCCAGAGGGGAGTGGGGAGGGCGGAGCATGAGGGCAAGCGGACATTTGTTCACACATTCATCCATTTATTTAATCCGAGGTCTGGATCAGACGCAGTGTTAGGTTTCAGCAGTTCACTTTTTTGTGCGTTCATTCACTGAACAAATACCTGCTGTGATGTAATTTACAATAAAGACTATATATGTATGTATTCCAAATATATATATTTTGTCTTTGTTTTCATTTCTGGCACACAGCTCCTAAAACCATTGAAATTCCCTAAGAGATGAGAACAATTAAGATGTCTTTTGTCATGTTAATGAGACGACTTTTAGAAAGCATTCAGGTAACCTAAAGATGGGAGCTGAGAGCCAGGGCACCCTACTGTGGAATTACATGGTTGGACTTTTCAACCCCACCCTCAAACTCTGGGGAGTGGAGAGGGGCTGCAGGTTGAATCAGCTGCCAATGGCCAGTGGTTTAATCAATCATGGTTATGTAAAGTTGCCTCCATAAGACCTCAACAGGACAAGTACGATGTGCTGACAACTTCCTGATTGGTGAACATGGAAGCTCCTCACCCTTTCCCCATACCTTGCCCTGTGCGTCTCTCCACCTGTCTGTTCCTGAGTGATACCCTCCCATAATAAACTGGTGGTCTAGTAAGTAAAATGTTTCTCAGTTACATGAGTGGCTCTAGCCAGTTCATTGAACTGAAGGAGAGAGTCACTGAAACCTCAGATCTATAGCTAGTTGGTCAGAAGGACAAGGGACAACCTGGACTTGTGATTGGCGCTGAAGTGTGTGAGTTGGGTGGAAGTCTGTGGGAGGAGCCCTTAACCTGTGGGATCTGAGGCCGTCCCCAGGCAGAGTGTCAGAAGTGAACTGAATTGTGGGACACCCATCTGGGGTACAAGAATTGCTTGATCACATGGGGGAAAACGCCTAAGTAGAACCCTTACTTTTCAATGACCACTATGGGTCAGACTCTTTTTTAAGCAGTGGGGTTCAGGAATGAATGAGGCAGGAGGCACTGCACTTGTGGAACTTGCTTGACAGCCCGAGGGAGACAGACAAGCAAACAGGCTGTTCTGACGCACAGACATGCACCTAACCTGCGCTGCGGGATGGGGGAAGCTTTCAGGGTGGAACTGTTTAAAGAGCAAATGGATGAGAGGGTGACCAGGTGGATTCATCTGCCAGCTACATCTTTGAAACTACCAGTAGAGCCTAATGCATTTCTTCTGGAGCCCTACACGTCACTTATTTTTTTTCCTAGTTAAAAAAAACATTTGGGGACCATTTAGACCAAGATAATGCAATTTTTCCCCTTTCCTTTTGCATTTTATCACACTCTTTCTAAAAAAAATCTCTAATATGTACCCAAATGGATGACTCCATTCTTTTTGAAATTTGGGAAGAATTTTGGGAGCAGTGGACCAGCGATTATAGAGAAGTTTCCTCTCACTTTATAAATTATGATAATCATCCCTAATTAAGTAACATCCAGGGACCACATCTATTGAGGGAGATGGAGATAGAGGAACATTTATGCCCCCCCACCCCCCAGGTGGGAGTGAGGCTTGGTATAGCCCTTCTGGAAAGCAATCTGGCAGTATTCAGTCAAATTAAGTCACTCGGCTCCCGCGTGTGTGTCCCAAACATATCCTCACAAGTACCCCTAAACAGACATGTGCAAGGGCGTTCACTGCAGTGCTTATTGTGGTCGAAGGTATGTGGAGGCAGTTACCACCCAGGAGACGTGTGGATGTACTTCAGGAAGTGCTGTGAAGCTGGCAGAACACTAGGGGAAGTATTCAATATGAGAGGCTGAGTGACAACATATTTTAAAAAAAAATTATGAGATCTGCAATATAATGGCACTCTGACAAATTAAGAAGCGTGTATAGAGAAGTACCTGGGGCATTTTGTAAGGACGTACTCAAACAGGAGGATTCATAACAAACATTAGAATGGTTTCCTGGTTTGGGGAGGGAAACAGCAGAAGAGAATGAGGAAAGGGATAATAACACAAGAGAGCAGCCTTCCTGGGACCAGTTGTCGATAATGTGACATGAACTAGAAAGTGTGATTAATCTCTCCAAGGTCCTCTAGGAAAGCAAATAGGAAAAGCTGGAAGGGAGGTTGGTAAGGAGGGAGAGAGGCAGGGAAGGAGAGAGAAGAAAAGAAAGAAAAGAAAGAAAGAGAAGGAAAGAAAGAAAGAAAGGGAGAAAGAGAGAAAAAGAGAAAGAAAGAAAAGAAAGAGAAAGAAAGGAAAGAAAGAAAGAAAAAGAAAGAAAGAAAAGAAAGAAAGAAAAATAAAAGGAAAGAAAGAGGAAAAAAGAGAAAGAAAGAAAGAAAAGAAAGAAAGAAAGAAACGAAAGTAAGAAAGAAAAGAAAAGAGAAAGAAAAGAAGAAAAGAAAAAAGAGAAAGAAAGAAAAAGTAGGATGCGGGGGTGGGGAGGGAAAGGTGGAAAGGAAGAAAGGAACACAGAACTACTCTATCACCCCCCCTCTTCCGTCCTAGGAGGGAATCCCCTCGCCCCCATCCCCCCCCCAGTCCCCCGCCCCACTGCTCCAGGCTGTCCAGACAGCAGAAAGCTCAGAAGAGAAAAGCAAAAACTCACCAACCACTGTTGAAGAGGCTGCTAAGAGTCACAAGGCAGAACAAGAAGCTAGGGGTTTAGTCACACCTATAGTAACACCCAACAGAGAAATTATTCGCGGGGAACTAAGAGTTAAGGGTGTTGCCAGTAGGGCAAGGCGGGGTGCGGAGCAGGCAGTAGTGTGAGGGAGCGAGGAGGAGTCTGGAGGAGCAGAGGGGATTCCGGCCTCCGTGGGATCTCTGTGGGCGAGAGGGGTGGCCACCTGGCCGGTAGTGGGAGCACACCTCTTCTGGTCCTTGCGCTCTCCAAGCATTAGCCCCGCAGAACCAGGCTACCCCAGCTCCTGAGGGGTCTTTCTAGGCTGCCTGGGGGGCATCCTGGTGAGGGACGGAGCTGACCCTGGAGTCCAAGGAGGAAGGAATGAGCAGACAGCCACTTACTCAGCAGCCTCTGTCTCAACAGGACCAAGCCATGACTTGAGTTCATATTATTTGCCACCTTTACAGGAAATCACAGAATCACAAATATTAGGAAGGTGGTCACTAAGGTGGCCATTTCTCATATTTTCCAGCTAGGAAAGCTGAGGATCAAATAGATTCAAAAACCCCAACTTCTGCTTTTTCTGAGACCTGAAATTGGAGTATTCTCACTACGAAAGTCAGTATGGAGGTGATGCGGAGGGATGGGGGCGCCAATCTGAAGAGAGCGAGCCATAGGAAAACGAGAATGCCTGGCCTCCCAAGATTCTGTTTTTAGATAATTCTTTTATTACTTTATAAAAAGGGCAGTGACGAAAAATACTGGACATATCAGCACCTTCAATCTTAAATTGCTTATTTTTCAAGGTTTTCCATTGGACACCGAGAATGAATTAAAATTCCATCCCTAAAAACATCTGACAGAAGATTTCAAACGTTGTATCTCATGTCGTGAAAAGGAACACAGCATGGCGTTTGCTCATTTGTCCTGCGGGGGGAGAAAAAGTCCTTGAGAACTTTGTCCTTGAGCTCCTTGAATTCAAACATCGCTGGGGTGGCTTCTTTTCATATCGGAAAAGCTGCTTTTCACCTCTGCCCTCTGCCCCACCTCTCCCTTGCTCTTTTGCTTCCATGGGAGCAGGAGTGGATTGGCTAGCTCCTAAACATAGGAAAATACTTTTTTATCCTCCCTGTTTTATCTTCCTATTTATAGATTCATTTCTTCCTCTCATTGTAAGCTCAGTAAAACATTTGTTTTTAATAAAAAAATAGTTGTTTTAATAAGTTTTCCAATTTTTTTTGGCCAAAACCTGCAAGGTTATTTCTGGCATTTGCTTCTCGTAGAGTTCATTATTTATTATCGTCCCTGACTAATAGCCTTTTAATTAGCAGTTATTAATATAAAATGCAATATTTATTCCCTCATCCAAGAAAAGAGAAAGAAAAACTCATATATTTTAATTTGTATTTTTTGGCCCTCTGCCATTTGGTAGCGAAGGGAAAAAAACGTGTATATGTTACAGTAAACACACATTTGTTACATTACATTCTGGAGTATACCATGCGTATTTGTCTGTGTACTCAAGAAAATTATATATTGTTCACCTGGGTTGCAGTTTCTGTTCTGGCAAATCTTTATTTGCCTCTCAGGGGAACCTATTTAATATAATTACATTTAATTGATATTTGTGGTGGTGGATTAAGGAAAAAGGAACCGTCATTTAATATGCTTCAGGATTTTATGGGTCTTGTATTTCTTGGCTTGGTTTTCAAAATACATGTAACCACATTTTTTAAAGCTAGGTACTTAGGTAAACTCAGTCCTTTATTAAAATAGTGCACTCAAAAGGGGCAGAGCTGAAAGCTCTCTAGTGGTCTTCTGCTAAAACAATGAAGAAAGAATGAAATCTTTCTCCTCCAAAATACGTTTTTACATTTGTTTTGTCTAAAGGTTTATAGGATTAAAATACGTTGTCTGTGGTTTAGCTGCTGATTTGGCTCGCGTCCAGTCCCATAGGAAAAGAATGAATAGTTTCTGGAAAGTGGTGTTTCCACTGAAGTTTGTATCTTTGTCCCATGCTCAGCTGCGAATTGCCTTTTCTTCTGTCAAATGCGATAGAACTTTCCTCTTTTTGTTGCCTGTCAACGGGCAGTAGTCAATGTATTTAACTGATGGCTCTAGGTGACGTTCAGGACGGCTCAGTCCAGTCCCTCAAACCCAGGAAATGTTATTTGTGTTTGCATTACTGTTTTGTTCAGAAAGTTATTTGTTGATGTTTAACTTCTTTTTAAATAACAAGTGCTCCCAGTGAGCCATGCAGCCACCAGTTAAATTTACAAATAATTTAACTATGTACAAAAATGTGATTGAGGCCAGTTGACATAGATAGTTGTCGCAGGCCTTAAGTTGCACTCTCAGAGCTGAAGGCAGATCAGGCTAGGTCAGCGGCTGGAGAGATGAGTGTGTTTATAGTTGAGTGTGCTCATTTTGCTTGTATTGGGAAAAAGAATGATTAAATAAGACTCCACGAGACACAAACATTTTTTCCCCTAAATTTCAAGGAAAATATAAATGCAGGTTTCTTGGTAAAGGCAGAATACGTCACATGAAATGAACAAGTAACGGCCCTAGACCTGCTCGTCCCAGGTGCCCCAGCTCAGTATCAGGACCATTTCCCAAAAAGAAACGTCCTGTTGATCTCTTTTTGTTTTCCCCTCTGTACCCACAAAAATGTGTGAGTGAGACAGGCGCATCGAACATCTCAAAGGTGATGCTGGGAAGCTATTCCTCGCTCTGTTCCTGGGATTCTCTTTGCCAAAAAGTGTCTGGAACTACAGTCCATGAGCTGAGTTATCCTACACAGGTGATTGGGAGACAGCCCCTGGCCTCCAGCCAATTGGAAGAGCTCAGGGCTTTCTAACCTTGGCCTCCGTGGACTTTAGGCTCCACCTCAGAAGAAGGAAGGGATGGACAGAGATCCCCACAAGCTTCCAACTCTAAGTTTACTTGGAATCGTATTGATTTTCCCACCTCATTAGTTGTCATGTCCTCAGGTCCTTAGACTTAATGTAGTTTCTCCATATAAACTAATAATCATGCTACTTCTGAGGGCAGACTTTTAGAAGAGTTCCTCATTAGTTCTTTCTCAGGGGGCAGCCCAAATTTCCCAAGCTGAGGTCCATAAAGCGTGCACATCATCAAATACTGAATTATCCAACCCTTCTTCACCACCCACCCCCTATTTTCCCTGATGGAGCGGTCAAGGGACTTACTCAGAGTCACACAACATCAGGTTCTCGACCCTTTGCCTGAGGCGAGGGGCTTTCCTTCAGCCGGCTGGGCTACAACGACTCAACCACTTTATATCGGACAACTTCCCTTGGCAATCAAGTAAGCCTAAAAGCAGAATAATAAATTGACTCCCAGCATTGTTTTTGAGTTGCTGGATGTTTCCAGTTCTTTTGAGCATTTTTGTGGGTTGAGAGAGAGGGAGCAAGTAGGGAGGGGAAGAGACAGAGAAATTTGTTTCCACTGGAGAAGATTCCCCTCCTTTGGTGAGAAGAACCTTGTCTTTAGGGCCATGAGAATGTATTTCCTGCCGCCCAGCCCTCCCAACCCCTGTGCTTTCCAGGGCTGGTACCTTCTCACTAAGGAATCAATGACCAGATTAGGGTGATGCCAAGCTGCTACTTAAAATTCCCAGGTGGGATGACTTGTTCCTTCAACTCTAGTTGGGGTGGGTTCCAGTATGAAATTCCTGGGCTGCCATGTCATTTTGCATTAAACCATCAGTTTGTTGGCCCGAGATGACAGCACATAACACATCCAAATAATTTTCTGTCAGGTCGACTCAGGGAAAAGAGCAGAAAAGAAGTATGGGAAAGGGAGTTTGAAGGAGATGAAATTCTTTCTGATGGACGGAATAGGGCATTTTCTCTGTGTTTTTAATTTAAGGCTCTGAAGCTCTGGCCCTTCACTCTGGAAACTGACATGTTTCCAGGCTTGAAATAATCCTGTTGAACAGAGAGAAGGGAGAGAAGGTAGCAAAGGTGTCCCAGTCAGAAAAAAAGCCAAAGAGCTCATAGGCAAGAAAAGAAATGTGTGGCGAGAATTTGACAAAACGCAATTTGGGATAAAGGCTGTCCTTTCTCTGCTATGAACATGAGAAAACTCCCTGCTCTCCTCACCCCCAGTCATCAGCCCTACAAGATGGGAGCATCTGACTTTAAGTACTAAAAGGGCACAGAGAGAGAGAGAGAGAAATGATGCTAGCATAATTCTGAGGATCACAGAAACTTCTTTCCCTAGTTGAGAAAATCGGATAGAGCCTGACAGTCCACTCACCAAAAGTGGAATCCACCATCCCATCAGACCAGGAAGAATTTTTGGAGGGCTGAATGTGTTTAGGTGAAACTTGTAGGACTTGAAATCTTTCTTCTGCCTCTTCTGGGTCACGTGATGCTGGAGGAGTTACTGATTCTCTTTTTAGCCTTAGGTTCCTCATCTAGAAAATTAGAATCAAAAAGATACTGCCTCGCAGAGTTGTTGGGAGGATGACAATAATCACTGGGTGTTTTCCATGTGTCAGTACAGAACTAAGCTGTATCTAATTTAATCCTCAATATAGCCCCAAGAAGTAGGTCTCATTAACTTTATGCCAGAGATGGGTAAACCAAGGATCTGGGAAGTTACTTAAATTCACCCTGCCGTGAAGTCACAGATTAGGATTTGAAACCAAGTTCTTCTGATGCCATGACTGGGCCCTTAACCGCTGCTCTCTATGTAAAGAAGTTCTTTGTAAGATGCCAGCCATTATAAAACCATTAGTGATTCTGGTAAAGTCATCACTTGACGGTCATCTTGTAAGGTAACTTTAGTTACATAGTGTCTCAGTCTTCAAGCACCATTTTTGGGGGCAGCTAACAACTTTTGATGATAATAACTATGATATATTAAGTGCCTGTGCTGTGCTGGACCCTATTCGAAGCATTTAAGATGTTGTTACTTATTGACTCTCCATAAGGACTTAATGGAATAGGTGCTATTATTACCGGCATTTCACAGATGTGGAAATTCAGACACTGAGATCTTTAGAAACTTGCGCAAAGTCCCACCGCTAGCAGGAGGCAGAGCTGGGATTAGATCCAGGCAGGCTGGTGTAGAACTGAAGTGTGTATCTTCTCGTCCTGTGAAGCATGGTTCTAAGCCCTGGCTGAGTGAATTCACCCAGTGACTTCTTGCTTACCTCTCCGGGGAATCAGAGAGGTTGCTGCAGGACTGATACATGGCAGCTCTTCTGTGGAGATTTCTCTGGGACATCCTGCCAAGGAACTGAAGTTTTCCTTCCCATAATCTACTGAGTGCTCCCCTAAATCCTTGCTAGCCAAAGGATCCTTTCAAAAAAGCCCCGAGTTATAGTTTGCTCCAAGCAACCCCAACAGTTGACTTGTTAACCCTTCTGATTGTTCACGACTCCATTCCCAGCCTGCTTCCTGCCTTTAGGAGCTGGATAATTGCGAATGTGAGGGATAAGGCAGAATGGAGACTCTGAGGAGGTAAACCAGATCCTGGGGTCTATGCTTGGTTCCTACCAAGCAGCTTTCTGGACAATCGCTGCTCTGATCTCCGTAATGTACTTGGAACTTTGCTGTGATGCACACGAGAGTTGCATCCCAAACTCTAGAAAGGCAGAAAGCAATTAAAATCGTCTATCATAACAGCCAGTGTTCTTAATTATAAACATGGGAATTTATCTATTTTAAGCTATCTGATGCCAAAAGTGAGTTCCCTAGAGGGCTCTTGCGTAGTTCACAGAATAGTGGGAAGGCCAGAGAAACCAATTCAGAAGTGGAACAGGAAACAAGAAAGGGTGCATGGAGAAACGGCTGGGCCATCTGCCATAGCCCCTGCTGGCCCACACTGGAGCCCACCCTGCAGCCACGGTTGGACCCTGGAGGCCCCGATCCACCAAGAAGGCTTGTGAAATTGCCTTCTTTTTCATAATATTTGCTTCAAATTCAAAGCCTTAGGCTGTGATAACCAACTGGACCATTTTTAAGTCCTGTGCCTGCAGAGTAGTTGTCAGTGGTTAGGAAGCACTAAGACTGGCCTTTTCAGCTTCTGATTCAGGG
This sequence comes from Vicugna pacos, assembly GCF_048564905.1. Lineage (NCBI taxonomy): Eukaryota > Metazoa > Chordata > Mammalia > Artiodactyla > Camelidae > Vicugna > Vicugna pacos. Next base: position 11,516,037 of record NC_132988.1, on the reverse strand, counting down.
GTTGAGCCATCGAAAATGTGACCACTGTCCACTCCATAGTCCCTGGTCTTTTTGTCAGGGTCCTAATTTAGCGCATTTAGTCCTGAATAAACTCTGCTGGGTGAATATCTCCACTTTAGAGCTATGGAAACTGGAGTTAAATCAGGTCAGCAGCTTAACGCCATACCCACCACTCTGAATGCAGAACCGCCTTTAACAAGTTGCCCCTCAGTTTGAGAAGCACTGGCTTAGGCAGGAGGACTTGTACTTGTATCCAGGCTGCTTGGATGGAACCTCACCTCTTTAAGAGACAAATTGCCCCTTGTAAAGTGCTCCAGCATCTCCCACATTCTGGCAGGGGCATGGCCCGAGGCGTCTGAAGGGGAAGGCAGTTAATATGATATGTAGTCTATAAAATGCACAATTGATTTCTATATATTCATTTGCATCTGGTACGCGCACAGCTGTTGAATATATTCCCAAAGAACAGAAACATTATCCGTTTCCATAATTTTTGAATTATAGAAATATTTAGTCAAACTGAAAATATAGCAAGCTTTTATAGGCCGTTAGAGTGATTGAAAGGCCCTGACAACTTCTCATAGCTCACAGTCATGGGAAACATATGTGTGGATCTCCTTAAGGGAGCAAAGATGTGAGAACATCTTGGGGACCAGGGGGAGCATCTATGCGATTTCAGAAGGCTTTGAGACCCAGCAAGGACCACAGAGACCGAGTGGGAAGACTTTCAGCTTAAGGCAAATCACCAGTAGGCCCCTCTGTCGGGTAGTCAGCACCGATACCCCGTTCTAGACAAATTACGATGGATGTGGCCATCCCGATGGGCCAGCAGAACATCTTTCCTGCATGGGACCAGAGTGGAGAGGCTTTCAGGGTTCACGTTCAGGAATATGCCTATTTTTTTTTCAGCAAACTTTCTGAACTGTGTCACATTTATGAAAAGAAGCGCGTTTTTTTCTTATGTATTTTCTTTGTAAAAAGAAAGGCAAAATGATGAAGGGAGAGATCCCATAGTAGATTGAGAAGCCAGAAGACATGTTTGAGAAATGGGCCCACCACTGACCAGCTGTGTTGATCTCAGGCACATTGTTACCTGATTCTTCGGGTCTTAGATCCTTGCCTACCTCACAGGATTAAGTCAGATAAATTTTAAAATGTAATATTCAATAAATGGAAATTTGCCTAATCCCAACTTGGGTGTGATTTTGAACATGATTTATACTAAAATTTAAGAGAAGAACTCAACAAACATGCATAGAACACACAGTAGATCAATATATAGACCCAAAACTCCAAAATGGTAGAAAAACATGGAGCATTTCTAATAAAGATGAGGGGATAGGCATACATCTACTTTTATCACCTCCTAAAACTCAAATAAAATAACATTAAAAGTATTTGTTCAACATGAAAACACCCAAGGAAGGAAAAACAAAGAGGTGACAACAGCAATAAAACCTAGGAGGCTGGAAAGCAATTGAATGACTGGTAAAGGATTTAAAGAAAAGTGAAGGATAATGGATAACATGGAAACCCAGGAATCAACACCACCTCTGCTGCAGAGTTCTCCAGAGAACTTAGGAGCCAACGGCAACTAGCATCTCTGGGAGTGAGGGTGCAATGCATCTGAAATAGGAAGGATCGGTTGGAAGTCTATTTAAAGAGCAGTTGACACTGAATCCCTTTTCCTACTCCACTCAGCCTGGAGACCTCTCTCCCTTTACCTAACCGTGAACTGGAGGTTCCTAGGGTGAGTAAATTGGAGGGTATCTGGCACAAACTGAGGATCAAGTGAATGTATGTGTGCTGGATAGCAAGGACTCAGCTCTCTCCTCCAATCAGCTCCCAGAACTCACCGGGCAGCTGGGCCTTGGCCACCCTGCAAAAATTAGGAAAAGTGTCTTATTGGGAGTCTAACCAGCCCAACATGAAAACTTAAAGATACTGACTTGGGAGGTTCTCTAAGAAATGACCCAGCCAGATTTATTTAGCCAATATTTATTGAAGGCTTATTATGTGCTAGGTACTTTTTTAAGTCCAAAAGATTCATAAGGAAAAGAAAGAAAGAAAGAAAGAAAGAAAGAAAGAAAGAAAGAAAGAAAGAAAGAAAGAAAGAAAGAAAGAAAGAAAGAAAGAAAGAAAGAAAGAAAGAAAGAAAGAAAGAAAGAAAGGAATCCATTCCATCATGGAGCCTACATTTGGGAGGAGTAAAATATACAAGATAAGAAAAAAGTCACTGAGTAAAATACACAGCATGTTAGATGGTGGTAATTAGCATGGGGAAAAATAAATTAGGCAAAGGGATAGCAAGTGTCTGGAGAGGAGGGAGGATGCCGAACCTATAAATAAGGTGGACGGAATAGGGCTTGTTGAGAAGGTGATGTAGGCGATGTTTGGGTAAAGGTCTGAAGGAGCAGAAGGAGTGGTCCAGGAAGCTTACTGGGGGAAGGGCTGCCTGGCAGAGGGAACGGCCAGGAGAGGCTCTGGTGTCTGGCCTGATAGCAAGGGCCAGGGGTCCAGGTGGCAGGAAAGGAGTGAGTACAAGGTCAAGGAGGCCACAATGAGGTCCAAGTGGCTGAGGGATGTGGTAGGCTGAATATTGGTCCCCATTGATGTTCTTATCTCCAGAACTTGTTATGTTACCTGACTCAACAAAAGGATCTTTGCAGATGTGATTAAGCTACGGCTCTTGAGGCGGAGAGATTATCTTGGGTTATCCAGGTGGACCCAGTGTGATCACAAGGGTGATCACATATTATAAGTGAAACAGAGAGGTTGGAGAGTCAGAGTCAGAGGAGGGGAAGTGAAGACGGAAGCAGAGATGACGAGAGGAGTGAGGTCAGGAAGGGGCTGAGAACCAAGAAGCTTCTAGAAGCTGAAAAAGCAAGGAAACAGATTCTCCCTTAGAGCCTCCAGAAGTAACACAGTCCTGCTGACACCTTGATTTTATGAATTCTGACCTCCACAGCTGTAAAACAATAAATTTGTGTTGTTTTAAGCCACGAAGTTTCTGGTAATTTGTTACAGAAGCCCCAGGAAACTCATACAGGAGGGAAGGGAACAGATCCATGAAGTCTTTTATTTAATAAAGCAGGAACTTTAAAAAAAGAAGTTGGGCCTTATTTTTAATGCAAGTAGAAAAAAGAAAGTGTTTTTTATGGCCTTGGAGCTGATAATTTAAAAGTAATATTTAACATAAAGCAATCAAAAGCTCTGGGGTAAGTAATGCTTTCCAATCATCTTCCCTTTAATGCACAAGAATCTGTCCTCCTTGTAAGCATTATCCAGATATGACTGGATAAATTGAATAAATACCAATCTGTGTTTATCCTTCCAACGTTTTCCCCTTCTCCCTCATTTCTTAGAGCTGTTCAGGGTGGGCTGCGCTCCTGCACGAGGGGCTTTTACAGTACTGAGCAGATACCACTAAAGCCCAGGGCTACAGATACTTAGTGAAAGGTTTAACACGTGTAGGGTGGAGGGGGCCTGCAAAGGCTGCTGGGGACATGAACGTGGGGAGATTTCTGCCAACTGAGACGAGGCAACGGAGCTGTGGGCCCCTCAGAGCGCCTTCTCCTTGTTAAGACCCCCAGGACTTTTGAGAACAGTGATTTATAAGATATCAGAAGAGACCAGTGTGTCTTTTCTTTTTACAACCCGGCCAATACTGCTGGCCGTGATTTACACAACTTCCAGGAAACAAATAAATAGCTTTTGCATTCTTGGCCTCTTCATGGAGATTATGCTGGATTGTCTCAGCCCTGATAAGAGATGGAGACCAGTACTGGGAGCTGAAGGAAGCAGCCAATCTGGAGGTAGAGAGAGAAATGCCTTCCTAGGGACTGCGTAGAGATGGGCATGGGGTGTGGTCCCTGTGGGTGTGCTGTGGAGCCAAAGGATACTGATGCAGAAATGCATGAAGGTCTCTGGGTCTCTTGGCTCATGGAGTAGAATGTGGGGAGGAATGTCTCAGAAGTCACCTGGAGCAGCAGTGTCTGCCAGACAGAGGAGGACTCAGCCTCACCAGCTGCCCACTGTAGGGACAGCAGTGAGTTAAGATCTATGCCCTTTGCCCCAATTCCAGGCTCATCATAAGCCCCTGGGAATCTCATAGCATTTTAGGGAAGAGGGGTTTTAATACCTGCTACGATTCTGTCTCTTTCGGTGGAAGCCATGGGGACCAAACTTTGCTTCCGGGCAACTCTGATAGTGTATGTTTTAATGAGAGTCTTGCTGGGGAGCTGAATCCCACCCCTGGCTCAGCCACCAGCCAGTGGATGACATTGGTTAGGTCCTTAACCTCTCAGCTGCCCCTTCTCTGTCAGGGTAGAGACTAAAACACAAGCTTTCGCAGCTCAAAACTTGGAGTCGGGTGGAAGACTTCTGTTGTAGCTCTTCTTTCCCAAGCAAGCTCGACCTAAAGCAAAACCAAGTCAAACCGCCTGATGGCAACACCACCACAAAACGAGGCAAGACAAAGTATCTTTTAAAATTCAGTGTCATCCTAGAGATCCCACAAAATGCAGGGGGAAAATCTTATAAAGACAGTTTAGAAAAAATAAGAACCTATCCAATAACGTTGTCACCAAGTCATATAAAATTCAGTGAATTTTTATTAGTTGTGATGCTCCAAAATTACCCAAAGTGGCTGTGAAGACCAAGTGAACTATTCTAAAGGACCCTCTCTTGAGTCGGGTGTGGAAAAAACATCTTTCAAGTGGCACAATCCAAATTTCATAGCCTGGGAAAGCAATTGGCCTGGAGTCGAGAATGTGATCCTCTTTGCAGAGCCTCAGCTTTTGGCTTCTAGACTTATATCGTTGTCAGTGCCGTCAGTCATCGCTGCAAACTGCCTGGAGACAGTGGTTTCACACGGCAAGCTGGAACTTCTAGCACATGGAAGCCTGGTGCTTGGGGTGTTAGCCAAAGCTGCGGAATTCCAGGGTTGCTGCCAAGAGATTCGAAGGTTATGTTAAGAGTTTCAAAAATCTAGAGCTGTGTGGGTGTTATGCGAAGCACTGTGAAGAAAGATGCCTTTTAATATTTTTTCGCCAAAGGTTGATGCTAAAACCATGTCTATGTTGGGGTCTGAATTCCCTTTTTCAAAGTTGATTCCTTTAGGCTCTAACAAGGAATTAACGAGGGTCACCATTACCTGAGTTGCCACACTTTGATGTTGACCTCTTGGTGCAGACCTCGGACTGTCTGGTGCTTTTCCCCTGCCTCCTAGTTGGGACTGCCTTTCTAGTTTTGCTGCCTCCAGGTGGCTGCTTCCTGGTCACCTCTGTGGGAGCTCTGGGACCCACACGCTGCTCAGTTCCATATCCCAGGCAGAACTTTGACTGCACCCAGTGAAGACCTCACCAGGATGCAAGTCCTTGGTATTTTAGTGGTGCTGTTTTGTTATAGGGTGCAGCTTCCTTGGATCTGGGTTTTGGGGAAGCTGGGATGCTCTGCAAAAGAGAAAAGCCTCATTGCCCTGGGATCTGGGAAGAGGGCAGTTGCTGGACTGTGGGGCAGCTCATTCTCCATGACTACTCGTTCAGATAAGAAATCCTATCTTCACTTCAGTTGCAGACTCCTGGATTACTCTCTTTTATTTATTCATTGATTCTGTGTATTCACTTCATTAGCTTAGGACTTCAGTCATTGGGATAAACATTTTTATTTTTTTAACACCTTTACATGGTATGGTTTCTGTACAGTAAACTACACATACTTCAGATGTACAACTTGATGAATTTTGATTGATGTATACACCAATGAAACCACCTCCACAATCAAGATAGCTCACATTTCCATCACTGCCCAAGAGGTGTAATTTTTGAACTCCCAATTTATCCCTTCCCACCTCCTTTACCCTCTGGTAACCATAATTTTGTTCTCTATGTCTGCAAGTCTGTTTCTGTTTTATAGATAAGTTCATTTGTGTTCTCTCTCTCTCTCTTTTTTTTTAATTCCACACATAAACAATACCATAGGTTATTTTTTTTCTGGCTTCACTTAGAATGACATCCTCCAGGTCCATCCATGTTGCTGCAAATGGCATTATTTTATTCTTTTTTATGACTGAGTAGTACTTTATTGAATGTATGTATGCGTATATACACTTGGGTTGTTTCCATGTCTTGGCTATTGTAAATAGTGCTGCTATGAACATTGGGGTGCAGGTGTCTTTTTGAATTACATTTTTCTTTGGATATATGCCCAGGAGTAGAATTGCTGTATCATATGGTAAGTTTATTTTTAGCTTTTTAAGGAATGCTCATCCTGTCCTCCACAGTGGCTACACTAATTTACATTCCCACCAACAGTGTAGGAAGTTTCCTTTTTCTCCACATCCTCTCCAACATTAATCATTTGTGGCCTTTTTAATGATGGCCATTCTGACTGGTGTGAGGTGACACTGCATTGTAATATTGATTTGCATTTCTCTAACAACTAGTGACATCGAGCATCTTTTCATGTGTCTGTTGGCCATCTGGATGTCTTCTTTGGAAAGATATCTATTTAGGTCTTCTGTGCATTTTTTGATTGAATTGCTTTTTTTTTCTTCTGATATTCAGCTGTTTGAGCTGTTTGAATATTTTGGAAGTTAGTCCCTTGTTGGTAGCATCATTTGCAAATATTTTCTCCCACTCTGTAGTTTGTCTTTTCATTTTGTTGATGGGATAAATATTTTAGTGCAACGTGTAAAAAGAAATTAATGCCAGCTCTCCGTGATAAACAAAATATCAAACTTTTCAATAAAGACGGGACTATTCTGCCCCTTGTCTCTGGCTCCGTTAGGCCTGGCTCCTCTGCGTAACTGGTCCTCTCTGTGTGATGCTTCTTACATCACTTCTGCCACATGTGTGCTTCTTTCCCCAACATTGTATTCTTGTCATCATTTCCACACCAGTCAATAAACTCTCCAACCCCACTGAGGGTCCAACAGTTTAATTCACTTCTGACACTAACTCCTGGAGTTAGGCAGACCCCATGGGTTAAGGGCTCAGGCCCACAAGTCTGCCCCCCACTTGAGATGTCAGCTGCTGGTGGGGCGCTCAGGTTCACCTCACTTCTGCCTGCTGACCACCAGGCTCACCTTATGAAGATAAAACTCAGGTGTGGTTGAAAGGGGCATGTTAGGAATGACAAAGGATGCTTTTGACAGGCAGGAAATTCCAAGGGCTTTAGGGGTTCTTTGCCAGGAATCAGAGACAAAGACCAGTAGGCATGTCTTATTATACTACACTGTCTTTACTCAAAATTCTGATTTTTTTTCATGATGGATTTTTCCATCAATGTTGATTTTTTAAAATATTCCATTAGAATATTTATTTGACTGCTGAGTTCTTTGACACCCCCTTAAATCTGGCATCTGAAATAAGTACCTTATTTACCTCACCCTAAGGGCTCTGCTTCTCAGCCTCCCATTTCTGGGCCTCTGACAGAAGTAGGGATGGCAAGGCCCTTAATATAAATTGTACACATGTCAAATAATTTGGTGCCCACTATAGAGATCACTTAATGTTCCACGTACAAATCTGTGCAAATCAGTAGAATCAATGAACAACATCTAATAGTTGGGATTACTGAGCAGAACACTTAGGGTCAAAGTGCCAGCTAATTTATGCTCACAGTGGGGAGCTCTGGGGTACCAGTCACACTAGGAAGTGATTTCCAGCCTCACTTCAACTTGGAATCTTCGGATGAAATGGTCTCTCTGCTCCTCAATTTCTTTCCACAGATAATTGAAAATTTGGGGTAAGCCGTTTCTAATTCTCAGTTGTTATTTTTTTTTTACAACTCTCAATATTTACAACTGGATTTTGTTTTTCCCAAAGAAGCTGTATCTACACAGTGATTTTTCTAAAAACTAGCTTTTAGAAATGTACATCGCCATTTGAAATGATGGCAAATTTAGCAAATTAAAAAATGACAAAGGAGACAGAAAAAATTGTGAATTATTCTACTTCCCAGAGATAATTGCTTTTGATATTTTGGTGTATTGATTGTGTGTGTGTGTGTGTGTGTGTGTGTGTGTTTGGACTGAAAACACCAAAATATAAAGAGCAGTTATCCCTGAGAAGTGGAATAATGAACACACACACACACACACAGAGTCTACTAAATACATACTGATTTTGGAGACCTTTATAGATTTAATGGAGGAGTGGTGGCTGGAAAGTTGGTAATGAAAGAAATCTTCATTCCTTCAGGGCCTACGCTGGGCAAACTCTGTGTCAAAGTTTAATCTTCACAACAATTTTATCTCCATTTTATGCATGGGAAATCCGGGATTCAGGAAGGTTGAGTCACACACAAGTGAATCAGTAACCAAGGCCAGTGAGAGGCAGGGTCCATCTGCAGGAAGAGCCCTGACTGTCTCTAGCCTGCCCTACTATTTCCACTTTTTGCCCTACTCATTGCAAAAGGAGTCTGGAAATTAAAGCCTCCCTCCATGTGTGAGTAAGTACATTTTTACTAAAATTAAATGCAGTGTGGCACTCGGAGAGGTCAAACTTAAAGTCTATGTGACATTCAAAAGGGTTGTTTTTCTCCTCTATTTCTAGAGACTGTCTCTTCCTGGGCCGATTTTAATTCAGGTTTTGGCAAAAATGGCTTCATGGAATTTTTTTCTGACTAGAAGGGAAGGCAGTTTATTTTATTACATTTGGAAAGCACATACCTAATTTAAATACTGGTTGGCAGAGATGAAGCAGAATTTTCTTTTCTGCTTTAGAGCTATAATTCAAAATATGTTGCTGAAAGCAGAGCTAAAACTAGCACTTGGTAGAGTGTCTAGCATTCGGGTACCACGCAGGTTCGTGGCTGGGGTTTGAGTCCTGGGCGATGAGGTCGTATCTCACAGCTGCCTTCTAGAAGGAGAAGGGGGCAGGCAGGAATGAGCTATTAGCTGGCAGAAACTCACGGCAACTGACCTGCAAGACACTTGCGTGCTTGGGTTAACTCTCTCACTTAAAGAGAATCTAGATGTAGAAAAAGACAACATTCCGTAGACCAAACCGAAATATTTGAGCCTACAATGGACATTTTGTAAAAAGTTCTTACCATTCCCCAATTTCGAAAAGACAGAAGGCTGAGGAGCGATGCGGAGAAGGGCAGGATCAGATGCAGGGGTGAGTTTTTGGTCCTTGCTGTGCTGGGCTCTGAATTAGCCTTTTCCTTCCCATGTCTTGTGTTTCCCATTCATAAGATCCCAGATAGAAAACCTTCTGCCACCTTCTCAATGCTCACCCTCGCTGCGATGTTTTGAGAAGTTAATATCTGCCCGTAGATCCATATAGTGAATTCCTAGAAAGAATATTGCCTAAAAATCTCTGGAATGACGCTCTGCGTTCCCCCCTCCCCCCATTGCTAGGACAAGACGACCCATATGGGAACTTGGAGAAAGGATGCCTCTCCCTCCTGCCCGCTTCAGAGTCTCTGATTAAATTGCAATGTATTCTACAGATGGGCGAGTCAGGCTGCTTATAACTTAATCTACTTAGCTGTAAATAGTCTTGCCCATGTCCCAATTTCTTCATCTGCAAATTGGAGCTAATATTTACGTTGCAGCTCAAAGGGATTTAGTCAGGCCTCATGAGATCAGCGGGGCCGCGGGTTTGGAGCTTGGTGGGTGGAAGGCATTATATAAATATGCCGTCATTTTCATTAGGGTTATTTTCATCATAATTTTATGCTACAACACAGCTGTGGCAACATGTGTTTTAAAGATTTAAATAAACATTCCAAAATTTGTGAAACCTGATGCACTTTTGCCCAATTTGGCTAAATTGGCCATCATTTTGAAAATTCTGAAGGCAAGGCTTTCAATTCACAAAGCCTCTCCCTGTGGCATGGCTGACGCACCGACAAGCATCATTTTCTTTTGTAAGCGCTTTAAAAGCACGGCCAAATTGTCCAACATATTAGCCTGGCAGCTCAAAGGCAGGGTTCCCTCATAGGAACTGGGTAAGAGGAGACTCAATCACAAAATATAAAACGTGGGGCCACCTCAAAACCCACCCACCCCTAATACAAAAGCTTGATTTCTGGCTCTAGAACAAATAGAAGAGGCTTAAGTAGTTTTTTGGTTTGTGGGTTTAACATGGAGATCAAATCACAGCCATGTCTTTAGTAACTCAGAATATTGACTGTGGGCCACTGACATCCTGAGCTACGATAATAACTATCTGCTTCACCTTTCTCCAGGATTAAGCATGTGCTGACCCAGCCACACAATTTCGATGACCCAAAACACTGAATCAGTGGTGCCCTGAGCGTGTTTCCTGGAGCTAGCCCTAGACAGGATTGCACCAGCAGAAAGCACTCAAATCTTCTTTGGCCCTTTCCCCAAAGACTGATGGTCTTCAAGGGCTCTGAGTGGAAGGACCACAATTCCCAAGTTGCTTTTGCTGCGATGCAGATAAGTAATCAGATAAATAAGAGCCAATCCAAAGACTGTACATTGTGGCCTTTTCCAACATGCCCACAGCTGCATATACTCAGTGTCAAGGCGGTGATTAATCACATTCACAATCTCCTGTTGACTTTTTATTTATCTTTATACAAATGCATCCTGATGCTCAAATAGATTACATACCCGGTGGGTGATGGCCTGTGTTGGTTTTGTAACATTCCAGGCTATCTCCAGTTGCCTGAGTTAGACATTTTAGACATGTTTTTATTTGACTTATGAAAAGAATAAATACATACCCAAGAGTGCTTTGAGGAAGGAGAGTTTTTTTTAAAGCCAAATATGAATAGTTTGGGAGAATCTGGATAAACTGATGGTAGTGATGGCCAGATTTAGAGCTTTATGTTAATTGAAGCTTCAGGGGTGCTCTGGGGGGATGGAGACCCCGAAAAGTCATGCTCAGGAAGGTGAGAGTGAAACATTCTTTTCTGGAGACAAAAGAAAGATGTTTTGCTTTTCTCTCTGATGCTAATACTGTCTGTTAAGCCAAAGAATCTCAAACCTTATGAAAACATTACCTTAGGGATAAGCTTATTTTAAAGCAGCCTTCTTCAAGCAAACTGTTCACACAAATACACACACGCACACATTCAGTCCCATTCTATGGATTGAAAGTACAGCCAAGAGATGGTCCTGTTTACCAGATGTGCTAGATGAATCTGCTGGTGGTGGTCTCTAGGACCACAACTTGGGAACACCAGCTTTCAATGACTTCTTTCCTGAACCAGTTCAGGAGAGTTGCAGGAAATCACTGATTTCCAAGAAGACACAGCTGCACTGTTCTTCGAGGGGCACCCTCTGCACTGCTCCCTGACTGAGAAAGGAGTCCCGGAGGCAAGAATATGAAAGTTGGGGAGGAGAGGGTACAGCTCAGTGGTAGAGCGCGTGCTTAGCATGCATGAGGTCCTGGGTTCAACCCCTGGTACCGCCATGTAAATAAATAAATAAATAAATAAATAAATAAATAAAACCTAATTACCCCCCCCCAAATAATTTAAAAATAAATAAAATTTTAAAAAATAAATTTAAAAAAGCTTAAAAAAAGAATACGAAATTTATCCCTAGGGAATTCATAGGAATAGCTGGCAGAGAGGTGAGGCAGTTGTCCAGGAAGGGCGAAGTGGGGGAATGTGATTCTGTGATTCTGGCCTTTGTGTGGTGTGAATACATTGGCACTGCGGTAGGAAGAATATCAGCCCCAGAGCTGTCCACATCCTAATCCCAGAGCCTGTGACTGTGTTACCTTACATGGTAAAAGGGATTCTGTGGACGTGATTAAGTTAAAGATCTTGAGTTGAGCTTTTTGTTAATTGAAGCTTCTGGGTGTTTCCAGTGTAGTTGCGGGGGTCTTTATAAGAGGGAAGCAGGCAGATCAGAGGAAAGATAAGAGACCAGGTGATGAAGGAAGCAGAGAGCGATTGGAAGATGCTAAACGTCTGGACTTGGAGAAGATGAGGCCACGAGCCCAGGAATGCAGACCGCCTCTAGACAATAAGAAGACGCAAGGAAATCGAGAGGGCTCTCTGAAGACGTGTTCACTGTACACAAAACCAGTAAATGAGCCAACGTCTGATTCTCTGCCCTCGGAGCTGTAGCTGCACCTCTGCCCTGGGCTGCTGGGCACCAGCCCTGTGCTCTAAGGCATCCTGAGTCCTCCCGCAGATGTGCGGTTTAGATATCAATTGAGATGCTCAGGGTAGTAACGCCTACCTCACAAGGTGGAGGCTCGGGAAGAAGATACTGTGCCCAGAAACACTTTTTAAACTATAAAGTAATCCTTATCATTATGATGATTCCAGGTCATCGATTCAGAATGATGAGTTGAATGAATAAGTAATTGGAAATTAGGAGGATCACTCTGCCATTACAAACCTGGGTGTGGGTCACTGGGCTTTCAAGCCACCTTTCCGTGAATTAGGACATTGCTTATGCCCCTGCCGTGCTCAGCTTCTTCCTCTGGACATTCAAGGGGGAGGGAGCGACAGAATGGAAACCTTGGACATTTCAAAATGAGCTGGAGGAAGTCAGAGGAAAAAAACTCTCAAAACCGACAAAATCCTTTAAGTCCATAAATCACAAACTGAAGCCACCGCTGGTATTAACAAACCTAAATCAAAACTTCATTAACGCCGTTGTGACACAGCTGATAAAATAACTTCTGGTGAGTATATTCTAATAGCAGAAAGTCAATCATATTGATCGCATTTCCTTCTTCTATCTCTTCCTGTAGGTAATATATTTAGAGACTCATTAAAATAGGCATTCTTTTGTTCACTTGGTACCAAGACAATATTCTACATATCTGAGCATTTGATTAGTGGTATGTTTCAAGTGTCAGTGCTGCCTGTCTGTTAATAAAGAACTTGGAATTTGAATTCTAGAGGTGCTGATGTGGCCTTGACCAGCTCCTTTATGACGTCCAGTCTTCACAGCTGCCAAGGAGAGGCAGGGTCTCAGGTCTCTGACTTGGAAGTTAGCAATGTCAGTGGAGTACATAGTGCTGTCACAGTCAAATCACCGGATGTCACCATGTTCAGACAGGGCCCAGGAAGATTGGCCACAGGCTCTGCTCTTCAGTGGTGACAATGGAGCTAAAAAAAGTCCTACAGATTTTCATTGCAATAGCAGGACAAAATAAAAGCCCTTGGGTCCAGTCTGAGCCTCCATGTAAAATCTTAAAGTATGTGAACTTTATATGCGGAATCTAAAAAAAAAGAAAGAAAGAAAAAGAAGACACTAATGAACTCATCTACAAAATAGAAACAGATTTGCAGACATAGTAAACGATCTTATGGTTACCAGGGGAAAAGGGGGTGTGAGGGGATAAATTTGGGAGCTTGAGATTGGCCAATATTAGCCACTATATATTAAAAATACATAAAAAACAAATTTCTTCTGTATAGCACAGGGAACTATAGTCAATATTTTGTAATACCCTTTAATGAAAAAGAATGTGAAAATGAATATATATATATCTATGCACGACTGGGACATTACGCTTTACACCAGAAATTGACACACTGTAACTGACTGTGTACTTCAATTTAAAAAAAGAATAAAAGCATGTGAACTTTAAACATGTTTAAAATATTAAAAATCTATTAAAGTCAAAACTGCAGAAGCTTATAAAGTAATACACAGGCGGTTATTTGAAACACCCTGTCCAAGGCTGGCTGATCATCTGCCAACCCATCACTGACCTCATCCAGCCCCACACTGCGTTCCAGGCAGCAGCTCCCATCTGAAGAGCTTGGCAAACAGGCTCGGAGATGGGTTTCTTCCAAGTCAGCCAAAGATAGCTTATGTTAAATGTAAGTCCCATGAAAGTACACGAAGACATTTTGATGGAATTCTGCACTTGTCAAAACAGCATAATTAAATATAAAATTGACAATAGGAGACGATAGAGTTTTGATCAGCGTGCCTTTTATTGTTCCTGTGCTGGTCATAGCTGAAGGTAATGGACGTGAACCATTTTACAGGCGAGCTGCTTGCAAGCTAGAAGTAGTCTTGGCCATAAATTCAAAAAGTTTTTGTGCAGGGCCCCTTATAACCTCATCTCATTTGTCTCATCTTTTGATTTCTTGCTATTAATTTGCCTTCCACTGTTAAGCTGTCTGATTTTGCTCTGGGCCCCCTTGTCTTTGGATTTTTCTAGACTCTTTGGTGGCTGTCTGCCCTCCCCTTCTTGTCCATCATGATCTACACCGGTTCCTCTCTCTTAACTTGTACAGGTAAATGTGAAAGGCTAGCGTTTTATTTTTCCTAAATGAGAGTATGATTTTACATCTCTTTGTAGAAGCATTTAGGAAGGCGCTAGGTTTTATGCACAGTATTTGATGAGGGCCATTAAAGTTAAGACCTATGAATCTGGGAGGCCAGAACAACTGACTCAGAGATGCCAGGCAAGGAGAAGACAGAGAAAAGTAGGTTAGGGAACTCAGCCACTTCTCCCTGTTCTTTAAAGCACCAGGAAATGTCAACCAGTTAGGTTGCCAAGGGATACACTATTGTCTGACTTACAGATGTGAATTGCAGTATAGGTGATACTTACAGATGTGATCTGCGGTATAAATGAACACTAGTGGCTGACACTTTAAAAACTATTATAAGAGTTCAGGTTTTCTGAGTTTTTTTTCTGATTTTATTTCTGATCAATATATGTATGGCCTTACTAATACTAATAACAACTCTCCTGCTCACCTGCCTGTGAGAAGTGAGACATTTTAGAAAGTCCTCATCCTGGATGGTTCTGGGAATGCCAGAGAGGTAATGGGGTTTATCAGTGAACGCTGGTGGTGCCCACCACTGCGGAGAAAGAATCAAAGTAGAATTTGTGAGCCCAGACCCTGGCATTTCCACAAAAGGTCTGCTCAGGACTGGAACTTTCCTCCCTGTGCGGCTTTCTGGACAATCAGCCATGCCTAGGTGATGGTGGACCTGGAAACCCGCCCTGGAGAGTAGTGCCCCCTTTCCTGGTGCGGAGGCTCCTCCTGTGACGGGCTCAGCTGCAAGGCTGCAGCGAGGATGCCCCTGGATTTCAAGTGCCAGGTTTCAAATTATATTAATCTGCTACAGTTGTCATAACAAAAGACCACAAACTTTATGGCTCAAAGAACAGAAATGTATTGTCTTCTTGTTCTGGAGGAAAGAAGTCTAAGATCAAGGTGACAGCAGGGTCGGTTCCTTCTGAGGGCCATGAGGAAGGACCTGTTCCAACCCTCCTGCTGGCCATCTTTGATGTGCCCTGGCTTCTAGATGCATTACAGTGGCCTCTGCCTTCACCTGCATTCTCCCTGGGGTGTGTGTATGTGTCCAAACGTCCCTTTTTTAGGACACCAGACCTATTGGATTAGGGGCCCGCTCTACTCCAGCATGACCTCATCTTAATTTATTACATCCACAAGGACTGTACTTCCAAATAAGTTCACCTTCTGCAGGTGAAGACTTCAACAGATGAATTTGGGGAGGGGCAGACACAACTCGACCCACACCAATAAATATTTCTTTAATGATCAGAGGTGTGAAGTAATCAGGGAAGAGATTCCAACATCTGTTACACATTCTCTTCAAAAACCACTTTCCTGTCCTCTCCTGTTTCTATTTCTCTCCTTCCTCTTTCTGTTTGTAGCAGACTAGAGTCTCTTCTTTACCCCGGGCCAACAGTAGGGAGGGATTAAAAATTAACAGCCTAAGGCCGCCATCTCCCAGATGGTGAGGACAAACTCCTTTTCAGCTAGTGTGGTGGCTTTACGTATAAATTGGATCAGAAACAACAAAACTTCTGGGCTTGCTATTTCTCAAGTCATTTAACAGGAGGTGCAGTCCTCCACCAGGGCTGCACCAGAGCAGCAGCAACCTTGGTTCGAAGCTGAGTCAAGGCAACAAGATGTTATCCCAAAAGGGTAAGAGAAAGACCCCAGTGCTTGTCTTACTCGAAAGATAAGAATTCTGATGGGAGACGGAAGCGTTGTGCAGCAAACGATTTCAAGGGTTTTATTAGCAGAGGGAAAGCACCCCTCCAAGAACGGGAGGTGGGCTGAGCCCAGGGCAGGTAGCAGTGGTCTCTGTTCGCCCCCTCCTCTCACACTCTCGCTTAGAGGGGGTCTCTTGATTGGTTGATGGCTCTTGCCCTCAGAGTGCTTGGTCATGCTTGTCCCCTTTTGTGCATGTCCTTACCCATGATGCACATGGAAAAACCCATGGGGGGACCTAAATCACAGTGTTAATTATATTACAATGAGCACTGGGTCATGTCTGGTTAGGTCCTTGTCACTACTGCACAGCTGCAGTTGTCAGGTTCTAACTGGCTTCCTGCTGGCGCTCATTTAGAGGAAGTAAAGCCCCTTTATGCTGAAGGTGGGCACAACGCCATCTTCCAGACCAGCCTCCCTCTCCTCCACCTTCCCTACCATGTGCCCCCACTTGTCTAACTACCTAACAATTTAACAGGGGGTATGTTCCTTCTCCACCTGAGGCTGTTTTGGACTCTCCTTGGGAGGAAAATGAACATTTAACTGTGGTGGGATGTGAGGAAACTGGGTGTAGCCCTTCCCGGTGGTGAGACGAAGCTGGAACTTAAGAGTCTGTACCCCCCTTCCCCTGCTCCTTTGTGATAGCAGGGTTCACCCTTTGCACCTTCTCTGCTGGAAAAATTAGCCAAAATTAAAAAAAAATTTTTCAATCATCATTTGACCAAAGTTTAAGATGCTGGCTTATAAGACACGAGAAAAAGTCAAGGGCCAGGACTTACGTCTCCCTTATTAGGTAGGGCTGGAGTTTTCTGATGGAGGAAAGTAGAGACACAAGACTAAAGAGCTGAGTTAAGGCTGTAGGGAGACGATGGAGGGGAGCCATTGATGAGCCAGAGGGAAGTAAGGAGCAAGACAGCATTCGTGTGGAAACCATGAGGTCACAGGTCCTTCTAGACAGCCCCTCCTCTGTGGCTATAGTTCTCTCTGGGTTTCAGATCCTTTCTTTTGCTCCTTTGGGCTTAGGGGCGGTGATAGCTTTCCGTATGGCTAATCCTTGGGCGCTTCACAAACCCTTACGGTCCCCCTAACACCGCCGACATCTTTGTAAAGTGTCTCTTCATTAAACTCTCCATCCATCTGAGTACTAAGCCCTCATCTCCCCAAGGGGGTTTAAGTTTCAAGAGGGCAGAGATCACTGCTCACCTTTGCATTTGCATAGCCTTGGAGATAAAGCCTTGTGGAAGACTCTCCATGAACAGTGAAGGCAGGAGTGGATGAAGGGGAGGACTGGCTGGAGCAAGAAGAGTCAGAAAGGAGGAAGGAAGAAAGGGAAGACATACGAGAGACTGGAAGGTCGGGGGGGAGGTGGTATGACTCAGTGATGGGGACCCAACTCAGCTTCCCAGACCTGTGCTCTCTGATCACCTAGGGAAAAGCCAAACAGCCCAGGAAGGATGGGGCCCGAACCGCCACCTTGCTCAGCCCTACACAGACAGGTCTTTCTTATTTACTGCCCCACCTGCCTCCTGCCTCTGCAAAACGCCTCTACTGCCACCTCTGGTGCCCACACAAGGCTGGGAAGCAGTGTGGGCTTCTCCTTTCAAGTCAGAGGCCCTGGGAACCTCCCCTGGCAGAAGCCCACCCAGTGCTGGACAGTCCCCATCCGGGCAAGCCAGGCTGCCCTGGGACAGCAGCCACAGGTCCTCTCGCTGCACTCATTGTGCTCCTATTGTATGCAGACCCGTATGAGATTTAAATATGGGAAGATATAGAGTCTCTACCCTCCATCCAGAGTCCAAGGAAAAGCAGGAGGGGCACTGACAGAGCATCACGTCAACCCAAAAGGATGAATTAGAAAGTCCAAATGAAATGCCATCGCCGGAGCAAAATGCACGGTGCAGACGGGGGTAGTCACGCGGGATGACTCAGAAGGACTGGCTGGATTTCGAGCCAGATTTGCAGTGAACACATTCAACCAGGTAGTTTGGAAAATATATTAGAAAACAATCAGTCAATGTCAAGCATTGTCCTCAGGATTGTGGGTCTCTGGGTCCTCTGAGGATGCTTTATTGCTGGCGGAATAAAAATGATGTATTATGTAAGGGTGTGTTCAAATGCTTTGTATTTGATTTTTTTCCTGCGTTTGCAACCTCCACCAACAATGGTGCGCAGTAGAATTAAAGGGATTGGAAATTCTCTTCCTGGAACTCAGATCCTTCATACTGACTGAGTATTCGCATCAGATCCCGATGTAGTCATTTCCCCGCTGTGCTGGTAAGGCCATGGTGTGTCCAGCACGTCGGAGCGATCTTTGATCTTGTCTCAAATAAAAGAGACTAATGCACATTTATTTTTGCCATTTTCATTATCACTAAAAGAAATGCCAGAGAACGTTCCAATATAACCTCTCGAGAAAATAAACCACTTTCTTAACTGACATCAGTTCTGTCTCTTCGTAAAATGGAACCACACATTTGGAAAGCTCCGTCCCTACCAGGCCAAAGGCACATCTCTGCTTCTCACACTGTTTTCAAAGCTTTGGTACACGAAGCTCCCATCCCACATCTCCTCTGGAAGAAGCTGATCTCCAGGGACCAGTGCAGGATGGGGGAAATGGAGAACAGCATACGTACTGAGAAAGATCTTCTAGTTCTGCGTTTTTTTCTTTCTTTGGTATAGTTTTGTTGGTGCCTTTTCACTGAAGTAAACAACAAAAGACTGCTCTCTGTTGTCTCGATACTAATCATAAAACTGAAAGCTTAGTTCAACAGTGGAAGAGAACCATGTTTAGTACATCATAATAAAGGCAAAACAGGGCTAGACTGGCCATTGGGTAGTTGAGGAAATACCACGGGGCTGGTGCATTAAAGAACTAAGACAATCAGCTACCGCTTGCTGCCTTGAAGTGATGGAACCTCTGGTGATGCAACTGTCTACTCATTCAGAACTCTTCCCCAAGGACCTCCTCCAGGTGGGGGAAGAGACCAATGAACAACACATGAAGATCGCTAGTGCTGGAGAGACACAACACAAAAAAAACCCAAAACCCAGACAAATAATAAATGAGGTGGGTACTCCTTTTTGTCTTTTTACTCCTAAATCTCACAATTTTCTGCATACAGTAGGAGCACAATGGGTGCTGTTAGAGGGCCTTTGGCTGCTGTCCCGGGTCAGCTCGGCTTGCTAGGATTGGGATTGTGTGGCACTGAGTGGACTCTTCCCAGGGCCCCTGATTTAGAGCGAGAGCCCCCAGCTACTGCCCTAGCGTTGTATGACACCCGTCGGGGGCAGTAAAGGGACCTACAGTAGCAGAAGCCAAATAAACAGTGGTGACATGCACAGTGTGCTAGATACTGCAGAGGAGAAAAATAGTTTAAAAAGGGACTGGGGACGTTAAAGGGATGCACGATTCTAAGGGAATCTCTGCTATCCGTCAACAAAGAGCATAGGGGAATATAATGCAAGAGTGAAGTACTAGTCAAGAGCTAGACTTAACAGATGCATCCTTGTATTATGCAGCAGTAGGTTACCAGGTTCTGAGGCAGAAGTCCTGGTCCAAGTGGTCCCTTCGGGCCAGATGAACCTGGGTGAATCCTCTAACCTCTCCAAAGCACAGATTCCTCATCTGCACGAAGGTGAAAACATCTTCATGGCCACGGCAGCAAAGCGGGGTTATAGCAAGAACCCAATTAAATATTGAATTTGCAAATTCTTTGCTGCCGTCAGAGCTCTGGGAATGTGTGGTGAACACAGATTGCCAGTGATTTCCCCCTAGAACTTCTGATTCAGTAGATCAGGGCTGGACCCAGTCTAATTCAACAGTGGTTCTCAATCCTGGATGAACATGAGAATCCCCTGGGAAGTTCTGGAAAAATACAGACACCAGAGTCCTGATGAATTAAATCAGAATTTCTGGGGCATAGGTATTTTTAAAAAGCTCTCCAGGGTATTCAAATGTATAGACAGGTTGATCATCAACAGTCTAGTGAAATCCAGGCCTCTGTGACTGTGAGCAATGGAAATTACAAATCGCCACCCTCCTCTTTTTTTTTTTTATTTTTAAATTTTTATTGAAGTATAGTCATTTTACAATGTCATGTCAATTTCTGGTGTACAGCATAATAGTTCAGTCATACATATACATACATATTCGTTTTCATATTCTTTTTCATTAGAGGTTACTGCAAGATATTGAATATAATTCCCTGTACTATAAAGAAGAAACTTTTTGCTTGTCTATTTTATATTTAGTAGTTAGTATCTGCACATCTTAAACTCCTGATTTATCCTTTCCCACCCCCTTCCCCCCTGGTAACCATAAGTTTGTTTTCTATGTCTGTAAGTCTGTTTCTGTTTTGTAAATAAGTTCTTTTGTCTCTTTTATAGATTCCACATATAAGTGATATCATATAGTATTTCTCTTTCTCTTTCTGGCTTAACTTCACTTAGAATGATAATCTCCAGGTCCACCCATGTTGCTGCAAATAGCATTACTTTATTATTTTTTATGGCTGAGTAGTATTCCATTGTAAATACCAGAGGTGTGGGACTCCTTGGTCTCTCCTGAAATGAGTGCTAAGAAGTTCCAGGGTAGGAAGGGGCATTCCAGGTCATCCAATAGACACATGTAAACCTCTCCAGATATGCAAGAATCTCTCCTGTTTTTGCTGACTTTCAGAGGAGGAAGATGCATTGTCTCCCTCTCTTTGTTCAGTTATCCTTGTGATGAGGAATCGATCCTTTACGTGTCTCCTAATCCCTCATGCCCCCGTGTCATGACACAGCTCACTAGGAAATGCATGTGGTGCCTGAGTATTGAAATATGGAGATTGACTCAAGAGAAATAATAGCACAAGGCTGCAATGATGACTGCACATTTCCTCACATTTTGTTATCTTTGCTTTCAAATCCACAGTAAATCCAGTAGCGCATCAGCTCTGAAAACAATCACCAGTTTAAGTATCCTGGAGTTCAAAGTGCCAAGTGCAACTTGCTGAAGGGAGATAGGCTGAACTTACTGTCTACAATACTGACCAAAAAGACTGGTTTGCAAACAGGTGTGTTTTCTCAAAAAAAAAAAAAAAAAAAAAAGAAAGAAAGAAAGAAAGAAAGGTGGCAAAACTAAGTCAGACTATTGGGAATAATTTTCTATTTAGACACAGCTCTCATTATTGTTACCCCAAAAGGTAAAGACCCCAGTTCTTGTCACCTGAAAGATAAGTTTACAGTCGGGAGACAGTGCGTTGTGTAGAGAAAGATTTTTGAAGAATTATTTAGAAAAGGAAAAGTACACATCCAAGAACAGGAGGAGGGCTGATCCGAGGGAGGAAAGGTGGCATTTTTTTGTCTCCCCCTTCTCTTCTACCCTCGCTTAGAGGGGGTCTCTTGATTAACTGACGGCTCTTGCCCCTGGAGTGCCCAGTCATGTTCGTCTCTTTTGTGCATGTCCTTACCCATGATGCACACAGAAAAACCCATGGAGGGGGATAAACCACAATGCTAATTATATTACAGTGAGTACTGGGTCATGTCTGGTTAAGTCCTTCTCGCTACCAAGCAGTTTCGGCTGTTGGGTTAACCGGTTTCTGGCTGGCACTCACTTAGAGGAAGTAAAGCCCCTTTATGCTGGAGGAGGGCACAACTCCATCTTCCAGACCACCCTCCCTCTCCTCCACCTGTCTGCCCGGTTCCTCACTTATCTAACCACCTAACAATATGATGAGATTTTTGTCCCCTTACAAACCATTCTGTATCTTGAAATGATCACAGATCTTTTCCTATTTATTTCATTTATTTTGTAATCTTGGCCAGATATTTATACATGGAAAATGTAAAACTTCAACAGGGAGTGGGAAAGAAGTCAAAAATGATACCAGATTCCTGTACTGAGGGACACTTTCTGTGAGATGTGGAGCCCCGGGGTGAATGAAGCAGGTGACTGGGGAATGCCGGGCGGGTCTGGGAAAAGCAGGGTGGTGGCACCCTCAGCTCTGTGAGTAAGCCGTACGGGGCTCACTGCAATGTCCATTTGCTCACCAAAACTTGTTTTTTAAATTATCTACATTGAACAAGAAACCCTGAGGCACAAAAAAATCACCTGCTGGGACCAGGTGATCCCTGGAGTCCCTTACCCAACTTAAATGTAGCATCTTTCAATTATTTGAATCCATTTTGAATCCTTAGTAATTACTACATTAATTAACCATGTAGGAGAAAGATTTTAATCTTGGCATCTCATTTCTGTGAAACCTGATTGAAGACTCCAGACCAGTTACCTTTTTTACATTTTAAAAAGTGAGATAAGAAATATCTCATCCTTTGCAAAGAAGGGCAAGGATTCCATCTGGTTGTTTAAAAGCTCGTTGAAAAGGTTCCTCATAACACATTTTCAATAAAATGTTTATAAATGAAAACAGCTGATTTCTGTTTTGCAGAAAAGAGAAAAGAAAAATAAAACCCATTGTGTTTAGAAAGAAAACATTATGAGAAATCGTTTCATTAAGACTCCAAGGCTAACCTCATTATTTAGAATACCTTCTTAAAATATTAGAAGGAGCTCACATAGTCAACTATGACCCTTGCATGGAGTCATCGCTACATCCACTAATTTTGGCTTTCGCTGCTCTTAAAAAGCTATTCAAAAGCGTTTATTTTGTGACCCTACATTTCTTCATTTCTGACCATTGCCCTCTTATTCTTATCTGCTTAGGAGCTCAAGAAGTGATTGTTCCCAGCACGTAAGTACACAAGAGCATACCGTGTGAAGTTTCTCCCTGCTTTTTTCCACCCTCCTTCTAACTGATTCAATAAACCAGTCTAGTGTGAGCCAGAGCTAGCTGACTGCAGTTCGTAGCTCTGCATGAAGACTGATGCCAAGATTGGGAAGACTCTACGAAGGACTGCTTTCAGGACGAATAATCTGACTTTTTAAAAAATTTCTTAGATAAAAATTGGTTTGCCCTACGAAGCTACATTTGGCACATCCAAATTCAATACATTTACCTTAATTATATGATCATTTCTGAGGGAATTATTGTTGTTGCTGTTTTGTATTGTTTTAAATGATCCTTAAGAATGCCGTGGGGTGCGGGGGAGGGTCTAGCTCAGTGGTAGAGTGCGTGCTTAGCATGCACGAGGTCCTGGGTTCAGTCCCCAGCACCTCCATTAAAGAAAGAAAGAAACAATTACCTCCCCCACCACAAAATAAAGAAATATGTTTTTTAAATTAATAAGAATAAAAGAATGTCGTTTTTGTCATTTCCCTGTGCTCATATAGTCAGACTTAGCGTTGAGTACCTTTCCAACTGGAGCTCTTTGATAGCACCGGAATATCATATCTACTCAGAAAGCTCTTGATAAATCTTTATTGACTAAATGGAGATCTCTTTAGCTACTTGCAAGCTGGTTTATAACTTCTCTGTCACCTCTTCACACCATCCTCATGAAGCAGGGAGGGCAAGAAAGATGATCTCCATGGTCACAGAGGCAGAGAACCAACCCCAGGACTCTTAACAACTCATCCAGAATCCTTTCTCTTTTCATCGCCTTCCCTCCTCCTGGTTCTCATCCTCAGGGAATCTTGCCCCTCCCTTTGTGTAAGGGGGAAATTGTCTGGAGACACTTTTCGTTGTTACAATAGAAGGGGCGCCACTTGTGTCCAGTGGGCAGAGGCCAGGAAGGCTGCTAAACAGCCCACAGGATAACCCCCTGCAACAAAGAATCATCTGGCTCCAATGCCAATAGGGTTGTTGTTAAGAAACTGTGCTTGACCTGTGTCTGAAAAACCTTCGATGGGTCCCAAAGCTGATGATACCAGAGGAGCTCAGCTCCTGTGCTCGGCTGGAGGGCTGGCTGGTTATAGATGCAAGAACCCAGGGGCAACTGAGGGTCGGCCTTTTATTCCTGGAGGTTGACAGGCACTTGAGATATTAATGTATGGAGAGTATTTAATTTCAATTTTTAATTGTTTTTAAACTGAAGTATAGTCGGTTTACAATGTGTTAGTTTCTGGTGTACAGCATAGTGATTCAGTTAAACACATACACATATATTCCTTTCCATATTCTTTTTCATTATAGGCTATTACAATGTACCGAATATAGTTCCCTGTGCTATGCGGTAGGGCCTTGTTTTTTTAATCTATTTTGTGTATAGTAGTTAGTATCTGAAAATTCTGAACTCTCAATTTGTCCCTCCACTTCGTCACCTTTAAAAAATTTTTTTTAATTACAAAAGGATACACACTTTGTACATACATCTTATGTCAATGACCATCTTTGGCCAAAGACCCCTGGGAATAGAGTTAGACTGTTGATCTGACTGCATAAAGAGGGCGGCTGGGAAGCATTGCAGAGGTGTGTTTTGGGGGCTTATTCATAGGATCAAGCTGTGTTAGGTGATTCAGGATAGGGTTCAAGGATGCATGGGTTTGCTGTGGATGGATGCTGGCAGGAAGTGGAAGAAGGAACATTCTTTGATTGGGTATCAATATTTTCTTTATGGATGTATAGTTGGTTTACAATGTTGTGTCAATTTCTGATGGACAGCATAGTAGTTCAGTTATACATATATTTGCTTTCATATTTTTAAAATAGTTTTTATCTAGGAAGCGGAAGACCAGAGCGGGCTAATGTTGTAATTGGCAAGCGAAGCCGCAGTCCCTTGTGTTTGGCTGTTTGTGGTTTGCACAGTGTTTTTGTTTTTGTCTGTGCTCAGACATGTTTAGAGAATGGGCTTGTGTTTGTCTTGCTTCACCCTGGTCACAGAGGAAGGTGTGAAATTGTTTATGTTCCTCAGTAGAACACTATGGTCCAGCGATTAGAGCCGACCCAGCTCCCAGCTGACAGCCATCAGGGGCTACTTTTTCCCTTCTCCCTTGGAACACATGATAAAACACAATGAAAGACAACAAACAATCAAATAAACCAGAAATACGTGGAATCACACCATTATGAGATAAGCCAATTAAAAATTTTTTGTTGTAGATTCTCTGAGTATTTTCCCCAGGAAGGTGACTATCAAAATAATGGTAACATTTATCAAATAAAATTGTATAGCCTGTTTTTTCACTAAGTGAGATACCAAAACATTTTTCTCATGTAGACAAATATTTCCCCACAACATGATTTTTTTATTGGCTGCAAGACGTTTTATGAGATGAATGGCCTATAATGTACTGATTTCCATATTGTTAAACATTTACATTATTTGAAAATTTTTACTATTATAAATAATGCTGGGACAGATATCCTTGCATAAAATCTGATGATTACTTTGGCATCAATTCCTAAAAGTATGACTGCGGGGTCAAAGGACAGCTATCATTTTCAAGGACTGAGAACATTGATGTAATCATGATTCAGGGCGATCACCTCTGTCTGCCAGTCAGGAGATAAATCGTAAGAATTGGGTTTAAGTGATTACGTGAAGGTCTCCTTTGCCAAGGTTTGTCTTGTAATTCAGAGTCCAGAAAAGGACAAATGACAAGAATGACAAAGTTATGCAACTGGAAAAAAATCTCATTTGTAATTTGATAAGGAATTTTAGGAGAAAGCCGATTCTTACTATGTGAGAAGTATCTGGAATTTTTAGCTTCTTTCAGAAAGATCAAATTTAGGACAAATCAGAATGGAAAACCCTTTGATACCGCTTCTTTCTCTACCCATGGAATGGTGAGTTAACCATTTTTCTCCTTGTATGACAGCTAGAGGAGAGGGTGTCTTTGATTCAAAGCAGAATGGAGTGGGGACTGGACTCCCCAGAAGAAGTAAGGGCACAAATTGAATGAGGTTGGATGAAGAGGGAGAAACTAAACAGGAAGGCGGTGTTTGAGTCAACCTTTCTTCTTCCCATAGACTTTGCTTTCTTCTCTTGGCCAGTTGTATTGGACAGTATCCTCAGTACAAGACTGAACAGCAAATGGCCATTAAAGGCATCTTATTCTTGATTTAATGGTACTGGATTTACACTTTTACAACTGAGAAATGTTGTCTGGTGCAAGTTTGTGACAGAAATCCTTTTCTAGGTTAAAGATGTTTCCATTTAGGCTCAGCTTACTTAGGATTTCCATTATGAATGGGTAAGTGTTGAAATTTATCGAATTTTTTGCATCAGATAAAAATTTTCCTTTCATCTATTCATATTAGGTAAAAAATTAGTAGGTTTTCTGATATTTACCCCTTTTTACATCTTTGAAATAAACTCTCTTTGGTCATGATGAAAACTGCTAAATTCAGCTAATTTTTGCCTCTCTATTCGTAAATAAACTTGGACTATAATTGTGTTGTTCCTTTTCATTTTGGGCCAACTAGACTTCTAGAAGGATTGAACAGCTTTTTAAACTTTCTATTCTCTGAAACAATCTTTATAAAGTACAGAATATCTATTCCTGTAGATTTGTTAGAATTTACTTCTAAAACAATTTCCTTCCACTTTCCCACCACCTCTATCACTCCCACTAATGGAAGAATTAACAACTTAGTCAATTTCTTTAATGGTTACTGATTTTTAAAGGTTTTATGTTTCTTCTTGAGACTATTTTAATAATCGATATTTTATAGGATATCATCCATTTTAAAAAATGAACTAGAATGTGTGTTACATTTATATTTCCTTATGAGTTTTAAAACTTTCTACTGTTTCCATAATTATGTTCCCCTTTTTTCCTAATTTTGTTTATTTGTGCATATTCACGTTTTTCTTATTGGTCTTGCTGGTGACTTGTGGATTTTATGAGATTTTCCCAAAGAACAGTTTTAATGTTCTTAATTCTATTTCTTTTTTTCTTGTTTATCAATATTCACCCTCATGTTTATTTTTTCTTTCTTCTACAATCTATAGGTTTATTTTTATTTTTTTCTAGGTGCTTAGGTTTCATGCATTTACTTTCAATTTTTCTTATATAAGTATTTAATACAAGTAGTACTTTAGCTGCTTCCTATGAAATTTTCTGTGAACTAATTTCATTAACATCTTGTTCTAAATAATGTACATTGTGATTCCTCCTTATATCATGAATAACTTCAGATTTGGATTTTAAATTTTCTAACATATGAAGTTTTTAATCACATTTGTAATTTACTTCATTTATGGTGAGAGGATAGGCTGTATGATTCTGTATCTTGGAAATTTGTTATCTTTTGTGACCTACACTGTGGGTGATTCTACAAATGCATGTGAACGCAAGCTTGCTCATCTTCTTGTTCAGACTGTAAGTCCTTGCTAATTTTTCCTCTGGTCAGTGTCAAGAAGGAAAGAATATTCAGCTGAGATGTGGAGGATGCATTCTTCACGCAAAGGGAATCATCAGGTAGACGCATCAGTGTGTGTGAATCCCCCTGGGTGGGAAGAAGTGGACATGTTTGAAAACCTGAAAGAAGCCCAGTGTGTCTGCAGGATAGAGCATGAAGACAAGGGGCTTGGAGGAGGTCTCCAGGCCTGGAGACCCTGCTCTCATTTGTTTGTTTGTTAGCTGTGTGTGTGTATGTGTGTGCTTGGGATAATGGAAAGCCATTGAAGATTTTTGACCAGGTGAATGTCATACTTATATTTGTGATCTGGCTATGGTGGGTGAAATAAAAAGGAGATCTGGGAGAGGAAGCCAGGAGATCAGTTGGGAGGCAAAGACAGCAGCCAGGGAAGAGATGATGGTGGCTGAGACCAGAGCCAGTGCATTGAATGGAAAGACTCAAAAGAGATGAGATATTAAAAAAGCCAAGTCACATGGACTTGTTCAGTGGCAGCAGGAATTGAGTGAAGTAATCCAGGTGACACGCCTCTGCCAGGCATCCACTTCCACCCATGCTGAGCCCCTCCGTGCTTGTGGGCTGCCCAGCACTCCATCCTCCATAGTAGAAACTTACATTCTTTGCTTCGTGCACAAAGGAGCAAAATGAGAGAGAAATAATTAGTAGGAAGATGGTGGATCTCTTGAGCCAAATGGAAGTTTTTATGGCTTCAAGTTTTTTGTAAATTATGGTCAAGTCCAGCCACACATGACTAGAGTTTGTGCTCCTTTCCCTCCATTCTGCCAAATCATAAATTTCAGGACTGAGCTCATAAAAAAGATCATTGAAAGTTGTCTCATACGTATGCTTTCCTGGTGGATGACAAAGGACATACATTTAATATACATTTATTTATTGGTTTAATATTCTGGGCTTAAACGAAGTGTCATTACTTTAATGCCCATTCAATGTCAAGGACGCCATGTTTATTTAAGGGTACTTTATGGTCACCTGCCATCCACCTGATCCAAAGGCTCCAAATGGGGAAAGTTAGAGGTTTTTTGGAGCAGTGACTTCGTGCCACACTGCTTCATCTATAGAATGTTCTGAAGGGCTTTTTACCTCCTTCTCTAGACAACCCTTTTTCTTGGGTTGAAAGGATGGGAACAGATTCAATTCAGTAGACAGAGAGGACTGCTTGCATTCATATCTCTCTTCCCTCGTCAGGTTTGGCCCAGCAGGAATCATCCAACAGTGTTGCCTTGCACAGCTCAGAGCCCAGGACAGTGGTGAAGAGTGGCGGCCACTCCTTTATAGAAGTGGTGTCATCCTGGCAGGCTCTACAGAAGCATTGTTGGGGTTCTTCTCTGAAGTAGTTCCACACTTTGAAGAATATCAAGGCCAATACCTTTTCTTCCTTTTCTAGAATAAGAGAATCTGGAAACTAAATTGGATTGTTTTCTTCAAATGCTAGAGTGAATATATAACTATATTCATCAGGAAACTTCTGACTTTGTTCCAGATACTCCTGTGGTCTGTCTTCTAGGGAGAGCCCTGGTGGAACGGTCAATGTTCTGCTGGCAATTGGACCTTCTTTGTGGGATGCTTTTGCAGTTGGTACTGATTCCAGTCTAAGAGGATAACTTCCAGATGTCTTCCTCTATGCTCCTATCGAACATCAAGATGAGAGAAACTGTAGATAGGGAAATTATCTGAACCAGAAACTCTCAAGTGTAGGGACATACCTATCCTTTGAAGAGCGGTCTTTCAGGATATATGTTAGTGCCTTCCCATTGCCTTTTTCCCAAGAATTTGAAAATTATCGTGTGTTGTAGGAGGTATTATTGATGGAATTATAAATGCTTAGGAAAGAGAGGAAAAAGTGAGACCTCTCAAATGAAGAGTTAAGCTGTTTGTTTACTTTTCTAAGGATCCATTTATTTCTCTAAGATCTAACCTTGGCTGAAATTAAGCTATTGAAAGCAGAATACTTTATCCACTCCAAGTTT
The DNA here is from genome assembly GCF_048564905.1 of Vicugna pacos. Classification (NCBI taxonomy): domain Eukaryota; kingdom Metazoa; phylum Chordata; class Mammalia; order Artiodactyla; family Camelidae; genus Vicugna; species Vicugna pacos. The sequence continues at coordinate 11,486,864 of NC_132988.1, read as the reverse complement.
TGTTTTAATAGTATTCTTTTAGCTTTTAGCAAAATTTGCTACAAGAAAATGCTACAAGATGGCATTCACTTTTTAATTTATTACACAAAAAAAGACATGAGGATTGTTTATTACATTGCTTAATGCTTTCTGGACAAAGCTCAATGTGAGAAATTTCTCCTAGCATCTAGAAGATACTTTTTTCTTTTAAAAAACTGATTTGACTACTTCTTTCCAAAATGAGAGTAATGTAAATTGTAGTGTCCTTTTTGCTTTGGTTACAAGGATGTTTATAGGCAACTTTTTAGCTCACACTTTTGAAGCAGTATGTCTGCAATCTTGCTTTTTATTTGTTTATGAATTTGTGTTTTCATTTTATTAACCTTTTGTTAATTAGCTTTTTCGCAAGGCAACTCAAAATTTCTTTGTAAAGAGAAAAATTATGAATATTGCATACATCAATAAATGGTATGTTCTGCATTTCCCATGTTCAAGCTCCGCAGAAGTCCTTTAGAATGGAAGCAGTTGGGGACTTACTCATCTCCCATTCTAGGTGAAATGCTCTACCTGAAATTGCACCTTATCCATAATCCCACAAAATCTAAAATTGCACCAAAATCTTCCAGATTTTCCCCTTGAACAGAACTAGCTTCAAGAGGCTGAGAAGGACTCCGGAAAGCTAAATGAGCAGCTCCTAATTTTAGACACAAATGACTGGAGATGGACTTGCCCAACACACCTATAAGTGTGAGGTTTCAAAAACATTGGTGGTGGCCAGTTCCAGCCACTCTTAAAGTCAAGTTGTATTTTACCTAAATTTTTATACTCCATTTTTATAGAATTTCTTTTTGTCCAGGCTACATCTAGTTGGCATTCTGACTGTTTGATAACTCTTGGAGCATTTTTCTCCCAGGTTTTATTGCAATATAGTTGACATATAACACTGTGTAAGTTTAAGGTATATAACATGATGATTTGCTATATTTATATACTGTGAAATGATTACCACAATAAGGTTAGTTAACACATCCATCACCTCACATACTTACCATTTGTGTGTGTATGTGGTGAGAACTCTTAAGATCTACTCTCTTAGGAACTTTCAAGTGTAAAATACATGATTGGTAATTATAATCATCATGTTGTACATTACATTCCCAGAACTTATTCATCGTATAACTGGAAGTTTGTATCCTTTGTCCACCTTCATCCGTTTTTGTTGCTGTGAGTGGCTTAAGGTAGGAGTCCAGTTTTATTTTTCTGCATGTGAATATCCAACTTTCCTCTACTGGGTATTCTTGGCTCCCTTGTCAAATATTAGTTGACTACATATGCATAGGTTTATTTTCAGGTTCCTTATTGTATTCCATTGATCTATTTGTCTGTTTTTATGCTAGTACCATATTGTTTTGATTACTATAAGCTGAGATAAAGCTTGAAATCAGGAAGTGTGATGCCTCCAGCTTTGTTCTTCTTTCTCAAGACTGCTTTGGCTATTTCTTTATGGTTCTATATGAATTTTAGAATTGTTTTTTTTCTATTTCTATATAAAAACAGTCATTGGAAGCTTAATAAAGATTGCACTGAATCTATAGATGGCTTTGGGTAGTATGGGCATTTTAACAATATTTATTCTTCCAATCCATGAACACAGAATAGCCTTCCATTTATTTGTGTCTTCAATTTATTTAATCAGTTTCTTATAGTTTTCCGTGTACAGATGTTTCATCTCCTTGGTTAAATTTATTACTAAGTATTTTATTGTTTTTGATGCTGTTGTGAATGGGATTGTTTCTTTCCTTTTTGGATAGTTCATTGCTAGTGTTTTGGGATGGATCCGATTTTTGTATGTAGATTTTGTATCTTGCAACATTACTGAAGTCATTTATTAGTTCTAACAGTTCTTTGGTAGAATCTTTACGGTTTTCTATATGTAAGATCATATCATCTGCAAGCAGGCACTGTTTTACTTCTTCCTTTTTAATTTAAATGCCTTTTAATTCATTTTCTTGCCTGAGTGCTCTGGCTTGAATTTCCAGTACTATGTTGAATGGATGTGGTAAGAGTGGGTGTTTTTGATTTGTTACTGATTTTAGAGGAAAAGCTTTCAATCTTTTACCTTTTCAACCTTTCGTGTTAGCTGTGGGCTTGCCATATATGGCCTTTATTATGTTGAGGTACATTCTTTCTAAATCTAACTTGAGAGTTTTTATCATGAAAACATGTTGAATTTTGTCAAATGTTTTTTCTGCATCTATTGAGATGATCACATGATTTTTACCTTTTATTGTAGTAATGTAATATAACATATTTATTGATATGTGTATGTTGAACCATCCTTGCATCACAGGGATGAATCCTACTTGATTATGGTGCATGATCATTTAAATGTGTTGTTGAATTCAGCTTTCTAGTATTTTGTTGAAAATTTTTACATGTGTATTCATTAGGGATATTGGCCTGTAGTTTTCTTTTCTCATAATATACCTTATCTGTAAAAAAAATAATAATAATAAAGAAAAGAAAAAAAGAAAATTTAAAAAAATAAAAAAATAGCCTTACGTGGCTTGGGTATCAGTGTAATGCTGACCTTGTAAAATGAATTTGGAAGTGTTCCCTCTACTTCAGTCGTTTCAAAGTGTTGAGAAGAATTGATGTTGATTCTTCTTTAAATATTTGGTGGAATTCACCAGTAAAACGATCTGGTCCTGGGCTTTTCTGTGTTTGGAGGGTTTTGATTACCAATCAGTATCCTTATTCATTATTAGTCTGTTCACATTTTCTCTTCTTCATGATTCAGCCTTGATACATTTATGTTCCTAGGAATTTACCCACTTCCTCTAGGTTGTCCAATTTGTTGATGTGTAACTGTTCATAGTAATGTCTTATGATTCATTGTATTTTTGTGCTATCAGTTGTAGTGTCTCCTCTTTTATTTACAATTTTTTTAAATTTGAATCCTTTCTTTTCTTTTTTTGTTGGTTTGTATAGCTACAGGTTTGTCAATTTTATTTCTTTTCAAAGAATCAACTCTTAGTTCCTCTTAGTTTTGTTTATCTATTTATTGTTTTCTTATCCTCTGTTTCATTAATTTCTGCTCTAATCTTTATTAATTCCTTCCTCTTACTAAATTTGGGCTTACTTTGTTCTTCCAGTTCTTTGAGGCTTAATGTTAGATTGTTTATTTAAGATCTTTTTTTCTTAGTGTATGCATTTATAGCTACATGTTTTTCTCTTAGAACTGCTTTTTCCTGCATCTCATAAATTTTGGTATGTTGTTTCCATTTTTTTTTAATTTCAAGTTTTATTTTTCTTTTTGATTTCTTCTTTAGCAACTGGTTGTTAAAGAGTGTGTTGTTTAATATCCATTTGTGTGTGTATGTGTGAATTTTCCAGGTTTCCTCCTGTTATAAATTTATGTTTTCATACCGTTTGTGGTCAGAAAAGATATTTGACATAATTTCTATCTTCTTGGATATTCTGTGACTTGTTTTGTAGCCTAATATATGATCTGTCTTAAAAAATGTTCTGTGTGTGCTTCTGCTTCTGTTGGATAGAATATTCTGTATATGTGTTAGGTTCATTTGGTCAGTGTTCCAATTGGTGTTTCCTATCACCTGGGTGATTAATCCATTGTTGAGAGTGGAATATTTAAGTCCTCATTTACTATTGTACTGCTGTTTATTTATCATTTTAGTTCTGTTAGTATTTGCTTTATACACTTAGGCATTCCAATGTTGTATGTGTAAATATTTACAATTCTTACATCTTCTTGATGAGTTAACTCATTTGTCATTATATGATGACCTTCTTTGTCTTTTGTAACCATTTTTAGCTTAAAGTCTATTTTGTTTGATATAAATATAGCCATTCTTGCTTCTTTTGGTTAACATTTGCTTGTTTATTTTTTCCGTTCCTTTACTCTCAGCCTGTGTGTGTCCTTAAAGCTAAAGTGAATCTCTTGTAGGTAGCATATTGTTAGATCTTTTTGCTTTAATTAATTTGGCCATTCTGTGTCTTTTGATTGGGGAATTTAATTGATTTACATTTAAAGTAATTATTGAGTGGTAAGAGCTTACTATAGCTATCTTATTGTTTTCTGGCTGTTTTGTAGTTTCTTTGTTCCTTTCTTCCTCTTTTGCTGGGTTTTTTTTTGTGGTTTTTTTTTTTGGTGGGTTGATAATTTTCTATAGTGGTATGTTTTGATTTCCTTCTTTTATCTTTTATGTATTTACTGTAGTTTTTTTTCCTTTATCATTACCATGAGGTTTACATAGAACATCTTATAGATAACAGTCTATTTTATGCTGATAACAACTTAACTTTGATCACATATAAAACCTCTACTTTTTTATTTACCTCCCCCTCTGTAATTTATGTTTTTGATATCATAATTTACCTCCTTTAATATTGTATCTCCATTAACAAAGTATTGTAGCTATCATTATTCTTAATTGTTTTGTCCTTTAAACCTTTATACTAGAGTTAAGTGATTAACACAGCACCATATTACAATATAAGAATATTTTGAATTTGATTATATTCTCACTTTTATCAGCATGTTTTATATTTTCATATTTTCTTGTTATTATTTAGTATCTATTCATTTCAGCTGGAAGAAATAGAAGTCCATTTCTTTCAGCATTTCCTTTTTAAGAGGATTATTCTTAATTCTTTGTTAGACAGTTCATAGATCTTTTTAGGGTCAGTTATTGGAGCTTTGTTGGTTTCTTTTGGTGGTTTCTTTGGTTGGTTTCTTTGTTGGTTTCTTTTCCTTCATGTTGATATCTGCACATTTGCATAAGTGGTCTTTTCCCCTAGACTTTACAGGTTTGCATTGACAGGGAAAGACATTCACCAGTCAGCTCAGCTCAGTTGGGATACTGGCTGGGTCAGCTGGTAGTTCCTGCAAGTAAGCAAGACTTGCTGTTGGAATGTCCAGTTGGGTAAGAGTATTGTCCATGCTCTGAGGTTGGAGGAAGGGGCTTCTGTCTGGTCCCCCCAAGTTGGGTGGGCATGCTGGCTATTCTTTGTGGCCAGGTGAGACCATTAGCTGAGTCCTGTAAGCACCTCTGGTCAGGCAAGTTTGCAGTCTTGGTTCCTTGGCAGGGCAGTGCTGCTGGCTGACCTCTGTGATTGGGAAGGGCTACAGGGTGAGCTTCCCCGTGACTCCTGGTCAACTGGGGCCTCAGGCTGTGCCTCGCAATTGGGCGGGGCTGCAGGCTCTGCTTTGCTGTTGGGCGGGTCATTTAGTGTGCTTTGCAGTTGGGTTAGGTTAACTGGTTAGGGTTTCTGATCAGGCAAGTCTTCCGTCTGTATCCTGCAGTTGGAGGGGGTTGGAGACTATGCTCTGCAGTTGGGCATGGTCTTTGTCTGAGTTCTGGCGGGATGGGGCTGCAGGCTATGCATCAAGATTGGGTGTGGTTGCTGGCTGGGCTCTTCTCCTAAGAGAAGCCAAAAGCTATGTTCTGCAAGCCACCAAGCCCTTAATCTGAGCTGTTCCTGAGTAGGGTTGTAAGCTATGCTCCATGGCTGGGCAGTATGGTAGGCTAGTCTCAGAGGCTGCCCAAGGTCACTGTTTAAGCTCTCTGGTTACATGGGCAAGGCTGCTGGTGTGGCTCACGATCTGATGTGGGCTTTCAGATGAGCTCCACAGCCATCCAGGTTCTCTGGCCAACTTCTTTGTCAGGTATGACTGTAGGTTATGCTCTGCAGTTGGGTGCAGCTTCAAACTTGCTTTTCTGCATGGGTGGAACCATAGAACTGCCTCTATGCTAATATTGCCAATTGAATTGGAACCCAATTCAGGCAAAACTGCCAGCTAAGCTCTTTGGACAGACAGGGCCACTGACTTGGCTCTACAGATGGGCAGAGCCACTAACAGGGATGTTTGGTGGGGCACAGCTGAAAGCAGTAACATGGTCTCCAGGATCTGAGTGCTGGCTGCTGTGAGCCTTGCTCTTCTTCTTGGTCTCTATTGGCTCCCCACTGGTCAAGTCCTGTAGAGTCCCCCAGTGATGATTCCTGGGAGACTAGACTGTAGTGGACCTTCTAGGAAGTGTCCCATTATGCTGGGGGAGCTGGATGTCCACCTCGGGTTCTCCTTTCCCACTTGAGAAACCATAGGCCCAAGGGGGCCCCTCAGTGTGACACTGCGCCAGCCTGGAGGAGGGGCAAAAGTGAAACTGCCCCTCTTCCCTTTCTGATGTGGTCCTTCTTTGTCTCTGGGGTCCAGGGGTATGTCAACCTTGTCTCCAGGTTCTGGGATTGTCACATTTGTATATTGTCTATGGGTAGTTGTTAGCTGGTCCTCTTGTGAAGGGGCCTGAAATAGAGAACAACCTCTGTCATCATCTGGATTACATCAGGTCTCCAACATGGGATTTCTTTGGGAGGCAATAAAAATGTTCTAAAATTGACTATAGTGATGATTGCCCAACTCTGGAGATATCTTGCTTTTTCCAGCTGGGCCTGGGCCTGGGCCTGTCATAGATTTTCTGCTCATTGACTCCTCATCTTCTTCCAAAGAAACATCTGAATTGGATGGACAATTGATGTAAGTGTCAGCTGAACCAGAAACATCCAAGTACTTTAGACTCTCTCCCTTGGCTCTTTTTGGAAACCTTATCCAGATCTTAGAGAGCTTTTAAGATGTGGCCAGAGCACAGTGCCTGGCAGGACACCTGGCTCATAGTAGGTGATCAGTCACTTGAACTGCATTATGTCACTTATCTTTGGACTCTCTTTAGGGCACAGAAATGATGTAAAGGATTCTTGTTAATACTGACCTGAGTGTGGCATTCAAAGGCCACCAAACGCAGAGCAGTAGAGTCCTCCATGGAACACCAGGGTGGCTTTTTCAGAGCGTTTGTTCAAGCTTATAAAAGCCCTTTGTGGGTTCCTCCTGGGCACATAATATCATCCTCTATGCCATTAAATCAATCTATTTTAATTGGAAAATGACTCCCATTTTTGAATCTGCAGAAAGTCCATGCCCACCTCCATCTATATCTCCAGCGGCAGATTTCCAGTGTCCTGACAGCAGCAGGGCTTTTTGTCCTCCCTGTAGTCCTGAAGCCACCAGGGGCCAAAGACCAATTTGGTGTAATAAATTTAATGTTTAATCTGAGCCATATAGTTTCAGGCCAGCCAGCGAGGGTTTTTTTCCATTAAGTGGACCAAAGAAGCAACTGCGGGCGGAGTGGGCAAACCCTTCTGGGGCCAACCTCATTCCAAGTCCAGCCAGCTTCTAAGCCACTTTCAGGGCTGCCCCAAGACCTTTTTGGCAGCAGTTTATGGTGCCTTTGGCTCTTTGAATCTACACTGGGCCGTTCTCAAGCATGCATTGTAACTCTTGGAAGCTGCGCTAGTTGACTTCTTGTCTAAAAAGTTTGTCACTCAGAATAGTGACAAGAAAGTTTTGTGAGTGATCAGTTCCCTTAGCTATCTTGGGAACCTGTTTTTTTTTTATGTGAGTTAATATTATCTATATTTAAAGAACACCTAAAAATGACATTTTTCAAAGGAAGCCAAATGCAAAATAGTCTTGGGGAGGGTAGAATATAGCTCAATGGTAGAGTGCATGCTTAGCATGCACAGGGTGCTGGGCTCAATCCCCAGAACTTCCATTAAGTAAATAAACCTAATTACCTCCTTTCTAAATAAATAAATACATGAATACATAAATAAGAAAAGAAAACCACAAAATTAAATAAAAAATAAATTAAAAAACAAAATAGTTTGGAGATTGCTAAATTTCAGGGCTTCAAAAAATTATCTGGTCCAGGACTGCTAAGACCTTCGGGACCCAGGACATCAATATGAAATGGAAATTCCAGGGCTTTTGAATCTGATACCTATTAGATTCATCTACTCATCCCTTCATTTACTTCATCAACATCATGAGCAGCTACTCAGCTAAACCTTAGCAGAGTCAAAGATGAATTAAAGGAGGTACCTGGCTTTGGAGAGGTCACAGTTTGGTACAGAACACTTATGAACATCAACAATGTGATGGGTGCTGTCAGAGGGGCACAGGGGTCCTTAAAACCAAAAGGAAATTGAAACAAAGAAAAGGCCAGTCAAAATGAATTCATGTAAAGTGGAAACTACTACTTTTCCAATTTACTTGGAAAAGGTTTGTTTGAGAATTCGTTTTGAGAAATAAAACTAAAAGCATGAAAATATTTTTTATTAAGCAAAATAGATTATCACTTAATTGATCTAGTCTAGGTCTTCTGACTTCTCATCAAGCCAAGGGGGTAGGTTGTGTTACCAGGCAAATGAGGAAAAGCTGGGCAGAAAAGACAGCAGACGTTACAGGGCCAAGCCCTCATCTTCCATCTGTTTTTATCTTTCTATTCATCTCCTGGTAGTATTATCCGGGTCCTCATGTAGGCCATTTGAATTAACTGAGGCGAATCCGACTTGGACTTGAGTTTTACTTTCATTACTGTAGTACTTGATTGGGAAACAGAATTTACACAGGAATAGGAAGTAGTCTACAGATGCCCCAAATTTAATTTTGTGAGCTTCTTTACTGTGATTAAACCTGAGAAAGAGGGTATTTTTCTCCCTTTAATTTTAACTGTGATTTGATAAATTAGTAGAAGTGTGGCAGCAAATGCATTGAAAGTTTCAGCTCAGAAGAAATTTGTGTCAAAAAATGTCCTGCCCTCTCTCAAAAGGCTATGAGAGAAATATAATAGAACCACTTTTATCTTCTTGAATGAAGAGAGCAATGCATTTAAATTAAATTAAGTAAATTAAATTAAATTAAATAGCATTTATGGTTCTTAATGTTAATACTTTAAGTATATATATATATATATAATATTTTTTATTAATTTATGGCCTTGAAACTAGTTCTAAAACTGATTAAGGAAACAGACTCACAGATATAGAAATAAATTTATGATTACCAGGGGAAAAAGGGGATAGGAAGTAATAAACTGGGAGTTTGAGATACTAACTACCATACATAAAATAGATAAACAAGTTTCTATTGTATAGCATAGGGAAGTATATTCAACATCTTATAGTAACCCATGATGAAGAAGAATATGAAAAGGAATATGTGTATGTATGTGTATAATTGAAACATGATGCTGTACATCAGAAACTGACAGAACATTGTAAACGGACTATACTTCAAATAAAAGAAAATGGATTAAGTACACCAAAACTTATTTAGCTGGTAAAATTTGCCCTTGGCTTTGTTAAGAATTAGTCCACTCACCACATACATAATATATATATATGTATATCAAGAAACATACAGTGAGCATTTCACTAGTGCTGGGCTCTGAACTAAGAGCTGTGAGACACAAAGCAAATGTCCTCAACATGTTTACCATTTAGTTAAGGAGTTAAGACTTAGACTTGAAATCAGGGAGAACTGTGCATGGTAGTGTATGCTCTGTGCAGAATTCAGTGATTCAATGGAAGTCATTTAAGGGAGAGACCAGCCTCACGGACTTCACCACACAATTTGGGAGGGGAGAGCATTGCAAACAAGCAACAATGACACACCTTTTCGGTCATTCTCACCTTCCTCTGCGACAGGCAAAACCAACTCCGTTTCGATTAGCCACTATTTCAGGACAGGCTGATCTGACCACAAGCCACAACTTCCACCTTTAATAAAAAATCTCCTTCTGCCTGTAAAACCCTCTCCAGACTACAGTGAGAACTACTGGCGGGAGAATCCATCCTACACGCACGCCCCTTTCAGCACCCCTCATTTGTGTGAGAACCCACCAATCGGTTCCTACCCCCAGGCGTAAATAGCCAAGCCTGTGGGCAGAGTGCGGGCTCCAGTCTGGCTGGAGACCCCTTTGCAGGTTTCTCCCAAGAAACCTGACTCTGCCGTTGAGCTGTCTCTGATCCTTTCTCTCCGATTCTAACACTCTGTCCTGAGCTGTGTGAGCTCAAGTACTCATTTGTAGCCACTGTATTTAAATTAAGGAAATGCTAGGTATTGAAACAAACAAACCCAAGTTACATAACAGCTTAAAAAGCTCAAAATGGGAATTCATGATTACCAAGTAGTGATTCAGAAACACAAGCTTCTTTCATTTTGTGGTTCTTTCCCCTTCAACACAGGGTTTCCAGGGATGCTTTGTTTGTCTGACTCAAGCCAGAGGAAGCAGGGACATTTGCAGGAGGTTTCTAAGAGCTTAGCCTGGAATGGCACACATTCCTTCTAGAAGTCAGGTCCATGGTCACATCTACCTGGCTAGAAAATATATCATCCAGGTTTTTACACAGGATGAAGAAGAAGAAGGTTTGGTCACTAGTTAGCCATAACAGTCATGAACATCTGATTCAAGAAACAAAAAGGAGCTGCGAGAACCGGGTACTAGCTGAAATGTGTTATTTGATGACCACTTCTTCACTTTTTAAGAAACGTGCACTCTGAATCAGATTAATGGAAGAATGTCCTTTTCCAATGCCAGACGCTGGTTTGTGCTGTGTTCAGAGATGGTTGAGCAGTTTTAGATATGTCCAGCTTGTACATGTGTATATGTGAGTAGCAAGAGAGACACCAGAGTAAATCTTCATTACATTCTCATGTGGTGTGTAATATACAAAGATTGTGTATCTGTGTGTGTGTTTGTGTGGGTGGGATGAGTGGGTGCATATGTAACCCCATAAATAGTATACATATACACAAACCTTTGCTGTTACGCCAATAGTAGAATATGCATGTTTCTCAAATGACGTAGATTTGTATGTTAACGTTACCAGTGGAGTGGAAGATAGAAGTAACATATTTTCAACACCTGTTCATTCACCCACACAAAGATAATTTTAACATTTTTAGTTGAATGGAAGCACCTTGTTTGGGAGATGACTGGTGTTATGAATTGAATTGTGTCCCCAAGAAAGATGTGTTGAAGTCTTAACCCTTGCATCTGAGTGTGATCTTGTTTGGAAGCAGGGTCTTGCGGATGTAATCAGGTTACAATGAGATCATACTGGATTAGGGTGAGCCCTAACCCACTGACTTTTGTCCTTATAAACAACTGTTTGGACCCAGAGTGACACAGACGCACAAGGAGGCCACCATGAGAATAGGGAAGCAGAGACTGGAGAGATGCAGTTACAAACCAAGGAACACCAAGGGTTGCCAGCAGCCACCAGGAGCGAGGACAGAGGCATGGGATGGATTCTCTCTCAGAACCTCCAGAAAAAACCCACCCTGCCAACACCTGAATTTCAGACTTCTAGCCTCCAGAGTTGTGAGAAAATAAACTTCTGTTTGTTTTAAGCCACCCAGCGTGTGGTAATTTATAACAGCAGCCCTAGAGAACTAACACATGGGTTATACATTTATTTACAGTATTGACGCTTACCTCTTATAAACTTTCAACTTACACATTTTCATGCTTATAAGGAAAGGTATGAGCCAGAACATAAGAACCAGGACTCTGTCCATTGCCTAAAAATGAGAATAACAGTTGCTTTTATGAAATCGCTTTGGTCTTAGAAACAACTGAATTTGAGAAAACTTTCCAGAAACCAGTCAGTTTGTAAGTAAAGGAGCTTCTTCTGCGTCATACATGTTTATCTCATGAGCAGCGCATCTAATTGCATTTCATACAAGAAAGGAACAAAAAAATCAATCTAGTTTCAACTCATGGACTCAGTGGGAGTTTTGCTTGACTCACTAATGAACATAAAACACACACACACACACACACACACACTAGCAATGCCTGTACACCTCTTCTCAAAAAGCTACTCCAGACTCAATGCCTCCAAGCTTCCTTTTAGGTAAACTGGGTGCTGACCTGACAGAGCTATTGCTAAGTGTCTTAGGTTGTCCCAGCCCCATGAGACCAATGATCTTGACCATGATGTCACCAGTGACAGCCATGGTGAGGAGCTGCCCTCCCCTACCAATGCCCCAGCCCTTGTCCATTGCAATGAGTCTGGCACACCGTGCTTGAGAGTAGGTGCTCGGCACTCATGCTGGTTTTATAAACAATTGTGCCTTTCCTTCCTTCTTCTTAGAGCACATTTCGCACCTCCGGAATATAGTTACACTTTTAGGAGCTTCCTACTTTTATTGAGAAGTAGGTACAGGCAGCTCAAACTTGCAGTAGCACTTCAGATTTTGTATCTGGTTATAATTACATTCATGGGAAAAACGCACACATAAATATTCTTCACTCTTAGTTTCATGGAAGAAAGTCTATTTAGATACCATTCACCAAATGCAAACCTCATGGTCTACCTGAGAGTTGGAATGAATTGAGATTGCATCATTTCTCAAGAAGAGGAGTGGGTAGGTTAGGAACAGGCACGACTCTTCATATTGAGCCATAAAGCATTAAGATAGCGTTAATTGCAAAGTTTCCTCTATTCCATTCTTTTTAAGCAGGGCAACACATGAAAACAATTTCCTGTACTTTGTCTTTTGATTTAAAGCTTGCTATAGACATGTGTTACATTTTAATGGAGGCGTGGTTAGAGGAGAAATTGTACTCAAACTATACAGTCACAAGAGTGTGGCGGATAAGTTTCTCACAGAGATGGAAAGAATTATATTATTGACCAAATAAATTAGATTTGGGAGACTTGACAGGAGTCTATGATCTACTTCCATGTTGTTTATAACGCTGGGACCCTGTGTTTCTTAAAGTGGTCCCCTAGAATTCTTTATCCTGCTGGTTTGTTTTTTGGTTTAATTAAGTGCCTTTTACAAGGGGGTGCTTGGAATTGGGTCATGTACCATGTTTGTGGCAGAAGAAGAGACGCTGCCAATAAACAACAACAACAACAAGCTAATGGAGTTTGAAGTTTATAAATGGAAGGTCTCGTTGAACTAAAAATGGAAAATCCAAGTAATGAATCTTCCCAAGAAAAAAGTGACCATCTTTGAACGTGTGGGTTTCTCAGGGTTCCGAAGACACTCTCTTCATTTTACTTGCTTGAAAAGTTTAAACCTCAAAAAAGCAAGACAATAAAATAAAACTTTGGCTCAAGATATAAAACACTCTTCTAAAGGTGGAACAAATTTTCTTCTGGAATATTGACTTTTCCTTTGGACCTCGGAATATCTAAGAAAATGTCCCAGAGTTTGGGAATGTTCTTTTATTTCAAAACAAGATCTCGTTTCTAAAACCCTCTTAACTGGCCTCTGTCGTTTTTCTAATAAAAAACACCACCAAAAAAATGGTCTATGAATTATGCCAGAGTAAGACCCCAGAAGAGTTTACCTCAGAATAGTTTTCCATGAGCATTTACGGAAAGGCCAGGGTCAAAATATTCACAGGTTGACTGTAATTATTTTCATGGTGTCAGGGAGTGTATCATCAGTTTTTCATGTCCTAGCCCTTGGTGAAGCAGCGTGAGTTGCAATTAATTTAGAAAGCTAGACTTTCCGATCTCTAGGTGAATTGCTATAGCTTTGTTATCTTGTGCTCATTGTAACTCTTAGCTATTTGTTTTTATCAGAAGGCTAAACTAGGAAGCAAATAAAATGGTGGGCTAAACAATGAAAAAAAGATGGAAAACCCAGAATCCCCAGATAAGAATTTCAAAAATATCTTCTCTTTGCAATCCAAAGCACATAGCTCAGTCAGTTGATGGAGATGTGAACAGAGGCACTGTTTCCCCAAGGCACCCAGTGTTCTCATCTTTTGTGAGTGTTGGCTGGGGTGCTCAAATCGAGCTGACTATCCCTGGTTATATGGGCACAAAAAACTTTGCCTTTTCTCCAGCACATGGAAGTCACAGAAAAAGGACACAATGTAGCTGGCAGATGTATTTTTTAAAGTTCAAAATTAAAGAATACAAATTGAAATGATAGGACATCAATTTTCATATATCCAATTAGCAAGGTTTGTTTTTTATAATAACACAGAACACTAATAGTCTTATACATGGATGTCTGAAAGATTGGTTTTTTTTTTGAGATTACTTTAATCAAATCCCTACTATTTCAAATTACTTTAAAAAATACTATCAGTTCATTAGATGAGTACCTACACGTAATACAAAACCCATGTAAATATAATTGTGTTAGCATTTCTTTCACCAGTTCATTTGGTCACATCAGCCTGGCACATGGGAAGTGGGTACAACTGCTTTTGTGTCTGAGTTTTTCCACCTGTGTGCTTTATGTTTTAGGCATTCATTCCTTCATTAAATTTTATTTCATTTTCCAAATCCCTGTTGTTGTCAATTATACCATTACTCTTGTATTTTATGTTAACTTATTTTGATTGAGATATAATTGATTTATAACATTGTATTAGTTTTAGGTGTACAGCATAATGAGTTGACATTTGTATGTATTGTGAAATGATTCACACAATAAGTTTACTTAACAACCATTAACACACAGTTACAATTTTTTTTCTTGCAATGAGAACTTTTAAGATCTACTCTCTTAACAACTTTTAAATACACAATACAGTATTAACTATAGTCACCACGCTGCACCACATCCTCAGGATTTATTATCTTATAATTGAACATTTGTACATTTTGACCACATTTACCCATTTTATCTACTCCGTACCCTACATTTCTGGCAACCACCAATCACTTATCCATATGTACTAGTTTGGTTTTCTTAAGACTCCACTTATAAATGGTATCATCTGGTATTTGTTTTTCTCTGACTGACTTATTTCATTAGCATAGTGCCCTCAGGGTCCATCCATGCTTTCGCAAATGGCAAGATTTCCTTCTTTATTATGGCTGAATTATGTTGTGTATCTATACCATTTTCTTTACCCATCCATCCCTTGGTGGAAACTAAAGTTATTTCCATGTTTTGGCTATTTTAGGAGATGTTTTTGTTTGTTTGTTTGTTTTTGGGGGGGTGATTAATAGATTTATTTATTTATTTATTTTAACAGAAGTTCTGGGGATTGAACCCAGGACTTCATGCATGCTAAGCACGCACTCTACCACTGAGCTCTACCCTCCCCCTTGACTATTGTAAATAATGCTGCAGTGAACATGGGGGTGCAGGTATCTTTCTGAGAGAGTTTCCTTCAGGTAAGTACCCAGAAGTGGAGTTGCTGGTTCATATGGCAGTTCTATTTTTAATTTTTTGAGAAACCTCCATTCTGTTTTCCGTAGCGGCTGCACCCATTCACAATACTACCAAAAGTGCACAAAGGTTCCCTTTACGTCACATCCTTTCCAACGCTTGTTATCTCTTGTCTCTTTAAAGGTAGCCACTCGTACAAGTGAGAGGTGATATCTCATGTGACTGCAAGATTCTACTAAACAAATTTATAATACCTATACAAGAGCTTTAAAATGCTCACATACTTTAACCTAGGAGTTCTGTTGTTGAACCCTGGTTCTTGGGCCTGACGCACAGTGAGGCCAAACTGAAATGTCTGAGTTCGGAGCAGAGAAAGGTTTATTACAGGGCTAAACAAGGAGAATGGAGCGGAATGAGGGGCTGGTTTATGCTCAAAAGACCGGAATTTCCTGATGGGTTTCAGGGGAGAGTTTTTAGGGAGTGCGACTTTCTTTTGATTGGTTGGCAGTGGGATAATGGGAGGAGCTCCGGGAATCCCAATCACCATCTTCTGGTTCCAACCATTCTGGGGTCCATATGCTTGTACTCAGCCTGAGGTTCTCATCCTCTGCCTGGGTGGGGACCCCAGCTCCTATAGAAGAACTCATACATATCTGTTGGATTACTATGCACATTCCCTGGGGAGGAACCAGGACCCTGCCCCATTGCTGCTGTGTTCTTGGTCGACCGCCTTTCCTTTTTCCTGCATCCTCTCACTTCCCTACCAGTAACCGCTTAAATCCGCCCTTTGGAACTCAGGAAAAGTCTAAGAAGTGGAAGCCTTTTTCCTACAAACAAGAAGTGGGAGACACAGAAAAGCTTTTATACCCAGGAGGGTCCCACAGGGTCCTGCTTGGTTTCAATTCTATTTTTAGAAAGTAATGAAAGAGGCTTTCGAAGACATATGAACAAAGGTGTTTATTATGGTTATTTGTAATATTAGAAAAATTAGAAATAAAAGCCTGAAATATCCAATAAGAGGCAAAAGAATAAGTAAATAGTTACATGTGTGTAACAGAATATTCAGCAGTCATTAAACAAATGAAGATCAAATCAGAACCCAAGCTAAATCTGGCCCAGAAGATGCCAGGTCCAGTCATCCTGGAACAGGGGAAGAAAGCTGGATCTGTACGTAAAACTTAGAAGGACTGAAACCTTGGAGCCCAGCTGAGGGTGACCCCAGCCGCCTGTGTAGCGATCTAAGCCATCGAGGGCATGACAGTGGCAGTGGTTTGTCATGGGTCCATTGTGAGACATCGTGAGGAAGGAAGGGGCAGGGCACAGCCATTCAAGGAACAAGACAGCAATTAACACCAAAATGGTGGAAGATTCAACTTCCAGTAGACCTTGAGGCTCAAGACTATAGGAGATTTGACTTCTAGAAGACTTCGAGCTTCATTATACACTGACTGTAATATATTAGTGTGATAAATAACATTCCCATAGATGCCATGGCAGCTTCGGGGCTGCCCATAAAAGGTCAAAGAGTGGGCAGTGGCCGAGTTCCTGGGAATCCCAGTCCCTTCCCCAAGGTAGTTGGAACGATCCTCCGACTTGTTGGCAGGTGAAACTACCGAGTCCATAAAAACTGGCAACACCACACTTCATGTCCACCTCTCTTGCTCCCTCATCTTTGGAGATGGCCCACACTCTGTCTATGGAATGTGTATCTACTTTTACTTGAACCCCCAACCCCTACACCTCGTGGCCTTTCTCTCACCTTCTAAAGCAGCCTACAACTCTATGTAGTATGTATTTCTCTAAATAAATCTATCTTTACTCAACTGTGATTCACTTGTGAATTCTTTCCTGCACGAAGCCAAGGACCCACACCTGGCGGGGCATGTCCCAGGGGCTCAGCCAAGACCTGGGACACAGCTCTCCTCTCACCCTACACTTATTTTCCCTGTATCAATTGGACTGGGGAAAGAGGGGACCCTGGGTGTCAGTGACTGAACCCACTTAGTTGTGAATGGATCAGACTTCAGGGAAGGACTAAGCTCCTTGGATTGAGGGAATGCCAATGTTCTTGGTTTGTTCATGAGAAAGATGTTTGCTTTTTTTCCCTTATCTTAGGATAATTTAAAAACTAAAACAAACACAATTGTGTTTACACCTGGAGTTGGCAAAGTAAATCAGATGCATAGTTAGGCAGATGGTTCTGGAATAACGTGAAAGAAATACACCAAAATGTTTATTTTACTTCTCTCCAGGTAGTGAGATTTTGCACTTTTTTTTCCACTTCTTTTCAGTAATTCTTTGGGTTTAAATATGTAATTAGCATTTATCATTTTTATAGTATAAAAAAGATAAAAATAATTATAAAAAAGAACAAAAAAGAACACTGTCCTCCCAGAATATGTTGTCTTCTCTTACTCCCTGCACCTGTCTTACCAAATAAGGGGCTGATGGATACCTGGATTCTGACAGCAGCTAACCCAGTTCAAGCTCCTCCAGTTCAGCAGATGTGTCTGGTCTGGGAAAATTCAGAGCTCCCCTTAACTCACACCACAAAGACAGATATCTAACAGCTTTACCCTCTAACTTCTCCCTCTTCAATAGTCCTAGTTCTGCATTTTAGGGAAGAGAAAAAAAAGAACTGATAAGCTCTCTGGTGGGCTGTGGGGTTGCTTTGGTTTCATCACAAGAATTTAAAACCAGGATATATTGTTTAATTGCTTTCATATTTTAAACCATATTTACACATGAACACTGTCTTCTCCACATCCATAAGGAATCAACATGGGACAATGGGGAAAATAGATGTGTTTTACCTGGAAAGATTCAGTTTTGTGCTGAGGGTGGAATTTTGAAATCCTGCTATGCTGGGTCTGCTGGTTGATTCTCAGCACCATCCCTAGCACCCATCACGGTACTCTACAGAATGGGAGTTTGTAGCCACCTCTGAATTCAGTGGGGCTTTGAATGGACAAAAATATTTGCAATGAGCTTTGAGAATAATCTTCACAATATTTTATCAGGATGAAATTGCTATTTCTTGGAGGCTAACAAGATTTTGGTGGAGGCAAAAAGAGACTTGATGTATAAAAGATTCATCTTCAAAATGTTTCTTTTAAAGGGACAATGTATTTTTGTAATCACTTGAACAATGAACACTGTAAAGTCTTGATGGGGACAGAATTGCCAGAACAGAAGCATTTCTTTTTACCAGCAAAGGAAACTGGGCAGATAGAAACATGAAATTTAGTATGAAAATTCTAGAACTCAGCCTCATTAAAAAAAAAAAATTTAAAGGCCATATCACAGATTTTCTTCCCTGGAGATAAAGATCATGATAATTTCTAACAAAAAGAATGTCTTTTGAATCTGTAGAAGTTCTTCTATGTTCCAGGTTTCATAGAATATGAAAGCCAACCTTATTTTGCTAAAACTGATTGTTTAAGGTTTAGGTTCAAATTCGAGATATTGTAAGTTACTTTTTAAAGAGCTATTAAAAATTCAAACTAGAAATACAGGTGCTTAGGGGATTTTGTTGCACTTCTTCAATTCATGTAACTATAAAATCATGACATTTTAAAATTAGATTACCATTTAATGGTGGTTGACCCATTTGCAATGAGGACAGATAATTCCGTGGATAATGTAAGTCAACTTACTCCCAAACACCACCTTTTAACACCACACACATACTCACAGGCAAATAGTGTATCATTTTACATTCCTTATGTAATTTTTAAATGTTTTAACCTTCCATTTTCCATGCACAGTTCACCTTACCAGAGAACAAAGATGTAAAATGAAAATAGATTTATTAGTAGTATGGAAGCTGTAACTTGTCTTAATATGTTCTTTCACAAGAGGAAAATACCAACCTTCTAGAAAGAAGTTTGAGGGGAAAGAATCCTTCAGTGTGGTGCATGTTGGGGAAGCCAGTCTCAAGGGGACCGGGACCCTGCTCTGTGGTGTCAGCACGTTCTCATCGCTGGCTGGCTTGGCTTTGACAATGGTGCGCCTGGAAACTGTCACTGGAAGGAAAGGCACAATGTCAAACTTGTGAGTTAAGTTTTACTAAGGATCTTATGGAGGACTATAGCCCACGAGACAGCCTCCCAGGAGCTCTGAGAAACTGCTCAGAAGAGATGAGCAAGGAATGATGGTTTATATATAGTTTTTTGGATTTTTTTGGCCAGGGAATGCACACAGTCAAGCATACATCTTAATAAAAGATTATGGCTAGTCACAAAAGAACAAATGTCTCATGGTAATGAATATAGTGCTTCTCTATGTATGGGAAGATGTAAGAAGATGGGTGTATTAAAATTCTTCCTGAGATATGACTAACTATCTAAGGGGTCTGTTTGACCAAAGCACACAGCATTCTATTATCATCTTTGTTGCTTCTGTCTGAAGCTCTGAGTGCACTGTTGGTCAGCAACAGCATAACGGTTATCTTTGTAGACTCAGGTGGTGAGCAAAATGCTCTTTCTTCTTCTTTTGTTTGCACAGATATGCCTAATAATTTGTCCAATTAAAGTGATTAGTTTTGTTGTTCAATAATGCTTCTCCCTCAATGTCAAAATGAAGACATCTTTAATGTAGAAAACTTGAGAAACACAGAAAAGGATGAATTAAAAAAAAAAACCAAAACAGTTACCTGGGGGTGACCTAAGGTTATACAGCTGTGCACAAAGAATGTCATCTACCACATCAGTAAACAAAGGATGTGTGGTCATCAAGCCATTGGCCACAGCAGCCACCCACAATACGCACCCTGAGGGGACTCAGGATGGAGAAAAGCTGACCCTAGATAGTTAAGGTGCACAGCAAAGAAATGATTTCAATGAATGCGGACTCTTGCATCTTCTCATACATAGAAAAGTGCTAAATTCATTACTTGGGAAGTCTGGTTTTCCTTTAACTAACAGTCATCTTTTGATGTTTTGACTATCTGTTTCTTTTTTGGGGAAAAACTCCTATATATCCTGGCTCCTTCCTTACCTCTTCGGAGCAACCCTTCAGAGCTCTCTGGGAGGCTGTCTCCCAGGCTTAAGGCCTCAGCAAGTTTTCTGAATAAAACATAATTTTCAACTTTTAAGTTGTGCTTTTTTTTTTTTTTCAACCCACATAGACTTTTACACATTTTTATCTGGCATGCACACATACCATACCTACTTCTAACAAATTTATACAGTCATCCCTTTGTATTCTCAGGGGATTGGCTCCAACTCCTTTATATAAAATGGCATAGTATTTACATATAACCTACGTGTATCTTCCTGTATGACTAATAATGTATACATTATAAGTAGATTACTTATAATGCCTAATACATTGTAAATATTATGTAAATAGTTGTAAATACAATGTAAATGCTCTGTATAAAGCTGCTGGTAAGTTGCAAATTCAAGTTTTGCTCTTAGGAATTTTCTGGATTTTTTTTTCAGATATTTTTGATCCATGGTTGGTTAAATCTGCAGATGTGGAACCCATGGATAGGGAGGTCTGACCATTTTTTTCATACCAATAAATAGCCTTCTACAACATGAATTTTTAATATCAGTACTTGTGTTCCATTGCAAGTACTCATTGTAATTATTTCCTGACTCTCCGGTCCTACTGTAGTATAATAAATGTATTTTGGTCTTCTTCCCCAGTTCCCGATGGAGAGTTTCTAAGACCCCTGGTATCTCTGGAGGGATAAGAATCTTTTGTATGTTAATGAGATGGCTGGTGCCTGGGGCCTCCTAGATATTGGCAAGATGGGGGCTGATTGCCAGAAAGAACAAGGCAGAATTAGAAGGGTGGAACTTTCATCCTCAACCCCTCAACCTCCAGAGAGAGGAGAGAGACTGGAGACTGAGCTAATTACCAGCCGTCAATGATTTAATCAACTGCTCTTACATGATGGAACCTCCATAAAACCCCTGGACTCTGGGGTTCAGAGAGGCCTTGAGTTGGTGAACACATGGATGCCCTGGGAGGGCGGTGTGCCTGGAGAGGGCATGGAAGCTCCACGCACCCCTTCTTCCTCTGCACTACCCCACCCCACTGCCTGATACCCTGCCCTGTACATCTCTTCCATCAGGCTCTTCCTAGTTATATCCTTTAAAACAAACTGGTAATTGTAAGTAAAATGTCTTCCTGAGTCCTGTGAGCCATTTTAGAAAATTAGCAAGTCTGAGGAGGGGTTTGTGGGAAACCCTAATTTATATGTTTAAAGTAAGAGTGATTTGGATTCATGACTGGTGTCTGAAGTGGGTGCAATTTTGTGGCACTGAGCCCTCAGCTTGTGTAGTTAGTGTCAGGATTGGATTGAATTGAATTGTAGGAGACCCAGATTGTGTCAGAGAATTGGTCACTGTAGGAAAAATAATCTCATGCATTTGGTGTCACAAATTGTGTTGGGAGTAAAAACATACTAGTGTTAGGTAGTTAGATAAGTGGGGGCATCGGGCAGATAAGGTGGAGAGAGGGAGGGTGGTCCAAAAGATGGTGGTTTGCCCACCTCCAGCATAAAAGGGCTTTACTTCTTCTAAACGAGTGCCAGCAAGAAACCAATTAGAACCTGACTGCTCCAACTGTGCGGTAGCAACAAGGACCTAACTGGACATGACCCAGTGCTCATGGTAACATAATTAGCATTGTGGTTTAGGTCCACCCATGGGTTTTTCTGCGTACTTCATGGCTAAGGGCATTGGCAAAAGAGGACGGGCATGACTAAGCACTCCAGGCACAAGAGCTGTCAGTCAATCAAGAGACCACCTTTAAGTGAGGGTGTAAGAGGAAGGGGCAAAGACCACTGCTCTCTGCCCTTGGATCAGCCAGCATCTACTTGGAGGTGTGCTTTCCCTTTGCTAATAAACCTTTAAAATCTTCTGCTATACAAAGCTTCTGTCTCCTGTTTGAATTCTTCTCTTTTGGGTAAAACAAGAACTGGGGTCATTTCCTCTCCCCTTTTAGGGTAACAGAATGACCTCCCATGGTTGGATTTAGTTTGTTTATAATTTTTTTTATAATTATAAATAGCACTAACATTGAAAGCATTTAAAAATACTCTCAGGCTAGAGAGTGAAGTAGCAGACAAAGTGCTTAAGTGCCAAATTGTTAAAGGGTTATTGATTCCCCACAGAGCAGGCATGGAAGTTATACTGACGAGATACATTAACTAATAAGCCCAAAAGGCAGAAATGTTTTATGTTTACATTTTATAAATACATCAGAGACCATGACAGCGGTTACAGTGATTGTAAATTACAAATGCAGTCGCTTTTCAATCATAACAACAAAACCTTTAAATAAAATGTAGTGGAAGAGTCCTGTGTTCAATGTTGGCTGATCTGGAATCTCATGTTCTTGGTGCCCAATCTGAGGCAGGAGTGCTACTGTGGCAGAACCCTGGCTAAGGGAGGAGTACGTGTTCCTGTCTGAGCCCAACCCTCTGAACTTCTTGCTCTGACCCTGAAATAAAATTATCAATAATTACCTCCTAGGGTTGCTGTGAAAATGGAATTGAAGATAACTGTGAAAGTGTCTCATGGTCTCTAGAACATTAGGCAAATATAAATCATCATTGTTGTTATTTTTGCATTCAAAAACCATTCGATACCATTTCATGTTGTGCATTTACTTCATTGAATCCCATAAATAATTTCTACCAGCAGGGTGGGTGGGTAGGGAGGAGGGAGGACAGGAGGAAGAGGTGTTGTCCCCCCTCAGTGAGTCCCTGCCTCAGCCGGAGCTGTGACTCTGCTGTTTCCCTGGGACCTTGTTTCCCCTGTGCTCCTCCCAGGGCGAACGCTTTGCCCAGAGGAAGGAGAGCTACACACCCCCCTTTACACGGCCCTTAATGTAAATCAATCAAAGAAACATCTGTTCCATGCCGGAGATTTTCAAGGGCAATTTTGATTACACATGTGTTTCATCTTACAGACGGACTTTGGACCTGACTCTCTTGCCACCTTGGAAGCAACTCCTCTTACGTCTTCCTCTTCAGAGGAGGGAAAGCTGCCCCGGGAGAGAGACTTCGGTCCCCGGGCAGCGGACTGGTGAACCACGCCCTCTGACCCCAGGGCCACTTCCGGTCTGACTCTTGGCAAGATGGCGGCCTCTGGGAAGTGGCTTCCTTCTTACCAGTGGGTCTGGGAGAGCATCTCCCTGGTGTCAGGGTCCCTGCTCTCCCTCAGCACCTCAATCAGAGAAGGTGCCCATTAGAAAAGGAATTTACCAAAACCCAGAAAACAAAAAAATCCAATGGGAG
The DNA here is from genome assembly GCF_048564905.1 of Vicugna pacos. Classification (NCBI taxonomy): domain Eukaryota; kingdom Metazoa; phylum Chordata; class Mammalia; order Artiodactyla; family Camelidae; genus Vicugna; species Vicugna pacos. The sequence goes on along the minus strand of NC_132988.1, from coordinate 11,463,615 downwards.
AGAAACAAAATGGTTGGTAAATCCACGATTTGGAAAAGCTCACTTGTTCTGATAAGAATTCACTTCATTGCCCGTCCTTTCATCTGTGAGTTTCTTTTCTTCAAAATTATTTTATTTTATTTTTTTGAGGGAGAGTAATTAGGCTTTTATTTATTTATTTTTAATACAGGTACTGGGGATGGAACCCAGGACCCTGCGCGTGCTAAGCGTGCAATCTACCACTGAGCTAAACCCTCCCTTACCTCATCTGTGGATTTCTGATATGTTGGTTAGGGTGAAAGAGGCTCAGTGTTGTCCCTGGGGGAGAAAAGCCCCTGCAGATTATGTTGGTGACTCAGCTGAGCGATGAATCTCTGAGCTCCCACCTGGTCATGTGGGACAATTGGGCCCCAAGAGGACATGGTTTGCCTTCAGTTTGAAGATTTGAATGATTTTCCACCTTGTTTCGTTGCAAAAGGGTGAATGTTCTTGTGGTTCTTGGCCCACGGAGAAAGTTCCTCTGTGAATGACAGTTTTATAGGTGCTGGCAGGTTTGGTCCAGGATCACATTTTACCAGTTCACCAGGTAATCTCTGATTTCCTTATCCAAATGGGAAATTTAGTGTGAAACCGATTGTAGGTGAAAATTGACTGTGTATGTATCACAGAGGCGGTTTCTCACCACCGAAAAAAACCCCATGTCCTGCTTGGGAAAGCAAGCACCAAAAACCAAAACCGCCTTTCCTTTTCATAAGCAAGTTTCAGCCAAAAGGAAAAGGAGTTTTATTTTTTGCGAACCCACAAAAATGTCATATTCACCAGTGAGGAAATCACATTTGTACAACTGTATTAAAGATGTTTTTCTCATTCAGGCAAATGGGAAAGTTTTACATGAAACTGCTTTTGGGGGCAAAGGTGAGGGGAGAGTGTTTTTATATAAAGAAAACAGTCTTCCTTGCTTTGGAAGTAGAAATTGCTCTAAAGAGTAGATTTTGAAGTGCTCTCTTGTCTCTCAGCTGCCTTAGTCCATCACTGATTGAGGTTGAAGTAGGACTCCTATAAACTACACTTTGAACTTTTTTTAGCTAAACATTTTTGATGGATTCAAGCTGTGGCTTGAAAAACTGGCTCAAAAG